>NC_090831.1:83884514-84493745 GCF_028021215.1 Eschrichtius robustus
CATGAGGAAGTGAAATCCCACACTTGAACCCTTGACTTCTGCATTTCCAAATAGTGGGCTTTGTGAGTTACCAAGAATTATAATAATAACAGCTGATGCATACGTATTTTGAACATAACGTAAATACCATCACAGGTGGTCCCAAAAATTGATTCTAATCCGTTTGCATATACAGTATGGACTTATAGAATCCTCACAGAACCTTACTGTTGTCTGTGTTTTAGGGATGAAGAAACTGAAGCACAGAGAGATTCATTAACGGGCCCGTGGTCACAGAGCCAATAAGTGGTGGCCCCGGGAGTCGAACCCAGGCAATGTGGGTCAGGAGGCCATGCTCTTCGCCACCATGCTAAGGTGTCTTTCTTCAGGAAGGGCCACCTAAGGTCTACAGGTTTTTAGAAATACCTCTCCTGTTTTCCCGGGGTTTCCTGTGAAGTGAGAACCTCAGCTCTCCCTGTACACAGCCCTCCCACTGCATTTCAGAGCCCACCTGGGCATCAACCATCTGGCCCCCTGGCTGGTCTTACCAGGAGGCTGTTTGTAAAGGGAAATTGGAATTTCACTCGAAAGCTTTTTCCTTCCTTAAGGATAGTACTCTCAAACTGAGCACTGGAGCCATTGATTCGGTGATAATAGGAGGTATTTGTGCTGAGAGCTGCATCTCCTGGCACGACCTGCTAATGTTCTCTTTGGTATATAGAATATTGACAAAGGAAATTCAACTTGTCCTGCATTTCCCTTGGCTGCTTGGGAAGAAGGAGAAATTGGTTTTTGAACGTAACGTAAATACCATCACAGGTGGCCCCAAATATTGATTCTGTGCAGGGTCTTATATGCTCATAGTAGGGGCTCAATGGACATTGATTAAAGCCAGATTGCCTACTGCATTCCACTTGTGTGACCGTGGATGAGTTACTTCAATTCTCTGGGTCACAATTCCCTTTGTAAAGTGGAGCTCAGAACAGTACCTGTTATAGTTCCTACCTCCTCCGGTGGCTTTGAAGATGACATTGGTTAATTTAGGTAGAGAGGGGACTTCAGTGCCTGGACTGTGGTACACTCTCAGTGGGTCTAGCTGCTGCGACAGGCTTTTCACGGGACAGTGAGTGGAAAATGTGGTCAGGATGGAGGAGGTCACCCTGGTGATCCAGACCAGAAGTGACATTGATCTTTTACAAAGGTTTGCGTTATGATGAAAGTCTAGTGATAATTGGCAAATTAATATACGAAATAGAGAGCTTTGCAGGGGACTTTAGAGAACATCTAGTTGAACATGTAGTTTGATTTCCCTCCTTGTAGATGTGGAAACTGAGGCCCAGTGAGGGGAGGGGTGTGCTCGGGCACTCGCAGAGATGGGACTCACGTCCCTCTGGATGGGAGGCTCTACTGCTTCTCCAGATTCACTTGTCTGTCCATGACTGTGAACTGATCAGAGGTTTGAATGTCAAAGAATCAACAGATTGCCTTTGGGAAAAGGCAAACGCAAGTTAGCAAGTTCGGCACTGTGGTAGTGCCAGGATTCACCTAGGGAGGGGCAGCAGCCATCGGTTTAATAAGACCTATTAACTCATGTGACTAGTTAACCAGGGAATTCTTTCCCAGAGGATCTCACCATGATTTCTGTCCTGGCCATTGATGTCTGAACCTATGGGGCAATATGCATTTTCTAGATCATTGGAAACACAGTGATGACATTGCAGGGTCCAGAGACGCCTTTCTGTCCAGTTCATAGGGAGGGAAAATGACACCCAGAGAAATCTTATTTGTCTCTTAGCTAGTTGGTGATAGATTGAAAAGCAGAACCCAGAATCGCTGACCTCCCAGCCAGGAATCCGACTGCAAGAAAACAGTGCTTCTCAGCAAGCCTCCCCTTACTGGTTTTCCCGGTAGCAATGCTTTAAAAAGTATTTCAGAAAATCCCCCAACTCTGGCCCTTATTAAGGATGGAGTCTGTAGACATAGGAAAGAGGATTTAATGCTCATCCAGATTTGAGAATTGTAGACGCACAGTGAGGGAGGGAGATGATTCTCCAGAGGAAGGTAGAGTTAGGCTCTTAGTCATCTTTGGCTGTGACTGGCCCTGAGAGTTAGTTAGAGGGTCCATCCTAGGGCTGCTCAAAGTGGTGGGGGGGTATCCGTGGATGCTGTCAGTTTGTAAACTTTTGGCTATTGGCCTGCAGTGAATATAGAAATTGAGAGTAAGCGTGTGGAAACTTTTATGGCAATTAGCAGAGTAGTTTTATGCTTGTTGAATCTAATAATAAAACATATATTTTGTGTATCTTTATGGTTTATTTCATTTTTTCTAGAAGTCTATTTTTATTGTACAGCCTTTGGGGGCACCCTCCTCCAGGCTGCTTTCCTTGACCATCCTGGGCCCAGTGATCTCCCCACTCCTGTGCTCCCCCTAAGTCTGAGCCTCAAACTCCTGCCCTGGCTCTCTCCTCAGCTTGGTTTCTTCTCACTTGCACACATGGGTATTCATAAACACTAATTTTAAAAATTATGTTTCATAACATAAGAAACACCCAAATATATTATCATTATTAAAAATAAAAATACGAGAGATAGACAGCCCCCTTGGCCCTCTCAGTTCCATCAGCCTCCCCAGAGAACACGTTTTATCAGTTTCCTGAGTTCCTTTTCACACCTTAAATTTTTCATTTATGCTTGAAATTTTGTACTTCTATTTCTTCTGTGGGTGTTTACACAAATGTCATACTGTGCAGATGCACTTGCACTGAACAATATGTCTTAGAGATCTTTCAGTGTCAGCACTTATGTGCTATGTGTCATTTATGTATGTCGTCTATGTATATCATCTATGCTACGGCATGAATATGGCATAAAATACCATCCATGGTAATGGGCCTTGTGTACCAGAGGGGGGTACAGTGCCCTTGTTAACGGAAGTGTGCTACGTTTCCAGAGTTTCACTGTTATTGACTACACTGCAGAGAACACTTTTGCATGTGCCTCTTTGTGTAACATGTGCGAGTATTTCCCTGGGATACAAACTCCGACGTGGGATTGCTGAATTGGAAGATACAGACATTTTGTATTTTAATAGATGCTGTTAAATTGTCCTCCAAATTGCTGGATTCCCAGCACCTGAGACCCCCAATATGTCCTATTCGTGTCTAGAGCAGTTATTATCAATCTTCATTTTGCCAGTCTGATAAACAGGAAGGTGAATCTCATTCTTGCTTTAATTTGCATTTCCCTGATTACTCACAAGGCTAAGCATATTTTCTTATGGTTATTAGCCATTTGTAGAGGAAACACTCACTGAATGAATTAGGTGCTGAATAAAGATACTGTGAAAGGAGGAGAAGAGTAATGCAGCTTGGGGCAGATTGCTCCATGAAGTCCAGGTCACCAGGCTGGTCCAGGAGGGATGCTCACAGGACCTGGCTGGGGTGCAGGGTGAGGATGGCATTTCTGACACTTAGAACAATAGAGTCACACAGTCAAAGACCAGACTGGGACCTGAACCCGAGGCCTCCTCAGCTCATGGGATCTCACCCTAATTGGTGTCCCTCATTATAGGATCTGCCACTGTCTGTACTCAGGAACCTAACAGATGTGGGTAGGGAGGATTGTAGTCTTTTGGCTACAATTCGTTTGTTATCCAGTGTTGCAAACTACCCCAAACATAATGGTTAAGACAACAGCAATCTTGGTTTGCTCATGCTTCTGCAATTTGGGGAGGGCTCAATGGGGACAGCCCAGTTGTCAATGGCCAGCTCCATGAGTTGTCTGCTGGGTCTAGATCATTCAAGAAGGCTTCTTCATTCACATAGCTGGAGCCTGGGCCAAGATGGCTGGACCAGTTGGGGCCTGGGTGGGCATCGTGCTGCATGGCCTTTCCAAGTGGCCTTGCTGAGCCTTCCTGACAGCATGGTGATTTCAGGGAAGTGACATTTTAACCTGGTCATTGGCTCCCCTCAGGATGCACGAGTGAAAGCTGCCGGGTCTTCTTAATGCTCGGATCTGGAAGCCCTGGAATGTCATTGATGCCTCATCCACTGGCTAAATCACAGTCTCAGGGCCAGGGGAGGGGAAATAGATTTCACTAATCTGGAAGAGTGGCACGGGCCTATTGCAAACGAGCATGTGGGTTGAGAGAGATTGTTGTAGCTTTTGGAAACACCATCTACTATACAATTAAAATCCTCTCAAACAGATTGAGAAAAAAGAGGAGAATTTATAAGGATATGGAGTGTCTCAGTGAAGCCCAGGCCAGGAAATGCAGCGGAGGGAAGTTTTGGCTTGGGAAAACCCATCAATAACTCAGACTGCATCCCCCTCACCTCCCTGGGGGCACCAAGGCCTCCTGTGCACACCAGTTTTCTCTGCTTTCTGTGTTCATGGGCTCTATGACGCTGCCTCAGGATAGTGCCCTCAGCCCCCAAGTCCTCAACTTCCCTAGGTTTTTGTGAATCCCAGTTCCAAACCCCAGAGAGTCCGACTGGTCCAGCTCAGGGCAGCTTTTCTTCCAAATGTGGAAAATGAGGCTCAGAGACGCCAAAGGTGTTGCCTGACGCCGGAGAGCGGCGGGGTCGGGTTCCTAGCCCTGGAGCCTCCATCTGATCCAGAGCCAAGGCTCACTCCAGGCTGTCCCTGAGCGCGGCCCCCCTCCCCGCCTCCCCCCAAGCCCCTGTCAAGCTCAGACCTCGGGAGCTGACAGCCTCCTCTGGTCCCCGCTCAGAAGGGGCGACATCCTGCCATGCAGGGTGGGTAGGGGGCCACTTAGAGGTGTGATTCATCTAGAGTGAAGGGCTTCAGTCACCCCAGCGGGCTTTCTGCCTTCTCACTCTAGCTGCAGCGTGGGCTGGGAGTGCAGAGTTTCTGAGGCGAGGTGCAGAAGGGGGCAGGCAGTAATGCTCACTTAGGAGGCCCCTCGGTGAAGGCAATCCATCTTTCTGGCAGCTCTGATGAGAAGGCTTGTTATATCTCCCTGGGGTGCAGCTGCTTGGCTGGGATGAGACACCCCAGGGCTGCTTCTGACCTCACACCTTCCCCTACAGTCTATCAAAAACCTGGTCTGTGGTCCCACGTCACCTGTACCACTTTCTCGGCCCTACCCAGGGGCTGGTTGGCTCTAGGTTTCCAGACCCTTCTTCTTCTGTGCAGGTCCTTAGCTGATGTCAACCCACAGCCTGGAATATCCCCTTCCCCCGTTTCTACCTAAGTGTATCCTCTCCACCCTCCACGGCTTGCAGCAAAGGTCACCTCCTCCACAATGCCTTGCTCAGGTTCTCACGGGAACTGTTCCTACCGTCCTTTGGACATCTCTCTCCTTTCAGCTTGGATCACTGGGATTCTGGACACAGGCAGCAAGGCCTGGAACATCCTCATAACATATCATTTATTCATTCAACTATTTATCGAGTGCCCATTCTGTGCCAGGCACAGTTGTAGCACTGGGGAACAGACGAGATGAAAGTCACTGCCTCTGCGGAGCTGAGATTCTTTTGAGGGAGGCCGGCAATAAACAAGATGACTGAGTCACGTGCGCAGTGAGTCACATGGAGCAGGTGCTATGGGGTGAGATGAAGCAGGGGAGGGAGCGTAGAGTGCCAGGGATGGGACAGGATGGGGTGGGAGTCGCCTTCTAAGGTGGGCACGTCACTCACCAGCTGTGTGAGTTTCCGCCAATTTCTTGACTTCAATCCACCAACTTTTAGTTGCCTTGACTGTAAAACCAGAACAATGGCACCTAGCTCAAGTAGAAAGTCACAGATAATGGAAAGTCAGTGCCTGGCGCATAGTAGGTGCTTCCTAACTGAGCTGTTACTACTACCACCATCATCGCCTGGAAACAACAAGGACTTGAAAGCGAAGTTTGCCCGAATAATCCTCCCTGGGCGGGTAGTGGGGAACAACTCCATCTGATCAGATTCCAGCTCCCACAAAGGGGCACAGAGTTCTAGAGGGTTCTGTCGCTTTAAGAGGATGAAAAGGGGGATAAATCTGCCCCTGCAGCCCCCCAGCTCAGAACACTTTAACTGACTCCCTTTCATGATTTCAGGCAGTCCTCAGCGTGCCCCTGCCGCTCTGCCTGGGAGTTCAGTTTCTAGGAAGAGTTGATTAATTGGGTGTCGGTAATTGGTTTTGGCTGCTGGATGGGGGAGGTCACAGATTCTGGCGGGTGGAGTGCTCTGCGGGCGGGATGCACGTAGCAAGGTGGCTGGAGCCCTCAGCTGGGAGGGAGGCGTGGGTCCTCTTTCCTGTGTGTGTGTGTGTGTGTGTGTGTGTGTGTGTGAGAGAGAGAGAGAGAGAGAGTGAGACAGAGAGAGAGTTCCCACTTCTCCTCCCTGGGCCTCTGCCAGGACAACATGGGGTGTTTCAGCAAGGTGGGCCATCACGTGGAGAGCCTGCAGGTGAGGTGGGACACATCCTCCTGGTAGGCAGAACTTGGCCTTCTAGGTTCCAAGAGTCCCCCTGGCTTCTTCCACCTACAAGGTCTCTTGACCATGGGGTAGCCAGCAACTGGGCCAGAGCCACTGCCATTGGCAGGCCTGGGGCACAGACCATTGGGTCCTGCTCTGCGGTGGGGACCCGGACCCCATGGCCTCTCTCAGGCCCACCTGGTGCCAGGACTCGAGTTAATGCTCACCGAAAGAGCCCCTTCTCCCTGAGGAAAATTGCTGCCGAGGGGGGATAAATTTAGGACTCCAGATGGTTTCTCAACCACGCAGAAGCAGGGCTCAGCCTGGCGTCTGTTGATATTTTTCGGTTACGTAACGTAATTCTACCTTGAATTTGCATAGCCCTTTTTCTCTTCTTTTTGAAGCTCTGTCCCATCAACCCATTCAACGCCGGCACCTCTTCACGCAGTGTATCAGCCAAAGCCTTCTTCCCGCTCTCCAGATGGTCAGCGGAGGCCTCTCAGCAGGTCAGAGGAGCCTGGGCCACACTGAGCCGTCCGTACAGACAGCCCCACCCCGATAGAAAAACAACTCAGTGTGGGTGAGGCCTACTTATCCCCATACCGCCCTCACCCCATGGTGTGGACAGTGCTCTGGGCCCAGAGAGCGTGAGCGCAGGGCAGAGGGGTAACGCAGCTCGCCACTCAAAAGTCAATAAAGAGGCCAGGTTGGTAGAAAGGAAAATTTGCTTTATTTTGGATGCAGGCAACCGGGGTCGGGAGCGTGGGTGGAGGGCGGACGCCTGTCCAAAGGCTGACTCCCCCCGTGACCATCAGGGGACAAGAGCTTTTATAGACGGAGGGAGGGGGCTACATGCAGAAACTGCGCAGTCAGCTCTGACAGGCATCTTGAAATTGGCCATCGGTGGTCTGACCGGCGTCATCTTGACTGTTTTAGGTACAGTTAGTCTTCGGTTCCAGGGTCGGTTTGTTCCCATTTCTCTGAGGCCAATTCTTGGAATTGTGGCAGCTTATGTCGTGGCTACAGCCTGGTCACCATGTAGTTAACTTCTTCCACCTGGTGGAGGTTTCAGTATCTATAAGACAGCTCACAGGAGATGGCTCAGAATATTATCTACAGCCCTCGAGAAGGAACTGAAGGTCCTTGACTATGCTTAATGACTGAATTATTATTATTTAGTCTTGTTGGACGGTTTTCCTTTGTTTTTGCATTTTCTCACTTCTCTGATTAAACTTATTCTTTGGCTAAAGTTTTTCCACAGGCAAAAGGCAGGCGGAGGACATGGGGCGGGGGCAAGGGCCATAGGGCCCTGCTCCGCTTCAGAGGGATTCTGCAGCCGGAAGCCAGGACGCCCACCAGGGCTGCAGCCGGAGCAGCACAAGCAGAACGGCCTGGTGCTCAGGCGTCTTCAGGGGACCCGCCGGTTCACACACAGCCTGAGCGCTGGAGTCATGCACATGCTGGATTCGGTTTTAATTTATTTGCAGGTGAATCTCTCTCCCAAGGCAGGAGGAGGGGAGCACAGTCCCTTTTTAATTATTCGAGGCATTATTTACAAAGCCCTCTGAGCTGAGGCCCTGGCAGAGGGTGAGTCTGATCTCCCTTCTGGACTTTTCTTCCACAATTACTCGCCCAGACTGAGCCCACTGTCGCCTCCCCACTTCTGCTGCTCCCCTCTCCCCTCTCCTTGCACCCCGCTGCTTCCTGCCTTGATGAACAGAGCTTTGGTGGCACCACTGAGCCCAGCCCTAGGCCTGGGAAGGAGTGGCCCCAGGGCGACAGCCAGTCGCCCAGGCAGAGACGCGGCCCCCTCAGCGGGCCTTGAAGCCTAAGTCTGATCATGTCACTCCTCTGCTCAAGGGTCTGGAATGGCTCTCAACTCACTCAGAGGAAGGGCCTGGGCTTTACAGTGGCCCTCAAGGCTCTCCACACACACAGGTACGTGAACACACACACGCACAGAGGCCCGCATGAACAGCACACCATTCACGCACACATCTGCAGACACATGTCCCCGGTGTGCACAAACACAGACCCTTGCACGAAGAACACGCACACAGAGGCCTGCATACACACACACACACACACACACACAGGCCTGCATACACACACACATACACACGCACACGCACGCACACACACAGAGGCCTGCATACACACACATGCATGCACACATGCACACAGAGGCCTGCCTACACACACGCATGCACACACGCGCGCACACACACACACACACAGGCCTGCATACACACACGCATACGCACGCACATGCACGCACACACACACACAGAGGCCTGCATACACACGCACGCATGCACACATGCACACAGAGGCCTGCATACACACACACATACACATGCACACACCTGCATAGCCTGCACCTGGAACTTGTCAGCCGCTCTCCCTTCTCAGGGTCCTTACACCTGCTGTTCCCTCTGCCTGGGAAGCACTTGTCCTGATACCTGTGTGGCTCCCTCCCTCACCTCCTGCTTCAAATGTCACTGAGGCCCTCCCTGGCTGCCCTGCAGTGGACACCGCTGTGCCCCACCAGGTCACTTGCCTTTAGGCTGGTGCACTGTGGAGATGAGTTGGAGAGGAGAGGCCTCGGATCCTTGGAGGAGACCCGGGGCAACACCTTCCTTCCACTACCTCATGTCAGGGAGGGGTGACACATGACACTCAAGGCCACACAGCTGATGAGAGGTTCAGCTGCGCCTGGAATCCAGGCTTTCCAACTCCTGGCTAAAACTCCGAGGCACAGGGTTACCACCCAGCTTCGTACCCTCAGACTGCTCCCCTCTCCTGGAGTCTCAGTTTTGCCATCTGTGAATTGGGTGGTTGTCTCCATGGCCTTTGAGGGGCCTGCCTTCACTGGGACTCCCCTTTCCTGCCAGCTCTTGGGAAGGATAGACTCTGGGCGGGTTCCATCCACGGTGTCCTTCTCCCAACCACTTTGGGATTCCGTCCCACCTTTCTACTCCCCAGCCCACCGGCCCCCAGCACCACAATGCAGGAGCAAGGGGGTCATTTGACTGTCTGAAAGCCAAATGGTGGGCTCTCTTAATGGATTTCAGAAGCTTTCTGCCTTTGCTGCCACAGTAGAAAAGATTTTCTTCTTTGTGGTATTGAAGGAAATACAAGCAGTTATGCCTTTTGAGGTCTAAAATGAGCACTATAACCCCGGGTGAGAGGCGGGGCGGGTAAATTACTGGCCGGCAGAATGGACAGTGGCCATCTTTCTCAGATCCAGAAGTTATCATTACAAAGAGAAGTTCATTGTTTTCTTTTCAGCCTAGTGGGTAGGCTACCAACAACGGCACGAAGTGGATTTCTCCCTGAATTACTGATGTGCACTCCCACTGTCTGTAGCCATTCGGCCCCCGTCGGGTCTCAGCTGGGCCAGCCTCTCCAGCAGGAGCAGCTGCATCTGCAAAGTAAGGATTTCCCGGCCATGTTCCCTCTGGGAAAGCCTCTGACCCTCCCTCCACCATGGCCACAGAGAAGCACGTCACCCTCCTTCGCTCCTGGCCCTCCCCTTCCCGAGGAAGAGGCGTCAGGAGTCCTGACATGCCAGACCCTATTTATTCAGACCCTTCAGCCTCTTATCCACTGGTCCGGCACCCACCAGCCACCCAGCCTTCCTGATCTGGGTGCCTCACCCCTGCCCACCTTCCCACTGCCTTTGATCATACCAGTCTCTTTGCCAGGATGATCAGCCCTAGACCGGCCCCTCTGCCTGTGGAAACCCCTCCAAGCCCACGCCAGCCCCTGCAGGAGCCCTTGATGACTCTCCCATGCTCCTTTCCCTCTCTCCTGGTGCTCACCCTGGCTGTGCCCCCTCTCAGGGGCAGCCAGCCACACCCATGTCACACACCCGCCCTCAGCCTGAGGACTAAAGGGAAGGCCACAAGGTACCTCCTCTAGACCAGCTTCCCACTGGGTGCTGGGCTGCAGGAGCCCCTCTTCTCCATCCTGCAGGAGCTATCAGCCTCTGCTTGCATAGCCCACAGTGACGGGGAGCTCACTCCCTTCCTCCCATACCCATACACACATTCACCCACCAGCCTCCTCAGTGGATGAATGTGTGTCCTTCCTTGTGTTAAGCCCCCATCACCCTCCCCCCAGGGATGACTCCTGCCACCTGAGCCCCTCCTGCTTCCCCAGACATCCCAACACCCATGGGGAGCAAGATGGGCAAGACATCGTTGCCTTCATGGCCATGCCAGGGGCAGGGGGGGGGTCTGAACAAACCTTCACCCCCCTGTCCTTTGCTCGGAACTCCGATAGTGCACTATGATCCAGGCTGTCCCGAAGTGCCCTTGTGCTGTGCCCCCGACATGGAGCTCAGGACCCACCAGCAGATGAAGATTCACTCAGCATGTCAGGAGGAGCCCACCCACTGTCATCCAGGTGTGTGGGGAGGGCAGGGCCTCAGAGCCCAGCCTTACCCAGGTTCCCACTTTCTTCAGAAGAATCTGAAAACCAGACCAGGGTCCTACCACACAGGCCAAATCTGGGAGAGAATTGGGCCAGCCTTGAACATGCCTGTCTTCTAGAGGCTTCCAGAACGCTCAGTTTCTGTGTACCTGTAAGTTGGATTCTAAGACTCAAGTATTCCATGAATATTTGCCACTCCCAGTCTGGATTCCAAGTTCAAGAATTCCCAAGGTATGCACGCTTGTTCTTTGGTGTTTGTCAGGGTGCTGGGCTCCACTTCCTGTTCCGGTCCTCAGAGAGCTCGATGGCCTTTGCAAGGCTGTCCGTGACCAGGGCAGGCGCTGAAGCAGGAGCCCAGGGCTGCCTGCACGGTGCCGACCACCACAGCGACATCCCAATCCAGCCAGTCGCCCATCCCATCCATCCAACCCAGCTGGGCTCTGTCCCCACTCACGCCTCAGCTTCCTCTCCTATCATAGTCTCCTCATGACGCTACCTCACCTGCACACGCCAGGTATCTCCCCCTCCTTCCTGTGATTGTGTCATCCTGGAAAGGTGATGTCCTCCTCATCTTCCTTCTTCAGGGTCAAGCTCTGTGCCCTCCCCTTGCCTTCAGGGGAGCTCCCTCAGGGCCCACTGACTTCCTTGGGGTTCCCTAAATCCCTACGGACCTCCTTGGGAGCCCCCTGGCTTTGAGTGCTGGAACCCACCCTCCAACAACCTCTGACTGAGCCACTGATTGATCCCTGGATGCCCAGCAGGGTGGGAGGTTCCTCCTCTGTGCTCACTGGACATGAGTGGAATTAAAAGGGAAGGAGTCCTGACAACAGCCAACACTTCATAGCGTTTACCTTGCACCAGACGAGATGCTGAGTGCTTACTATTATATATGAACTCATTTCATCTCCACTGTCACCGCATTTTGTATATGATGAAACAGCGTGGGAGGGAGCTTAACTAACTTGCCCAGGTTCGTATATCTGAGTGTCGGGATCAGGATTGAAACCCACGTAGTGATGCCTTTGACCTCCACTCTCGATGGGGAGGACAATTGAGGGCTGTGTCCAGTGATGATTAGCTCAGCGGACAATAGCTAACTGAGAAATGTGCTCATTTGTGCTGATTCCCATGTTAACATGCCATGTTCCAGCCCTGGGTGTACAGAAGTAGTTAAGACCTGTCCCCAACCTGATGGAGCTCACAGACTTGTGGCAAACAAGATGACGGGTCCACAGAGCCTTGCAAAACCACGTGGCACCGTGCTGGTGGTGAAGGGGGAAGGAAAGATGCTCTAGGTGGAGCAGATAAACTACCTGGGTTTAGAGCTAAGGGGAGGATCTACCAAGTATGGCCACAGCCAAGGCCAAAGGCATGCAAAGCAGAGTAAACAGCACATGCAAAGATCCTGAGGCAGGGAGGGCCGAGGTTTGGGAACAGTAAGGTCAATGTGGCTGGAGTGTTAGGTCACGTCAGGTGACCCCTAAGGAAGTTTGGAGGAATTTTTGTTATCTTCCCATGTGGGGTGTGAGGGGCTGGGGTGGAGGACCCTTCCCTTCCAGAATTCCAGCCTCCTCTGCTGAAGCTTACATTTGCTTTTCCTGGATTTCTGGATTTCCTGCTATTTTAAGCCCTGATTTGGCCCCAGCAGGACAGAACCTGTTCCTTGTAGATGCCAGTAATTATGATGTAAATTTCTTCTTCCTACACAATCTGTTTCTTCCATGTTGCTTTTTTTCCTGTTGTTTTGTTCTCTAGTGATTAGGTTCTCCTCACATGTGTGGCAATCCTTAGCTGTCTGCTCATACTTGGAGAGGGGCGCTGCAGAGGTTAGAAGCTCTGTACTCATAGCAGGGGGGATCTGGCTGAGCTATTTGTTGGGGGACAACCCATGTCGATTTCTTAGGTCAATAGGACACCTTAAGTCAATTTCTCTTGCCTTGGTCAGATTCTCCAGAGAACACCCCCTCCACCCGGCCTCCTGCTAGAGGAAAAATCACTTAGCAGCAGGCATTCTGGAAGCTGAGTAAGAGGGAAGAAGCCCCGGGGCAGGGGATGGCCTTGATATTCAGCCTGTAAGTCTTCATAATCCTTTTATTTTCAGCATGGTGCTCCTCCCATCCACTCGTAGTTCATGGTCCAGCCGCCCTCTGTTTCGCCCTCTCTGAGAACCCACCTTGGTCCTGTGTGTGTGGGCGAGGAGTGCCAGCTGCACTGGGTTGATGAGCAGGGTGTGAGCACCTGGCCTTGTCCCACACAGTGTTCAGTAGTCCTCCTGTTGTGCGCCCACAATCAGCCCACTTGATCTGCCTTCTCCAGAAGCAGCCTGCGCAGTCTCCTAAAGCAAATCGTGTTGCTTATCCGCATCCACCACTGCGGGCAGCTAAGTTAGGGACCACTAATCAGGCTGACCCCCGGCTTTCAAAATCGTGGTGCTGTCATCTCCTTTCCAGTTTGTCCTTGTGGGTTTATGGTGTTAAATAATGTTTACTGTCATTTTAGTGGGGTTTCAGAACAGATAGAGCTCAAATGTGTGTTTGCTCTGCCACTTTAATTGAATAATCTGTTTCAGTTATTTTTTGTGTGGTAGCCACTTACCCCAACATTAGAGACTGAAAACGAGAAGCATTTATTTTTATTTCATGATCCTGTGAGTTGGCTGGGCAGGGCTGCTGGGCAGGGCTGGTTTGGCTACTCTCTGCACTCAGTTGGCACCTTGGCTGGGCTGACGGTCTGTCTGGGAGGCCCTCACTCGTTTATCTGGCAGTTGGCTCCATATCAGCTGGGGCAGTAGGCATGGCCACCAGGATCCAGAGGCCACCTGAGCTTTTTGACATGCTCCAGGTCACAGGGTTCCCCAGAGCAGCAAGAGAGGAAACAAGCTCCAGTGTATGAGCACTTTTAAAAAAAAGAGACTTTGTTAGAGCAGTCTCAGGTTCACAGCGAAATTGAACAGAAAGTACAGAGGGTTCCCACTTTCCCCCTGTCCCTCAACTTCCCCCACTATCAACATCCACCCCTAGATGGGTACGTTTGTTGCAATCAGTGAATCTATACTGGTACATTATTATCACTCAAAAAGTCCACAGTTTTCATTTGGTTCACTCTTGGGGTACATTCTATGGGTTTTGACAACTGTATGTAAAGACATGTATCCACCATTACAGTACCATACAGAGTAGTTTCACTGCCTTAAAAATCCTCTGTGCTCAGCCTGTTAATCCTTCCTTTCCCCCATCCCTGCAAAAGTTGATCCTTTTACTGTTTCCATAGTTTTGCCCCTTCCAGGATGTCATCATAGAATTGAAATCATGGACTATGTAGCCTTTTCCGATGGGCTTCTTTCACTTAGTAATATGATTTAAGGTTCCTGCATGACTTTCCGGGCTTGAGAGATCATTATTTTTTAGCACCAAATAGTATTCCATTATCTGGATGGACCACAGTATATTCATCCATTCACCTACTGAATGACATCTCGGTTGCTTCCAAGTTTGGGCAATTATGAACAAAGCTGGTATCGGCATCTGTGTACAGGTGTCTGTGTGGACATACATTTTCAACTCTCTTGGGTAAATACCAAGGAGCGAGAGATGGAACAAGCCGCATGTGCAAGTGCTTTTCAAGCCCCTGCCAGCATCGCTTTTGCTGATGCTGTATTGACCAAAGCAAGACACATGGCCAAGCCCAGATTGGGAGTGGGGAAGTGAGGAGGAGGAATAGATGTGACCTCCCAGTGGGAGGAGCAGCCAAGTCATTGGCAAAGACAAGTTGCCTGCTGGAAAGGGAAGAATTTTGGTCCGTTTTGCAATCTACCCCACCCTGGTAAATGCTTTTTGAAATCTCGATGTTCTGCCTGAAGTACAAAGTTGTTGGATTCTGGCCCATTTGAAATGTAAAGAATGGGACAAAGCTGCTGGATTAGATGGTTTTGGCAGCTTTGAAGTTCAGAGGGTGAAGTCCATAATCGTAAGTTTCACACAGTCAACTTCTTTAGTCAGCAATACTTGTGCAGCTGGTACCACGTGATGGGCACGGGGGGTACATCAGGGAAGGAGAGAACGTCCTTTCCAGGGAGGGAAGGGGATGGAGACAGGAAAGAGAAAAACATGTGCCATGAAGGAAGAAATGGGTGATGTGGTGGGAATGGAGGGGGTGAGGAGGGAGAATGTGCTCTGTGTGGGGAGGCGGAGACCCCCAACCACTGAGCTGAGACAGGAGGGTGAGGAAGGCCAGAGAGGAGGCTGCTGGGAAGGAGCCCTGCTCCCCCTCCTCTGCCCTTCCTCCCCCGCAGCACCCTGTCTTCATCTCTGCATTTCTAAATCAGGGCTTTTCAGGTTGTAATGCATGAGAAGCCCCTGGGGATCTTGTTAAAGTGCAGGTCTGCTTCAGAAGGTCGGGGCTGGGATCGGAGAGTCTGCATTTCTAGCAAGCTCCCTCCGATGCCCATCCTGCTGCCCAGAGTCTGCGGGTGGGGGAGCCCTGACCCTTCTCGGGCTGGGACGTCCAGGTTCAGGGAAGGGCTTGGCTGGTGGTGAGGAGAGAGGGAGAGAAAAAAGGGTCACTCCTGGGCTCAGGGGGCCCCATGGCTGTTCTCTCCTGGGACACTCAGCTGACCCTCCTGGCTTCTGGGGAGGAGTAAGCTACAGAATATCACATCCCCTCACAGGGATCTCAGAACTGATGTTTAAGCATCTTTGGGTACCATTTCAGATGAGGAGCGTGATGCCAGGGGAAAGAAAGTTCTTGCCAAAGGTCAGCAAGTGAGTGAACAGAGCCAGGACTGGACACCAGGGCCCCGGACTCTTTCCTTCATGCAGGCAGCATTTATCAAACCCCTCCTGTGTGGCAGGCCCTGTGCGCTCCAAGGAGTTCATTGGCTGGTGGAGAAGATAAAAAAACAGGCACAAAACGGCAGATATGGAGGCTGGGACCAGTCAGGAATGCATGGCAGAATTGAAGTGAGGATAATATAGCTGGGTTCAGGCAGCGATGGGGTTGAGAGCAGTTGGGTGGATTTGAAGAGCTGTTTAGGAGGTAACATGAAGAGGCCTGGGTGAGCCAGGGTGACAACCGATGGTGAGAGAGGAAGGAGGTTGGGATGGGTGAGGGCATGGATGAAGTGTCCTCACTGGGGTGGGGACGGGGGAGGAGGAGCAGGGATGGGGGATGGGGACTTAGCCTTTGCACCTGCTGAGTTAGAGGGGCTGAGGTCTGTCAAGTGGAGGTGGCTGGACACTGTAGTCGGGAGGGCAGGAGAGCAAGTGGGGCTAAAATACAGACAGTTGCTCTGTGGATGAACTTCTAGAAGGAATGAGTGACTCTTGGATGCTCCCAATGTCATATTAGTAGAGGCAGCACAGAGCGATCTGGCTTTGCTGATTCAGAAGGCTTTTGTGAATCATTCAATACCCCAGGTCTGAAGGATGTGGTCCATCGGGGGTCATTGCTTTGCTTTGCACTTGGACCGCTTTATTGTGTTCCTCAGTCCCCCTCCCCCAGCTAGCACGGGCCCAGGCTGGGGGGACGAGAGGAGGCCCCCCTGTCTGTAGTCTTGTTTCCCAGACTGCTTCTGGGATTAGCAGCAGAGGCATCACCTGGGGACACATTAGAAATGCAAATTCTCTGCCCATCTCAGACCTATCAACTCAGAATATGCATTTTATTAGAGCCCCAGGTGGTTCATGAGCAGCGGCCCAGGTGAGTAGTTCTCCATCTGGGTTACACACTCGAATCCCCGGGAGAGTGTTATGAAATACTGCGGCCTGGGTCCCTCAACCCAGAGCTTCTGATGTAGTTGGTCTGGGGGAGTTCCCAGGCTGCAGGAAGGTTCCAGCTCCCTGGGTGACTCCATGCATATCCAGGGTGAGAACCCCAGCCCAAGCCCCCAGCCTTCTTTGAGGGACTCGTGCTGGGAACGTTGAAGGGCAGTGCCTTTGTGGAAGCCACTTTGCATCTTTGGTCCTCATGTTAATCCACCCCGTCCCCTCTGCCTCTTAGGAGCTCAGAGGAGGGCAGGTGATGTGGAGGGTTGAGGGGTGTCTTAGCCGTGAAGGGCTGGCTGGCAGGCATCTAGTTATTTGAAACACATGCCGACCTCAGCAGCAGCAAATCCTGCTGAGTGAGGAGTCTGGGGGCTCCCTCAGTCCATTCCCTGAGGACTTCCATCTGGAGGAGAAGGCTGTCAAAGAGCACAGGGAGGAGAGCCCACCAGGCCTGGGTTAGGAGAAGGGGAACTGGGGACGTTTTCTGGGGGGAGTGCTGGGCCTCCTCCCTCTCTCACCTGGAGCTAGGGGCCAGAAAGTTAGGTGTGCCAACTACAAGGTGTGCCCAGGAACCCTGTTACTCAGGGGGAAAGCAGAAATCAAGATGCATTCCTGAATGCCTTGATCTTCAAAGTATGGCCTTTGGACCAGAAGCATCAGGATAGTTTGAGGCTTGTTGAGAATGCAGACTCTCAGGCCCTACTGCACTGGACCTATTGGATCAGAATCCATACTTTAACAAGGTCCCCAGGTGACTCACATGCACATTAGTTTGCAAAGCCCTAGTCTCCTGGGCCCCAGCTGACATGCAGTGTCCAGGACCCACAGAGACAGCAAGTCCTGGTATCATGAAGGCTCTTCCTGTCCAATGGTTTCCAGGCTCCTCTGAGGGGTCTGGTTATGGCTCTGGGCTCGGTGAAGCCTGGCAGGACCCAACTGAGCCAAAAAGGGGCCCAAGCATGGAATTTTCTTTCCAAGCTAACCCCTGAAATCTGCTCTCCTTGCACGTCTGCCGGCAGCTTTCTGCCCTGCACTGCTCTCTGGTGGTCATGGGGAGCCATTGCCGCCTCACATTGCCCCCTCTCTCCTGTCAGCAGCCCACGTCCCAGCTGACATTGGAAGGAGGAGGACTGTCCTGCTGCTGCCCTCTGCCTTAGGTCTCAGGGACCCCCAAGAACACAATAGAAGCAGTTTGGAAAACACTGGGCTTTAGCAGCAGGTTAGCAAATGGAGGCTGCCCTTTTGTCTGGGTGAAGAGCCCTGGCTCAGCCCTTCTCCCTGTCACTGCTGTGTCCTGGACACCTTGTTGGAAGCTGTCTAGAGCTGGGGCATGGGCTGGAGGAGAGAGGACGGGTTTCTGTAGCGAGGACGTGCAGGTGGGAGGTGGCTGGACGTTCAGGGAGCCCTGCTTGGTGGCTGCAGCAAGGTTGTGGAGAGCCTCGTGGGCCGTTACCTGTTGGGACCTTTTCCCGAGGCCCACGGCTCCAACAGGGCAGGGGCTTGACTGCATTTGCTCTGGGAGACTGCTTGATGGAGCATGGACTAATGTAGACGCTGGGAGCTGTGAGGGGCCCATGCCCTAGGTCAGAGAGCATGAAGGGCTTTGTATGAGCCAGGCTTTGCTGGAGAAAGGCCGACACTCGCCCACATCCCAAAGAGAACATGTCAGCCCAGGGTCAGGAGCTGGCTGGGGTGTGAGCTGGCTGGCTGTGTGGGCAAGGAGTGTCTCGAGAGACACACGACTTCGTGAAGTTTCTTCTAGGGATGTAACCCAGGTCTTCCCAAAGCTCCAAGAGCTTGTTTTCTTGGTCATATGGATGGAGCAGCCTGACTCCCTGCCCTGCCTGGCCTAGTACAGCTGACCACTCCCTGAGGCTCCATCACCTGCCAGGTCCATAGTAACCTCACTTCACAGATATTCTGGGGGAGCTGCCTTGGACCTCTGGTTCCCCTCCTAAGCCCAGGGTACTGGGCCCGTGGGGTGACCTCAGGAAGAAAGAATGAGGAGCACAGAGTCCATGGGCTGGGTACAGGCCCCTGCCTCCCCCGGGTTCTCCAGGTCTCACTTTGTACCCTCTCCCGGCAGCTCCATCCCCCATCCAGGTCCATCCTAACCTGGCCCGCGGCTCCGGTTCTGGCTCGGCAGTGGACTCACTGAGCCATCAGGAACCAGTCACCTCTCCTCCCAGATCTTGGTTTTCCCACCCAAGGGGGAATAGGAGTTTGGCCCGGAAATCATCTAGTTCTTGCAGATGCCTTTGGGCTTTGGGAACCTGAGGTCCTGTTCCTCCAGCAGAAGCGCCAGGCTGCCCAGACCAGCCCCACCCTCCAACTTCCAGGGACCAGCCCTGCAAGTCTTTGTCTGAGTGTCTCTCTCCATGTTGCACATGATAGGCAGGCTCAAAAATCCTGGCCAATTAATGCACCCTGGGCAGCCCTCAACCACAACCCTGGGAGTTGGTGGACAAATGCCCCAGCTTCCTGGAGTGGGGCGACTCTGAAGCCCCCCGACAGGTGATCTCCAGTTGCCCACAGTGGTGACGGGCTTGATGACACACCCTTTATTACCTGCCTGTCTGCCTGCCTTCCCTGCTTTCCTTCCCACGCTCCTATTGGTGTTTCCTTTGCTTTCAAATCCTTGTCTGAGGGTCTGCTTCGGGGTGGTGGGGGGAGGAACCAAATTAAGACAATATCTAGCTGAGCCACTTTATTTTCCCGATTTTTTGGTGCAGTATGAGCCAGAAAAGGGTGTGCGGGACAGATCCCTGGGCTGGGGGCAGGGAGACCCTGCTTTTCACCTGTGATCTTGGGACATAGTAATAAGAATGAAGGGGTAGAGTTCAGGCTGGCCCTGCATTAGGGGGCTGTGGAGTGAGACTCTAAGAAACGCTGGCCCTGACCTCCCTTCTGGGGCAGGCCCTCTCTGCCAGGCTGGCCTCAGGCCCCGGGACCCTTGAGGGCGACCACAAAGCAGATGCCCTCATTGATGCAGTGGGCCTCTGAGTAGCTGACGGGGGAGTACTGGTACCTCAGCACCTGGCAGCCGGCCTCCTGCAAGGCCTTCTCCACCGTCTCCTTCTCCAGGTGGAGACCAAAGAACTTCTTGGCGCCCACCATATAGTGCTGGGTGCGCAGGGCTACCGCGGTGGCCAGATGCCCGCCCGGCTTCAGCAGGCTGACCAGGCCTCGCCCGGCCGCCCGGTAGGCGTCCACGTCATGGCAGGCGCACTCCAGGGCCAGCAGGGTCAGCACGCAGTCAACTGGTGGCACCTGGGCGGGCCCCAGTGGGTGTGGCTGGTTCCCATCACACTTCAGTAACAGGCGTCGCTGTCCTTCGGAGACGGGCCTCCTTCTCCTGCCACTTGCTCCTGTGGAGGAGGGTCATGGAGGTGATGATGAAAGTTATGACAACATCTCTCCACCCCTCACCCTCTATGCAGGGGCTCCCTATGGGGAAGGCCCATAATTTAACCTGTTGAGCAACTCTTTGAGGGAGATCGTATTTCCCCCATTATACAGATGAGGAAACTGAGGCACAGAGAGCTTGAGTGATTCGCTCAAGGCTACACAGCTAGTAGGTGACAGGGGATTTGACATTTGATTCTTCCTTCTTCCTCTTTGTCCACTTCCTCCTTCCTCTCCTTCTATTTATCTTTCTTCTTGAATATTCAAAATAATTCAATTTTTGATACATTGCCTTATTAATTTTTCAAGCTGTAAAATATATATACCAAAAACTTGCCATTTAAATCACTTTAAATGTACAATTCAGGGGCATTAACTGCATTCACAATGTGTGCAACTATCACTACTGTCTGCTTCCGAAATTTTTTATCACCCCATACTGAAACTTTGTACCCATTAAGCAACATATCCACATGCCTCCTCCCTGCAGCCCTTGACCCTTTAAATGTGCTTTGTTAAACACGCGCTTTCCCATTGCTGGGCCTTGGCCCTTGCTGTCCCCTCTGCCTGACACTCTCTTTCCCCAGATCTGCACATCCTTCCTCCTTCACCTCACCCAGGAAGCTGCTCTAAGGGCTTCTCCTTGGAGAGCCCTCCTCTTACCATCTGCTGTGGACGGAACTGTGCCCCCCTCATAATCATATGCTGAAACCCTAACATGAATGTGATGGTATTTGGAGATGGAGCCTTTGGCAGGTAATTAGAGGTAGATGAGATCATGAGGATGGGGCCTCTCGTGGTGGGATTTGTGCCTTTTAAAAGAAGACACACTAGAGAGCTTGCTGACTTTCCTTTTCCTTCTTGTGAGGACACAACAAGAAGACGGCTGTCTACCAGCCAGGAAAAGGGCCCTCACCAGACCTGATCTTGAACTTCCAGTCTCCAGAACTGTGAGAAATGAATGTCTTTGTTTAAGCCACTGGGTCTATGGCATTTCTATGGCAGCCCGAGGTGACTAAGACACCATTCCACCTAACACAGCACCCCTACCTCTTGTAGGCCTCTACTCAGCTGAAGATTCTTCTCTAGAACACTTGTTTTTCCCTGAATACCTACCTCTCTCTAGCTTGGTTGTGTTGTCTTCCCTACTAGAATGTGAGCTCCTTGGGGCTGAAACTTTGTCTGTTCACTGTAATAGTCCCAGTACCTAGAAGCAGGAGTGACCATCAGAATGCTCTCCGTGAATGATGACAGGAATGAATGAAGCCCAGGCTGGGTTGATGTGGAGACCCTGTGCTTAGAGACCCTCCAGCTCTGTCCCACTTCAGGCTGCCCCTACCTATAACTAGGTCAGAGCCCCACGGCCCAAGGATGGGTCAGGCATTTAAACTCTGATCTTTGTCCTGGCTCTAAGGTGGCCTAGAGGCCACTCTCCACGTCTGGGCCTCAGTTTCCTCAGTTGCAAAATCAGGGCCAGCATCCTGCCTGTCCCCCATGGGGCTCTGGTAGATGGGTTCCCTCTCTGTGCATTGGATGGGGAAGGTGCCTGGAGGGGTCAATGCTGTTGGTCTGTGGGATTTTGTAGGAGTGCTTCAGGGGGATTCCTTGAACCCCATGTCTTCCCATAACAAGTTCCCCTCCGACATTAGGGTTAAGGAGAAGCTGCACCAGAGGAAAGTGAGATCTGTGTGGGCTAGAGCAATCAGGGGAGGCTTCCTGGAGGAGGCGGGACTGAAGCTGGTCCTGCAGGATGGGTGGGATACAAAGTATGGAGAGCCCAGTAGGGCAACCAAAGCTAAGAGCACAGGCAGCTCTGAGGCTGGAGGCAGGACTCACTCAAAGAGAGGGAGGGGCTCTGGGTCAGAGACCCAGGTCAGGAAGAACCTGTAGGGAAGTGGCAGGTGAAGCAGGGTGGCAGGTTCAGGCTCTGGCCTGCGGGTGATGGGGAGACCTCATCTGAGCGGGATGGTGGCCGTGGGTACCTGTCTCCCTCCAGCTCACACACGTATTGCATGGCTGGGGACCAGTCGTAGGCCCCTGGCTCCTTCTTCAGCCACTTCTTCACCTCCCGGGGGTTCTGCTCCGAGTAGTCTGAGGCGATGATCTCCCGGAAGGCTTCACAGGCCGAGAGCAGCTGGTAGATGGTGGGGCCTGGGCCAGTGTTGATCAGTACGACACCTCTCACTCCTGCTGCAGGAGACAGTGTTTTCCAGGTGCATGGGAGTGGGGGACACACTACTCCAGGCCCAGCTGTGGTGGATGGAGATGCCAGGCTCTGCCCTGCCCCAGGGCTTGCCAGCAGGGGAGGGTGGCTCACAGGGGACCCGACCCAGCCAGGCTGTGTGGGGAGTCCAGACCCCCACGCCTGGGGCTCAGGGGGTGACAGCTGGCGGGTGGAGCATAGCCTGGCACACACCACGTCCCCCTGCTCCCCAAGGGTTGCTACCAGAGGCCTGATAGGACAAGTTCTGCACTTCTGGGCAGGTTTCAGATTGACTTCTTGGTTGGAACTGGTTTACTTCCAACAGTCTTCTGACTCTGGGTTTAAGACAATGGTGAGAGTGAGCCGCCCATGGCCCACTCTCCCGCCTCCTCGTTGCAGAAGACAGAGCTTCTGATAAGGGATAAGACCTGAGCCAGTGGGTTCAAAACTGGCTCAGCCAATCAGGGGAGGCAAGGGGATCCAGTGATGAGTTGAGGGGAAGGATCTTTGCCTCAGAGTAGCACTAAGTGCACTGCCCTCTTCTCCCTGCTTCCTCCCTCCTCCGCTCTCCATTGAAACACACCTGTCTATTTTTCAAGGCTTAGTGCCGGTCCCTCCTCTAGAAAGGTCTCCTCAGATGTCTCTGTGAGCCTTAAGCTTTCTTTCCTCTGTATTTCTGTGGACATTGCTTAATATACCATTCTTGGCACTGATTACATAGTAAGGCAATGTTTGCTGAGTGACTAAGTAACCCCTAATTGTTCAGTACACTCCCTGCCCAACTGTGCATGGCAGCCCTGCGTTAACTGATCTTGAAGTTCGCTGCTGCCACTGACTGGCAGTCTGACCTGGGCTGGCCACCCACCTCTTTCCCACTTCAGCCTCTCCTTGTGTGCACTGAGGAACCTGGGCGATAATCTCTGCTGATCACCCAGCCTGACGCCCAAGAGCAGGGTTTTGTAAACTGAGCTGTGGTTTGGCTTTGTGTATCCATGAACTCTCTTCATTCTGAGTAAAAGATTAGGAGTGTGACTCTGTGTGTGTGTGTGTGTGTGTGTGTGCGTGCGCACGCCTGTGCACCAGAGCTTTCCTCAGATTTTCAAGGGGATTCATGAGCCAGGGCTACAAAGCCCGGCTTTAGGGGAAGACAGGCAGAGATAGTCAGATGCAGGCAGTGTGCTCATGTCTGTTGTCTCATATCCCCTCCAGCATGAGCCTGTGAGGCCCACAGCTCAGGAGTTACCTTCCCATTTCACAGGGGGAAGAAACTGAGACTGACTGTCGTAGACTCAAGCCTGGCTCTTTGGCTTCTAAGGCCAGTGCTTAGGTCCCACCCAGCAGAGGTCCTCATGGGTTCACAGGCTGAGCTGCCTTTGCAACATCCTTGCTGAGCAGTGTCCCAGAGGACAGGTCCCCTGCCGCCGGCAGCTCTTCCTGTCAGGTGCAGCCCTGTCTCTCCCTGAGATGGAGACCAGACACTCACCTGAAGAGATGGTTTCAAAGAGGTTTTTCAGGTTAAATTTCAAGATTTCATTTTCAGCTACGGTGCCTGAATCGAAGGTGTAGTACGTCTTTAAGTAGTTCTGGGAGTCGAACTCTTTCTTGTAGTCCTCTCCTGTGTACAGCTTGCCCTCCATTCTAGCTGGGACCTGGCTGTGTTTCCCATTGCTGCAGTCCTGTTATGTCCACTTTCCTCTCCCTGCCTCGTCCCATCAGGAGTTTCATAATCTCCTTAGACAGACCCTCCTTCCCAGGGAGGAGCTCGGATTCCACATAGTTGGAGTCAGGCCATGATGTTAGCTTTTCTGGCTGGAGTTTATCTGTTTGATAATTATCTCAACACAGAAATGCAACAGGGTGGCCAACATGTGCTCCTGGGGGTTCTCAGTATTTGGCTCCTGAGAGGTGATGTTTTGAATGTATGTACTGCTGGTGAGGGTTAAGGTTGGGAGAGCATGAAGCAGAGGGACAGTGCCACAGAACTAAGAGAGAGACACAGATGGACACAGACACAGAGAGACCAAGCATCTGGAGTAGGTCAAGGATGCTTCCCTCTTTGGGATTGGTGGAAAAATGAGACAAAGAAAGGAAAAACCCGTAGGGTGGAAAACAGGATGCAGAGGTGGCTGAGATTTCACTGACTGAGGGCAGTGAGCTTGCTCTTGAAAAGAGTTTGTCCTGAACTTGGTTAAATATTTCCCCCTGTCTTCAATCCTGTTTACTCTATTTGCTTAATCAATCCTTTATTTTGCTGAGGGTAAAAGTAAGCTTAACCAGGGCCCCTGAAAAGTTTGGGAAGCCTCTGTTTGCACAAACCGTTTAAAAACTATTGGCATATGTAAACACAACATGTGATTAAATTGCATAGAATTTGTGCACACACACACACACACACACACATACATGCAAACACTCACACACATATGACTACCAGTAAAACTAGGAAAAGATTAATAAGAGCAGTGGGTTGTATCAGTGACAATATCTTGGTTGTGATATTTACTATGTTTTGAAAGATGCCACCATTATGGAAACTGGGTAAAGCATACGTAGATCTCTCTGTATTATTTCTACAGCTGCATGTGAATCTACATGATCTCAAAATAAGAGTTTTATATAAAAAAGTGTTGCCAAATCTCTTTCAAAAATTCATCTAAGATCAGAGATTTCAGGTAGCAAACTCTAGTGTGTTTTGCAAATGGGCAATTCTGGGGCCCTGGCCTGTAATATGCGCCAGGTGTGTCCCCCACCCTCGTTCGCTGCCGTCTTCACAACAATCAGTAGAGAGGATCTTGAGACCCTCCCCCCTCCTGTTGGAGATGAGGAGGATGAGGGTGACGGGCCTTTTCCCAAGGGGGTCCTGGCAGCAAGTCTAGGTCTAGGTACAGATTGAAGGCCCATGTCCAAAGCCAAAATAAAGACCAGCTCCAAACCTTATTCTCTCCCCATCATACTACACAGTCTATCCAGGTCCCTTAGCTGTGCTGCTCAAACTAGTGTGCCTGGGAATAGCCTGGGGACCTGGCTAAACGCAGATTCTGGTTCCCAGGTGATACTGAGGCCGCCGTGATGTGAGCCGCACAGCCCCAAGTCCTACCACCCAGAATCAACATTTATTTTTCAGGTTTTTGAGTTTCAACAGAATAGAAGCTCTATTTTATTGTTTTCAGTGCGAATTTCCCTCTCTTCTGATATTACTAGAACCTGTACTTGTGGTATTTCCACTCAGTGAGCAAAGGGTCGATTATATAATAAATGGTGATGGCACAACTGCCTGTCCAGTTGGAAGAAAATAAAGTTAGACCTCTCTCCAATTTGTAAAAAGGAATGTTATATTCAGACTAAATTAACATAAATTCTAGGCGGATTAAAATCATTGGTGACACTGAGTATATCATATTTGTCCCAGGGTTTCTTATTATCAGTGTGTCCCCAGACACGTGCACCTGCAGTGGTTTCGCGGGTTTCGCGGGGCCGTAGAGTCACCGTGTGTGCCCCCCATGCCTGCTTGGTTGTCCCAGCACGGGGTCAGCACCCCTTCTCTGTATCACTCTAAATGAGCTGGTAATGTCAGTTTTTAGTGCTGCCTAATAAACAGTACACAGAGGTCCAATTAAGCTTGACTTAACTGCTCCCCAAGTGGTTGACAGGTAAGAGACTTAACAGGTGTTCATTGTTATAAATAATCTTATAATTAATATCCTCACGCAATAAGCTTCTTCTGTATTTTGGATTCTGGCTTTGGGCTGGATTCCTAGACATAAGATTAATGGATCAATTTTTTTTTTTTTTTAATAACTTTTATTTATTTATTTATTTTTGGCTGTGCTAGGTCTTCGTTTCCGTGCGAGGGCCCCCTCCAGTTGCGGCGAGCGGGGGCCACTCCCCATCGCGGTGCGCGGGCCCCTCACCATCGCGGCCCCTCCCGCCGCGAAGCACAGGCTCCAGACGCGCAGGCCCAGCAGCCGCGGCCCACGGGCCCAGCCGCTCCGCGGCACGCGGGATGCCCCCAGACCAGGGCCCGAACCCGCGCCCCCCGCACTGGCAGGCAGACTCCCAACCACTGTGCCACCAGGGAAGCCCTAATGGATCAATTTTTAAAAACTTTTCGTACAAATAATTTAGGTAAATACTTGCCAAATTATTTTTCTAAGGAAAACAATGCTTTTGCTGTTTATTGTTGCAGGACAAATATTTAATTTTTCTTTAATAAAATGTGCTAAATTATTTTTCCTTTGGGCTTGTTTCTATCTAAGCTTTGAAAATCCTTCCATGTCCAGAGATCTGATAGCTATCCAATTGTGATAGCTTCTGTGATGGTTTTAAAAAGATATTTAGCCTTTATTTTGGTGTTTGGTATGAGATGAGGCTCTGTGTGCCTGCTTACAACTCACCAGAGAAAAGTCTTGTTTACCCCTGCAAGTTCTGGACTCGTTTATTCACCCCACAGGCTCATGTGGGAAGAAAGATAACAGGGGTATCAGAGCGGGAGATGCTGAGATGATAGTTTTCCTAATCTGGAGAATGAGATTGATTCTTTTCTCAGCTGGTCGACTCTTAAGCAGTTTATTTTCTTGATAGCTTGAGAATGTGCTCCTGTGTTTGAAATTAAGGCAGAAGTCTTCTTAAATGGAAATTTCCTTGAGTTATTCAAAAGTCACAGTATAGAAGGATGTTTAAGATGATGCAGACATTCTTAAAAGGGACTGAGACAGCCCGGGCATCAACAAAATATTGTCAAATTGATGAAGGCAAACCTTAGGACAGTGGTTCTCTCCCAGGGGTGACTTTGCCTCCCTGGGGTCATCTGGCCAAGTCTAGAGACATGTTTGGTTGTCACAGGTAGAGACTGGGTGCTACTGACATCTGGTGGGTAGAGGCCAGGGATGCTGCCAGAGATCCTCCAATGCACAGTTGGGTCCCCCACCCCAATAAGGAATTATCTGGCCTGAAATGTCAGTGGAGCTGAGATTGAGAAACCCTTCTTTAGAACACATCCATAAAAGACTTGACTTTGAGCAGATTACCCTAGTGCTGTGAAGGCCCCTGGCTAGGCCAGAGTCAGGATGTGTGTTGGGATGGAGAGGGTGGAACTGGTGGAGAGGTGGTGGAGGCCAGAGGGTAGAGGCTCTGGAATGCCAGGGGGGTTGGATCCATTCCTTTGGGCAGCAGGAGTCACTGGAGGCCCTGAGTTGAGGTGGGCCTCATCTGTCCATTCAAGGACATCCAATTGCAGCAGAATGAATGAAAGAGTGGTCTCCCCTCACCCCGCCTGGGCAGACCCCCCTGGATGCCCACATCCCACTGCTGGGGTTCTGGGTTCATAGATGTCCTCAGTTCAATTCTGGAAAGGTTAATAGATGCTAAGCTGGGCATCTTCTATGTGTCTCTCACTATCCACTCTCCATCCTTCTCCATCTCTTGTGAGCCCCAGAAGGCTGACTCATGTGGACTATATTAGTGGCTCCCTTGCCCTCTGGATTGCTACCGGATTTTGCAGGATGTTGTGGGGAGGTAGGAGAGGGAGTCTGGGTATTTATTCTTCAGCTCCTTTGCTGTCGGCACCTGCAGGAGGTCCTCTCCATACAGCTCTGTCTCAGCTCTAGGATAATGGCTCCTCCCTGCTACTCGCCCTGGAGTACTGTGATGGTTAATTTTGTGTGTCCAATTAGCTGAGCCCTAGTGCTCAGATATGTGGTCAGAAATTATCCTGGATGTTTCTGGGAGGGTGTTTTTGGATGAGATGAACATTTAAATTGGTGGACTTTGAGTACAGCAGATTGCCCTCCATAATGTGGGTGGGCCTCATCCAATCAGCTGAAATCCTGAATAGAACAAAAGACTGACCTCCCCTGAGCAAGAGGGAATTTTGCCAGCAGACGGTTTTCAGACTTGAAGTGGCCATTGAACTGTCTCTTTCTGGTTCTCCAGCCTGATGGTCCACCCTGCAGATTTTGAACTTTGCCTCCATAATACTCCATAACTGTGTGAGCCAACTCCTTAAACTGAACCTCTTTATATATATTTTTTATGTGCACACACACACACAGCCTGTTGGTTCCGTTTCTCTGGAGAACCCTAATTAGACTAATTAGATTAGAAAACTGAGTCTGAGAAAGATTAAACAATCGGCCCAATATCTTCCAGCCAGGAGTGTAACCGCTGCCCTCCTGGACAGAGAGCAGGAGCCCCAGGCCCTAGTCTGGAGAAGATTCTGGCTGAAGTGTTCAGAGAGGCCATCCTGGGGGTAGGGCCTTTAGGTTCAAGGCCAACTGGGAGCCTCCCGTGCATGTCCAGCCTTGCCTGGATGGCTTCCTGTGGGAGGGTAGACAGGGACAGGCAGCTGGGCTGAGAAGGAGATGACCTGGGAAACTGGCCCAAGGCTGAGTTGAGGGTGGCCTGGAAGCTGCAATGAAGTGTGACTTCCAGCATGTTGCCCGGAGCCTGGGCTTGGGGCCATCTCTCAGCCTGTGGGGTCACACCTGGCCAGGCTGTTCTCCGACCAACCCTCCTGCTCCTCCAGGCCCAGCTGCCTCTTAAACTTCTCCTGCCTCCTCACCAGGGCGCTCCCCCGCACTGTTCCCCAATCAGCTGTGCAGAGTGACGTCATGGCCCCGAGAGCCTAGAGGCCATTGCCCAATCACTGTGTCACCAGGGGGAGGACGGTTATGACTGGGAGGCAGGCAGATGCCTCGAGACATTTTACAGATGGTTCAGTTGAGGCCCTTGGAGGCTGAGGGTCCTGCCAGCAGGTTCGGGGCAGGACTGAGACGCCACCCAGCACTACTGACTCCCCATGTAGGGCTTTTCCCGACCCTCGTTAACAGCCATATCCTGACTCGGCCACAATCCCACTGTTGGCCCTTGGCCTTCTCGGGGTCTCTGAGGCCTGTCTGTGCCAGGGCAGGGCTGGG
Organism: Eschrichtius robustus; assembly: GCF_028021215.1. Classification (NCBI taxonomy): domain Eukaryota; kingdom Metazoa; phylum Chordata; class Mammalia; order Artiodactyla; family Eschrichtiidae; genus Eschrichtius; species Eschrichtius robustus. The sequence continues at coordinate 83,913,631 of NC_090831.1, forward strand.
CTTGATGACCTTGAGAGCTTTCCTTGCCCCACCCCAAAGATCTAGGGGCTAACGGAGAGTGCTTGGGAACAGGTGCTGTACTCTCCTCACTGCATTTCCCGCTTTCTGGTCCAGCACGCAGCTCCAGAGCTATGGGGAGACAGCTCCCCACCTCCTGCATAACATCTGCCCAAAGGCAGGGACGGGCCCCAGCCAGCCCCCCACCTCCTGCATAACATCTGCCCAAAGACAGGGGTGGGGCCCAGCCAGCCCCCCACCTCAACCCCCACTCCCTGCAGCCCCTAGAGAAGACCAGGCTTCCACCCTGGCTGGCAGCCTTGGACACCTTTCCCCATTCCCCATCCAGGTCCCTGGAGAGATGCTTAAGGGGCTGCCAGAAGTGGCCCCTCTGCTCACCGGCCAAAGGTCCTGTGGAGACACTCCAGGTTAAACTTGAGCCTCTCGGCCTTGGACAACAGGCCGCAGCTGAAGCCATAGTAGATGGCCAGGTAGTCCCTGGGCAGGAAGTGCTTCTGGTACCATCGGTCCCCGTGAGGCTGCCTTCCCTGGTGGCCCTGGGTGTGTGCCTCCCATGCAACTGTAGAGCACCCACGGACACGGTCTCAGAGTCTTGACTCAGTATGTTAAAGACAAGGAAGCTTCTAGACAGTGGAGAATTGGTAAATGTTTCACAACCAGTTCTCAAAACAGAAAAGCACTGATTTGTGATGACGGCAGTTTCCATGGTGTAAATACTCCCACCATGGTTGATTTCAAGCTCCCAGTGGTTTAACAATCGGCTCAGAAAATTCCTAAAAATTTAACAGTTGGCTCTCATGAAATGATATACGTCAGTTTGAGTATACCACTGCCTCCAGACTGGGGCTGGCAGATTTGGCAAATAAAAATATAGGATGCTCAGTTAATTGAATTTCGGAGAAACAAAATACATTTTTTTTAGGGTAAGTGTGTTCCCAAAATTGCACAGGACATACTTATCTGAAATAAGTCTTATTTGTTCATCTGAAATTCAAATTCAACTGGGTGTCCTGTAGTCTATCTGGCAGCCCTACTCTAGCCCCGAATGGGAAGAGACAGAGCCCAGGAATCATGGCTGCTGCTAATACATAAGGTGCCTTTGTGCAGATACATAAGGTGCCTGTGTGATTTGTTAATTCTATCAGTTTTCTACATTCATTAGTTGACATACGAATGTAAGGACCTTCCTTCCTTCCTTTCTCTCTCTCTCTTTCTTTCCTACGGTAAATACGGACTCACGGATTCTTATTTCTATTCAATGGGTTATGATCTATATTATTGCCATTACTTACTCTGATGCACAGATTTGGCCAGTAGGAGTCCCTTTCAGCTGGCTTGTGTGTTCTTTTGACATGTGCCCATCATTCTTTGAGCACTTCCTTATTAAGTCCTCCTTGTCTGTCACTCTCAGCTGAACCTAATGCTAACCAATATAATCAGGCATGGGAGTAAAAGCAAAGGACTGAGGGCTCTAGGCTGCCTTCTTTTGCTCTGGTCCCTGAGACCCATCACATTGCCTGCCAGCACACGAGGTGGTCCATGAAGCAACCACCCCTGAGCCCGAGTTGACCTGGGGAGGTGCGGATAGCTACCTGCTCCAAACAGCCTCCTTTGGAGCAAAGGACTCAGGCAGAGAAACCTGGGAGGAAAGAAATCCTACAACAATCTCCAAGCGCTGCCTTAAAATTGAGAATGGATCCCCCTGTCTTTAGGGGGACTGGAGTGGAAGGGAAAATCCCAATGACAATCAGCTCAGGAGCATGGCCTTGGAATGTTCAAATAGCCAACCTGGAGCAGGTACCCAAGTCAGGCCATCAGAGCAAGAGACCCAGACCTTGCTGTGTACTAAGAGGTCAGAGAAGCAGGGGAAGGGAGAGCAAGAAGCAGAAGATGGAACCTTATGAAGAGCAGGAGGCCTCCCCAGGGCAGTTTTCATGTCAGGGCACACACAAAAATGATAATGTGTATTGGGGTAAATGGAGAAGGCGGCTCATGGCTGTACAGCCTGTGGTCTCTGGCCAGATAGGTTTCAGCCAGCTGCCCTGAGGCCCGAGGAGGTCATGATCTGAGCACACCCACACCGAATTTGCAGCGGGTTGGTGTGGACGCTCCCATGGGGAAGCTCTGGTCTAGCAAACCCTGGAGAGAGGGACCACTGCCTGCAGTTGGGTTTTTACTCATTCCTGGAGGTTTGTATTATTTAGGTTGAAAAGATAAGCTGCTGTAACAAAAGACACCCCCATCCCCACTTCCAAAAATAAAAACAAACAAATAAATAAATAAACAAAGCCCAAACCCGATGGAAGTTTACTTCTCTTACTTGTAAGCATCTGAATTCCAGGCCCCCTGGTGACTCCGCTTCATGTAGTCATTCAGGGAACCAGGTGCCTTCTGTCTTATTTCTGCCACCCCCTAGGGAGGCATGCTCAAACACAGGTGAGCATCAGAATTACATAGAGATCTGGTGTAATACAGATTGCTGGCACCACCCTCAGAGCTTTTTGATTCAGTAGATCTGATGTAAAGACTGAGAGTTTGCATTTCTAACAAATTCTCAGGTGGTGCTGGTGTTTCGGGGGCCACAATTTGAGAATCACTGCCCTAGGGTGTTGTCTTGTGTTTATGGTCACAGCACACACCCATAGGTGCAGCTGTGCTCTGGCTTGCTGGAGAGTGAAGAGTGTGGCAAAGGCGGAGCCTAGTCTTAAAGGGCTGGCCCTCTCATTCCCTCTCATCGGTGACCACTTAGTTCCATGGCCACATCCAACTTCAAGAAAAGCTGGGAAATACAGTATGGCTGGGAAGCCACTTGCCCTGCTCCAAATATATTTTCACGAAAGAAGGAAAGAATGGATTCTGTGGGCAGTCAGTGGATTTTGCCACAGTGTTTTGGGGGAATCTTCCGTTGATTTACTTGGACCAGAATTTTTATGTAGAGTGCTTTCTTAGGGGATATTATATTGTGATTTCCAAAGGGTGACATCATATTGTTTCAATCAGGAACTACTCGCAAGTTGGGACTGACAGCTGTGTCTGAGGGTCTGGGGTCTGCACCCTTAATGGTGAAAGCATCAGGATGTGGAGTAACTGTCAGAGACTGCAGTTTTCCCCAGAGAAGAAGGCATCTTTTTTTATCTGGGCAGTGCTAAGGAGCTTTGCTCAAGAATTTCCTCAGGGCCATTTCAGAGTGAGTGTGTAGCAAGGTGGATAGAGGGGGGATGTATTAGTTAGGGTTCTCCAGAGAAACAGAGGTAGTAGGATACATATACATATATATATGTGTATATATATATATATATAGAGAGAGAGAGAGAGAGAGAGAGAGAGAGAGAGAGAGAGAGAGGAGAGAGAGAGAGAGAAATCTGCAGGGCAGGCTGGCAGTCTGGAGACCCAGGGAAGAATTAATGTTGCAGCTTGAGACAAAGGCAGTCTGGAGACAGAATGCCATCTTTCCTGAGGGGCCTCCGTCTTTTCCTCTTAAGGCCTTCCACGGATGGGATGAGGCCCAACCCATTATGGAGGGTAATATGCTTTACTCAAAGTCGACTGATTTAAACGGTAATCTTATCTAAAAAAATACCTTCAGAGCAACATCTAGACTGATGTTCAACCAAATATCTGGGTACCATGGCCTAGCCAAATTGGCACATGAAATTAACCATCACAGATGTGGAAGAGAATTACACATACTTCTTGATTACAGTAGCCACATGCTCAAAATTTCATTGGATGCCTCTGCTTTCCCCTCACCCTGTGCCTGGATGGTCACACTACGCAGGCCTGCCTGAATGGCCCTGCTGCACATACCTGCACAGCCCGCTGGACCCCATCACTCCTGGAAGCGAGAGGGTCTGGAATGCTGTGGGCATGAAAGGCTGAGACCCTCACCGGGGCTTTGGCTGCCCCACGGCACCCTGCTCGAGCCAGGCTGGGGCCCGGGTCTTCCCTCCCTCTGCAGTCTCACGTTGGTAGCCTTGGGGAGTAGAGACAGGGAGGTGAGATTGGGAGGTGGCCAGTTCCTTCACGTTGCCAAGGACAGTGGCCTGGGTTGGGCCCCTTGTCCTGACCTCTGGGAGTGGTGGCCGGAACAGTTGGGAAAGACTGAGGGTCACATCATTAAAGGACTTTCATAACGTCCTTCCAACCCAGCTGGTCCGGACATGCTGCACCTTGTCAGACCCATGCTCCCACCTCCCTGAGCCTGGAAAGCAGGTCCCTGGGGAGGACGTGGTCATGGGGACAAGCATGTGTGCTTCTGTTCTCTGGAAACTTCTGACTCAGGAAAATGCCCAGCCCTGCCCTCAAGGGGCTCTAAGTTGGAAGGGGATCCATTCAGTCAGCTCCCTCTCTGGAGCATTCTGGAGGAGGCACTACATGACCTTAAACTCTCACAAAACAATGCAGCAGGCCTACCTCCCTGTTGCAAGACCCATACCATGCCTGCTGCACCCTGCTGCCAGCGCCCAACGGCATACCAGGCAGAATCAGGGACCCCATAAACTTCTACGGTTAGACTCACACAAACGCAGGAGCTCAGTCTCAGATGCATAGAGCCTCTGCTGCACAGTGATATATCATGATTTTATACACATGCATGCACACATGCCCGCAGAACCCTTTCTGTGTTCTAAGACATCTAAATTGTCCCTCCAATGTAAAGTCCACTGAATGTCCCTCTGCCCCCGTTTCCTCCCCCACTTCCTCTGGACCTCAGGGGCATTGAATCAATTAATAATACGCCTTGGTTCATGACATCTTCTCATCACCGGTCCCTGCAAGGCCATCTTTTATTAACTAATGAACCAATAGAAATACTATAGCAAACACTTATGAAACAAATGCCCCCATGACACCCAGAACACTGACAATTACTTATACTTACCCTTGTGGCTCTCCCCTACCCAGTGCCCTTGCCTCCCACTCCCGAGGCAGCTGCTCTCCTGAATCATGTGGTCCTCATTCCCTTGCTTTTATTTTTGAAATGCTATGCTGAATCTATATTTCCTACAAATTATGATTTTTTGGTTTACTTTGTTTTAGGTTTACATGGAGATCTGCTGTATGTCATCTTTTGGGGGTTAACTTTTTCTTTCACAATTCCATTGCTAAGCCCAGTGAGTAGTAGTCCATTGAATTTCTGAGTAGGCAAATGAAATGACTGCCCATCACTAGTGAGGCCAACGCTCACCTTGGCTAAGGCTGGTTTTAGGCCAGCGTGTGGGGTGGAGATATTGTATTTGCATGCTCTATAACTCTGGTTTATTTAGTGGCTCCAGGGGTGGATCCCCATTTTATGGAACTTGGACAAGCATTAAAAAATGATTATAGGTATTTATAATGGTTGGGTCTTTATTTTTTTTTATTTTTAATTTTTTTTATAACTGCAAGGGGTCCTAGCTGTCCTTTGACGGTCTTGAAAGTAGGACAAATTCTCTTTTTATTTATTTATTTATTTATTTATTTATTTATTTATTTATTTATTTATTTATTTATTTATTTATTTATTTATTTATTTATTTATGGCTGTGTTGGGTCTTCATTTCTGTGCGAGGGCTTTCTCTAGTTGCGGCAAGCGGGGGCCACTCTTCATCGCGGTGCGCGGGCCTCTCACTATCGCAGCCTCTCTTGTTGCGGAGCACACGCTCCAGACGCGCAGGCTCAGTAGTTGTGGCTCACGGGCCTTGTTGCTCCGCGGCATGTGGGATCTTCCCAGACCAGGGCTCGAACCCGTGTCCCCTGCATTAGCAGGCAGATTCTCAACCACTGCGCCACCAGGGAAGCCCCTGGGTCTTTATTTTGATGATGTTTTTGTTCCATGTCTGCATGTTCATTGTAAGGAGTCATTTTTTGAGGACCACCACCATTCACATTGTGGCAGGAGAGCTGGACCCCCTTACAGTAGTCTGTGGGATTCTCCAACTCACGGCAGCACAATGCAAAAAAGTCAGGATGACTGGCTGGGATCTGCTGCAAGAAATGGGATATATGATGCAATCCACTCCCTCCTCCAGACTGCTGGCAGGACACCCTTCACCCTTCCCATACTGACCAGATTGTCCCCCTTCATGTGGCATCTTAAAGTTATCTTAAGGTTATTGTATCCCTAGGAGCCAGCTATGTATCTGGAAATACAATGCATTCCTGTGCTTCTCTTGCTTAACCATTCCATTCCAATGTAGTAAAAAAAAAAAGTCCCACAGTCAGGCAAGTATAACACACACACACACACACACACAAAATATGTCTAACCTAAAATCTACCTGGATTATTGATTGTTGTAATTGCCTCCTAACTCAACTCTCAGTTTCTACACTCACCCCTATACAGTCTGTTCTCAACCCCAAAGCCAGAGAGGTCCTGTTAAAACCTAGCTTAGAGCCTGTCTCTCCTCTGCTCAAAAAACAATTCAGAGTAAAAGCTCAAGTCCTTCCGAGAGCCACAGGCCTTCATAGTGGGTCTTGCTGCCTCATTCCCTCCTGGCCTCCCTGTTTCACAAGCACTCAGGCTCGATGCTGTCTCAGGACCTTTGCACTTGTTTCTTCTACCTGGAGTGCTCTTTCTCTGAGTATCTGCATGGCTTTTATCCTGTCTTTCTTCAAGTTTTTGCTGAAATACTACTATCTAAGTAATCGTTATGGTCTAATGTTTGTGTTTCCCCTAGACTCATATATTGAAATCCTAACCGCTAGCATGATGGTATCAGGAGATAGGGCCTTTGGAGGTGCTTAGGTAATGACGGTGGAGCCCTCTTGGAGGGAATTAGTTCCATTATAAAACAGGCCCCACCAAGCTCCCTCACTCTTTCTGCCATGTGAAGATGCAGTAGGAGGATAGCCATCTACGAACCAGGAAGCAGGCCCTCACCAGACACTGAATCTGTCGGTGCCTTGATCTTGGATTTCCATACTTTCCTTTTGAAATAAATCTGGAAACACGTATGTTGGCCTTAAAGTCAATAATATGTAAGTAACAGTATAGGTTTTATGGACTGAATTGTGTCCCTCAAAATCCGTATGTTGAAGTTCTAACCCCCAGTACCTCAGAATGTATGTGTAGTTGGAGACTGGGCCATTAAAGAGGTAATTAAGTTAAACTGAAGTATTTAGCGTAGACCCTAATCCAATTGACTGGTATCCTTTTAAGAAGAGAAGATTAGGACACAGACATGCAGAGGGAAGACCATGCGAAGACACAGGGAGAAGGCGGCCATTTATATGCCAAGGAGAGAGACCTCAGAAGGGACCAACTCTGCTGACACCTTGATCTTGGACATCTAACCTCCAGAACTGTGAGAGAATACATTTCTGTTGTTTAAGCCACCCAGTGTGTGGTACTTTGTACACCAGCGCTAGCAAACCAATACACTGGGTGATGTGCAGATGGGGCGGAGATTGTGAAGGTGGTCCCCAAGTGACTGAGTTTGGGGAAGCTGGTACTGGGCAAAGGCGTGGGTTTGGCTGGAATCCTAGCCTTGTCAGTTCCTAGTTGTGTGATCTTTAGCACAATCTTAACCTCACTGAATCTCAGTGTCTTGGTTTAAAGAATGGGCCGATAGTAAGCACCTTGCCTGGAGGTTGTAGGATTAAAGATGTGATAATGTGTGTAAATGCCTGGTGCTCAATAACTGGCAGTCTCCTGATGGGAAAGCAGGCACCAAGGGGGCCAGGGATCCACCCTTTAATTTGAGCACCAAGTCAGCAGAGAGTCCTGGGCCTCCTCATCCCTGCAGCGGAGGCCAACCAAGGTGAGTCAGCCTGGGGGAACCCAGGAGACGGCTGAGGTGCTGGGGGTGGACCTCTAGGGGCCACTTCACTGTGGGTTTACTCCTCTAGGAACCAGGAGCCAGGCACTCTCTCCAATTCACACCTTGTGAGATGCGACTCAGATTGGAACAGCGACTTGTTCTAGGCCACCCAGATGGACAGGGCCAGTGCCAGGACCCAAGCCCGGAGCCCGCGGCCTGATCCCTGGGATGCACGGGGCTTGTACCTTCTGGGTTCTGCCTCCAGCTCTCAGGGCAAGTTTGAATGTTGCTCCGCCCCTTCCCTCCCGCCTTCCCAGCCCGCGAGCTCCCAGGGAAGGGGCGGAGTTCTCCGGCTCTGCTGACACCGTCGCCACGGCAACGCGGCCATACTGGCCCCAACGGACCCGGGATCTAGGGCTGCGGCGCTGCGACCTCGTGGGCAGACCGGAGCATGGACAGCCTCTTCGTGGAGGAGGTGGCGGCCTCCCTGGTCAGGGAGTTCCTCAGCAGGAAGGTACGTGGCGCCGCCCTCACAGCCCTGGGAAGTTGCTCAATTTTGGGGGTGGCGGGGGGAACAGTCTGGAGGCACCCCTGCAACCTCTGCACCTTCGGGGAGGGAGCCCTTCCCCTGCCCGCTGCCTGCCCTAGAGATGCCCGATGCAAGCGCCACTTTCCCGGGCCTGGGAACTACATTTCCCAGGAGCCATTTCTGTCACGGTGCACTTCCCGCAAAGCGGGGCAGGACCGCGGCCGTCCTCCCCGGCATCTCCCTCCAGGGCGCGCGAACCAGGGGCCTGGGCCCTCCCCATTTTCCTAAAGTTCACGAGGCTCTGGGAGCGCAGCAGGCCGGCCTTGCCGCCGGGCTCCATAACCAGTCCCAAGGCTTACATCCCACTAGGAAAGAACTATCCCCCAAAGGAAATCCAAAGGGCTAAAAAAGTTCTTGCCAGTCAAACCTTTTAGTCCTGTTCATCAGTGGGAAGTTCAATCGTTGAGGTCGTTTTGTTTTTAAGTTCTCCTATTGTCTTGTCCCAGGAGAATTTTCAGAGAACTCAGAAGTTGGGGAGGTCCTTGGCTCCCACCTGCCCTGACAGTGGAGATGAAGGCAGGCTGGGGGAGAGGTCACTGGGGGTCACTGTGTATGGGTGTGTAGGGAAAGCACCCACTGCTGACCCAGGCTGACCACCTGCTATGTGTTTGGTGTCCTCCTGGTGTCATGTTGGGCAGGGACGATGGGCTCTTGTCTGGCATTAAAAGACACACACAGACAAAATAAACAGTGTTTTGAATGGGGGAAAGGGAAGGGCTTTGGAGTCAGAGGGAACAGTTCAAATATCCGCTATTAATTAGCAGCTCAAGCTGGAGTACCTTACTCACTGCCTTGGTTTCCCTATCTGTACAAGAGGAATAATAAGACCTACTCTTGGCAGATTTATAATGAGGATTAATAATAATGTATGGGCAGGTCCCAGCCACTGTATCTGGCACATAGTAGGCATTCAGCATTGTCTCCTCCCCTATCTCTGATGTGCACCTGTTTTGAAAGTGTCTTTCTTCGCTTTTTGAAAATGTATTTTTATTTAAAATGCAATGTGGCCTCACTGTACCTGCTCTGTTTTTATGGCTAATTGACCTGCCATCACTTAGTCCTGGCTACACACGGGATATCAGTGATACACCCTGTGAGGCTGACGACGGCCATCGTTTCTTTTAAGTCTGGGCTACCAAGCGAAACTCTCTGAGAGTTTTCCTCATGCCTATCCTTTCTTGAGTACAAACGAAATCCAGAGACCTCACCTGATATCCAAGGCTCCCCTGTAGCTTGACCTCACCTTACCAGCCCAATCTCATTTCCAGCTTCTCTCACATGCTTTCTTTTCCCTGTTCCACCCATGGCCCATCCCAAATTCTATTTCCTTCAAGATGTCTCAGGTAACTGTGGCTGAAATAACTACTCATTTGTCTGTGGTTTGCTCATCGGTGCTCATGTCATAGTTTATACATCTGCCTGTCTCACCCACTAGACAGGTCCACAGAGCTGACACCTGAACTGGGCGGAATCTTGGCAGTCGTCTGGTTCACCTGGTCTCCTCTCCTTCCTACTTTTCATCGGGGCACACTAAAGCCCCGAGAGGAGAAAAGAGTTGCCCGCAGTCATTCAGAAGGTCATGGAGAGCTGGAACTGCAGCTCAGGTTGGCTGCTTTGCTCATCACCTTCTGCTCTGGGGCAGAGACTCTGTACTCCCCTCAGGGCTTGGCACAAGGCAGGTACTGAGCGGTTCTAACCAAGAGCGTGCCCATCGTGGTGCAAGGTACCTTCTAGATGCCTGTTTATTTTCTCAAATCCTCATAACAGTCCTGAAAGAGGTATAATTATTCTCTTTCACGAAATACTATGATCAGACTGGCAGGCGAAGAAACCTGCCCAGGGTGAGCAGCTCAGATCATGTCACTCCTCTGTCCAAAACCCTCCATGTGCTTCCTTTTGCAATTAGAATAAAATCCCAGGGAAGGCCTCACCAGGGCCTACCAGGCTCCCCATGGCATGGCTGCCGGCTCCCCCTCGAACCTCACCTTCCACTACTCCTCCTCTACCCTCCAACCTACTCTGTACCCAGCTACACTGGCCTCCTCCAAGCGTGATCCCCCTGCAGGGAGAATCATGACAGTCTCCTGGCAATGGCAGGGTCCACCAAGGTGACTCTTCTGGTGCCCTAGCCTTCCAGGCCTCCCTCCTCTCGTGCCCCAGCCTCCCTCTCCTGCAGGGACCTGTCCCATCTGACCTTTGACATTCCTTCCAGATGGTCATGCCCTAGGCTTGTTTCCATAATCTCAGTTCCAAGCATCCCATCGTCCCTCACTTCCAGCTCACCGCCATCAGTAGCCCGATATAAACTATTCTTCAGCCTCACTCCCATCTCCATTCCACTGTTCCTGCCAACTTTTCACCATTCCTCAGCCCTCTTGTGACCTCTCCTCACGTCTCACCCGCCCATCATTGTAATCACACCCTCAACACCACGCTCAACTCCCTTGCCTGTCTCTCCCTTCTTTTTTTTTAAACTGTTCTTTTTTTTTTTAAATTAATTAATTAACGTATTTTTATTTTTGGCTGTGTTGGGTCTTCATTTCTGTGCGAGGACTTTCTCTAGTTGTGGCGAGCGGGGGCCACTCTTCATTGCGGTGCGTGGGCCTCTCACTGTCGTGGCCTCTCTTGTTGTGGAGCACAGACTCCAGACACGCAGGCTCAGTAGTTGTGGCTCACGGGCCCAGTTGCTCCGCAGCATGTGGGATCTTCCCAGACCAGGGCTCGAACCCGTGTCCCCTGCATTGGCAGGCAGATTCTCAACCACTGCGCCACCAGGGAAGCCCATGTCTCTCCCTTCTTTATACTCCTCTGATGTTAAAAATTCAGCTTGGTGTACTCTGTGCCTGCACTGCAGAGCTGAATGGGGCTGGGGAAAACACACCACCGTGTTGATGGTTTCATGCCAAATTCATGGCCACTCACCCCTGTGATGCCTCAGGGATGCCCGCCCATCTTCTTATACCTCTCCAGCCCGTTCACTCTCTCACATCTTGGCCGACCATTTCACACATCTCTCTCCTCAAGCTGCAAAGCCCCCTCCCCCTCTAATTTCACTGAGAAAATAGAAGCAGCCTTGAGAAAACTCCAGCACGCCCTACCACCACAGTAACTAACCTTCCTGGGCCTGAACTATTCGCCCCACCCTGCCTCCTGTTCTTAGGAATGAATTCTCCATCTTCCTTCCTTCCTTCCAGCCCCTCCCTGTGTGCCTGTCCCCTCTTGTGTGTTCCAGGACACTGGTGCAGTTATCGTCATCTCTCTGTATTGTATCATACATTTTGCTTTCTCTACTGGGTTAGTCTTATCAACACGTATACGTGCTCCTACCAATTCCATCTTGACCCCCAAGCCCCTCCAGCTACTAGTCTCTTTCTCTTTTATAGCAAAACCCATGAAAGGGCTCTGTATGCTCTGATTCTAATCCTTCTCCCTGTTTTCTCAAACCCACTTTAATCAGGCTTTTGTCCCCATCACTCCATGGAAACAACTCTTGTCAAGTTCACCAATGACTTCTGATTTTCAGTCCTTACACTTATTGATCTAACAATTGTGTTTGACTCAGTTGATTATGCCTTTCTTGGAAACTCATTCCCCTTGGCTTCTGGAGATCACCCTCTCCTGGTTTTCCTTCTATACCTTCTCAGGTTCCTGGCAAGTCCCCCCTGGCTTCCTGAGCTGTGCATGCTGGTGGGCTTAAAGACTGAGTCTCTGGCCCTCTTCTCTTCTCCATTCATTTCCCAGCCACTTCCACCACTGTTGTGGGTTCCAATACCCTCGATATGCTGACAATTTCCAAATGTCTATCTCTAGCCAAGACCTCTCCTTGAACTCTTACATTCTTTCCAACTGCCTATGTTACATTTCCATTTGGATATCCAATAAACATCTCAACTTAACATGTTCAAAACTCAATTCCTGATTCCTTCACCTCCTGCAATTTTTCCCACTTCAGTAAGTGGCATCACTAACTGTCTGGTTGCTTGGACCAAAACCTTTGGAACCATTCCTGGCTTTTTTTCCTTTTTGTGCACCCTGCATGCAGTCCATCAGTAAATCTGTAGGCTTTCCCATCAGAGCACTTAAAGAATGTAGCTATTTATTCCCCCTTCTGCTACAACCACCCTGGTCCAAGTCACCTCCATCTTTCATGTGAGTTGTTCAATAGCCTTCTAATCTTAATACGTAATCCCCTATCTCATACAGTCTGTTCTCAACCTAGCAGCCAAGTGATCCTTGGCAAATATAAGTTAGTCCAGGATGCTCCTTTTTTCAAATCCTCCAGGAGCCTTTCCATTTTACAAAAGCTGACAAGGCCTTTCCTTAGCAAGCTCTGGGCAACCTCTCTGACCTCATTTCCTGACACTTTTCCCTAGTTACATGGCTCTAGCTGTACTGGCCTCCTTGTAGCTGCCACAGGGCCTTTGCCCTTGTAGAACACTACCCACAAGTGTCTGCACAATCTGCTCCCTTAGTTCCCTCATGTCTCAACTCTAATGTCACTTAATCATGAAGCCTTTCCTGATCACCTTTTATAAAGTAGCAACCCTGCCCTGCACCCCCTCGTGGCCCTCTCTGTTTCCTGACTCTGCTGTATTTTTTTTCCCATAGGGTATTCTATTTGTTGTCTTTTTCCTGATAGTAGGTGAGCTCTATGAAGGCCACGACTTTGGTCTGTTCACTCCTCCGCCTCTAGCAGATGAACTAGTGGACTAGTGGTTTGTTCCTTTCATTTAACAGATGGGGAAACTTGAAGACAGGAGTGAACACATGGATGATGCTCGATAAATAGCTGACTATCTAAAACAGTGTCTCCTCTCTCTCTGTTTTCTCTGTCTTCATAATAGAGCATATTAGCAGCTGGTATACTGTACATTTACCCCTTTGTTTATGGTTTGCTTCCCTAACAGAATGTCAGTTCCATGAGGGCAGGACTTGGCCATAACCCATCTATATCTCCTGCATCTAGAACAGAGCCTGGCACAGAGTAGGTGCACGACAAGTGTTTGTTGAATGAATGATGGGACCGATGACTGGCTGATTTCTGAGGGCACCCTTGTCCACGGCTCCAGTGGTTTTCAAACGCCAATTTGCACCACAATCCCAGGGAATTTGTTACGTGTGCCAAGACTTGCTGATCTGTACTGCTGACGAACATCAAGAGTTACCCAGAAGAGAGGGACCCTCATTATACAGGTTTCCACATCACTTTGGTGGGAAAGCCATGGTTAAGCCCCCATGAAATGCAGGTGCCTCTTGAGTCCCACCTCTCCTTCCGGCTGACTCTCTTTAATGGACCCAGGCATGTCCCTACCTTTTCCCCAACATTTCTTTCTGTTCCCGCTCCCCCCTCCCCGCCACCGGCCCAAGACTTCTTTTCATTTCTTTTGGTTCAAGGTTGTGTTCATACGTCTTGTTTCACAAATTCTTCTTGTCCCAATTCATGGCAGGCAGCAGGTTTTGTCTTGTTTTCCCAGCACTGAGAGCCTCCGTAAAATTCTGAATACAAAGCCTAGGGGAGCCACTGACGCCTGGCTAGCACTGGGGTCTGGATCCATCAGGAGCAAGGGGCTCCCTTAATGCCAGGCTGAGCTGTGTGTGAGGCATCTCCTCATCTTCCGCCATTTGGTGATCACTGCGTTCTGGGGAGGTGGGCAGGCCACAGCTGCTGTCGTTTTCGAATGAAGAAGCCAGGCTCTTAGGGGAAATAGTGCTTCCCATGGCTGGCCTTCTGGGAGTTCAGGGCCGGATGATGGAAAGCGGCTGCGCTGGGGCACTGCAGACGCTTACCACGTGCTTCCTGTGAGTCTGGGTCCTCGCGTCACCGCCTCGCAGCCTGGGATGGTCAGAACTCCCGCTATGTGTGTCCACTGTGTTATGTTGGACAAATCGACCCTGGTGCCCCATCTGAAAGAAGGGAATGAATATTGGCCTTTTGTTTATGCTTTTCCTTTTGTTTATTTTTAAAGCTTCATATCCTGTGGCCCCAAATCTAGGCCAAACCCAGGGCTCCTGAGCCAGCCTCGGTCCAGACAGTTGTTACCCGGATTTAACTTTCCTTTTCTATAAAACGCACTGACAACTCCAGCCTGAGCCCAGCCCACAGGGTGGCTGTAAGATTCGGAATAATAATTGTGAAGATGATATCAAGTGTAAAGGTTATATAAAAATAAATGCTTAAGTCAGTTTTTGGTCCTCCCAGTATCCTGAGAGGAAGGCAGGAGAAGATGATAATAAGGAACATCAACAGTCGTTTGTTTATCCTCTGAGTCAGAGCTCAGAAGGTTTTGATTTAAAATGGTAAAGAGTGATTCAGAGTTCTTCCCTCAGGGCTTAAAGAAGACGTGTGTGACCATGGACCAGGAACGCCCACGCTCTGATCTCAGTATAAACAGCAGAAACCATCTCCGAAAGGTTTTGCATCTTGAAGTTCTCTACAAGGAGAACAAGGTACATGCTTTTAACGTGTGGTACGGAGTTCTGGAACGGAATGTGGCAACGTCAAAAGCACTCATGAGCCCTGCCAGGTCATCCGAGACCAGTGGCCGGAGGCTTGCCATACATGCAGTCAGGGAGAAACAGACCAGGCTGAGGGCGGACAAATCCCAACTGTGTGTGTGGGGTTTCCAGCCTGAGTTGGCCGCACCCCACTGGCCTACCGCGCCGCGCGTGCGCAGCTCTGGGGCGCATTTTGAACCCGAGCCTGCAACAATTATTCCCGGTGCTCCCTCCTCCCCCCATGAGGCTATTTTTAGTAAGACTGTACTTAAAAATATAGCATTCAGTTATGCTAAAAATTTCCATTCTCTGCTTGCATATGGTTTTCCTTCTGCAGTTCTGAGTAACACCTCTTTTCTTAAGGTCACTGTGACATTTAATTCAGGCAGATGCAGGGCTTGGGTTCAGCTAATCCAGGTGCGTTGGAGTTGAGGTAGCAAATGGAACAGGCACCTCGGGGTGCTTCCCTGATCCCCCAGCCTCGATGCCTCCACTTTCTGTTACAAGCCTTCAGGGTACCCCTTATTTTTCCTTTGTTGTGGCTTATTATGTTTATAATAGAATATTTGTGTGGTGGTTTAATTAGGATCTGCCTCCCGCACTACCTCGGACGGTGCAGGATACGTTGTATCCCCATACTTGACATGGGACTGATGACATAGTAAATAGTGTGTATTTATGAATGAATGAGCAAGTGAATGAATATACAGGAACGAGGGAATGAAGCTACCATTCTGAATTAATTGCTCTTTCGGTAAGAACAGAGAATGCTATAATTTGATTCAAGAATGGGCTCTCCAGCAGATGCCTTGTGGGAGGGCACAGTGTCAGAGTTGGAAAGAACTTCGTGATCATGTCGTTCAGCATTTATCACAAGTGGCAGCCAGGTGAAGTCCTACCAGAGGCCCAGTAAAGACCTTCATCCTCTGGGTCCTGCAGTGAAACTCGGGCCCCTCCATCTCCTGTAGACAGGAGACTGTTGCCCCAGGCAGCAGATACTCAGCAATCTTCCTCTGGCTGTCTTTTAAGGCAGGAGAGTGGACTGTACATTTTAGAAAGATTTTCCACAGAGAGTGAGACAGTTCAGCAGAAAATTCAATTAACCGTTGCTGCACAGTGGAATTTTTATGTAAATACATCTTTACCTAATTTCCCAGAAGCATCTTTGCCATTCAAGTTATTTTTATTTCTTCACTGTGGTATAGTCTCCCTAAGGTGACTGTTACCTTAAGATAATTAAGATATTTTCATTAGATCTTGATAAGTGCCCAGATAATTTGATTTATACAGTAGTTATTAGCTGTTATACAATGAATTGGAGCTTATATTTTACAGGAAAATATACTCATTAATCTATCTATGGCATTATAATTTTGACATTCACTCAGCACAAAGCTAGAGTGATTCTGGGAAAGCCCTGCCAATTTAATGTTAATTCCAGTAACTTGTTTTTCCCTATTAAGTGTGCAGTAGGTAAAATGCCTACGTAAAATTGAGGTTTCGAAAAATGGTATCTAGATTCATATAAAGGCTGTATCTATTATCAGCAAAGTGATGTGAAAAGCCACAAAGTATAGTTCAGGTATTCAGGGCCCTAAATCTCTCGTATTGAAAGAAAAACAAGAAGGTTGAAATAATTATTTAACGTTCTCCCCCAAGCTCTCTTCCTTGTAAGTTTCATCTAGACTTAGACAAAATAGCTTTTTGGGTCCCATTCTAAAAAGAATAAAACTGTCCCCTGATTTTGACTGCCTGATAATTCTGTTGAGTTTGATCATAACCCTGTGGGTCTTGGTCCCAGAGTTCTGCTGTGTAGGTCAAGGGAATAGAAAGGGGGAAAGACTGGATTCACCCGAGGGTTCCCTCTGTGCCAGGCTCTTTATCAGGCGCTTTACCACTCTGACTGCAAACTCACCACATGCCCCATGCCTGGCCGCAGTTCCAAAGGGCCTGGGTGTTACTGGGCAGGTGGGGTGCGGACTGACACATGGTCTAGCCCCTGAGGCCAGCCTGTGGATTGCTGCTTGGATAACTGTGTCTGTACAAATTACTTACGAGACTTTCTAAAAGAAATCAAGGTTCTAATCTTGGTGATTCTGGCTTAGTAAGACTCAGCGGGGCCTGAGAATCTGTCTTTTAAAAAAACCTCCAAAGATAATATTTAGTGCTGTCAGGGTAGGGAAATACTGATACCACTTATTTCCGAAACCTACTACTAAAGAGTTTCATTTTGGACTTCCCTGGTGGCGCAGTGGTTAAGAATCCGCCTGCCAATGCAGGGGACACGGGTTCGAGCCCTGGTCCGGGAAGATTCCATGTGCTGCGGAGCAACTAAGCCTGTGCACCACAACTACTGAACCTGTGCTCTAGAGCCTGCAATCCACAACTACTGAGCCCGTGTGCCTAGAGCCCGTGCTCCGCAACAAGAAAAGCCACTGCAATGAGAAGCCCGCACACCACAACAAAGAGTAGCCCCCGCTCACTGCAACTAGAGAAAGCCCGCGCGCAGCAGTGAAGACCCAATGCAGCCAAAAATAAATAAATTTATTAAAAAAAAAAGAGTTACATTTTATCTTTTTTAAAGATTGGGGTGTAAACTGAGTCAATCCTGACTGCCTCTCGATGCTCTTGCGCTAACTTTCTGCAGCGTTGTCTCTGTAATTCCTTGTGCCCAGTGTTAAATGTAGAGTACATAAACTAAGAAATCATTCAAGTCCCAAATGTTTATAAAGTTGTAGGGTTAGCGATCATAAAGACTTAATTTTTTTTTTTTTTATAAAAGGATATATATTTTATAAAGTTATTCCCAGGAAAAAAAAACAAGAGGAAATTTGCTCGGGTATTCCTCTGTTCATATCACATTTTATTACAATTGTTCATTGAATCTCCTGACTCATGCATTGGATGCTAGTTCTTTTAGGGTACTGATTTTGTCTCCATCTGTGTTGCTACCTAACACAGTACCTGACATATAATAAGCAGTCAGTGAATGTTTGCTGAGAGAATGTATGGATGAGTAAGAAGTTGATAAACTATGTCAAAGAATTGTGATGGCTGTCTTTCCCTCCCTTCCCTGAAGCTGTACATAAAATTAATGATTTTTTTTCTTCTGATGATAGGCAAAGGGAAATCCTCTAAAAACAAACCTTGAGCTCATCACCAGATATTTTCTGGATCACTTTGGAAATACTGGTAACAATTTTACTCAAGAAACACCAATCCCTGCACTCTCAATACCAAAGAAAAGTAACAAATTACCATTGAGATGCTCAGAGACCACGCTGGTAAATATATATGACCTTGCAAATGAAGATGCGAGTTGGAGAACATCATTGTCAGAAACAAGCAAAGCCAGGTACCTCTTCTCATTTATACTGTGGATTAGTTTCTTATTTCTGCTATAACAAATTACTGTAAACTCAGTGGCTGTAATAGGGTTCTCCAGAGAAACAAAACCAAAAGGAACCAATAGGATATAAATGTGTATATGTATAAATATATATGTGCATAAATATATATTTAAATAAAGAGATTTATTTTAAGGAATTGGTCCATGTGGTTGTAGGGCTGGCGAGTCTGAGATCTATAGAGCAGACTGGCATGTTGGAAGCTCAGGCAGGATTTCTGTGTTACAGTCTTTTTTTTTTGATTTTACATCTTTTTTTTTTTACATCTTTATTGGAGTACAATTCCTGTACAATGTTGTGTTAGTTTCTGCTGTATAACAAAGTGAATCAGCCATACATATACATATATCCCCATATGCCCTCCCTCTTGCATCTCCCTCCCACCCTCCCTATCCCACCCTTCTAAGTGGTCACAAAGCACCGAGCTGATCTCCCTGTGCTGTGCAGCTGCTTCCCACTAGCTATCTGTTTTACATTTGGTAGTGTATATTTGTCCATGCCACTCTCTCACTTCGTCCCAGCTTCCCCTTCCCCACAACCCGTGTCCTCACGTCCATTCTCTACATCTGCATCTTTATTCCTGTCCTGCTCCTAGGTTCGTGAGAACCATTTTTTTTTTTAGATTCCATATATATGTGTTAGCATATGGTATTTGTTTTTCTCTTTCTGACTTACTTCACTCTGTATGACAGACTTTAGGTCCATCCACCTCACTACAAATAACTCAAATTCGTTTCTTTTTATGGCTGAGTAATATTCCATTGTATATATGTGCCACATCTTCCTTATCCATTCATCTGTCGATGGACACTTAGGTTGCTTCCATGTCCTGACTATTGTAAATAGAGCTGCAGTGAACATCGTGATACATGACTCTTTGAATTATGGTTTTCTCAGGGTATATGCCCAGTAGTGGGATTGCTGGGTCATATGGTAGTTCTATTGTTAGTTTTTTAAGGAATCTCCATACTGTTCTCCATAGTGGCTGTATCAATTTACATTCCCACCAACAGTGCAAGAGGGTTCCCTTTTCTCCACACCCTCTCCAGCATTTATTGTTTGTAGATTTTGTGATGATGGCCATTCTGAACGGTGTGAGGTGATACCTCATTGTGGTTTTGATTTGCATTTCTCTAATGATTAGTGATGTTGAGCATCCTTTCATGTGTTTGTTGGCAATCTGTATGTCTTCTTTAGAGAAATGTCTATTTAGGTCTTCCACCCATTTTTGGATTGGGTTGTTTGTTTTTTATGATATTGAGCTGCATGAGCTGCTTGTATATTTTGGAGATTAATCCTTTGTCAGTTGCTTCATTTGCAAACATTTTCTCCCATTCTGAGAGTTGTCTTTTTGTTTTGTTTATGGTTTCCTTTGCTTTGCAAAAGCTTTTAAGTTTCATTAGGTCCCATTTGCTTATTTTTGTTTTTATTTCCATTACTCTAGGAGGTGGGTCAAAAAGGATCTTGCTGTGATTTATTTCATAGAGTGTTCTGCCTATGTTTTCCTCTGAGAGTTTTATGGATTTTACATCTTGTGGATGATTGCAAGATGCCCACATGAATTTCAACCATAAGCATACTAGAGTTCAAAACAAACCGGTCTTTGTTAAGATTTTCATCTTTGGTCACCAGAGCCATAATTGCCATCCTATACATGTGATCTGATATGCTCTCTGGCTTCTGGACATTTCTGTATACCCAGCCAGTATGTGGGACTCTCTTGAGCTGCCCCACCAGCCTCAGGAACTGCAGCAGGTTCCGGGCCCCGTGGCCCGAGATGGGCGCAGCCATGTGGCTACCGATCCTGACAGGTCTGATGTGTTACAGTCTTGAGGCAGAATTACTTCTTTGGGAAACCTTTGGTTTTGCTCTTAAGGTCTTCAACTGATTGAATGAGGCCCACCTGTATTATCTAGGGTGATGTCCTTTACTTAAAGTCAACTGATTGTAGATATTAATCACAATATGTTAATTAATCACAATATAAAAATATCTTCACGGCAACATCTAGACTAGTGTTTGACCAAACAACTGGGCACCATAGCCTAGCCAAGTTGACATACAAAATTTAACCATCATGGTGTCCTAAAGCAACACCAATTTATTTATTTTACAGTTCTGAGGTCAGAAGTCCAAAATTGGTCTCACTGGGCTAATGGCAAGGTGTCAGTAGGGCTGGTTCTTTCCAGAGGCTTTGAGGGGAGAATCTGTTTCCTTTCATTCTTCAAGTTCTAGAGGCTGCCTATATTCCTGGGCTTGTGGCGGCTTCCTCCATCTTCAAAGCACATCACTACAACCCCTGCTTCTGTGTCACATCTCCTACTACTGACTCTCATCCTCCTGTCTCCCTCTAATAAGGACCCCCGTGATTGCATTGGGCCCACACAGTCAATCTAGGATAATGTACCCATCTCAAGATTCTTAACATAATCATGTCTGCAAAGTCCCTTTCTTTTGCCATGTAAAGTAACATATTCACAGGGTCCAGGGACTAGGTTGTGAACATCCTCAGGAGGCCATCACTCAGCCTCCCATCCTCTGCATTTTCAGAATCCCTGTCCTGGAGCACTGTTCTTTTCCTCTGGAAGCCATGGGAATGGACCACTTTGTGATGGAGGATACTTATGATTCAAAATGTTTAATTTAAATTCCATGATTCATAAGGTTCGGGGGCTTCCTTTGTTTGCATTTTCTTAAAAGCAGGAGTATAGAATTCTAAAAGGCCACTAAACACTGGAGCGATGGAGAAATCTGAAAAATAAGGCCTTTTGGAACTTGGGAAGAAAATGAACTGGCATTCTTGATTGTACCTCTATTATTTGGAAAACAGTTATTTTTTTTCTTCCAGTTTTATTGATATAGAGTTGACATACAGCACTGTATAAGTTTAAGTTGTACAACATAATGATTTGATTTATATGTGCCATGAAATGATGACCACAATAAGTTTAGTGAACATCTATCATCTCATATAGATACAAAAGAAAAGAAAAAGAAAAAAATATTTTCCCTTGTGATGAGAACTCTTAGGATTTCATCTCTTAACACCTCTCATATATAACATACAGCAGTGTTCATTCTATTGATCATGTGGTACATTACATCCCTAGTGCTCATTTATCTTATAAGTGGAAGTTTACACCTTTGACCACCTTCATCCAATTCCCCCTCCACCTACCCCCTGCTTCTTGTAACCACAAGTCTGAGCTCTTTTTCTATTTTGTTTGTTTGTTTGTTTTTGAAGTATAAGTGACCTACGGCACCATGTTAATTCCTGTTACACAGCATAGTGATTCGATATTTTATACATTACAAAACGATCAGCACTGGAGAGCAGTTATGTTAAGTTACAACCTTAACACACTGCATGTCATCACCAATGTGAGTCTAACTTCCTGGGAAAGGGTGTTTTCTTCCAGCCCTGTTGAAAAACATTTCCTTTCCTGAGGGTAGCCAAAGCTTAAGGTCTGGATGTCAAGCTGCTAAAAGATGCGGACCACCAAAAAATTAACTCAAGGCTTAAGATGTGAAAGGAAATGAGGGTGGTATGAAAAAGATGATTCCTCCTTCAAAGACACTTACTGCCTGGCTAGGAAATGAAATACTTCTGAACCGATAAAAAGCCAGCAATGCAGAGGTTGAAGCTTCTGAGTTCCACCCAGTTACCCAAGCTACAGACTTGGGTGTTATCCTTGACTCCTCCTTGTCTATCATTTTTGCATCCTTTTGTGTCCTTAATGATGCTAGACTCTTTCCCCCCTTTCTCTGTCTCGCAACAGCGGCCTCCCTTCACACTCTCACCTCTTTCCCTGGCTATCTCCCAGGGTCTCTTCTCTCATCTCCAGGCCCCTGGTCATCTTCTCAAACCCACCCTTGACCTAACATAGAGTGAGATTTCCACGAAACAAGTCTGGCCATGCTCTTCCCTGCTGAAAGGCCTTCAGATGCTCCCTGTAACTTTTAGGATAAAGTCCAAACTCCTTAGGAGAACTTGCAAAAGCCTTTTCCACATCAGCAGGTGTCCCGCCCCACTCCCCCAGCTCATCTGAGCATGTCCTGCTTTTACAGGACTCTGTGCTAGTGCCTGGGGCCTTCTCCTGGTTACCTCCTGCCTACTCATTCTTTCAGACTCAGGTTCTGCCTTAGCTGGAAGCCCTTCTAGATTTCCCCGGGGTTGGTTCCGGATCCTTCCTCTGCTTGGCATGTTCCAATCATAGCACACATGACCGGCTTCCATCATGCATGACCCAGTGCTTGGTAAGCAGCTTGGCACAGAGTTGATGTCGATGCCTCTTTATGCCTGAGTCCGATAGTAGAGCATAGCCCAGCCTGTGTCGGAGGGGTGCTGGGCTCTCAGTGACCACAGATGGGATTCCTCTTTACCTGGGTCTCTTGCTCTGGCTCTTTCTCATTCTTGTTCTTCCTCACTCCTTGCTTTTGCTCTCAGTCTCTTACCCTCTTTTGTTCTCTCTCCCTCTCTTACACACACACACACACACACACACACCCTCTTTCTTTCTTACTCTTTCTCTGTTTCAATGCCAAGCAACCCAAGAAAAGAAGCCGTTGGCATGCCTAACTTTACTAAACCTTAACTGGGAACGCCAGGTTTTCCAAAGGTCTCTATCCACCACCCTCAATGGTGTGCAGTAACTGGACTCCACCCCTCTCATGACTACACCGTCGTCCCCCCTTATCCATGGGGGATACATTCCAAGATCCCCAGTGGATGCCTGGAGCCGTGGATAGTACCGAACCCTATATATACCGTAACGGGAGGGGGGAACTGTTGTATTGAAGGGCTGCAGTTTTCCTTACTCACTGGGGTCTGGGAGAAACAAGGATGCTCTTCGTATTTAGGATTCAAGGGATCCTATCATCAGTCATCGACTCTGATTTTGTTTCTTGTTTCAGGTCTCATTTTGTAGGCCAGACTTGCCCTGATAGAAAAGTATTTTCTTTTCCTTACCTTTACTGATAAAGCACAGTCTGGTTAGAAATCATCACAGATTTGTGAATGGGCTTGCTATGGGTGCCTGTGGAATGTGGAATTTGTCATCATTGCTAGTGAGTCCTTTTGGGGAATCTGTTTTAATGGAAGTATCCCTTTTTCGCAGACACGACAGTCTTAATGGGGATGTACTTGGTAATTTTGCATCATCCAAAAGGGCCTCCCACAAAAGTAAGCCCTTGCAGACTGTCCCAGGTGAAAGCCCTCCTGTGGCTCCTGCTTGGGAGAAGATGGACAAGCTTCAGTCATCAGAGCCTTCCTTGGACACGAAGAGGATGGGAGAGAAGATCAGGCCAAAGTCTGGCCTGATTGTCCGAGGCATGATGGCCGGGCCCATCGCCAGCTCCCCACAGGTGGGCTTGGTGCTCTTACTATTATTATGAGCATGGAAAGTGGGGACTGGGCAGGGCTTAAGGGGCTGCCTGGGTTTATTTGGGGGTACCCCACGAGACAGCTCAAGAAGGGAGGATCTGCGTGGTAGATGGCAAGGACACTGGCCTCTTTTTCCTCCCTGGCTCTACTGTCAGCTCTCTGGGACCATGGGTAGGCCTCATCACCTCCCCTGCCTTCGGTGTAACTATCTCATCAACCAGGTGGTTACCAGGTGGATTCCTTTGCAGAGTGAGAACACATCTACCCAGCTTTATCTTTGTCATTCAGGAGTGGGGGGACCCATCCCAGTCTAGAGGACATATTTTTTTTATTTTTTAACACATGATAGTGAAAAGGGAAAAAGAAATCCCAATCCTTATAGTTTTGTTTTGTTTTAAAAAAATTCTAAAAATTTAACACCCATGTTTTATAGTCTCCCTTAAGGAGGGGCCGTGGTAGGGTCCCATCAGGTGGGAGACTAAACCAAAGGAGAGAATGAATGTAAAAGGGGTTTGTAAAACAGAAGAGAAACAGAAAAACAAAGGAAGGTCAAAAGCCAAACTCAAAGTAGAGTATCAGTCAAATCAGGGAGCCTAAGCCAACCAAAAATAGGTCATCTGTGTCCACGCTGGTCACCTCCACCCTCACGTGTGGCATATTTATGTGTGGGTGCAGCTGCAGATACCAGCACTCTTCTCCCAATTCATTTGGAATCAGGGCAGCAAGCAGTGGACCTTCTCCCCGCCTCAGCCTACGTCCTGTGAGATTTTCGGACAAGGTCTTTGTTCCTCTTGGCCATGGTCTCGTTTGTTAGACCAGGTGTCTAAGATCCCTTCGAGATCTGGAATTTCATGACTCAGTGATGGTCATGCAGTTGGGAAAGGGAAAAGTATTTTAATAGTCTTTTCAGAAAACTAGGGGTATTTTTTAATATTACACCAAACCTAGACAAGTTGTTTCTTTTTTCTTTCTTTTTTTTTATCCAGTTCACAAGGCTGGGTGTTCCCTCAAAAACAACCTGCTTTGGGTCTAGATCAAGTATAGTTATCTGTCATTGTTCTGTTGATTAAAAACACACACAACCTAAAAGTTAAGAATTACGTTTTATTTGACGGACTTGCTGAGGACTTAAGCCTGGAAGACAGCCTCTCAGATAACGCTGAGGGACTGCTCTGAAGAGGTAAGGGAGGAGCCAGGATATACAGGAGTTTTTGCAAGAAACCAGCTAGTAGGAACATCCAAAGATTACTGTTAATTAAAGAAAAACAGGGACTTCCCTCGTGGTCCAGTGGTCAAGAGTCCAGGCTTCCACTGCAGGGGGTGTGGGTTCGATCCGTGGTTGGGGAACTAAGATCCCACATGCCGTGTGGCGTGACCCAAAAAAAAAACAAAAAAAAAGAAAGAAAGAAAGGAAAAAAAAAGAAAAACAGACATCTCAAGTTAATGAAGTTAGCACTTTTCTTGGTACAGGAAGATGCAGAGTCTGAGTTCATTTAAACCATTCCTTGAATACGCACCTTATCAATGAAAAAAAATGTTGCCTGCCATTTCAGTAAACAAAGGATGTTGCAGCCATCAAGCCATCACACTACAGCTGCCTGATGGTGAGCCCTGAGGGAACTCAGCATAGAAATAGCATGCCGACCATCAGACACTGCAGCCACCACCAACTCCCGCATAGCGCACCCTGAGGAGACTCAGGATGAGAAAGCACAGGATGCTGACCCCAGATAGCTGAGGTGCGCATCAAAGGAATGATTTTAATGAGCCCTGACTTCTGCATCTTCCCATATATAGAAAAGTACTAAATTCCTTAACTTGAGATATCTGGTTTTCTTTTTCTTTTTTTTTTTTGAATTTTATTTTATTTATTTTTTATACAGCAGGTTCTTATTAGTTATCTATTTTATACATATTAGTATATATATGTCAGTCTCAATCTCCCAATACATCCCACCACCACCAACCCCCCGGCCCCCCCGCCACACTACTTTCCCCCCTTGGTGTCCATACGTTTGTTCTCTACATCTGTGTCTCAGTTTCTGCCCTGCAAACCGGTTCATCTGTACCATTTTTCTAGGTTCCACATAAATGCGTTAATATACGATATTTGTTTTTCTCTTTCTGACTTCACTCTGTATGACAGTCTCTAGGTCCATCCACGTCTCTACAAATGACCGAATTTCGTTCCTTTTTATGGCTGAGTAATATTCCATTGTATATATGGACCACATCTTCTTTATCCATTCGTCTGTCGATGGGCGTTTAGGTTGCTTCCATGACCTGGCTATTGTAAATAGTGCTGCAGTGAACACTGGGGTGCATGTGTCTTTTTGAATTACGGTTTTCTCTGGGTATATGCCCAGTAGCGGGATTGCTGGGTCATATGGTAATTCTATTTTTAGTTTTTTAAGGAACCATACTGTTCCTTAAAACATACTGTTCTCCATAGTGGCTGTATCAATTTACATTCCCGCCAACAGTGCAAGAGGGTTCCCTTTTCTCCACACCCTCTCCAGCATTTGTTGTTTGTAGATTTTCTGAGGATGCCCATTCTAACTGGCGTGAGGTGATACCTCATTGTAGTTTTGATTTGCATTTCTCTAATAATTAGTGATGTTGAGCAGCTTTTCATGTGCTTCTTGGCCATCTGTATGTCTTCTTTGGAGAAATGTCTATTTAGGTCTTCTGCCCATTTTTGGATTGGGTTGTTTGTTTTTTTTGATATTGAGCTGCATGAGCTGTTTATATATTTTGGAGATTAACCCTTTGTCCGTTGATTCGTTTGCAAATATTTTCTCCCATTCTGAGGGTTTAGACAAGTTGTTTCTCAATGTGGAATCTGAAACCATCCCAATGAACTTTTTCTACGTATCAGTTTCCACTGGTTTGTCTTGAACTTTGAATGACTCTTTTACCACTGCATGGTTTAGTACCATGATGCATTGGGTCATGTGGAAATTATTGGTTTACTAAGTTATATGGATCTTCTGAACGTTGACACATTTCAATATACAAAAAAAGCACAAAAAATTGCATTTGTTGATGTCACTACTCAACTTATCAGAAGGTTTTTGAGAAGCCCTCCAGTTCACAGTGGCAAACACAAGTTTCCCCAAATTCTAATTTTTACCTGATGACTTGTATTTTATCACTGGCAACAGTGTATCATTTATTTTCCTTGATGTGACAGGCTCAATTTATTTTCAAGAAAATGCCTGCCAAATACTCAATACTGAATATTCAAATACTGAATAACCATAGTTCATCTGCCAGTTGTTCCATGAAAAAAATAGCAAGTTCAGCTCACAACTCAGATGGCTGCATAAGTGCTTCTCCTGGTGACAGCCTTCATCCTCTGCATCCCGCAGAATGTTTATATATACCTCCCATTTTGTCACACAGACTATTAAAGAGATGTATAACATAGGGTCAAGATTGAACACAATATTTTTTATGCTTCAGCATGGACATTCTTAAGTGAAATTAGCATTTCACTTATTTACTTTTATTGCAAGTGGTATTGAATACCTTGAGTACTGGTAAAGTTTGGTGCTGCTGCCTTGATTCATGCTAAGGGCCAGCCAACAGTTTTTCCCACCAGTGCTTTGCACCATCAGTACAAATGTGGACACAGTGAAAAAGGCAAATCATGTTGTATTATTATTATGAAAATAATTTTGAGCTCCCTGAAAGGGTTTGGGGATAGACCTGTAAGGTTTGTGGACTGCACTTTGGGAACTGGTGGACCAGATGAACGTTAGGGTCCTGTCCTATCACGACTTTCTAATCAGCAAGTCTGTGCAGTTCAGACCCCTTTATAACTGAGGTGTAAGGAAGATGGCTTGTACCTGCTTTACTGCTGAGAGATTGCTGCAAACTTCTCCCCAAAGGAGAACTGATTGTTCTTGGAGGTGTTCTTTTCCCCTGGGGTATCTGAATCCTGTGAAAGACATAGAGGTAGAATTTCCCCAGGTTTTCTGGAAGGTGTTCTGTGGGCCTTTGAGTACCTTGGCCATACTTATTGGTTGCTCAAGAGAAAAGAGCAAGGTTGCTAGGTATGGCATCATTTTTTTTTGCTAGATCAGCTCTGCACTTTTGAAGAATGAGTAAGAGGCTGGGTTCCCTGCCCTTGGCCGGAAGTTTGGGTCTCCTTGGGAATGTTGACTAATGTTTTCCTCGTTCTGTGGCCAGGGATGCCCTGGGTGGCTTTCAGAGGAGGTTTATAGTGCCTAGTAATTTCCACCGGGCGGGAATATGACAGAATTAGCTGTTCTTTTTCTGGCACAGGCTTTACAATTTGGCTCAGGATTATTTCTGGAAATGCTGAGAGGTCCAGAATTTTAAACCCAGGAAGAGCCCAGCAGGTGTATTTTTGTCCCCTACCCCTACTCCTCCACCTCAGATTGGTAACAACGTGAGTTCTCATTTCATTGGTTAATGATTGCTAGTGGGAGAGGACATTTCTGTTGACTCCTCTGAAATTCCTTCATTTCAAAAAGTAAGCATTGCTTACTATGTGTAGGTCACTGGGCTGGGAGCTCTGGGGACACCAGAGTTGAAGGAAGAATGGCCTCCATCACCTGGTCTACTGGCAGGAAGGGTTAAGGCCATATGTAAGTGGGGACAGGGGCAAAGATGCATAGCAGTAAGTAATATTTGCTGGCTGCTGTGCAGGGTTTGGCTCCGTGCTGGTGCCTTACATGGGTCTGGGTCTCTCCTTTAGTCCTCACCATGGTCCTGTGGGAGATCGGCACTGCAGCTCCCCAATCCCTCATCCAAAACCTTTGAGCAAATGTGTTTTGGAATTTAGATTTTGTTTTTAAACTTCAGAAAGGAAATACAATGCATAAACCACATACCACAGAACGCCTGCAGTAGGGTTTGGAGTAGCACCCCATAAACAAAACATTTCTGCAGCAAAACATATGAGTATTCACACTTAAAAAAGGACCGCAGCGGAATTCCCTGGCGGTCCAGTGGTTAGGACTCTGTGCTTTCACTGCCAAGGGCCCGGGTTCAATCCCTGGTCTGGGAACTAAGATCCTGCAAGCCATGTGGCCCAAAAAACCAAAAAAAAAAAAACAACAAAAAAACCCAAGAATGCAAGCAACCTACCTCATAATAATGGAAAAGAATTTGCTATGGGATTCCAAAAGAAATGTTCATTTTTTAGGGGTTTTGGGATTTAGGAATTATTGATAGCGGGTTGTGGACAGGTTATATTGCAGGTGGGGAAGCGAGGGACAAAGAAGTTCAATGACTTGCCACAGAGCACACGGCTGGCAGGGGGTGACACGGGAATTAGAACACAGGTCTGACCCTGGAGCTCTCTGTAAGGGGTATGAGGCGGGGACCGAGGCATGCTCCTGGGATTTATGTGGGTGGGGTGCTGTGAAAGCGTTACAGAAGTGGTAGGCCCTGCGTGTCTCCTCAAAGGGTGGGTAGGATTTTAAGAGAAGGAGTTGAGGATGGGAAAGACATTCCTGGGGGAGGGAAGATCATGGGTAAATGCTTGACGTGGGATATTTTCTCACCTTCCTCCAAGGGGATCCTCACCGCTTTTGTCCTTGCTCCTTTCAGGATTCCCTCCGCAAACGCTCGCTGAGGCAGTCCCCGGCCTTGAGCAGCACGACCCAACCCCACGAGGAGGGGAGCCTACAAGCGCCCGAGCTGTCTGCTCACACCCCAGCCTGTCCCCCCCATGTCCCGCAGGAGGGCCCGGCTTCCAGCACCACCTCCCCCCCCAGGAGCACCCTGGGCCTGCTCAGCCAGCTGACCTTGGAAAAGCGGAGAGCCTCGCCCAGCAGCCCTTCTCACCTGCCAGGCAAAGGGTTTTCCCAGAGCGGGAGCGGCCAGTGGAGAGACCTTTCAGAGGGCAGCCCAGCTGTGGACAGTGGCCCAGAGGCCGACAGGACTGCCTTGAATTTCTCCTTGTCCAGTGGGAATGCCCCGACGACCCAGGAGAGGCTGGAAAGAGTGTTCAAATGGCAGGGGAGCCAGCCCCCGGCCCTCAGGTGAGTGTGCTGTGCGCAGGTGATGGTTTTTGGAGAACCGTTCAGTCCCGAGTGGCTCCTTGGGCTCTCCGAGCAAGGCTGTGAAGTAGGGGAGGTGATGATGGTCACCCCACCAGGGAGAAAGCAGCCCAGACTGCACACACCAGGAGGCTTTGGGGGGGGTTTCTTTGGCCCTTCTTACTTCTTCTCAATGGTCAGCCTGATATGGTATAAGAAATGCGTCGAAGCCAGAGGGATGGTGGTGAATCAGTTCCCACAACGCTCCTCTGGGGCAATTTTTTTTAACCCTATCCTAAGTCCTTCGCTTTCATTCTTTCACAGTAGACCTTGGTGATCCCTACACTGATTGTTTTTTTGAATGTTAAACCAACCTTACATTTCTGGAATGAACCACCCTTGGCTGTGACGCATTATCTTTGTATATATTGTTTGATTTGACTTACTAATATTTCGTGTAGGGTTTTGTATATAAATTCATGAGGGAGATTGGCTGGCAAATTTCCTTTCTTGTAACAACAGCCTTGTCAGATTTTGGTGTCCAGGATATGCTAGAAGTGGTCCCTCTTTTTTTTTATGGTCTTGAAGAGTTAGTGTGAGATTGGTGTTATTTCTTGCTTAAATATTTGGGAGAATTTTCTGGAGAAGGCTTCTGAGCATTGAGTTAAAAGGTTTTAAATTGTGGATTCAATTAAAAAATTTTTTTAAATTAAAATTTTCTATTTCTTCTTGTGTCAGTTTTGGCAAGTTGTATTTTTCCAAGGAATTTAACCACTTAATTTATATTTTAACTTTATTGATATAAAATTGTGCAATTATACACAATTTTTTTTTATTGGAGTAAAATTGCTTTACAATGTTGTGTTAGTTTCTGCTGTACAATGAAGTGAATCAGCTATACGTATACCTATCTCCCCTCCCTCTCGGACCTCCCTCCCACCCCACCCCCCATCCCACCCATCCATGTTGTCACAGAGCACCTAGCTGAGCTCCCTGTGCTATATAGCAGGCTCCCACTAGCTAGCTATTTTACGCATGGTGGTGTATATATGTCAACCCTAATCTCCCAATTCGTCCCACCCTCTCCTTCCCACCCTGTGTCCAAATGTCCGTCCTCTATGTCTACGTCTCTATTCCTGCCCTGCAAATAGGTTCATCTGCACCATTTTTCTAGATGCCACATGTATGTGTTAATATATGATATTTGTTTTTCTCTTTCTGGCTTACTTCAGTCTGTATGACAGACTCTAGGTCCATCCACATCTCTACAAATGACCCAATTAAATTCCTTTTTATAGCTGAGTAATATTCCATTGTATATATGTACCACATTGTCTTTATCCATTCATCTGTCTTTGGACATTTAGGTTGTTTCCATGTCCTGGCTATTGTAAATAGTGCTGCAGTGAACATTGGGGTACATGTGTCCTTGTGAATTATGAATATCCTCTTATTGTCACTTTAAAGTCTGTAAGATCTGCAGGGATGTCTCTGTTTCCATTCCCGATACTGGTAATTTGTGTCCTATTTCTTAACTAGTTTTACTAGGGGGTTATGAATTATATGCTTTTTTCAAAGAGCTAACTTTTGGCTTTGTAAGTTTGTTTTCTAATTAATTGATTCCCACTCTTACTTTTATTCTTTCTTTCATTCTGCTTTCTTTGAGTTTAATTTGCTATTATTTTCTATTTTATTTTATTATTTATTTCTATTTTATCGTAAATTATTGATTCTCAGCCGCCTCCTCCTCCTTCTTCTTGTTCTTCTCCTTCCTCTTCCTCTTATTCTTCCTCCTCTTCTTCTTTGGGCATTTCTGATTCTAATTTTTAGGGGGCTTCTTGACTGCTATTTCAGGATTATTTTCAATATTTCTTATATATAATTATTAATATTAATTACTACCATTAATTGAGAGTTTACTTAGTGCCTGATGCTATACTAGGCACTTTTCATATATTATTCTATTTCATACTTGAAAAAACCTGTTTACAGATGAGGAAATACAGACTCATAGAGGTTATCACTCCCAAGGTTGCCTAGCCAGGAAGTGAAGGAGCTGGGATATGAACCTAGGTGTTTCTGAGTCCAAAGCCCATCATGCCTGTAAGCACCATCCTGTACTAGTTAGGTAATTGCGTTTTTGTGTGTGTGTGTTGTGTATGTTTTAAGCACTAGTAATTTGCTTGGAGAATTTCTGCAGGGGTGGGTATAAGAAGTATTAGGCATCCTGGTTTGTAATACTGGCTTTTTAAGTCATTTACTGTGCACGTAATATGTGCCAGGCACTTAGGCACTGGTAGTGCAAGGCAAGCTAAACAGATATAGTGTATTAACTTCCTTTGTGACCATAGATAAGCTGGGCCTACTTTGCTTATACATTTTGTGACTATGTTATTTGATGCATATACATATAGAATTCTTATAGCTTCCTGTCGGAGAGACTTTTCTATCATTACGAAATCTCTCTTCGTCTCTAATAATGCTTATTGCCTTAATGTCTATTTAGGTATAGCTACTTCAGCTTTCCTTTGATTAGTGTTTTCATGGTATATCTTTTTTTCCGTCTTTTTACTTTCATCCATTCTGTAGCTTTATATTTAAAGGTGCCAACCAAAAGCCTGTGGGGTTTACCAGGATCCTTCACCCTTTTAAAAAATAATTATTATAATTTATTTAAAATAACTAAAATAAAGCAAAACAAAACAAAACCAGTTTACCCATTTCTCCCACCTTCTACCCACCTCAGCCTTCTTCTTTTGTAATATCTTTTAAGGCTACAAATTTCCCTCTAAGTAATGCTTTGTATCCCAGAAGTTAATAAATTATATAATCATATAATTTAGTTTAAATATTTTCTAATTCCCATTGTGATTTATTCTTTTGACCTGTGGGCTATTTAGACATGTATTGACTAATTCACAGCATTTGGGCTATTTTTCTGGTTATCTGTTTGTTTTTGATTTCTAGCTTATTTCCACTTTAGTCATAATATATTCTGTATGATTTCAATCCTTTGATATTTGTTAAGATTTCTTTATGGTCTAGTATATATTTAAAGCTTATCTCTTATAACCAGCATATATGTGGATTTTTAAAAATCCAGTCTGATAATTTTTTGTTTTAGTTAGAATAATTATTGCGTTTACATTTTCCTTTTGCTTGAAGAACTTTCTTTAGTATTTCTTTAGCAGGTATGTTACAATAAATTTTTTTTTTCAGTTTTTGTTTGGTAATGTCTTTATTTTGCCTTTATTTTTGAAGGATATTTTCAATGGGTATAGAATTCTAGATTGGTGGCTTATTTTCTTTTCAGCACTTTAAGTATTTAATTCCATTATCTTACCTTAGTCTTTCATTATCTCTGTTGATAAATAAGTTGACATTTTTTATTATTACTCTTTTGAAGGTAATGTGTCTTTTTTTTAACCTCTGACTGCTTCTTTTTAATTTTTTTTTGCTTCTTCTCATTCTTTAATTTTCAACAGTGTTACTATGATGTGCCTAGACATGGTTTTCTTTTTTTTTTTTTTTTTTCATAGTCACAGGAATAATAGGTTTTGCAGCAGAATGATTGATTCCTGGTAACCACCC
This sequence comes from Eschrichtius robustus, assembly GCF_028021215.1. Lineage (NCBI taxonomy): Eukaryota > Metazoa > Chordata > Mammalia > Artiodactyla > Eschrichtiidae > Eschrichtius > Eschrichtius robustus. Next base: position 83,946,872 of record NC_090831.1, read on the forward strand.
ATCTGGTAGAAGCCAAATTGTGTGACCAGACATGGTTTTCTTTGACGTTTCCGTTAGTATATGTAGAGCTTCCTCAGTTTGGGGTTTCCATGATACCTTCCACTGATACCTTTCATCAGTTTTGAAAATTATTGTCTATTGTCTTTTCAAATATTGCTTTTATTCCATCCTTTCTTTTCTCTCCTGGTACTCCAGTTATACATATATTACTAGATATTTTCACTGTGTTCTATAGGGTTTAAAAAAATATATTATTTCCTGTATTTTCCATCTTTCTCTGTCTGTGTACTTTAATCTAGATATTTTCTCTTGCTCTATCTTCTGGTTCATGTTTTTTCTCTTTTGCCATGCTATTAAATATATATAATAAATTATTACTTTCAATTATTTTTCAGTTTTATAATTTCTGTTTCTTTGTAAAAAGTAGATATCAGTCTTTGGTGAGATTCTCCATCTTTTATTTTCTTGAGCACATTATTCATAGTCATTTTAAAGTTGCTGTCTGGTAACTTCCATATCTGGATCACCTATAGGTCTATTAATATTGTCTTTTCTCTTTTGGGTTTTGATAATTTCGTCCTGTTTCTTTCCATTTCTGATAATTTTGATTCAGTTCCAGACGTTGCATGTGAATAATTGTAGAGGCTCTGGTTAACATTACCTTCCTCCAAAGAGGATTTAATTTTCCTTTGGTAGATATTAATTTTGTTAGTTTTAGACTTTGTAAAATATCTTTTCCTTTGTTGAACAGAAATTCTTAATTTTGGCATAATTAATCAATCTCTTGTTTGGCATACGATTTGCATTTTTGCATTTTTTTCTTTATTAAGTCCTTTCTTTCCTTTAGGTTTCAATGGTATTCTCCTGTATTTTTTCTATTAATTTTGTAATTTTAGCTTTCACATTTAGGTATTTAATCTTTTGTATTTGTTAGGTTGAAAGACTCACTTTTATTTTTCTCCATATAGTAAGACAGTTTTCCTAGCACCACCTACTCTACAATTTGTTCTTTACCCCATTGATTTATAGAGCTGCCTTGATTCTTTTCTAAGTTCCTGTATAGATTGTCCAGCCAGTGCAATAACAGTGCTGTATATTCATAACTTCTTCCCCATTCCTTTTTCTAATTACGATTGCTGCAAAATTGCAGAGACCTTATACAGGAAATCATCAGAAATCATAATCCATCCTGGCACCTTTTAGGGTATCCACAGAGACACTCTAGAGAACAGCCTTATCTACTTACTAGTTTTTAAACTAGAAATGGTAGGACTGGCTTTACATTAAACAAATATTTAATATATATATTTTAAAAGAATCATGACCATCTAACAATATTTTAAGGTTGCAGCCATGCACAAAATATACTAGCTCTCTCTTGTGTTTCATTGGTCATGACCATAGCTTTTATTACTATGGCTTTGTAGTTATAACCTGGTATCCTGGTAGGGTCAGTTCCCTACTTCTCCTTTCTTTCAGGATTGACATAGCTATATACAGATCTTTATTCTTTATGTAGGCCCTTTTTCCTGTTCACCCAACATGTCTAACTTATTTCTACAAGAGGGATAACTGGTTTGTCCCTTTGCTGTAAAGGCCTTGCTCTCAAACCATCTCATGAGTGTCACTTTCCTGTCAATCAGGTGTTTTATACTCATAGTGGTTTTCTTTGACTAACTTCACCTCCACCCACTCACCTCTAGCCTATTTTATTGTTATCACAGCACCTATCATAACCTGAAATGGGCTCTGGAGTCTGATGACCTGGACTGGCAAACCACCTCTGCCCTTTATAACCACTGTGGCCTTAGACCAGTTCTTAGGCCCTTGAAAGATGGTATGGACTTTGTCTTAGAGGAGGAGGAAGGTAGCAGGTAAATGTGCTGCCACAGACCCCCCCCTCAGGACCAGGCGAAGTATGACCAGGAGTGCTTAACATGTGATAATAGTGTTGATCTTTATATCAGTAAATGTTTTGGGAGCTTTGTTGTTTACCCACTACTTATTCCCTATATGCTGAGCACCATGCTAAGCACATGTGTGTTTTATCTCATTTGCTCTTTACGATAATCCATTCAGGTGGATATTATTGGTTTTCTTCTCAGGGCGGGGGAGGTTCTCATTAAATAATATTCTTCTCCTCCTGAGTTCTGAACAAATTGCCAAGTAAAACAAAGGATATCAACTAGATTGGGGTAAAATACATATCATCTCTGTGATTGATAAAGGGAAGGTAGGAGACACAGCAAATCATGAGGCCTGGTGGGCCCAGAGCTGGACAGACTTCCCCACCTCATCTCAGGCCCAGGGCCATGTGGTGGGAGGGGCCGGCCCCTAGAAGAGCAGCTCACTCCCAGAGGAGAAAGGGTGCAGCTGAGCCTAATGCCCCTCTTTCCTTTCTTTCCCAAATTAACCAATCAGACAGGTCACACATCCTCCCTCAGGATGGAGTGAATAAAAAGGAAGAGAGTAAAGGTCTACAGGGTAGACCAGTAGAACTCCTTCCAAACTCCCAGGAGACACTGGGAGTTGAGAACAAGCATCCTCCCACCCCAGCAATTATTATTCCATTTTAGATGAAGAAACTGAGGCACAGAGAATTAAAGGAACCTGTCAAGATTCTGGGTAGATGCAGGCCCAAGGGCTCACGGTTTGGCAAATGGAATATGGGTTGGATTTCAGCAGTCTCTCATCCCCTCAGTTAGGCAGCTTTGTGCAGTGTACATACTACTCAACTGTATGTGGCAGCCTTGGTTTGAAACCAGGGCCAAAGTAATCCCATTTGATACAACTACCTACCTCCTGCCCTTCCCAATACCCCTCCAACAGTCTTGTCTGCCCATCACTTGTTTTTTTCATTCAATACAGTAAACATATGTCTGAGACCTAGTGTGTATAAGATCCTGTGAACTCTTCAGGTGAGAGAGTCGTGTGCATATGTAATTCTTTTAAAACATGACGAGGGACAGTGAGATGACAGCAGAGCTGGCTCGCGTGCATGGCACATGCTCCATCACTCAGCCCTAATGAAGCTGGAGGAAAGGTGGCTACTGGGAGCCTTTGCTGGGCCTTGCAACATCAGGTTTAGGGATGGCCATGGAAGTCACACCTGGGGGTGGGGGAGTGAGCATGTGTCCTGGGAGAGGGGGCAGGTGGAGGATGTGACCTGCTGCGATGTCAGAGAACATGAATATACGTGCAGTCAGGCCCTTCTGACACTAGCTCCATAGATCTGACTCAGTTGCTGAAGGAACTACTTTCTGCTTTGATTTTTGTTTCTTTCCTGTGTCCTTTGATCTTAGAAGATGCTTAGAAAATGTCACCTTCTCATTGTAGGGGTTGTGGCTGTTTGGGGCCATTTGTCACTTGTCACTGGCCAGTCAGGGCTGCCCTTGTGGGAGTCCTCTCACAATCAGTCAGATCCGCTGGGCCTCTGGCCCTGACCTGGGTGGTCCTGTAACCCTTGCCTCACTCTGCTTCCTCTATACCTTTGCGTATCTTGCTATCACCTACACACCTGGCCCAGACTAGGCCCTCTAGAAACCTCAGGTGCAGGACTAAGAGCATCGGAGCAGTGATTCTTTATTTACAAGTCCCCAGAACCCAGTATGCCAAGCCCGTGGCTCCCCAGGTGGCACTTAGTGAAGGTTGATAGTCTGGTTGGGGGCAATCTCACTTGTGGTGCTTACGCTCTCTTGGGGCCTGATGGCCTGTCATTTGTCTGAGTCCCTCAGAGTGAATCCTTGGGGCTTCTCATGGCCACATGGACCCTGCTGTGGTTGATTTTCTGCATGTTAGTTCAAAACACATCATGCCGGGCGTTTGACAATAAGAACTAGCTTCAACTTATGTTTTCCAGATGTGTGTGGGCTGCAGAAGGTGCAGCCTCATACATTTTGCCTCGTCTCCTTTGGAAACATGGGTATAATCAGTGTCATGAAGTTGAGAAGAGTTGTTGGCCTCCCTTGGGAGTTCAACCCATGGCAGTGGCCCAGCAGCAGTGTCTAGCTTCTGGAAGACAGAGGTCAGAATTGGGTCTCGTTGGGCTGAAATCAACATGTTGACAGGGCTGTGGTCCTTCTGGAGGCTCTAGGGGAGAATCTGTTTCCTTGTCTTTTCTAGCCTCTAGAGACTGCCCACATGCCTTGGCTTGTGGCTCCTGTTTTCCGTCTTCAAAGCCAGCAGTGTCAGCCGGGTCCTTCTCAGGCTCCCATCTCTCTGATTCTCCCTTTCTCCCTTTTCTGCCTCCTTCCTCCCCTTTGAAGGACCCCTGTGGTTCCATTGTGTCCACCTGGATAATCCAGGATAGCCTCCCCATCTCAAGATCAGCTGACCAGCAACCTTATCTCCAAGAATTCCCTTTCCATGTAACCCAACATGTTCACAGGTTCCAGGGCTTAAGACAAGGGCATCTTTAGGGGTGGGCATCATTCTGCCTGCCACAGAGGGCAACTGTTTTTTTCTTGCAGTGTTTAAAATCTTTTTTGGTCTCGTGATTTTTAAACTGTTTACTTTTACCCTCTCCCTTTCTACCACTCCCAGGAGAAATTTTGTTGTTTTCACCTTATCCAGCCATTCTCCCCTGCTTGTCTGACTGTCTTTATGTCTCTCTCTTTTTTATGTGGTCATGTGTGGGAAGGGAACCAGGCAGACCCACGGCTGCACGGTCCCTGGGAGCTGTGGGATTAGGCGTGTAGAAGATGTGTGGCTATGTGGCTGTCATGGTGTATCCAGTGAGCTCAGGGCAGTTGTGAGTTTCATGAGCATTGATGGATTTCACCCTGGGGAAGGTGGATGTTTTCCCAGAATACAAGCTTAAAGTATGATAGAATCCATGGAATTGAAGTTTAATTTCGTTGGATTTTTTTTTTAAATTTTTATTTATTTATTTATTTATGGCTGTTTTGGGTCTTCGTTTCTGTGCGAGGGCTTTCTCTAGTTGTGGCAAGTGGGGGCCACTCTTCATCGCGGTGCACAGGCCTCTCACTATCGTGGTCTCTCGTTGCGGAGCACAGGCGCCAGACACGCAGGCTCAGTAATTGTGGCTCACGGGCCTAGTTGCTCCGCGGCATGTGGGATCTTCCCAGACCAGGGCTCGAACCCGTGTCCCCTGCATTGGCAGGCAGATTCTCAACCACTGCGCCACCAGGGAAGCCCTGGTTGGATTTTTTAAAAGATATTTTAAATTGGGTGTTTTAAAAGCAGAGTGGAATAGATGTTGCTTTAGAATCTGTCTCGATTCTTAACCGTATAGTTTGTCAGGGCTAGAAAGATCCTTAGGATCCAAGCCCTTCATTTGGCAGTTGGGGAACAGGGCCCAGGGAGCATAGGGGAAATGGCTCACCTGAGCTCTTGCAGGTGTCATATGGTCCTTTCATAAGCTCTGTTTTCATTGTCTGGCTATGTTTAGACCTTTTGCTCGAAATATGTATGGTCTTTCCCATACTCAGTATAAGCCTCCAGCACAATTGTCATCCATCAACATATGACATCTTATTCCTCACACAGTAATCCCTTGGTTTTGGAGAGGCTTGATTTCAGACCCTGAATTCATGGAGTTTGTCCTCAAAAAATCCCCATCAATTCGCAGAAATATCCATTTATTCAATTAACTTATTAATAAGTTTTTAATGAGTGCTGTAGTGTGCCAGAGCCAGCTTGTACTGGCTCACGGACCTGATTGTTGCCATGTCTTCCTGACGTCAATGTGGTAGATTGAAATTGGTCATGGTAGGAATATTTACACCATGGAAATTGGCAAATGCTGCAAATTAGCATCCCCCTTCCCTGGAGAGCGGGTTGTTAACTTCTACCAGCACGCCACCCGTGATTCTAGCCACTGGGGATTCCACATGGATGAAACAGACCAAGTCTCTGCCCTCTTGGAGTGTATACTTCTGATGGGGAGAGGCAGCCCACGACAACAACCCAGTGACTAAATACATAACGAACCTGGGTGCCACGAGGAAAAGTAAATCAGGGAAGTGTGATGGGGAGCCCTGGGTTTGGGGCTACTCTTTTACAAAGGGGTAGCTGGGGAAAACCTTTTTGAGAAGGTGACGTGAGAGGAGATCAGAAGGAAGACAGGGAACCAGCTTTTGATCCCTGGGAGCAAATGCAAAGAGAGCAGCCGTGCACAAGCCCTGTGGTGGGAACACGGTGCTGTTCAGGCTGAGTGGATGAGGGGGAGAGGAGGAGAGGGAGGGGGAGAGGGAGCAGGGGCCTGGAGGCCTCTGAAAGCGCTGGCTTTGCCTCTAGGTGATGCAGGAGGCTTTGGAGGTTGGGCAGAGGCATGGCCTTCTGTGACTTGTGCTCAGCAGGATCCCTCTGGCTGCCGGGTTGGGGTTGAGAATAGATTCCAGGAGGCAAGGCTGGAAGCAGGGGGACCAGGCAGGGGGTGACTGCGGTCGTCTGGAGGAGAGCTGATGGTGGCTTGAATCAGGCAGGGCAGTGAAGGTGGCGAGATGTGGGCTGGATTATAACACACACACACACACACACACACACACACACACACACACACACACACACACACGAGGGATCCTCTGCTTTTCGAGTTAGCTTTATTCCACTTCACTTTCACTAAAGACCTACGTTAGCTAACCAAAATAAATCCAAAGAGGATTTTCACTTTTAAGGAAAAAGGCAAAAAGTGCAAGTGGTGATCAGCATTTTGTAATAAGTCGTTACAAAGGCAGCTCGCACTCTGAACCGCAGCCAGGGCAGCACCGCCAAGCTCCTTCCCTGGGAACCATACTCAGCCTCTCAGCGTCAGGCCGCCATAGCCCTGAACTGGTCTGTGAGCCTCTGTGCTTGATCTCGATTTATTTTGTGCCTCCATTAGCAAGATGTGTCCTAAGGTAATTGCTTCCTCGCTTTACACCATCTCAGTTTAGGAAAGGTTTCATAGGAACGCTCTGCTTTTGGGTAGAAGGGGAAACCTGTATATGGTAGAGTCAACAGGGTTTGACCATGGATTAGATTTGCCTCATTAGAGAACGAGAAGAGGCAAGGATGACTCCAAAGTTTTTGGCTGAACAACCGGAAGATGGAGTTGCCGTTCCCTGAAATGAGGAAGATGGTGGGAGGAGCAGGTTTAAGTCATGGGCACCAGGCCACAGTCCATTGTCCTCCCTGCCCTGATACTTTTTAATCAGGCCAGTGGCGTTTCTTTGTTGACTGGCCTCCCTGTGACCTGTGAGTCCGAGACCATGTGTCTGGAATCCACAGATGTGAGCAGTCAGCTGTCTTGTGGTTCTCTTTTCAGGCCCTGTTGATGCTGTTGTGACAGGCCAGTTCTCTTCTGGCCTCAGGGTCTTGTTGAAGCTGTGAAGAGGTTGTTTCTCACACCAGGACTATTACTAGAGCCCACGTAATAGGATTGCTCACGGCTCTTCTCTGAGGACAGCGAAAGCAATTGTCTTGCCTTTAAATCGAGCACTTATCCTTCCTGTGTTTGCAGGTTGACTGTCTGCCTTGGTCAGACGTCCAGCCCTCTCTGGGCCTCTGTGCTCCTGTCTGTAAGGGAAGGGGTTGGGTGGACTGCTCTTTAGGGGTTCCTCCGTCTCTGACGTCCCCCTCATCCTACACTGTACACATGGCCTTGGGCGTGTCCAGGCCAAACTTCCACCTTCTCTGTGATCCAGGAATCATAGTCTATTCAGCTGGTCTCTGATGTTCATCTTGTGTAAAGAATGAGCATGTAAACGGGGCCCTGTGCCTTGGGAGTCCCTCCTAGATGGTGGGCTCCTCTGAGCTCCTATAGTAAAATGATACAGGGCTCAGCAATGCAGATTCACCCCCAGCCCCGAGCATGAGAGTCTGTTGCTGGAGGCCTGATGATCTCCTGTTCCGGCTGCAGGGTTTTGTCTGGGAGGCTGGCTGAGTGCTGCATCCTGCCACCTCCAACCCCTTTGCCTATTACTTGTTGAATGATTTCTGTCTTAGGTCAAAGTGCCAAGAACAGCTGTTCTCAAACTGTGATCCCTGGACCAGCGGCACCTGCGTTGCCTGGGAACTTGTTAGAAACACAACTTGTCTGACTTGCCGGATTGGAACTTTGGGGGTGAAGCCCAGCAGTGTGTTTTAACAAGTCCTCCAGGCGCTGGGCTGCAGGCTAAGTTTTGGGAACCAGTGCCCGGGAAGCTAAGCCTGAGTTGGAGGGTCAGGTGCATGTAATCTGTTGGGGGGTGTGCTCTCAGGATAAAGGCAGCGAGGGAAGCAGGACAGGGCAGGGGAAGGTCTCAGCAAGGATGTGGAGGGTCAGGCGGCTCCCACAGGGAGATGAGCGTGTGAACTGACCCAGAGCTGCTCCCACCTTTAAGCTAGGAGAGGGCTTGTCTTTCTTGTGTCAGTCATTGGCTATGGGTGACCCATCCTGGGGTGGGGCGGGCAGTGTGCCATCTCCTGGCTGAGTTTTGCGTAGGAGAGTTCTCTGGAGAAGGGTGCAGCTGTGAGCCTTTAGCAGCCAATGTGGATACCGGCTGGGATGGGTGCGCCCAGTCAAGGTCATCTGTGGGGGACACCTGCATCTTCCACGTCAGTTCTCATGGTTCCTTCTATACTCGCCCAGCTCCCAGTGGGATAATAAAAATAGGCCATCTCGAAGCCTGCTCATGGCCAGGCTGTCCTGGCGAGGCAGGCCAAGCAGGGATCATTTACAGGTGAAGAGGCAGACCCCAGAGGGGGAGGCTGGGAAAGAATCCTGATATAAGCCCACAGACAGCCCCTCCCATCACGACACCCACAACTCACATTGCAAGAGCACCATGTTAACCCATCACTGGCTTCAAGCTGGGTAATGCCCTGCTGTCTCAATCAGACAGGAGGTGTCCCTGAGCTTTCTTGGCACCCAGATCTGGCACTGGGGATGTGGAAAGATGAGATGGCTCCCTGCTCTGAAGCCAGAGGCCCGCTGAGGCTGTATGTAATTGGGTGCTTAACTGTGGCCCTCAGAGGAGTGGAAGATCCGGGAGCAGGTGGAGGTCCTGTTGACAGGGCAGGAGGGCCTTGGGCTTGGAGAGGCCGTGTTTGATGCCAAGACTTGATGGTGAACTAGTAACACTGGGCGAGGAATAGCTGCGATTAGCCTGCCTTGTTCTGCGTGGATCTCTGCAGCCCGGACACAGACACAGCCCCACCAAAGCATCAATGTGTGACAGCTCTGTGTCAAGGCCTGTAGTCAATTCCAGGGATACAGCGACTGATGTAGGGTGTGCCCCCATCAGATTTTCGGGTTTTGCAGGAGAATGGACAGTAGGTGGCAGCAGATCTTCATCAATCTTCAGGACCCCAGAGACTTTGGTTGGCCCTGTTGTGTGATTTCAGCCAGCAGACACTCACCAGGCCCCTACCAACGATGATGACATGACGACACACTCAGGTGGGAGAGAGATGAATGAGATCCAATCCCTCCTGGGTCCTCCCCACTCCCGGGCTCCAGATCACTAGCCGAGGCCTGTTTGCATCCTGAGAGGGAGTGAATGATGCCACCTGGGGCCTGGCAGAGGCTGAGCAGAGGATGTGGCATTTGTGGTTTATTGACTGTTCCCCATATCCGAGCATCCTGAGTCTGACAACATCTGCGCTGCATGGGACGAGTAATGGGAAGAATTTCCATTCTAATTTGTCTCTGCACGTTATTTGGACTTTATGTCAGACTAGGGAGGTTCAAAATTAGCTGAGTCTTGAAACATACACAACACACAGTTGCTTTCCTGTGTGCCAGAAACCCCGTGTGAACAGGTGGCCTGCCTGGGGCTCCTGTGCTGGTCCAGCTTTCCCTTCATAACTGACTTCAGGGACCTGTCTTCTGGGTCAGTACAGCTGCCCTTCACACCTGCCATCAGTGCCCTGTGCCTAGCTGGTTTTCCTTCCCACCTCTTAGCCACATTCACCCTACATGTGTGTCCCTGGTCCACAGTGGAATGCCTTCTCTCTCCTCCGAATGCCGGCCTCTCCCTAGCACGTCCAGGAGTTTAAACATGAGAAACGGCTCCAGCTCACGTTACAGGCCGCTCGGAGCCCTCCAGGAGCGGGGTTGATGCTCTCACCCCTGTGCTTTAATTATAGCTGCCACCTACCTTCAGTTCAAGGGTTTCTCAGTCTTTGATCCATTGCATCCCCCAGGGGAAAGAGACTTCTCATGAGTCAGATTTCCTTTGAGATCAAGAAAGTGTGGCTAAAGAGGCAAGAGAGTGTCCACACCTCTCCTTGGAAGGGTGAATGATCTCATTTTGTCCATTTTTGGACATTAGGATGGCGGCTCTGAGATCCTCCTCTGCGCACACCTGGGCCTTGCCAGCTCTGCCCTAGGCCCAAGCCCATGGCACGCAGGCTGGGAAGGTGTTCCATGCAGGGGAAGCCGCTGCTGCTAGATGGAAAGAAGCTGTTAAGGCTCAGGGATAATTTTTGGGAGGTGAGTGTCAGAGAGCAGGGGAGGGGTATGGAGACTCTTATTTCCTGGGTGCTTTTTTCCCCTCACTCCAAGATGCTTACTGGCTGGTCTGTGAGCTAGCTTCCAGCAGACCCTAGCTACCGGAACCCCAAAGAGAGGCCCGTATGGAGATTAGCAACAGGGTCAGGATGAGAGTGAAGCAAGTGAGGTACCTCAGGGGCAAAATTTAAGGAGGCACTCACTCTTAACGGTGTTTCAACTGGAGTGTAGGCACCTCCATGAACCTTGAGACTGAGTGCCTCCTTAAATTTTGCATCCTAGGTACCTTGTTATGTTTCACCCTAATTCTAGCCTGGTCAGCAGTCTGGCTGCTTCTCTTCTGCTTCTCAGTATCATGGGTAATCCTCAATAGAGCATAATGATTTGATAATTCATCTTTACTTCCATGAACTCTTTGAGGATTGGAGTGGGCCTTATTTCTTTGTTGTTGTTGTTTTTCCTAGCTATATCCGTGGACCTGGCAATCTATATGGAGCAAATGAGAGAATGTACATAGTAAAGAGAATGAAGGGGAAAACCATTCTGATCTGTTTGGGACAGTGTCATGAAACTTAAGTTGATAATCTTTAATAGAATTGGAACAACCCAAACTTTATCTTCAAGTTCACTTGTCAGCATTCATTCATTCACTCATTTATTTTTTATTCATATATTCATTTAACCAACTAATCATCCATCCAACCAACCATCCATCCAACCAACCAACCCACCAACTCACCAACCAACCAACACAACCCATCACAACTGTGATGTCCAATATTGAAGTCATCTTGAATGTTGCCTTCTTTAGGAAGCCTTTCTGATCTCTTCCCTGCTCCTATACCTGGACGTGATCCCCTTCTCATACCTCTCATAGCACATGTCACACTGGAGACCTGACAGGCTACCATGTTTCTCCTTCTGGATTGTCAGCCACCTGAGTATGGGGTTAAGTCGCCTGTGACCCTGCCTCCCTCAATTTTGCTCAGAATTGTTCCAAACGTATTGGATGGAGCTGAATTATTGGCATGGCCTTGTGGGAGGGGGAGGTGAAATGTGAAGTCTTCCCCTTCATTCAAGGGACACACAGGAGAGTGGGACTAGTGATTTAGCAAACAGGAAAGTCACCTAAAAATAGGAGGCAGATCTGTCCCAGAGCCAGATGGTTGGTGCCCACTGAGGTGCCATAGGATCTTAGAGGGGGTGGTGCTGTTCCTGGGCTGGGCCTTGAAGTCTGAGCGGGGTTGGAACAGACCAGTTGGGGGCCAGCCAAGGGCCTCACTGCTGTGCCTGACATACTCATCGCTCTTCTGCACCTTCCTCCAAGCCTGAGATTCTGGGGGGAAAGTTTGCTTGTGTCCCCAGGGATCTCATTCCTAAAGACTAAAGCAGCTCCCTTGCTCTTCCTCAGCCCCCCTTTTTTTTTTCTGGGGCCTGCATTGGGTTTTGCTGCATTTGCAGACATTTTTGGGTAATGTGCACTTATGGTGGCTCATGGAGAAAGAGCGTAATCTCATAGCTTTCCTAAGGATTGGGAAAGGGCACTGATTTAGGGAAAAGATGGGCATCCTTGTTCTCACCCCAAGTATAACTCTGATAGGCTGGCTACCTTGGGGCCTGGGTGGAGTGAGCTGAAGTCTTTCCCCTGCCAAATCCTGTTGCATCCTGCTAGAGTGGATCTTCCCTCGTGACTCCTCAGCTGGTTTTCCTAAACAGTGGCCATGACTCACTTGGGCTGGTGCCTCCACCTTGGAAAGATGGCCTTCGATGCTGAGTTCTGTCAGGGGCATTTGGGGCAGAATTCTTCAAATCACAAAGATGACCCGCCAGGGCAGTTTCCTGTGTAGCTGGATTCTGTGTGTGTGCCTCATTCCAGAAAATTCTACTTTGTTTTCTCTGCTCATTGCACAAGATGTTACTAAAACCATGGGATTCCTTCCATTTCCCGTAAGGACCGGTTTTGCGGCCATGGGTCCCTCAGAAGTAGAGCCTCTTCCTGATAGAGTAAACAGTTTTTGATCTCTATGTAAATACCTGTTATTTAATTTTATTCAGTTCAACAATGCATTTATGGAGTTCTCTTGCTTGTTCGAATAGTGCTGGGGAGAGATGCTGAAGATGCGGCTCTTGCCCCAAAGAGGCCGAGACCTCCATACACATAAAATCATGATTAAGAACAAAAAAAAAGAAAAGAAAGTGACAAGCGGACAGGGCAGGTGCCATGGAGCTGGAGTCTAGATTGTTTGAAGGGTAATTAAGCTGTTGATATTTATTGAATACTCATTCTGTTGCAAGAGCATTCAATGTATTACCTCATTTAATTCTGACAGCAACACTAGGAGGGGTATCAGCTCTGTTTTACAGATGGGAAAACTGAGGCACAGAATTACCAACCAGCCTGAGTTCATGCAGGCAGTCTGGCTCTAGGGACCTCAGTCTTAACCCCTATCCTCAAGCCCCTGTCTGAGGAAGAAGGACTGATGGGGAGCTGACATGGGCGAGGACTTAGAAGGTTGGTCTGGTGATTCAGGGAGTGGACGCATGCCAAGCTGAGGGGCCAGTGTGATCAAGTGTGAAGAGGCGGGTGAGGTGGTGTAGCTGGAACCCAGGGCATGTGTGGGGACCAGGAGGAGAGGAGACTGGAGGACTGGACAGTGCTTGAGAGCCAAGCTAAAGAGCAGTAGAGAGGAACAGAAAGGTTCCTCGAATTTTTGGTTAGGTGGTGGTTGTTTTTTTTAGCTGGTTAGAGCTGTGCTTTAGGGAGACTAGTCCAGGGGCGCTGCAGGACTGAGAAGGGTGACCAGTAGCAGGAATCTGACCTAGAAAGTGGGGTGGGCCCTGACCCGACTGTACCAGAGGGGCGAGGAGCAGGGGATCTGGGAGGAGAATCCTTGGGACTTGGTGTGCAGGGAGGTTGTGGGCTTGGAGGGCCGGGAGGCTGGGCATGCAGACGGCAGGGAGAGGGGACCCGACGGGGGAGGCACTGGGTCAGGAAGCAGATGAAGAGGCTGTTCCTGGAGATGTCCAGTGGAGCTGTTGTTTCCACAGTCAGGAGTGGGGCAGAAACGCAGATCCTGGGCAATGTTGCATGAGAGGTTGGGAGGGGGCATCTGGGAGGGGCTGGCACGGGGCTGAGAGCTGAAGTCCTTGGAGGGCTGGATATGGCCAAAGGTGCAGGATAAAGGTGCCAAGGTCAGAATCCTGCAACGGGAGAGCCACATGTTTGATGTGGTAAGGAAGAGGGGTGGTCAGAGCAGAGGAGGACTCGGGAGGTGAGGGAGGAGAGGGTCTCCAGGAAGCAGGAGGTGTGGGCAGCTTCACACCCTTAGCAGGGAGATTGGAAACGTCACTAGGTCTGGTGACAGAGTGGCTTTGGAGAGAGCACTTCCAGTAGGGACTGGGGGCAGAAGGTCACCTGCAGCAGGGTGAGGACACGCACGAAAGCATGCAGCTTTTTAAAAGAAGTTAGAGGGCTTCCCTGGTGGTGCAGTGGTTAAGAATCCGCCTGCCAATGCAGGGGACATGGGTTCGAGCCCTGGTCCGGGAAGATCCCACATGCCGTGGAGCAGCTAAGCCCTTGTAGCCACAACTACTGAAGCCTGTACACCTGGAGTCCGTGCGCCGGAACAAGAGAAGCCACCGCAGTGAGAATCACGCTCACCGCAACGAAGAGTAGCCCCCGCTCGCCGCAACCAGAGAAAGCCCGTGCGCAGCAACAAAGACCCAACGCAGCCAAAAATAAATAAATCTGTAAAAAAAAAAAAAAAAGAAGTTAGAGGGGATGAGAGGCATAGGGACAGGATGGCAGCTCAAGAGGGTAGAGGGTTAGGGCACAGGGTCTTTCTTTCCAGGATGGGAGAGATAGGAGCACATTTGTAAGCCAAGGGCTGGGCGGCAGGAGCAGAGGGGAGAAACTGATCATTCATAGAGACTCTGAGGAGACAGGAAGTGTGTGCCTGGGCGGGCCCGGGAGCGGGCAGAGGCCACAGTAGCCAGATTCATTTTCTGCCAAGCTCCACAATGATAATTGATATCCGTAATGACGGGCCCGGGGCATTACAAGTTCCCAAAGTACCTTTTAAATCCTCAGTGAAAGAGCCAATTCTGCTCAGCAGAGTTTCTGAGTTATTTGAAATTTATTCCAATTAAGCAAATCTTTGTTAAGTTACTGAGGACTGCTGTTTGGGAAACATTGCATTTTATTGTATTCTGAGACTTTGCAAGGTGGCTCTCCATCTTTAATATATTTAGTAACTCAGCATGGTGAGGTTGAAAGGGCCCGAGATTTAGAATTGGACAGATCTGTCCCTTATTAACAGGGTGACCTTGGGCACAGTGTGTGTGTGTTTTCAAAAAAATCTTTACAACTAACTTTCTTCATCTAAAAAATGGGATGACATACCTACTTTTACGTTTATGTTATCTTTATGTTATGAAGAGTAAATGAAATAATGTATGTAAAACATTTGGCCCACAGTAGCTACTTTAATAAATACTTGCTTTCTTTGCTACTATTTAGTTAGCCCAAACACCCTGTTTCTTGAACGGATGGACGTGTTCCTGAATAAATGAACATTTTGTAAGAAAGGGATGGGAAGTGAGATTAGAGGCGGATTATGCGAGATGGTGATGGTTAAAGAGAAAAGTTCAGCCCCATTGTGTGGGCTACAGCCAAGGGCAGTGAGGAGCGTGGGCTGGGTTCCCTGACTCAGGCACGGAGCAGGCCCTCCTCCGCAGGGTGTGTCCACCCTGTACACTGAGGGCCCAGGTGAGGCGGGGGCCACTTGGATGAGCGCTCCCACCTTTCTTTTTTTCCAGAAGCTCTCCTGAGGCCAGGCCTGGACGGTGGGCTGGCACAGTGAGCTGCCCTTGCCTGGACCCACAGGGCTGTGGTCCACACTCCCACGGCTTCTGCTCCAGGCCTGGGGATTCATTAGATTCCTTGATGGAGTGTAGCGAAAGGGGAAGTCCATGATGGAGGATGGCGTTCCTATAATTGATGATGACGCTTCCTTTGCTCCCAGTGTCACTTTGTTTGGCCTTCTCCCTTCTTCTTTTGAATGAGAAAAAAAAAAAAAATTGAGCAAACTAAAAAAGTCAGTGATGGAAACCAAACCAAGTACCTATCTATCTGGGGACTGGAGGCTCTTTTGCAAGGCTTAGAGCTGCCTCGTTTTTCTTATTCACCTCTTCATGGAGCAATGACACATTGAGTGTTCATGTTCCAGAAGCTACTATCCAGAGGGCAGATGAACTTATAAGGGCATTTCAACAAGTGTCTAGGAGCCAGAGCCAGAAGCTGCCAAGGAAATCCAGCCACACGCCTGTATAACCCAGAGCCTCTTCTCCCCCCACCCTACACAGTGTATTAAAAGAAGGAGAGAGAAGTTGAAAGTATCCATGTTAGATAAAAACCAAAAACGGACCTGGCCCATTAAAGACATTATGACTGATTTATCATTCTTCTTTTTCAAGAAAATAACTCCAAAATGGTACACTTATCAGACGCAGGAATCTGGGAGAGCTTAAACAAGGATCCTGGTTTTAAAAAGTGTTGTCCTACAAATAAACCCCCCATGGATTTCGTAGAAGGCTGTTATTGTTCTTAAGAGTTAGGCTGATGTAATATCTGCAACTTGCTTTCAGATGGTCCAGCAAAAAAAAAAAAAAAAATGTGTGTGTATGTGTGTATTTGGAGAGAGAGAGAAGGAGAAGTAGAGAGGGAAAGCAAATAAGGCAAAATATTAACAATTTGTCACTGTAAGTGAGGGGTATGCCAGTGTTATGGTATTAATCCATTCAATTTTCCTGTAGGTTTAACACTTTTCAAAATAAAAGGGGAAAGTCTGTATGGAACAAATAGGAAAAATGAAGAGTCAATAGGATCTATTTTTTGTCTCTCAGTAAAGTCCATGAAGAATGTAATAGGGTCATAGTGGGTCACTATGGAATGGTGGCATCCGGGTGAGGTGACGGTACAGACACAAGGCTAGCCCAGGAGACACCGAGGAATCACCCCAACACAGCCCCTTCCTTGTTGTATATGGGCATCCTCGAGCCCTTTGACCTCCAAAGAACCAGTGGCTGTGACAGAAACAAGAGCTCATATATGTTTTCCAGATGCACAGAAAGCAGCTTCTTTTGGTGTCATCCTGGTGGGCACTGCGAAGCCCATTCCTACCCTCCCTCACCAGATCCATCCTCCCCCACCCACGCTGTTGGGCCTGGAATGCGCACGCCCACAGCCTGGCCGCATCTTCCGGCTCCATACCTTCCGGATGTTTTCTCGAAACTCACAGTTCCTTGATTACACCCACATCGTGAAGCTCAACGTGACATTTCCAACAGGAGACTGCCCGACGTGGGTCCAGCTGCTTCACATGGTTTTTCTATTTGTCCTGGAAAAAGCTCCAGATACCTTTGGTCAAAGCTCTTCCCGTTGGCTGTGCTCCTTGGGACCATTGCTCGCCCACACGGTCCAGCAGGGGCTGCAGTCTGCAAGTCCCTGCACGTCCACCCTGCCAGGGATAGGTAACCTTGGCAGAAGGGAGTGGCCTTGAGAAGCAAGGACTCCAGGGGGGGTTTTGGAGGGCGTGTGCTTTCAGTCTCCTGCCTGTGTTGTTTGCATTTAGATCCCTAGAAACCAAGGGAGTCAGAGCCTTGCCAAAGGACTTCATTCCACTTCTGCAGAAGTTCCACTCTTAAGGAGAAAAGAGAATGTGCTGCTTTGATTTTTTTTTTTTTTTTCCCTCCTTGCAAACTCACATGGAATATTGTTACCTCTTAAGGATCTGGGAAGGAATACTTGCCCTGTGCTAAAATTCTCAGTCCCCACATCCTGACTTCTTTGTGAGGTGGGTCCTGCGCTCCCCTGCTTTGGGGCTCATGGAAAGTTCCAGCACAGATCCCCCACCTTTGAGCAGCTGTGCTTATCCACATCCCAGCTCCCACTGAATACCCGCCCCCTGCCAGGCTCTCCACCTGAGAAACCCTCATTAGAGGCAGGGGTGGTAACCCCAGAGGGGTGGGGAGGAAAGGCTCCCACACTCTGGTTGGTACCCGAGGACCCTCACACCTCATTTCAAGTGCAGGCACTACCTGGAGAGGCACAGGGAGGCCACCTAGCTGGCCCAGGGACACATCTAATTTTAGCCCAGGGTGTGCGTGTCCTGACGGGGGCTGGCTCACCCATGGAAATTCCACAGCTCTCCGGTTTTATGTGTGTGAGTGGTGTAATGCTCAAAGTTTGCAAAGCTCAATAGGGTTTAAAGCAACATTTCTTTCTCCTTTTTCTAAGAAATGCCCAGAAAACAATCAGTCCTCTGTGTTTTTGGTGTAAGTCAAAATTTCCTAGAGATTCCGTTTTTGTGTGTGTGATTGGGCAGCATGGGGTGGAAGAAAGGGGCGCTCCATGAGCCAGTCTTGGCTGGACCTTTCTCTGTACGAACTTGGACAAGACAGTTACAGGGTGTCTGGGGCGGAGGAGACTTTGGGACATCTCTTGGTATAGTGGGTCACTGGGAACTCATGGATCAGCCAAATAAAAAAGAAAACAAAAGAACAAACTCCTTGGGTTCAGGTTCAGATCCAAACGTTGTGAGCCTGAAACTTACACAGTTTGGGTGCCTCTTGAAGACAAAGAATATAAAATTACCTCATTTTTGCAAATCTGACAAAAATAGAAGACCATGCCAACATGTGCTAGGGCCTCTTGGAGGGGCCTGTGCAAGGGAGGGTCCCTGAAGCTTAAGCCCCATTAACTTCATGGTAAATCAGACACTATTCAGGTCGTTATTATTTTTCTGGCTAAGTAAGAATATTAAAACAAGTTTGTAAAATTTAAATATAGATATAATCTTGAAAGGAAAGTCCAACCTTTGAAATGAATAAATTAAGCCTCAAGAAAGATTCACAGTATCGTATGGTCCCCATTTGGCCATAGATCTGTGTGCCACGGACTGGTTTGTGTTGGACGATTTTCGATTTTCTGAGCCTCAATGTCTTCATTTTTGAAAGTAAGGCTAAAAAGTCCCTTTGCTACCCCGCACACAGGCTTTTTGTGAGAAGTAAATTAAAAACTGTGCCTTCAAAGTGCTTGGTAAAGTAGAAATAAACACCCAGATAAACAATTCCTATTGTAAGGACAAAACTTAGAACCCTTAGAATGTCACAGAGAAGACAGTGGAAGCCCAGGGAAGGTGAAGATTCATCCATGTCTGCTTGGGGAAAGACAGGAGCTCCAGAAAAAAAGTTAAGCGTACTCCTCCTCACCCTTTCTAAAAGTAAACGAACCCCAGTTGCTTTGTTTTCAAATTGATATGAAGTTAACCTCGGATCCAGACAGTATTGTTTCAGACTTGCTGCTTATGGCTCTTTTATTAATGCTTATGCAGGGGAACGTTTTGTGAGTTTAAAATGAAAATATTTCTTCTCAGAAGTTGTTTTACGCCACCCTTTGGCATATTTTACCAAACAGAACCTAAGTGGGTTTAATGTTTAATGGGACTTGGGAGAAGTCGGCCTCTCTCGTTGGGACAGCTCCTTCCCTGGATGCGTTGTCCTTTATTAGGACAGTGAAGAGCAGTCATGGTGCCAAAAAGCAGTTTCTCCTAGCAGCCAAGTAAACATCTTCGCACAGCTTTCCAATCCGCGATGGAAACCAGCGGCAACTCTTACGTAATGTCTTTCAGGCGCACGTTAGAACCTTCCCTTTTATAACTCCAAGTGTGACTTTAGAACTCCTGGGACTGGGCCAAGGTTGTAGAGGCAATCCTTTCCATCCTGTGCTGTCACACTAGCCTCAGGGAGGGCGGGGCCCGGGGGAATCTTTGTCTCTGACGGAACCATCCTATTAGGCCCTCACTCCGCTGCCGGGAGCCCTAATCAGGGGCAGCCTTAGTGATCCCACCTGCTGGGTGTGCAGTCTGGGGCTCACACCGGGAGGGGGCGGGGCTCACGGTGTGGGCCCGTTACCACATCATGTCTCTCGCTCCATCCCTGGTCACTGGGCTCATCCAGCATCTCACAACGGCTGGGCTTGGCTGAGCTACGCAGCCAAGTGCTGGTGGGCAGAGCGGAGGAGGCAAGACCAAGAGGAAGGAAGATCGTGGGCTAGCAACAGTTCGGGTGAATGAGTGGTTACTCAGTGGATCTGGCCGTGTCCCAGAGGTGCACTCCATAGAGACCACTTGTCCTTCAAGAGGGTGTTTTTCTTTCCCTGGAGCCACCTTTTCACCTCCCGTTGAGCAATGCCTGCCTCTCAGCACCAGTTGCCACGTGGAGCTGAGCTCAGCCACACCCGGGAAACTGCAGGCTGTGAGAAGGGCAGAGAGACAGGAGCTGGAGGAGCCTCCAATCCTCCTAGTGGGCATCCCTTACGGGAAGAGCGACCAGCCGGTCCCAGTGCATTCTGGGTCTTAAGAAAACACTGTCAGTGGCGCCAACATCTAGCATGGGATAGATGAAAATGAGCTAAGGTGAGAGTCTGGAGCCTGACATTCTATTTCTGCTTTGCCCACGACCCAGGGGTTCTTGGTAGAAGCTCTGCCTCCCATTCCCACCCCTGACAGACTAGATGGTCTGGGTTAGCCCTTCTAGCCCTTCCAGATGGATGAGGCTTATCTAGGTGAACCCTGAGTACTCCTCAGCTTCCAGAGGGAGCATCCATTAAACACCAGTTGTATGCCAAGGCCTCGTGCCAAACTGGGAGAATAACATGAAGGAAGGTCACATCTGGTACAGTTTTGTTTTGCCAGTTGTGTGCCCATGCAGGAACCCTCCCAGTCTGATAACTTGGTGACCGGGGTAAATTTCTTCTCTGTTCCTGAAATGTGCCAGAATCCAGCCCAACTCAGGGAAGGAGAAATGTTGGACTTGGTTTTGGATCTTGCTCTAGCTGTGCACACTTCTGGCCAAGGATGTTTGCCAAAGCCTGTGGGGAGGGGTGCATACGGAAAGAGAGTTAAGCTGAGAAACCATCACCCTCAAAGAACAATGGTTCAGGAGGCGAGAGTACAACGTGTGTTCTCTCCAGCTCGACAGGCTGAGCCGATTGCTTTTCCAGGAGGATGCAGGGCCATCAGGGACCCCTCCCCTCCCAGTCCGTTCTCACCGGGCGATCCCTATCTTTGTCCAACCTTTGTCCAGCCCGGATGAGGGAGTCTTGGGTATGCAACCCAATTCCCAATTAAAGTTTTTCACTAGTTTCAGGAAGATAATTTATTTGGGCTGAATTGCTAAGGCAGATTGCTTTCACAGTATTCCAGGCAGAGCACTTTCTCACAGGAAATCTCAGACCAGGCAGTTCCAGTCAGGTTTTCCACATCCTTAAGAGAAAAGAGAGAGGAAAACAAAAAGATTCCTTTTATATGTTGACGGTCAACAGCTGGAGAACTGGCAACTGCCAGGTATAAAACTGAGATCTGTGCACGTTATGACTTCTTGATAACCCAGCCCTTAATGAGACCTCATGTTCTTTGATGGCTTAATTTTAAAAAGGCCTGTGGATGTGACAGCCCAGGGAGGTGGAGCGCTTCCTGAGGCTGGGACGTGGATCCCCTCGGGCTGAGCACTGGGAGGTGGAGACACTGGAGGAGCCCCCTTCCTCTCTCCAGAGCGCGGTTTCCTCATCTGTAAAACCAAAGGTTATGGCAGGTGACTCCTGAGAGCCTTCCAGGTCTAACTCACCATGATTCTGTACCTTGTCTTCATCTGGGGGAGCTTGGCTGAGCCTCTGCAGGAAGCCAAAGGGCAGGAAAGTCAAAAGAAGAAATCTTTTCTTCTCTGGAGAATGTTTTTAAAAGTTCTTTTTACATTAGTTTGCCGTCAGGGATCCACCTCACTAAGGCTTACCCCTCCTGAAGTTCAGTCTTTGATAAGAGCCTTTAAATCACAAGGGTTGTGCAGAGTCACCATTGGGAAGGCAGGGAAGGAACACGACACAGCACAGCCGTTCCTCCCAGGGTGCCTCCTAGGTGCATGCCAAGCGCACAGACGGCCAAACAGCGCCTGTGGGTGGGCGTGCGGTGGGCCCGAAGAGCTGAAACCCAAAATCACTGGAGGTGATGGCCCTTGCAGCTTCACAAAGATGATCCTGGTCAAAGGGAAGTTGAGACGTGAGACAATCAGTCTATTGCCAGATGATGCCAGTCTTCTCTGGCACGAGCTGGACCTGCGGCTCATCTGTCCGGTTTCGGTATGTCCATTGACAACTGCACAGCTCTCTGCTTCATTACCATCGAACCTTCTTGTTTATTCCAAAAGGATGTTCTGTTTGAAGCAGGGTAGTAGAAAGAGTGGTGAACCTGGGTCAGGAAACCTGGACTCTGGCCCTGGGGTTGTCAGTTTCACTTGTCTCATTATACTGCCTCTAGCATATCTCTGGTATAGTTCTGAATCTCGTGGGATAATGGACATCCTCATCAGGCTACTGCCTCCAGTGGGGAAGCTTCCAAAGCTTCAGTGTTAGGATGCTCTGTAGGCTTCAAATATGTACATATCAAGTAAAGCAAAACCCTTCCCTTCCCTTGAGCTTGCTAAGTTTTTATTTTTTTAATTTATATGAGTATTTATTTTTATCAAATACTTTTTCTGCGTCTATTGAGATTGTTTTACATGTCTTCCCTCTTTTGGGGAACTTCTAGGTTTTCTAGGGAATTATTAGATTTTCTAATGTCAAAATATTCTTGCATACCTACTTGGTCAACATTTTTTTCAAACTCATGGCTGATGAAGTGGTCTTTTATTTTAGTTCATAGTTTTGCACTTACATTTACAAGTGTTAGGTTTTTGGAATCAAGGTTATACTTGCGTCATTAATCATCATCATCTCAGCTAACACATAGTAGTTACTCTGTCGGATACTATTCTCAGCATTCGATATATTAACTTGTTGAATTCTCACCACAAACGTTTGAGGTAGGACTATTATTAACCATTCTACAGAGGTTCATGATGGCTAAGTTTTCATGTTGAATCGCTCCTTTTGTTATTCTGCAACAAGTAGGTTTATCACTAATAATGCTTTTTATCGGAAAGTTTATTTTTATCCGATAGCATTTAGCTACATTTGCATTTAAATGGTTGGCATACAAGTGATATATTTTTTCCCCACGCTTTACTGTTTTCCTTTGTGTCATGTATCATGTGAAACAGCATATTGCTAATTTAAAAAATCAATCTGAGTGTGTCTGTCTTTTAACTGGCAAGTTTAATTTATTCACCTTTATTATAGTTACTGATATACTTGAATTCATTTGTCCTGTTATATTTTGAACGTTGATTTTGCCATACTTTTACTTTCTTTTTTTCCTTTTTTTTTTTTAAAGATTTTATTTGATGCGGACCATTTTTAAAGTCTTTATTGAACTTGTTACAATATTGCTTCTGTTTTATGTTTTTTGGTTTTCGAGCTTGTACCCCCTGCATTGGAAGGCTAAGTTTTAACCACTGGACCGCCAGGGAAGTCCCTTCCTTTCTTTTTTAACTTAACCATTTTAAAGTGAACAATCCAGGGGCATTTAGTGCATTCACAAATTTGTGTAACCACCACCTCTACCTAGTTCTAAGACATTTTCTTCTCTTCAAAGTAAAATCTCTTCCTATTAAGCAGTTTCTCCCCATTCCTCCCACTCCCAGCCCCCGGAAACCACCAATCCACAATATTTCACATAAATGGAATCATATGTGATCTTTTGTCTCTGGCTTCTTTCACTTAACATAATGGTTTTTTTGTTTTTGTTTTTTATAAATTTATTTATTTTATTTATTTTTATTTTTGGCTGCGTTGTGTCTTCGTTGCTGCTCATGGGCTTTTCTCTAGTTACGGCGAGCGGGGGCTACTCTTCGTTGCAGTGCGCGGGCTTCTCACTGCAGTCGCTTCTCTTGTTGCAGAGCACGGGCTGTAGGCACGCAGGCTTCAGTAGTTGTGGCACGCGGGCTCAGTAGTTGTGGTGCATGGGCTTAGTTGCTCTGCGGCATGTGGGATCTTCCCGGACCAGGGCTCGAACCTGTGTCCCCTGCATTGGCAGGCGGATTCTTAACCACTGTGCCACCAGGGAAGCCCTAACATAATGTTTTTGAGATTTATCCATGTTGTAGCATGTATCAGTACTTCAGTCTTTTTTATGGTGGATTAGTATTTCATTGTGTGATGTATAACATTTTGTTTATCCACTCATCCATTGGTGGACATTTGTGTTATTTCCACCTTTTGGCTATTGAGAATAGTGCTGTTATGAAGGTGTGTCCCTGTTTTCAGTTCTTTTGGCTATATACCTAGGAGTGGAATTGCAGGGTCATATGTTAATTCTATGTTTAACTTTTTGAGGAACTGCCAAACTGTTTTTCACAATGGCACTTTCTTGTGAATTAACTGATATGTGTTCTCTTTTCTTCTGCTTTCTGACTTGGAAGTTACATACTATCTTTTTTACTCTTTTAATGTTTACTCTTAAATTTTGATCATAATTGACTTAAAGTTTTAAGTTTAATCAATATCTCTACCCCCTCAAAAAATGCAAAGATTTTAGAAAACTTTAATTCTGATCATTTCCCCTTCCCAGGTTCCCTGTTTATTATTGTCTAGTATTATCCCTTTGTTTTCAACTCCCTCCAGATTAGTTGCTATTGTTATTATTTTTATTGTCAGCTCTTATTTAGGTTTATCTAAATGTTCACAGATTTCTTTTCTGCCATTGCTTGCTGCATCCTGCTCTTTATTTCTGGGTTCAGTTTTCTTCTCCTGAAGTAAGTCCCTTAGTCGTGCATTCAGTGAAGGTCTGTGATGGTAAACTTTTTTAGTCTTTGTCTGAAAATGTTTTCATTTTGTCCTTACCTTTAATATTTTGAATAGTAAAGATGTCTTTTGTTAAAGTAATTGTTGTTTATGGATGATCTATCTACCTTTTCTCTAAGATTTTTCTCATTGTCTTTGGTATTCTGGTAGTTTTAAGATGACATATCTAGGTGTGCATTTACTTTCATGTGTATCATTTGAGACTTATTATGTTTCTCTGAGGATTCATGTCTGGTAGGTTCTTAGCAATTATCTTTTCAATAATCTCCTTTCTCACGTTCTCTTTATTCTTTCCTTCTGGAACTCCTTTTAGATGTATATTGGACTTAAAATTTTTTCCCTCCATGTCTCTTATTCGTTCTTTCATGTATTTCATCTCTCTTCTGATTGAGTTGCATTCTGAGTAAATGTCATCTGATTGTTCCTAGTAATTTATTATCTCTTCACTGTATCTAATCTCCTTTTTTAAGTTTACCATAAGTTTCCCCCAACTTTAAAAAAGTTCTAACCCATAGAAAAGTTGAAAGAATCGTACGTGAAACCTACCTTCTGCAATTCTAAGATTTTTTTTGCACTTGTTTTCTCTCTCTTTCTTTCTCTCTCCTCTTTTTCCCTCCCCCACATTTTTGATGATTGATTGAAAGTAAAATTCAGATGTCATGGCATTTCACCCCTAACTATTTCCGCTTGCATCTCCTAAGGACAAGAACATAACCACAGCACCATCATCACGTCCAAGAAATTTCACATTGACTCAGTAACATCTGCTAACATAAAGCCCATAATCAAATCTCTCCCAAATGGCTCCAAAGCGTTCTTTGAGACTTTAGTTTTTCAACCCAGGATCCATTTAAGGTTCACTCGTATTTGGTTGCCATGTCTCTCTAATCTCTTTTACTCTCAAACAATTTCCCTCCTTTTCCAGTTTTTCATGATGAATGTAGGCTTGGTGTCTCACAGAATGACCACATTCTAGATTTATCTGTTTCATTATTGGGTATATGTTAAACAATCTTTGACAAGGGCAATACATATGTGATGTGGTGTACTTCCTGTTACATCACATCAGGAGCACAGGGATGTCAGTTCGTTTTATTTTGGCTGGGTCAGTCTGTTAGGGTTTTGCCAATCTCTCTGTTACTGGAATTAATAAGGAATCTGTAACTTTCAGACCATATGAATATCCTGTGCCTCAGAAACCTTTTAACCCATGGTTTGAACATCCATTGGTGATCTTTTCCCATATTAGGAATTTATAAAATGGCGATTTTCTAACTTTTGTCATTTTATCGTTCCTTTTCCATTTATTAGTTGACAGTGTTTTACAGAGAAGAGCTTTCTGTTATCTATCCCTGCTCTCCTTCCTCCTCTAGTAGCAGACTCGTGGATTTAAAAGATATGTATTTAATATGCTATTATCCATCACCATCATTATATGCCCCAGAGTTTTCTTATTTCCGTGACTGTATTTGCTTTTCAGAGTTGCCCATTCTTTTCTCAGAGTGTCTGTATTTCTTTTTGCATGATTTCCATTCCTTTTATAAAAAGTTCCCCTACTCTCTCTAATTACAGCCTCTTTTAGATTGCTGTTCTATTATCTCAAGTTCTTAGGAATCCTACTTGCTGTGTCAGTTGGCTTTCACTTACGGTGGATTGTTTTCTCACATATTTAACAGTTTTTTGTTTTGAGCATATTTTCAGTGGGACTTAAAAAAAAACAAAAAACCCTCTCTCCCCCGGGAAATCTTGTGTGACCTGCTTTGTAGAAGTGCCCCTCCAGATAATTTTACATGGTGTGCTGGCATATCACTGGCTCGGGAAAATTTTATGTAAATTTCTTATGTTCTGGATTCTTGTGCTGCATGAGTGGGGCCAATCCACACTGGCTTCAGTGTTTCCATCAAATAGAATATATAGTAAGTGATCAATATCTTTCTTCTCATGGAATATCTTTCTTTTGTAATCATAACTAATTTAGCCAAGTATCCAGTACCAAACACAGAGGAAGGAGCATCTCCTTGTCTGATTTTAAGGCTAAGAGCTGGTGAACTCTTCTGAGTGTTGGGTGTGTAAGCAGTTGAGCATCTTCAAGAATAACGTGACCCAGGCACGTCAGACCTCTCAGAGCCCCTGCTCCTGGTCATGTTCCACAGCGAGTGGTCTTGCTCAGGCTTTCCCCAAGGTACAGATGAGGCACCTGATACCCACAGAGGTAGGTGACTTGCCCAAGGTCACTCAGAGTCGGGGGATCAGAGGCAAGAACTCTGGTCTCTGAGTGGCTCTTTCTACCCACCCAAGACCCAGTTGTCCAGGGATTGAGCCCTGGCCCTACGTAGCCCCCGACACCTGCGGTGCCCTGGCCCTTGCCCCTCCCTTGGGGGCACAAAGAGGAGCTTGGCTGGGAGGTGGAGACCTCAGACCCAGCAGGCAAGCGCGTGTTTACAGCCTGGCTCCCGAGGATTTATTAGATGCGCACTTTGACACATGTCTCCAGGTTATATGCACTATCGCATTTTAAAAAAGTGTTTTGAATCCTTGATTTATCTTTTTGTCATTGTTTTTCATAATAGTTTTCACTCAAAGGCAAGAACATGCTTTTAAACTGACCTTTTAAACTTTGTAATGCTTATGCCACAAAGGGACACATAAAAGGAACAATAGGGCATTCCCTAAGTGTGAGCATTACTGAAGTCTCCTCTGGTGAAGAGATCTATGGGAAACGGCACAAAGCATCTGAGCTGGGCTCTCGCAGCTGATGGATGGCCTCAGGGTGGACGTCTCATGACCGGGAAGAGGCCCAGCTGTACCCTACACAGCAGGAACATCGTCCCCACCCTCTCCCCACGGCTCGTGGCCATCCGCGTGCCCGTGCGGCTTTGCCCTTGGGAGCCAAGGGGACAACTTGGGAGGTTTGGACTTTGTCTCCCGGTCCACAGGAAGCCGGGGAGGGTTCTGGGCAGGGAAAGGAAGCATAAAATAGAAAAAAGAGCAAAACAGAGCATTTGGAGCCGGCGGCCTGGGTTTGAGCCCTGGCTCTGGCACTTCTAAGCTGTGTGACCCGTGTGAATCACCTAGCTTGTGTGAGGGTCCCTCTGGTATTGGCACCCATGTATGGAGCAGTGACTCGGTGCTGGGCACGCAGGATACAGAGGCAATCAAGAGAACCTCACAGTCCTTTGTTCCTCCTTGATTGTTTCTCTTACTGTGTGTATTAGTTTCCCACGGCTGCTACAACAAATTACCACAATTTAGTGACTTAAAACAACATGAATTTATTATCTCACTGTTCTGGAAGACTGAAGTCCGAAATCAGTTCCACTGGGCGAAAGTCAAGGTGTTGGCAGGGCTAGTTCTTTAACAACTAGAATCTGTTTCCTTGCCTTTTTCAGCTTCTAGTGACCACCCGCATTTCTCGGCTTGTGACCCTTCTTCTATCTTCAAAGTGCATCACTTCAACCTCTGTCTCCATCATCATCCTACCTCTCTTCTTCTGTGTCAGATCTCCTTCTGCCTCCCTACTATAAGGACACTTGTGATTAGGTTGCCCCCACCCGGATAATCCAGGCTGCTTTCTTCCATTTCAAGATCTTTAACTTAATCTCATTTGCAAAGTTCTTTTTGCCATAGAAGGTACCATTTTCCATTTCCAGGGATTAGGATGCAGATATCTTTGGGGACCATTATCCAGCCTACCACAGCATGTCATATTGCAATTTATGTCTGTTTATTATACACAACTGGGTCTCCCTGGGGCAGGGAGACAGACCTGCTGGACAGCTGCCACATGTTTGCTAAGTGAGTGAAGAAATGAATGACTGCATGCTTTGGATTTGAGAAGAAGGTAACATTCCAACGGGGCTGTAGAGGATGAGTGTGAGTTTGCCAAAGGATATTCTAGCTGGAGTGAACAGCTTGTGAAAAGGTGTGGAGGCGTGGGCTGAGAGGTTAGCCTGGAGGACATGCAGGTGGAGTGGGAGAGTGCAGAGGGAGGTGATGCTGGAGTGGTAGGTAGCCAGGTCACAGGCAGCCCAGAGGGCACACTTATGGGCTTGGGTTTTGTCTTATGAGGAAGCAATATATGTCATGGTTGCTGCCATTATCTTGGGAGTCATTGCTTGGGTTCAAATCCCTGTGCTGCCCTTATTTGCTGTGTAACTCTGGGGAGATTACTGGACCTCTCTGAGACTCAGTGCCCTGACTACTTCCTAAGGCTCTTTTGAGGAGCAGATGACTTTTGATGCTTGCAAAGCCCTTAGCACAGTGCCTGCAACAGTCAAAGGAATCAGAAAGTATTTGCCACTATAATTGCCATCATTTTTATAAATATGATGTCTCTTGTTGACAATGATGTTGGGGGGCCTTGGAAGAATTTCAGCCAGGCCGTGGCATGGTCAGATTTGCTTTCCAGAAAGATGCCTTTGACACTCATGTGAAGATGTGGGGACCAGCACGGGGTGGGGCATCACACGGGGGGTCAGGAAACCAGTTAGGGGTCTGTGAGGGTGATCTGGGTGAGAGACGAAGAGGCAGAGAGCAGAGATGGGTCCAAGAGAGATGTTGTCGCCATCGGGGTGTTCCAGAGATGTCTTTACTCCTGATGTTCCCGGCTCAAAATGGTTCAAGGTGGCTTTTAGAGACCATCTAGCACCTGCGCCTCAGTCCTTGCTTTTCAGACACCTTGCCTTAGTCTCTGGGTGAAATAGTGACACAGGGGACAGAAGGGATGGGACTCAGGTCCTCGGCTTTAGTGGCAGTGAGGATGGGGGTGGGGAGAGGTGTGGCTGGCTGGCGGAGGCTTCTGATGAAAGTGCAGCTCCTTATTGCTGGGCCCTGGGGAGGGGGGCACAGCGTCTGTGTTGACCCCCCTCCCCTCTACATCCTCCTGCTGCCCCTCTGTGCCTTAGCTCCTCTTTCCAGCTTGTTCTTTCACCATTCCCCACAAGAACACTTGCAGCATCCTGGTAGCCTGGGGCGTAGGAATTTTGTGATTCTGAGTTGAGGATGAGGGGCTGCCTGGGAGGGAGGGGGAGGAGCTCTGTGTTCCAGCGCCAGAGGAAGAAACCCGGAGTCCAGAGCAGTACGTGCTCAGGGATTCGGTACTGCGCGTCCTCCGTGGTCTTCCACTCACGCCCCTTCATACATCTTCAGGAGGAAGCCAATTCAATAGAACCTACCGTGGCAAGATTATGATTGTTACTTCAATCATATCTTAGCCTGCAAGGATGTTGGAGGAAAATATATTTCAATGCCACGTTCAAAAGAGCTGTCATTTTTAGCATTGTAAATAGATTTTTCAAGGGGGTGATGTAATGTTGTTATTTTTAATACATTCTTTTTAAAAAATGATTTTACTTTAGTTCAGATCGATGCATGCTGGAGGGAAAAAAGATCCCAAGAGAGCTGAAATACAGGTGGGCCATTTAAAGAAAGCTCTGTGTGCACATCTCTGAATTTACAAGTCAGGATCACAGTATGTATTCTTTGGTGCATTCTTGAGGTTTCTGATAAATGGCTGCTGATAGCTTTACAAGAAAGCTGGGAGAAAGGAAACAAACAAAAAAATGAGATAAGAAAATCTGTGCAGTGATTACAGGAACTTGATGTGTGTGTGTGTGTGTGTGTGTGTGCACGTGCACGTGTGAATGTGTTTCCCAGCAGTATTACAGTGGCATCAGCAAATTAGCTTGCATTCGGTTCTCGGGAAGTGTCAAACTACAGGGTCCATCATCCTATATTGGCTGGTGTGTGCGTGTGTACAGAATTGAAAAGCGCCCCAGAGGTGATTTGGTCCCATCCGATATGGAACCTGTGGCTCAGTGAGGGAGAGTGCTGGTGCAAGGCACACACAGAACAGCCTGGCCAGAGCTGGAGAGAACCCACCTCCTGAAGAGCCCCATCCAGTGCTCCTCCCACTCTTCTCTGCTGTTTGCATTTCTCTGTCATTCTCCTATGGTACATTGACATTTCCTTTTTTTTTTTTTCTAGGAATAATCAGTTGCCAGCATCCAGCAAGGTCGATGGTGAGCTGGGTGTGCTGCAGCTTGGTGGGTACCACTGGGGCCTCTGTGCTGTGCCCATCAGGGCCCAGGAGGTCTTCATTTGGTCTGTCTGGGAGGCAGTGGGTGGTAGCGCTCTCTGCTGGCCTGAGGGGGGGGCGGTGCTCCTTTCTTCCCACCTGACCTCAGGAAGGAGGGGCTGGCCCGGTGGGTAGAGCAGGCTTCTCTCTTTTTTGGTTGATGTCCAAATCCGTCTTCCACTGCCTATCTCTCCCAGAGAAATCCTATAAGAAGTCTGGACATTTCTAGATCCACACTGGGAGAGAGGGGGCAGAAAAGCCTTTTCTGCATTTGGAGGTTCTTTTAGGGTTACTCAGAACCTATAGAAGTCTCTAGAAGACAGTGCTCAGTCAAAATATTAGTATATCTCTGCCTGGAGAAGCCCATCCTTTAAACATTTTCCCCCACGTATCCCTGAGGAGTAAAATACAAATCGTGAGGCACATCAGTGCACAAACCTTTAGTGTTCAGATCAGTGCCCTTTCACATGTGTATACATCTGTGTACCTCCTCTGCAAGATCTAGATAAGAACATGTCCATCCACTCTTTCATTTTGAAGCCATCTTTTTTTTTTTCTCTTTCTGGAATTCTCTACTCCCCAAAGACTGACGTGTTTGCAGGCCTTGGCAAAAGCCAAGAATAGAATAAAGGAGGACAACCAAGGACCAGACATGAAAGGACAAGGCTTGAGTGCCATTGACCTTTGCTCTCCTCCTGGAAGCCAGCAATTTACCTGTTGGACCATTTTGCCGTACAAGAGCTGAGAGCTGTTCACACCCTTTTCGTCTCCTTTTAAGCACTCCCTTTAACATGAAGGAAGAAAGCAGCTCGCCCTTTAGAAGTGACTTGTGTGAGACATGCTGTCTGACAGTTTGCTTTGATGAAGTTGAAAGGCAGGGGCAGGCCTCCGAATGATGGAGGCAGGGGTTTGTTTATTCTGCTTAGTTCTCCTCAGAGGTAAGAGTTCCTCAGAGGTTTGGGTTTTTTTTGTTTTTTGTTTTTTGTTTTTTTATTTTTGGCTGCGTTGGGTCTTCGTTGCTGCACACGGGCTTTCTCTAGTTGCGGCGAGCGGGGGCTACTCTTCGTTGCACTGTGTGGGCTTCTCATTGCGGTGGCTTCTCTTGTTGTGGAGCACGGGCTCTAGGCGTGCGGGCTTCAGTAGTTGTGGCACGCGGGCTCAGTAGTTGTGGCGCACGGACTCAGTAGTTATGGCTCACAGGCTCTAGAGCGCAGGCTCAGTAGTTTTGACACACGGGCTTAGTCGCTCTGTGGCATGTGGGATCTTCCCGGACCAGGGCTTGAACCTGTGTCCCCTGCATTGGCAGGCGGATTCTTAACCACTGCGCTGCCAGGGAAGCCCCCTCGGAGTTTTAATCATCAGAAATGGCTGGTGGGATCATTTGGCCCACCCAGGAAGGGGCAGATTTCATTGGGCACACGGCTGTGCAGAATGAAGCCCGGAGCCGGGAAAGGCTGGCATCCGAAGCCTTTCTGTGAAGCGCTTTAAGATTTTTTAATGAAAGCCACTCCTGTTTGGACATAAAGTGAAGCAGTTCCCGGCCTTGGGAACCCAGAGGGCTTCTATTGGGAGGAAGGCTTTTAGCAATTCTCTCAGAACCCAGCTGTTTGAAGTGTGTGTGCCTTTTCCGGAGGGAGGCCGACCCCTCTTTGCTGGTGGCTCAGCTGACGATTTAGAGAAGAGGACGGAGATAAAAGATAAGAGGGCATGCAACCAAGTCACCCAGAGAAAGGGGAAGAGAAGTTTGGGGTGGGGGGTCAGAAACAAGGAATAGCATTCCCTTCCCCATCCCAACTCATCTTTCTTTGGTTCAAGTCAGCAAACTTTGGTTAGCATTACATGCCTGGGCACATACAGGGCTGTCAAAGCACTCTTCATCACCGTGATGAAAAGTGGCCTTGCCTTCTTGGAGGGTGGGGCTGGCTGAGATGAAGGAATAGAGGTGACCCCTGATAGCAACATGCAAAGTGGATGACCAGCAGCTCCTCACTGCTTCAGGAGGTGAGTAGGCCAAGTCTGTGGTGGGTTCCACAAGTTTCCATAGTGAGGTGGCATTTAGACTGGGCTTTGACGGATGAGCAAGGTCTTGTCAAGCACAGATGTGAAGTGAACGATGTCTGAGGCCATCTCTGGATGTGCGTGGAGGATGGATTTTAGGGGCAGGAGTCTGCATGTTTGGGAGACCCTGGTGAGGGTCTCTTGGAATAGTCCAAAGAAGAGGTGCTTGGGGCCCTGTTCTATCTGGGGAAATCCTATAGGTATTTCAAGACCCTGATCAAATATTTACCTCTTAGGGGAAGCTTCCCTGACCCTTTAAGGCAGAATTATTTGCCTCTTCCCCTCTGCTCTTATAACCTTTGCACCCGTCTCCATTTTAGCACTAACGTCATGTTCTTTGTTTGGGGCTCTGTCTCCCCCTCTAGGCAGTGAGCTCCTTGAAGGCAGGGGTGGTGTTTTCACCATCTCTGGACCTCCTCCGTCCCACATAACCAGTGGCACATCATGCGTGTTCAGTAAAGTGCTTGATGAACAAATAGAAAAATGACAACGCATTCCTGTAACAGTGGGGAGAGAAAGGGCGGGGGACAGCGTATGAGGATTCTGGAGGCAGGATAATTTGGAGGCTGGAGCAGCGTGGCTTGTGGGAGAGGGTTGAGGTTTTGGCCTGGGTCCCTGGTGGAGGGTTGGGGAGATGGAGTCTTATCAAAATGGAAGCCTGGAAGGGTTCTGTGCTGAGAATCCTGAGTCCGGGGCATTGGGGCACTTCCAGGAGAAGATATCTTGCAGTCAGTGTGAAGTACTGGGTGGGAACCTGGAAAGAGATATACGGGCCTCTATTAAGTACTACCAAGTATATGTATATGTTTTCCTCCAAAGGGTAAATAAAATGGTATGGGAAACAAAATCCCTTGCTTCTTTTCAACCAGGCATTTACACCAGGGCCTTAAAAATAGCATTTTCAAGCCACTGGCGTTTGCAGCTGGTTTTGTCTGCTTGGCCAACATGTCATGCTGGAGTGCTTTGTTTTCCTTTGCACGGCCATCCCGCCACATCTGGACCTGCCTCATGGTCCCGAACCAACTCCCTGCACGGACGCCAGCTGCCTCCTGGCAAAAACCGAGGGAGGCTGCCTCTTCCTGGGGGCTCCATCAGTCAGCTCCCCTTGGGCCCCCAGCCTCCAGCCTCAGACTTAGTTCATGGGGCTCAAGCAGAGCACATTTCAGCCCTGGTTCCCTTCAGGACAGCCTTAGACTAAACAGAAGCCTCCAAATAGGCTTAAATCCTGCCCGCTCTGGGCCTCCAGGAAGCAGTCTGGCTGAGGCATCACAAGGACCCTTCAGGGCCTGGCGGAATCACTCAGTTACTCTCCCGCTCTGTTCTGGCCCTCAGATGCCTGGGATTGGATTAATCACACATCTCTGTTACTTAATTAACATTCTCAGTATTGATCTTTGCGAAGCCCGCTCATTGGTCTCCCTCTTGCCTTTCCTTCCTGATTTCCCTTTAGCCTCATGCTACACTCCCATGACCCTTGTCTCCATAAGCAACCACTCTCATGTATTTAGGGATTCCTTTTTGCTTGTGTATGTTCTTGCAAAAATGTTTAGTGTTGTTTTGTGTGCGTGTGTTTATAATGGATGTAAAATCGTGTTATGTTATACATCCCATTTGCTTTCTTACTTTCTCTACCCAGAGCCATGTTTTCAAGACCCGTGTGTGTTGCTGGGTGAACATCTGGTCTTTATTTCAGGTGTTTTTGTAAGGCCATGGTCACAGGGTGGCTTTTTTAGAGACCCTAACTAAGAAAGGTTCTCATTTAAATTCCAGACTTGTTTAAAAATTTTGTTTCACCCTAAAGGTAAAATCTGTCTGCATTTCAGTGGGCCGAGCCTCTAGGAGTTGGCCTCGTGCTGTGCCTGGTCCTTCTCCAGGGGAGAAAAGGAGGCTGTAGAATAAGATTTATGGCACGTGTTCTGGGGATGTTGGCCTTTGCACACCGTCTCAGATGATGCGGGGCAGGGACTGTGACATTTCTGTAGTCCCAGATGCACAGAATTATGGCAGGCACTGTTGGTTTCTATACAGTGTGGCGTGCTTTTTAAATAAGCATTTAACCTTGGGGAAAGGGGGGTGGAAAAAGTCTCCAGAGGTTCTCTGGAGACCAGCCTGCCCAGCTTTGCCAGCATAATTGCCTTGGGTTGTTTTCACTTGGGTCCTGCATCTGAGGGTTCTGGTAGATGCTGCGGCAGTGCGTATAATGGCGAGAGGCAGCCTCACCTGGCTGGGAAGGCACAGGCTGGTGCTGCCAACACCCACGCTGGGACCCTCTCTGGGCCTCAGTCCCCCCAGCTTTGGGAATGTGACTTAGTGTCCCTTCTGGCTGGAGGTCCAGGGAGGTCTGACCGGCAGGATGGCAGAGCAATTAGCAATTATTCTATCTCTGCAACTTTCCATCTGTGTGACTTCTGGTCAGTTACTTAACTTCTCTAAGCCTGTTTCCTCATCTTTAAATGGGGATGATGATAGTTACTCTCTCGTGGAGCTGTTCTGGGGCTTAGATGATAAAACACAGATGGTAAGTAAATGAAAGCCACAATAGTGATCATCTATTATAACTGTTATTATTCTCTCAGGAAGGGCGGCATTGTCTTTCCTAATTCCGCCGTCTTCATGTTTGTCCTCAGGGGGACAGATCTGTGGGTCACATCCACCTTTTGTAAGAATTGTGTCTGAGCCAGGCTTTTCTGGGCCTGACTCGACAGCTTAGGCCTAGGCCCTTGTTTCTGCATGTCCACAAGCAGAGCTTTCTAGTGGACTGATAGCCAGGTCCCATCTGCCAGCATCCTTGGACCAGTGTGGGGTGACAAGGAGCAAGGGCTTTCACTTTGCCTTTTTCCTTCTGATGAAGGCTTGGGAGCCTCAGCGGGGACGGGGGGTGGATGGTGGAGGAGCCCTCCTCTCATTCCAACCACCTCAAGACTCATCAGTGTCCTGGGTGTTAAATGGCTTCCTAGTCTGTTGTCTGTGAGTCATAACAAGGAGCTCACGTGGCCACGGTTTTCTTTCAGAGGATGTGGAGGATGAATTGGTAAGGGAAGAAGTCATCCTGTCTCCCATCCCATCAATGCTCAAGCTGCAAGTAGAGTCAAAGCCCATCGACCTCTCAGTGGCAAAGGTAGGTGTCAGCTGAAAAGTGCGAGGTGATGTGTCTGGATTTGAGTTGGTGTGGACGAGGTGATTTTCATCTCTCTGGCTCCATTCATCCTGTTATAACCTCTCAGTCACTGTTAAAATGGAAATTTGAGTGTGATATGGAAGAAAACCTGAATGGAGGGAAAGTCAGGAAAACGAGGGCCTAGTCCCGGCATCTCCCTCTCCTTCTCTGAGACAAAAGGTGAGAATACAACCTCTTCCCATTCAAACATTCCAGGATCCAGCTTTTCTTTTGGTCCAGAGCTCTGCTTCACCATGTCCGCAAACCGGTAGCTCCAGGGTTGCGATGGGAACAGGATAATTGTCCTCATTAGCTTGACTGTGCTCCTGCACTGGTCCCCTGAGCTGGGCTCAGGCTGGGCCACAGTGAGGGAAGGACAGGAAAGTGTTACCAATTCCTCAGCGCCACCTGGGTTCCCACCAGTGACCTCCTGGGTTCACACCAGTGACCTCCTGGGTTCCCACCAGTGACCTCCTGGAGTCACAGGACTTCGGGAGCCGGTTCCTGGCCTTAGCAGCCTCCTCTGCGGGGATATCCTGGATTCCTCACCATCTCTGCTGCCACAGGGCCTCGCCCTTCTCCGTGGCCAGCGGTTCCTGCAGGATGGAATGTTGCTCCTGCTGTCCTCCACTGGCTTTTCAGCCAGGATCCAGGAGGGAAAAATAAAACTCCTGGGGACACAGCTGACCCTGTTCTCTTCCTGCTTACCAAGTATTTACTCAGCACGCAGGTGAAAAGTCAAAGGTTTTTCTAGAGGTTTTGTCCCTCCCCATCCTTCTCCTCCTTTTCCCTTCCTTCTTTTGAAACCACAGGGAGAGGGTCAGACCCAGTTAAGTGGCCCCAAGCCTGGGAGTAAGTGCTCTGGTTGGCTGTAGCCACAGGGCTCTGGTTCTCTGCAGTGGGTACTGCTGTCTTGGGAAGGCTTCTCAGAGGCCTCTAAAGACCACCCAGTAGTAGCATCCCCAAAAGCAGCTGAAAATACCGAGGCCCACACAGAGAAAGGAGGACCCAGGACACATGGTGTCCACAGCAAGCAGGACCCAGGTTTCCAGGCTCGTAACCCTGTGACCTGGCAACCATACTGTGCCTAGCTGGGAGCTGTCATTCTGTGATTGAGAGAATAGACATGGGCTTCAGCCAGAGAACTCAAGGTCCTATAGTTTCTAGGCTCTTGGGAAACTCAGTCCAAATACATGGATGACTGTAGTTGGTGCAAGAAGGGGAACCAAGCCCTGACAGACGAATTTACCCACCCCTGTCTCCTGGTAAGGTTTACAGATATTCCAGACGTAAGACCCTGAGGGTCCATTTTCTCTTTCCTCAAATATGAGAAGAATGGGTTTGCAAAATGAAAAGAAAATAGATTACCCTGCTGGAAAACAGACTACCCTGCTAGAATTCAAGACCAGCTCCTGTGGGAATGCAAACACCCAGCAGTGTACTGTTGTTTGCTTTTAAAACAACCAATACAATTCTCTCTTCTTTTGACAGGACATAAAGACCATTCTGTTTGGTTCCAGCTTCTGCTGTTTCAATGAAGAGTGGAAACTTCAGAGTTTTTCCTTTAACGACTCAGCGTCATTAAAATATGGCATCGTGCAGAACAAGGCAGGTTGTTTTTAAGTGCCCCCGGGGACCCTGCTGTGGGCCCATCATGGACAGGGGCACACGTCCCCCAGTTTGGTAAATCCTGTGGGTGTTGCCTGCGCCAGCCCCTCATTTGCTGAGTTGTCACCCAGGGCAGGAACTTCACGTGTGGCTGGCAGAGCAGAGCGGGGCAACATGACCGCTGCCGTGGGGGGTGCATGATGCTGGAGGGGAGAGGGAGCAGGAGGGGGCCCTGTGTCCTGTCAGGGGTACCAGAGAGGGTCCTTAAGCTAAGTATTGAGAGATGATTTTGCAGGTGGAGCTGGAGAAAGGACACTGGAGGCAGGGGGCAGCATGAACAAAGGGAGGCTGTGTGAAAATACAGGGACTGCAGGAAGGGGCAAAAGTCTCAAGCGTGAGGACCAGAAGTGTGCGGGGAGGATATGATAAAAGACAGGGAAATGTAAGTAGATTGTGGCAGGATTTGAACATGGCTTATACACAGTTGCCAAGATACACATTTTCAGGGCCAGAAGATACTGTAAAATCTGGCAGCTTATCCAGGTTCCGTTTCTCAAGCTCCAGGAGCCTCCCCCTGCCCCACACTGCCTGAGGAAGAACCCCAAGACCACCCACTTCTGCCCCTAACTTGGCCAAGTCAGCACATCTTCTTGCACCCCAAGTTCGAGGGCACCCACGGCCCCTGCTCTGACAGTCCTTGTACTTGTTGATGCCTACAGGGGTGAGCTCCTCAAGGAGCCCTCTCCCTCCAAGACACACCTACTAGGTGCTGAGGCAGGCCACCGGCCGGGGAACAAGATTGCTTACACAAGCGGAGGCTGCCCAAGGGGCTCGCTTCTAGCTGAGATGGTCAGGGAAGCCTTCCTGGAGGAGGAGGCCTTTAGGATGGGCGTTGAAGGCTGGGTAGACAATTGACACCGTCAGCCTGTGGACACGGAAACACGTCTCTGGATGCCTGGACACCCATGGTGACAGCCCCTGACGGGTTGTGGAGAGTCACTTTCCCCCCATCACACACCACAGACTTTGCTCCTTCCTCTAGCGACGGGCACCTGGCCCTCTGTCACCCCCTCTCTGTGACTCAGGGTCAGCACTTCACAGAAGTAGTCGCCATGCAGGAGACCCCTGTTTGAGGCTCTGTAACCTGTTGGAGGAGGCTGGTTCTGGAGGAACAGGTGGCCCTGCCCTGGGTCAGTTCTCACAGGCACTGACGCGCGTCCTTCTTTGCAGGGTGGTCCCTGTGGGGTTCTGGCAGCTGTCCAAGGCTGTGTCCTACAGAAACTCCTGTTTGAAGGAGATAGCGGAGCTGACTGTGCTCGGTAAGTCGGCGCTCATTCCAGCAATAGCTTCTCTTCCCAAGGCTTCTCCTCACTGTCCAGAAAAAATAAGCAAGGAAATGTGTGTTTGTTCCCTGATATTTCCCGTCTTCTGGAAAGGGAAACGGTGGCTGGCTAACAGGGCCAGTGCTGACCAGTTTAAATGACCTGCATGCCATTTGTTTCTAAGAGCAGGGAGGCTTGTTAAGTCCTGTGCCACATGGGAAGTGGCAGTTGGAACAGCACTGAAACTCAGGCCACCCCCTCCTCAGGAGTGGAGCACAGCAACCCCCCAAATCCCGTCCACACCCAGGTCAGCCTGCTGACCCCTCCGCTGAGCCCAGGTCTCCCCTCCCTCCCCTCGTTCCCCCACCTCTGCTAACAGCCATCCCCACGCGGTCCAGCCAGACCTGCAGGATACGGCTTCCTCCCCTCGGCCATTCTTTCTCCACCTCACACACTGAGTGTTTGCACACAGCCCCTCCTTCTCATCCTCACTCCCTCCACAGACATTTCTGGAACATTCTCTCTGTGCGGGTACCAGTGATTCAGAGAGGAATAGACGCATTCTCTGTTC
Organism: Eschrichtius robustus; assembly: GCF_028021215.1. Lineage (NCBI taxonomy): Eukaryota > Metazoa > Chordata > Mammalia > Artiodactyla > Eschrichtiidae > Eschrichtius > Eschrichtius robustus. The sequence goes on from NC_090831.1 coordinate 83,985,894, forward strand.
TCCAGAGTGCTCTGTGAGGTTGAGGGATGGAGAGAAATCCACAATCCTACCTTGTGGTTGGTGCTCAGATAGAAGGATTATCGAGGGGCTACCCAAGGCTGGGGCCAGCTCGGCCAGTTTGAGGAGGCAGCCCTCTTACCTTAACCAGTAACTGTGTGCCCAGTGGTACTGAGTCACCCTCAGATTTACAGAACTTCTGGCACTTGTCTATTTTTCTTTTTTAGTTCAACTGTAATACACATACAGAAGAGTACACAATTCAAAAAAGGGCACAACTCATGTATGTTCTGCTTAATGAATTATTGCAGAATCACACACCCATGAACACAGCACCCAGATCAAGAAAGAAAATATTTCCAGCTCCCTGGAAACATCCTCCTGCCCAGTAGATACCTCCATTCTCTTCTCCAAAGTTGTGATTAAGCGGGTTTGAAAATCACAGCTTAGTTTTGACAATTCCTGAACTTTAATTAAAGGGATTTGCCTTTTTTATTTTCAAAGACAACAAGGCCCACCCACCATTTATTCACGTTCAAATTCCTGGGAAAGACACTAGTTCCCCAGACATCCAGCCAAGCTTGTACAAACGAAACACATTTTACCAGCTTAGAGGATGTGGCCTTAGACAGGATCCAAGTGAAGGTGGCTTTTCATGCTTGGCATTTTAGAATTTGTCCGATAATATGATTTGTCTAATTACTTTACACAGTAACAATCAAGGTGCTTGGTTTCAAGCTGAAAGGTGCTAACCGTAAGCATAGCATAACTACAGCCGGAAGCCCAGCGACACAACATTTGCACAGCAAGGGCTGACCTTGTCCTGTTCTTCTGCCCAGTGCCTGCTCCGGAGTCCAGTCCAGCAAAGTGCGGCCCGCACAGTGAGTGTCCGATGGTCAGGGACGCTCCTGGCTGGCTGGCTGGCTGGGACTGGCTAAGCAAGGGACCTCTGGCTGCCTGCCCTCTAAGGGCGCAGGGACCCTCTCCGAGCACATATACACCTCCACTCCTACCTTCCGTCCTTGCGCTGCAGAGAGGCGCACAGGGAGGACTTAATAGGCACTTGGAGGGCGTGCGGGCCTCAACAAGGCAGCTGTGGGCCTTGCCTTCATGGCACCTATGACTGAACACGAGAGCCAGGTAAACAGGAGGTCCCAGGGGGACGTGCAGGGAGCTCAGGGCCCACCCGGATGTGAAGAGGGTCAGGCAGGCTTGCTGGAGGAGTGACGTTTTAATCTTACTGAGATCCGGAGGATGAGCAGGGCTCGTGACTGGCTTCACACACACCCTGGCACAGGCTTGTTCCTCCCTCGATTTCTCCTTTCCCAGCAAATCCCTCAGCCTCCTTCCCTGGCTCCTCACGCGCAGAGGCCATGGCCTCAGGGCCGCCTTCCCTGACCTCCCCAGATGCTGCCTGCAAGGCCCCCACCATTGGATGCCCTTTTTATCCAAGTCATTACCTGTCCATTGTCTGTGCCCCAGAACACAAGCCCCCTGAGAACAGGGGCCTTCCTAAGCTGCCTGGGCCGTAGCCCATCCCTGGCATCCAGCCCCAGGCCTAGTGCACAGAAGAGGCCCCTCAGAACTTTTGTTGAATGAACGCACTGACAAACATATGAGTTATCCAGACTGACTGGGAGGGGAGGGGATCGTATTCCAGTAAGGAGAACAACATGTGCAGAGGCCCGAGGGCAGGGAGTGGAGCTGAGAGTCGCCTGGGGTGGCCAGGGCAGAGTGTAGGTGGCAGGGCGAGACCCGGGCCAGGCTGCCAGAGGGCCCTCAGGGCCCAGCGGCTTGCTCAGGTCAAGCCTTGGCCTTGGCCCTTGTGGGAGGTGTTTGATAATTCATTTCAGCCCCACATCCCTTCAACACTGCTTTTGAACTTGGACTTTGGACTTCTTGGGGGAAGTTGTAGATCATTTCCCAACAGTCAGGAAGGGGTGTATAAGTTGGTTCCCGGAAGGGCCGTTTCTGCCCAGGGCACAAGGCAGGCTTGGCTCCTTGTCACCCGCCCTACAGCGCCACTAAGGGGATGTGACAGCCTCTGGATCCCCAGGCACGTCCTCGGGAGAGAGTTCTGCTCGCCACACCTGAGAGGGGAGCTAGGGCTTGGAAGGCAGAAAGCCATTCAGGCTGGGGGCCCAAGACGGGCTCTGGGTAGAAAGAAAACTGTACCAGCTGTGGGAAGAAGAGTTGGGGCCAGCTTAGATTGAAGGCTCTCGGAGGCGGGGCTGGTGGGGCAGGAGGGGCGGAGGCTGGAAGGGGCTGCTGGCTGCTGGGAGCTCTGTGTGGGGTGGGCCTGGTGGGAAGGAGCTCCGCTCTGGGGGAAGGCTGCCTGGCTGGGCCAGAGGAAGCCTGTGCCGAGCAGCCAGGAGAGCTCGGCCTGCTGGCCAGGCAGGGTCCCGCCCACGGGAAGCGCGGAAGGATTCATGCTGCAGAAGAGTGACCTCACCTTTCTTTGGAGTCCCACAACCGTGGGTGCTCCTCGTTAGTCCCTCCCCTGTTGCACCTCCACGCCTGTGGTCCCAGGCCCTGCACCCAGAGCTGCTCTCCACACAGGCTGAGCATAGTGGTCTGGCTTCCTGCTGGTGCTGGTGGCCGAACAGGCCCAATAGTGGGCATTCTTCCTACCCAACCGAGAGGGAGGGGCGGAGAGCTTGGCCCAGTGACCCAGCTGCTCTCATCTAGCCGAGACCGCTGAAAGTGCCTCAGGGGACTCAGGGAGACAGAGCTCCGAGGGGGAGCAGCCGGGGGAGGTCCCAGTGGTGATGGGCTGTGGGCAAGGAGCACCAGCTGCCTCCACACCCCCCATCCTATGTGTCCTCCTCTGGCTTCCGCTGCTGTGGGCCTAGCTTTGCTGAGGCGTGAGCCTGCCTCGGGACTGGAGGCCAACTGGGGGTGAGAGGAGAGAGTCCTCCTGGGTTCAGGCTAGGACTTGGGTCAAGCAAAGGCCAGGGGAGTGAGCAGCCGGGGCCTGGGGCTGGCAGCCAAGGCGGGAGGTGAGAGCGGAGTCTGGATCGCCGTTTGCTGAGGTGAGGCCCTGCCGATCGGAGGCCACAGAAAGTCGTCCTTGCCAAGTGGGTGTCGGTGCAGCCTATAGGTGCCCGTGCTGAGGCTGCGGGGAGTGCCCAGCTCTGTGGTCCTTAGCCTGTCCCAGGATGGCGGTTGCTGAAGAGAGCACTGGACCGGCCAGAGACCTGGATTACAGTTGTGGGCCAGCAAGGCCTCACTTTCTCCATTTGTGAATCTCTGTCCTGCCCAAGTCTGACTCAGTAAGGAAATGCAAAGCAAATCCTTTGTAAATCAAGGGCTGTGCAAGTGGGTGGGACCTTGAGATCACTTGCTGTGGTACATATGGGGAAACTGAGTCCCAGAGAGGGAAAGATGCTTGTCCAGGTTCACACCTGACCTCCGGGGCAGAGCTAAGCACGTCTGTCACACCACACTGTGCCCTAGAAGAGACTCTGAGCCCCAGGCGAGCCAGAGAGGCCAGGAGGGGCTGGTGCCGGGAGGCCGAGTGTCATGGGCTTGAAACACCCGAGGGCTGGACACCCAGATGGACTCTCAGTGACCTAGCTGCAGCTCTGTAGGCTCTGTAGTTTACGAAGGGCTTCTAGGCAGAACCTCCCCATTTTTCCTAATTTGGGAAAAAAAAAAAAAAATCAGAAGAGTACAGAAGAGTAATACGGCAAAGCCCTGGGGACCTGCTGCCTCATGTGAGTAAAGGATGACATTCGACATCCCTGCGGGAACCTCTCGCAGCCCCGGCTCCTCTGGTTTCCTTGATTCATTTGTAAGATCTTAATATTGATTGTTTGGGTCATTGATGCCGCTGCACAGGCTGGTGTGCTGAGCTGAGCCTTCAGTACTCCCTTTTGACTCTGAAATACCAAGATTTCAGAAATGGTCTGGTTTAAAAAAAAAAAAAAGGAAGAAAAAAGCAGGCAAGCTCCTCTGTTCTCTTTAGGAGCACTGCGTTGGCCCTCATGCCACACAGAGGCGGCACCTGCAGCTGCTGAATGCTGGGCCCTTTGGGAGCTCTGGGACCAGGGCCGGTGGGCCAGGTCTGCAGGCCTGGGCGGGCGTGGCCCCCTGCTCGCCATCTCCCCCCACGACTGACGGGGAAACGGTTCTGTGAAAGCCGCACGAGGATGTGACTGCGGCCTCCAGGGAAATCATGCTGAAATAAAGGCTTCTTGGCAGAGGTGGTGTTTTTTCTGCAGGACTGTCTGGCTTCATTAAGACTCATCCCATCAGGCCGGCAGCCGGCCTCTCCTCAACTGGGGACGACAGAGCTGGGCGGCAGGGCTCGGTGTTTTTCCACTTGAGGAGGGGCTGTGCCAGCGGCTCGGCTCGTGGGAAGCGATGGTGAGCCTCGTTCCCCTGTGGGCTTGGGGAGCACCACAGGCAAGGGAGCTGTCCTCTCGCCTCTACTTCCCTTCTCAACTGGGGAAGTCGAGGTCCAGAGAAGGAGGGGCACTGGCCCAAGGCCCCTCTGGACCCATTAGCGGAGCCAGGCTTGGAACCCAGGTCTGGTGGTCCCCAGGCCAGCTCTGGCAGCGTTTGACCCTGAAAGGGGGCAGAAAGGTCTGCAGTCATTCGCCAGCTTCCTTCTGATTCTTCTATAGGCTCAGACTAGCGGGCACGTCAGGGTGGGCTGGAGAGCCTGTTTTGAGTTAATGATGGTCGAAACATCTTTTTAATCTGAAAGACTTGGGTAATTAAGCCCAACACAGGATGTATTACTTCCTGACGCCCATCGCCCATCCTTAGACAAATCCTGCACTTCTTCTGTGAGGTATTAGACTCTTTTAAAGAAACTTCTGTTGGTGCGAGAGCCCGGCCGGGTGCTAGATTCGAGGTAGGGGTTGGATAAGCGCGTGCGTGACTGATGAAGGCAGTGCAGAACTGCCCTGGTCACCGAGGTGAAGGCAGACCCTGAGTGCCCCGGTGAATGTGGAGGCCGGCGATTCCCTACAGCGCCTCCCTCCTCCCTCTTGTCATCTGCACGCACCCCAGCCCTGAATCCCCTGTGGCTGGTTACCTGGCAGAAGGGCCGGGCGGGAATGATGCTTGGGGGCATCTGGCCCAGGGTCTGCATTTTGGACATTCATCTCCTTGGAATCACAACCCACGGTAGCGGACTCCGTCATCCCCAGAGCTTGTTTCCTGCCCCACCCCCGTCCCGGTGACCGTCAGTCGTGGCATTCCCACCTCCTGAGCACCCACGCCCATCCCCTTCCCGCCCCTGCCCAGGACTGGGGTGCCCTGCTCCTCAGCTGAGCTGTACAGCCAGTGCCCGAGCAGCTCTGCTGCTCTATCTTGCCCTCCCTCCAGTCCTCACTGTACGTCCTCACCACAGGCTCCTCTTACAGCACAGATGTGACCAGGGCACTCCCCAGCCAAGTCCCTCGACAGGGGCAGGAGTGGGGCAAAGTTATGCCTGGATTGTATCCTCTGTCTAGAATGTCTATGCTGGAAAACCTCCAGACGGAGCTACCAGGTCACCTTCCAAACATTCACTATGTTCCACACCAACTTACTGAAGCAGGTACCGCTTGCCTGAAAGCTTCTCAGTGCAGCCGCAAATAGGATTTTAAAAACCAACATATATTAAGTACTTATCGCATGCCAGGCACTGTTAGAAGCACTTCACACGTATTACTTCATTAATCATTAAAACCACCCTATGAAGGAGGTACTATTATTGTCCCCTTTTAAAAGGGGGAAACTGAGGCACAGAGACTAAGTGATTCACCCAAGGTCACACAGTTAGTAAAAACTGGACAAAGTGAAACAGCAGTGAGGGAAGGAGGAGAGCGTGGCGAGGTGGAACCAGCCATCTGGAGCTCCTGGTGTTGGGGACCAGCATCCCTTTGCCTCTGAGCCCATCTTTCCTGCACCTGCAACGCTATCAAGAGATCTGGCTCCTGGGCCTGGCCTATCTTCCAGGTCTCACAGGCTCTAATTACAGACCCTCTGAACTTCTGTGTTTCTACACAAAAGTTCTCATTCTTTTCATTGGCTTCAATTTAGTCTCTCCATCCTTCCCTGTGTCTTCTCCAGCATGCTCCTCCCCGTGTCAGCTCCAGACACAGCTTTCCAGAAAACAGTAGCACTGGGAGAAGTGCGGTGGTCGGGCCTGGGTTCCATTCCTGGCTCAAGGCCTTGGGGAAGCTCCTTGCCCTCGCTGGCCTTCTCCTCCCCACCCGGATCCTTTCTCCTTTGTCCAATGGGCCTGCTTTCCAGGCCCTCCTTGGTCCTTGCCAGCCTCTCCTGAATCCCAGAGCAATGTTTCCTCACCTTTGTTTTCGTAGTTGACAGTGGCCCAGGGCCAGTGCTTCCCGAATCTCAGGTGCCCGGTTCGCTGGTGGTGTGGTAGCTGTTTGCAGAGGAGCAGGCAGGCTTCCTGAGGCTGCAGACGTACCAGGCAGTCTGCGTTTAATTTCTCAAGTGGTTGAGTGCTTGTTTGTCTCATTGAGTTAGAAGGATTGCCTGGTGTCAGCGGCTTGTCGTCACTTTCACATCAGATATAGGGAGTTCACCATCCTGTGAACCCTCTGGCCACAGCCAAAGTGGGCACTTGACGTTTCCATAAAGACAACAGCAATGGGTACCCTTTCTTGAGCATTCTCCACATGCCAGGCACTGGGCCATGGACCTTACACAGATCATCTCATTTAAAGCTCCCAACATGATGAAGGAGGTACTACTGCCCCAGCCAGTCTAGGGATGGGGAAACCGAGGGACCTTCTGTCACGTTGCCTCCCACTTTAAAGTCACTGGACCACAACAGCCTGGGTGCAGACGGCTGGCTCTGTGGCCCAGGGACTGGGCCGTGACCACGTGCTGCCCACCATGGTGACCTGTGTCCTGGTCTCCGGGTTCTCCTCTCCTACCCTGGAGAGGAAGGACAAACACCAGTTTTCACCCGCTCCCCACCCAGCAGCTCAGCCTAGAGCTTAGGGTACTTGGTGACTGAAAACATGGAAGCTCCCTCTACGTTGCTGGGAGCCCTGGCGTCAAGCCCCTTTTGTTTGTTAGGTAGTGAGACACTCAGATGCTTAGCCTGCCTTCGTAGGAATTTAAGAAAACTTCCCAGAATCCAGGGGTGGGCAAGAAGCACAGCTCTGTGGAGCCCTGGAGACGGAAAGAGCGTCTGTACGTGGCCGTTGCTGCTCTGTCTTTCTCATGGACTTCATGCACTAAGGGCCTCTTCATTACCGTTTTTATGGTAAGAGGTCTCTCTGCCATTTTTGACACCACTGGCTGCCTGTCCTTCTCCAGCCCTTTTGCTCCCAAGACTGTAACGGCCCGTCTCCGAGCTCTGCCCTTCCTGCTTGCCTCCCCTGCCTCTCCCACGCGCTGGAGTTCCACCGGGCTCCAGCCTTGGCCGCCGCCTCTGCCTTCCTCATCCTCTCTCTGGGAAATCTTAGCCACACGGGGTGCCGAGGACCCCTCACATGCTGCTGGTTTGTAAGCCTCTACTCAGCCCGAGCCGCTCGCCTGGGCTTTAGAGAGACGGCTTCACCTGGGCGTCCCACGTGCACCTCCAACTGCCCCCCGTCCCCCCCCGTCGTCCCACGTGCACCTCCAGCTGCCCCCCGTGCCCCCCCGTCATCCCACGTGCACCTCCAGCTCCCCACCCCACCCCGTCCCCGCCCTGTGTTCCCCATTTCAGTTGGTGGCACCACCATGCACTCACCAAAGCCCAGCCGTCATCCCGAATCCTCCCTTTCCCACGTCCCCACACCGTATGTCCAGGTAACCGGCCAGTCAGGCTACTTTCCCCTCAGCACTCGTGGTCTGGTCTCCTATCCGCTGGGGGAGCGTGGGACACCTGCTTGCGTGAGCCGCTGTCTCCAGGGGCCTGGGTGTCGGGACTGGCCAAGGCTGGGCGGGGCAGGGCCGTGCCCCTGCCTGGGATGGCAGCAGTTGCGGGCTCAGTGCCCTGGGCTTTGTCAGAACCCGCAGCCTTTTCTTCCACCACTCCGGGCCCTGCCGAGTGTCCAGAGGCCCCTTAGCTCCCGTGGGTGATTTCCTCAGCCTGCTCCTCCTCCAGCCCTGCCGGGGCCCCTCCCTCACAGCTCTTCTCTTGGTCTTCATCTGCAGAGGCCCTCCTCCCGGGCTCTGCCTGAGCCCCTGGGCCGCAGGGCTCCGCTGGGCAGCAGAGGAAAGGACAGGCCATCTGCCACAGGGCTGCGCTGTCTCTGACGTCTGTCCCCATAGGCATAAACACACTTCCCTTTTCGTCCTCAGGCAGCTGCAGCCTTCAGACGCTCGTAGGACCCGCTGCCTGGCCCTGGCCATCGCGGACATTGTGTGGCGGGCTGGAGGCCACAAGAGAGCCGTGGTCACACTGTAAGTGCTTCCCTGGGCTGTGTTGCGACCGCTTCACCTTGGGCGGGCACAGCTACAGGCCAGCTGGCTGTGCGCTTCCTGTCCTTGGGGAAATCGTCGTCTCACACAGGCCGTCTGGGCCTGAGGACCGTGTCTGTGCCCTCCCAGACCCCTGCCCTGTGCTCCAGGCCAGGAGGAGCCCAGAGAGTTGGCCTGATGTGCTGGGCAGCCCCACACCAGGGGAGGGCCAGCCCTCCACGTGGCTCCGGTCGAGAGGGGTCGGATCTGGGGATCCCTCTCTGCAGGGGGTGCTGGCGGATGTAACCTGCCCGAGAAAACCCATGCCCCCGCCCCGCCCCACCACCGGCAGCTTGCTCCCCTCTACATTTCTCTGATCCGGAGGCCTCGGAAAACAGCCTCTAGGTCGACCCAGTCATTTGTACTGCTCCCCCCAAAGCACGCTCCTATTTGCTCTGTCACTTGGATCTCCGTTCCGGTGAGGAGACTCACAGAGAGATGAGAGGTCAGCGGTGGAGCCAGCGCAGTCTTCTTCCCTGCTACCTCTGTCCTGCTGGTGGAGGATGCCATCCTCGTAATCTATGTGGATGGCCTGCCGGCTTTTCAGCCTGACCCTTCAGAGTGGAAGCATCACTTCATCCCAGCTGTGTGGCTAAGCTTTAGTAAAGGGGGTGCCCTTTGGATCCAAGGGCCACACCCTGGAAGGGGGCACAGTGGTCAGCAGAGCACAGTACTTAAGAGAAGAGACTCCAAAGGCTGACTCCCAGTGCTGTTGCTTATTGGCTCTGTGACCTTGACTAACTGACTCGACTTCTCTGTGCCTAGCCTGTTTATTCATCTGGAAAATAGGGGTGATAGTAATGATTACTTAATGGGGTGAATGTGAGAATTGAACGAGTCAACATAAATAAAATGGTATATAATGAATGACAATATCATCCATCAGTTTAAATAATTTATCCATATAAATAAGTGATAAATAATAGTATGAAGCACTTAAGGTAAGGTCTGGCTCATACTAAGTATCATGTCAGTGTTAGGTATCATCATCATTATCACTATTGTTCTTATCGAGTGCTTGTCCTTGGTACCCATGTTCCAGGTAACTTACAAACCCTGGCCCTTAGGATCTGCATGGCAGCCTTGAGAGCATATGGGGCAAAAATTCAATCTCTCCTTACTTTACAGATTAGGAAACAGAAGCCCAGAGAGGGGGCGGTGGCTGGTCCAAGGCTGCACAGCAGGCTAATGTCATAGTGGCCCCAAACCCAAATGCAGCTTCTAGTCCATGCCTTCCTGGGCCGCACGTGCAGGTGCTGTGTAAACAGATGTCCTCCAAGAGGACAGAGGCTGGACTTCCTCAAGTCCCTAAAACACGAAGGGCAAGTGAGCATTCCTTAGTCTGGAAGCATGCTCGTCAGTGGGTGAGAGGCAGACTTCCTGCTACCAGGATTTGGGTTTGGTTATTCCCGAGCTCTCCTTCGGCTGTCTTTTTTCCATCCCACATTAGCACTGGCACCTCCACCCCCTCCCGTTTAGTGGAGTTCTCCGGACCCGGCCTAGCGGGTGAGTTCAAAGCGGGGAAACGAGGTGCGCTTGGCTCCCTTCTTTCCTCTGGACCACCTTTTGGTTTGTCCTCATTGAGCAGCCCGTGTGGTTTTTGCCTTGGCTCTGGGGCATGTCTTCTCTCCGCGCAGAGACTCATGCATCTCCCTTTCCTTTTTAGGGCTTCGAGAACACAGCAGTTCAGTCCAACCGGGAAATACAAAGCAGATGGAGTCTTAGAAACAGTACGGCTTTCTGGAAAATTATCACGCAACCTTTGGCTTTGTTTGGGGACAGTCTCCTTTCATATAAGTAAATCCTGCCTCAGTTGGGGATGGGCCAGCCTTCCCTGTGGCCCAGGCCAGCAGAATCCTCCACCTGGGATTGGGGTGCGGGCAGAGGTGGGGGCCTTTGGGATGAGCTCTGGCCAGAACTGGCTTTATGGCCAAAAGGCCGATGGGCGCCCTGTCATGTTGAGCTTGTACAGAACCTGACGTCCCTCCAGCGTTCGGTACACCATGCCTTTGGGCTAAACTCCAGCCTTCCCCATGTCCCCCTTTATGTCATAGCATCCTCTCTGGGATTGCCATGAGAGGGTAGTGGGGATGCAAGGGAGAGGAAGTTAGAGAGCAGAGAAGAGCTTTGATGGACGGAGCACCAGCTGGAAAGCCAGACCCAAGTAAGACAAAGGACAGGAGAGAAATGAGAGACATGCGAAAATGCGGAAACTGTGACACTTTCCCACAAATTAACCTCCTCTTCACTGAGGATTTTTGTTTTACTTAGCTTGTTTCCTTTGACCTTTTGGGCATGTGTGGCCCTGGGATCTTAATTAAGCATCTCACTTTGTTGGATGTTATCTATGAAAGTGTTTTTTTCTGACCTGCATGAGAAAGCACAGGAGACTTATAACCACTGCTTTGCACTGAACTCAGGACACTGCCTGCTGGGCTTAGAACAGGCCTGGTGATGGCGACCTGGGTGGGTCACCCACCCTGTACTCCCCTGTCCCCCCCACCCTCCCCGCCCCCAAGGTGCTCCTCAGATATCTGTGACTAGCCCGCAGGGTGCAGCCCCGCCCGTCAGGGCCATCCATGCATGATGCTGGCTCTGTGGCTTTAGTCCCATGATGTCTCCAATCCTGGGGCCTCTAAAGGCAGGCCCAGTGTTGCTGCAGGGCGGGAGCCCCAGAGACCCCAGCTGGGCCCTGCAGCCTTTAAATCACACACAGGTGTAGGAGTGCCTCTCCACCCCCGCTCCCGAGGTCGCCGCTCTCTGACTGCAGGGACATTCCCCAGTGGGGTCTTGCAGCTGCTGAAGTTAGGGCCACAGAAACTAATCCAGCATGGGGGACCGTCCACTGGGCTTGGGCAGTTCACCCTGTGTGCTTGTGTTTCCCAGCTCATACTCCACAGTTTGACCTGCTACGAGGAGCTGGTGACTTTTCTTCAACAGAGCGTCCATCAGGTATGAACAATGGTTTAGTTTGTGGGATGTGCGTTGCTAAGCTTCTGCTTTCTTTGTGGGAGACATGCTGGTGAACTGGGGTTGTTCCCCCGTTCATCCCCACCCTGGGGTAGTGGGGCGATGTCGGCTGGAGAAGAGTGGGCTTGGGGGCAGAGGGTCCGACCTCTGCCACTATGTCCTGGAGGGCTGGCCATGGCTACAGGTAAAGGGAGCCGCTGCAGCGGGGGCTGCAGAAGCAGGGACGGAGCGGGGTCAGGCTGAAGGGGAGCAGCTATCAGACTGCGGTTATGAGAGCTTTCTCTCTGTCCGAGGGCAAGCAGCTACCTCTGCAGGTAAAGAACACTTCGTCAGTGAGTGGGGCGCAGCACCATCTGGGGAGGTGACTAGGACATGGGTTCCTGGGCTGGGTTGGAGGTCTGAGCACCGTTGATGGAGATCCTGACAGTAGGGGACCTTGCTTGGTGTCCTGGGAGGCAGGGCTGGGCCCGGAGGGACCTCCGGAGCATCCTGTCTACTGGAGGAGAGCCGAGCACCTGCTCCAGCCTGTGAGATGGGGTGGAACCCAGCCAGGGCCTGGGAGCAGCCCATCAGAGGGCTGAGGGAATTCAGAGTTGGGCTGTAGCCTTGGGGCTTTGTGGAGGAGGTCGTTGAATGCTCCCGGGGTGGGTGAAGAACATTGTCTCTGGAGCCGTCAGCATCAGCGGGTGTTTGCATCTAGGTTACACCCCTCAGTAGCTCTGTGACCTTGGGCAACTTACTGGCGCCTCTGTGCCTCAGTTTCCTCCTGTGTACCATGTGGATGATGACAACGGTGCCTGCCTCAGAGCGCTGTGCAAAGTGCCTGGAGCCACCGTGTCCTGCTCCGTGTTCCCGGTGGTCATTAGCTTTCGTTGTGGGTGTTTCATCACCATGGTGATGATCACTTAAGGCAACCTTGAGATAGGTTAGTTGTAGACAGGTAGAGACGGGAGGGAAGCATGGCAGAGGGAAGCATCCAGAGCCAAGGGATGCTGCTTTCTGCGCCAGCCTGTCCCGCAGGTGCGTGGGAGGGGCTCTGATGTAGGAGGGGTCCTGGCCTTGGCGCTGGGAATCCTGGGCTGGCTGTCACGTGTTCCCGTCCCTGGCTTTCTCTGGTTCTTCATGAGCATAGCCCAGCGGGCAGTCTGTAGATGCAGCGTGCTCACCACCGGCTCAGGGCCATGGGGGGCCTGGAGCAGAGACCCCGGCACCTCCTCTGGCTTATTCCTTGGTCACAAGTGGCCTCAGGAAAGTCACTGGGCTTCAGTGGCCTCATCTGGAAAGTGGAAGATGGAGCAGTTAGCAGGTAACTTCCAGCTCTTCACTGTCCAACTGTGATTCTTAAAGAAGAGCCTTAAACGCATGGGAAAGAATGTCTTCCAAATTAAGGACCAGGCAATTTAAATAAGCAGAAAGGACACCTTTTATTAAACATACCAGAGCAGTGTGAGAATACAGCAATGCAATGCATCTGAGAGACGAGCAAATCCTGACAGCATCAGTGTGCATTCAGGGAGGCCAGGACCAAGGGCACCTGTGTTCACACTGTCAGGTGAAGCAGAGCTGGAGGAAGGAAGCCCTGTGGGGCAAAGGAGGGGCCCTGGGGTGATTGCTCACATGACCCCAGGATCTGAGGCCCCATTATTGCCCCTGAGGCCCTGGGGTGGCCCTTCAGCACCAAGATCGTCTACATCCTTGTCTATAGATGGGATCTCCCTCCTCCCTTGGCCTGTACCCCCAGGGTTTCGATGAAGCCCAAGCAAGACAGTGAGTGTGAAAGAGGTTCTGAGAGTGGGACCCTCGCCAGGGGCGGGAGCCGCCTACTTCCTGCCACACCTCTGGGCTCAGAGCAATTCCCCCTCCTCTCCTGGCCTTGGTTCCTGGGTACGAGCGGTCACCATTTGGCCCTCGCTCTGGAAGGCGTTGTTTCCCCCTGCAGTTGAAATTATGTTTTTGCTGGAAGCCGTTGAGCTGCCTCAGCACTACCCTCACCAAATTCATTTTTCATGGTCTGGGCCTAGGAGGGGTTCCTCGTGCCAGGCCTGGAAATGAACACTGAACCACGTCTGCCCAAAATAAACAGCCTCCTTGCTGTGTTTTCATTACCGCTCACCCTCCTGGTGAGACGTCTGGCTGCCGCCCCCTGCGAATGGGGGGATGCTCCCGCCCATGCCTCCCACTGGGGTTCTTGGTGGACTCAGGTCTGTCCCGGGCCAGAGCAGCTCGGTGGAACGACCCCTTCTTCCCAAGCGGTACCAGACATTTTTCCAGACCCCGCTGGTGGGTTCTGGCCCAGTTGCCTGCCTGGACTCTCCTTTCAGTGCAGGCACTTTGCCCTGTGGCCTTCCATGGCTTGGCAGCTGGAATTTGATGAGATAATTTTATAATGATAAATGTTTTAAAAACAAAATTGGATATTGGTGCCATTCAGTCATGTTCCGGCAAGGGCCAGAGGCCCCAGGCGGGGGTCATGTCCCCGCCCTCTGCAGTCTCACCTAACCTGTCCATACACAGGGGCATATCCACGACTCAGGATGAGGTCCCCTTGGACGTGTCCCAAGGACTGGAAAATGCTGGCCTGAGTATAATAATAGTTCTCCACGTTTACACAGAGAGTTGGCTTACAGCGGGAGACTGTGTTCCTTACTTCATTGCAGTCCTGCGAGTAGGAAGGCGCGGCAGTGGGGAAAACAGACCCAGAAAGTGCCGTGGCCTCCCCAGGACAATGTGCAAGTCCACGGCAGAAGTAGGTAGGCATTTCAGAAGGGGAAACTGAGACTGAGAGAGCTTTGTCACTCCTTGAGACAACAGACAAGACTGTAGTAGAGCTCTGACAAGGGCACTGGTGGCCCGAGTCCTCCCAGGCCTCTGTCCCCCTGCGCGGGGACATCCGCATTACTCTTTGCAATTGTCAAAGCACTTCCACCGACCTGGCCTCATAGAACGTGCAGCTTAACCTAAGGAAACATGCAAGGGAGGTATTTGTTATCCTCATTTTGCAAATGGGAAACTGAGGACAACAGAGGTGAAGTGACTGACCTGAGATCACAGAATTAAGATGACGTTGATTTAAGATTATTGTTGATTCATTCATTCCATTTCTGCTTCCAAAAAAAGATTTAAAGGTACTTATTAAAAAAAATGATGTCCTCGGGGTTTTTTCTGTGCTCCAGCCACGGTAAACCTTCCCTCTGTTGCCTCTGGGCCTTTGCATGTACTTCTCCTCTCACCTGGAACAACGTTCCCTTTTCTGATTCCTCCTTGTCCCTTGGGCTTCTGTCTAGACATCACTTCCTCCGGAAAGCCTTCCTTGACGCTCCCTCCTTCCCTAAGCCCTAAGTCTGCATTGAAGGCCCTTCCTGTGTGTTTCCAGGGACCCTTGTTTTTCCCATCAGTACAGAGCCCCTTCCCCACTTTTTTAAAGTTGCTTATTATTCTCTCTTTCCTGAGTTACTTCTCGTGAGGGCAGATCTGTGTCCACCTTGTTCACAGGTATAGCTTTAGCAGGGAGCATCCTCTTGGCACAAAAAGTTCAGGCAGTAATTTTTTTTTCTTGCATGACTGACTAATTGAATTATTGGGTGAAAATAAAGACTATATACATATATAATATTTAGAAAATATAAATCTATATTTTTAATTGAAGTATAGTTCGTTTACAATATTATATTACTTGCAGGTGTACAACATAGTGATTCAATATTTTTATAGATTATACTCCATTTAAAGTTATTCTAAAACAATGACTATATTTCCCTGTGCTGTACAATATGTCCGTGTTGCTTATTTATTTTATACATAATAGTTTGTGCCTCTTAATCCCTACCCCTATCCTGCCCCTCCCCCTTTCCCTCTCCCCACTGGTAACCACTAATTTGTTCTCTATATCTGTGAGTCTGTTTCTCTTTTGTTGTATTATTTCATTTGTTTTATTTTTTAGATTCCACATATAAGTGATAACATACAGTATTTGTCTTCCCTTGATAAAGTCTATATTTTGAGGAAAAGAAAAGATAATTCTATCAGAAGTTTGAGCTAAAATAGTTTGAGTAGTTTGAACATCATATTTGGCTCTGAGCTTCCTGGCAGCCAAGGCAAAATGGAAATATGATAAGTTATATGATTCTCATTGTTCCAGGAAAGTAAGCTTTCTTTTTTAGTTTTAAGTTAGAAAAGAAACCGATCACCCCGTAAGGAACACTGACTGTTGTAACAGGCAGCATCTTCAACAACAATTCCAAAAGTGGTATCATCCCCATAGTGGGATGAGTAAGGCCTTCACACTCATTTGCAGCCAGGAGACGGTGTTCCTTCAGGAAGCAGAAATGACATAGTCCATCCCAGTAATCCGTGGCCTGCTGGGCTCACTGGACACGTGGGCAGTGAGGACCCAGCATCATAATGACAGCTAACACAGGTGTCAGGCCCTGTTTGAAGTGCTTTACAAGGATGATCTCACTTAATCTTCACAACAACCTCATGAGGATGGGTCCTATTTTTATTATCTTTGTTTTACAAATGAGGAGATGGGACAGAGAAGTTAACAAATGTCCCTGTGGTCACATAGCTAGGAGTGGCAGAGCCGGGATGTAAACCCAGGCAGCCAGGCCCCAGGTTCCGGGCTCCAAACCAGGGTCGAGACTAGGGGAAGATGGGAAGACGAGTGAGGTGCTCCCCAAATTCAAAGGGGTCCCCAAAACCTCAGTAATCAGCATAAATAATATTTTAGTGCAATAGTTTGAAACTATTAAAATTAATCTCAAAAAATCCGCGATGAACAAAAAAAATTTGAAACGACGGGATCTGCTCTTGCACTTGCCATGCTCACCTCACTGGCACCTCCCCACCCGGCTCTCCTCCAACCTGCTTTCTGCTACTCTACCCAGTGCAGTTCTTAGGATCCCTTAGGAGTTAGGGATTTGGAATCAGACGGAGTCCCCTGGATACCCATTGGGCTGCTTGCAAGCTGTGTGACCTCGGGCCAGTCACTCAGTTTCTGAGCCCCAGTTTCCTCACGTGGCAGAGGGCAGTAATAACAGTATTTATAGCACAGGCCCGGGATAGTTTTAAGTGTGATAGTGAGCAGAAGACACTTGCACGGTAGTGGAGGCTGCCCCAGGCCACTGCTGTCCGTGAGCTTCTGAGACTCGGAGGTCGTGGGGTGTTCCTCGGCGGGCGGGCACTGCATCTGCTCCATTGTCATTCAGGCTGGTGCGCTCCTCATCCCTTAGGGAGTCTGGTTAGTGAGACCTGCATGGGATCTGCCATGGGGCTACCTGGCGACCTCTGGCACCTGGCTGGAAGCAGCTGGCTCGGGGTCAGGCTGCTCCCTGGGTCGTGGTCCCCAAGGAAGTGAGAGGAGGGAGGTGCAGACACTTGATGGGTTCTCATTCCTCTCTCCTCTTCCCAGTTTGAAGCAGGCCCCTACGGATGTGTCCTGCTCACCCTGTCGGCCATCCTGTCCAGGTCCACAGAGCTGTGAGTATCTTCCTCATTCAATTCCGGGAGCCAGGCTTGTCTGTCTGGTTCACTGCTGCCTCCCCAGAGCCCAGGGCAGAGCTGGGCACACAGTGGGTGCGTAGTGAGCATGGATGAATGAAGCAGTGGACTAGGGGCAGTTGGCTGGACAGGGGAGAGAGAACAGTTACATTCTTCGTACATGTGTGTTCAGTGCTACCTTCTCCTCCGTCTCCCCACGTGTGCTGGCGAGTGCACGGGATTCAGATCCAAAGGACCCCCCAAAGAGCTTACAGCCTCCCTGGTGTCCCAGCGGCACTGCAACGGGCGCGTACTTGAGCGCACACGTGGACTCCCTCGAGACATGTGCGGGGACATAAGAACTGGGAGATCACTGAGGGCCCTGTGAACTTGCTGTAAGCCAAGGCAGTCCCGAAGGTTTCAAGGTTCGTGTCTAGGGCCAACCCTGAGGAGCTGAGTGTGCCCCGGGGCCTTGGAGGCCGGGGGAGCAGGGAGGCTGGGTCCCTGGCTTGGACTCCATGCATCCTTAATCAAACGCGGCCTCCCGGGCTGCCCGAGAGCTGGAGTTCCGCCGTCACCCTCATTCCCTAGGAGCTTTCTAGGCCTCTTTTCTGTATTTGTCACCTGGGCATTATGTCACTAGGGAGGGTTGCAGATTAATAGCACATTAATACGTTTGTAAATTACAATCGATTGCCCCATCCACTTCCAAGCAGAGTGCAGACCCCAGAGGGCGTGGAGACCTGGGGGAATGAATTTGCACTTTGCAGGGGTGTGTGGTGTTGGGGAAGATTTGGGAACAGCTCTGAGCAGGCGGGCCCTGGGAACTGGGGAGGCGGAAAGAGTAGTCATGGGGAGCCCAGGCTGGGGAGGCCTGGCAGAAGGAGACGCTTGCTCCCGACTCCCGGTCCTGGGCGGGCCCTGTCCAAGTTCCCCGTGGCCTCTGGTGCGGGTGGGAGGAGGAGGGCAGGGGCTCTGCAGCCTCGTGCTGCTAGCCTGCCTGCCGCTCGCTGCTACTGACCTTATTAAACGCATGTGTGTGCACTTTCTAATGGCATTTTTCTTCTAATCCTGCCATAATGATATGATTCATTCCTGGCCGGGCTCACGTGCACGGCGACCGTAAGCCGCCCTGCCTTCTCCCCTGGCCTGGGTTTGCTAATCCCTGGGCTGACGGGTGTGTGGGTGAGACCCTTGAGCTCCCTGAGGGGAAGCTGAGCTCTCAGGAGGGCCAGGCCCTTTTGCAATCCTCTTGGCCTCAGTTTCCCCATCTGTATGGGGGCCCCTTGGCTCTGAGGGTCAAGGTCTCTGTGCTCAGTGTCTCTGCTCTAGGTGCCACGGGGCTTGTCAGCCTGGGGGCCGGGCACCCTGTTCACACGCACGCTCCTTAGGGAGCTGCTCTGGCAGCCCTGCCCATCTGAGGGGCCTTCGGGGCCCCTTGTCCAGGCTGTGCTGCACGTTGTCCAGAGCTGGAGCACTGGGGCTGTTTCTGCCGCCTCCCCGCCCCATCCAACCAAGCCACGCAGGGGTCAGTCCCTGCCTAGGTCGTGGCACCTGTGGGGCATCTGTGTCGGGGAGGCTACCTCGCTGGACCTGCACAGCCTCGTGCCCATGGGCCTGAAGTCACAGCGCTGCCATGCCCCTCACCCTCCACCAGTCACAGACACACACGCGCACAGAGACACACAGATACACACAGACAGACACAGGCACAAAGAGACATACATAGACACAGAAAGAGACATACACAGAGACACATGGATACACACACAGACACACACAACACGGTGGGGGTCCCCTCCTTCCCCTTGTCCCCAGAGAGAGTATATAAAGACAGTCTCTCCTGCTTAGGGCCCCCGAGGACCTTCCCTGGGTCCTGGAGGCCAGTGGTTCCGAAGCCTCCCAGGGCAGCTATGGGCAGCCTGGCCCCTGCCTTACCGGAGGACCTGCACAGAGACCTGCTTTAGCGTTGGCCCCGGCAGTGCTTTGGTGGGAGCTGTCTTACTCCTGTGGCCTCCCTTTCCCTTCTTCTGAGAAGACAGCATAGAGGACATTCTCATCGGCAGTGAGAAGATAGCAACCAGCATCTAGTAAGCTTCCTGTGTGCCAGATCCTTTGCTGGAGCATTTTACACGAGACGCATTTAATCCCCACGGCAACCCTGTTAGGGGTCACTGTTGTGATCACCATCACCATCTCTGTCTTTCAAGTGAGGAAACGAGGCTCTGAGAGGCGAGTGACTTGCCCCAAAGTCACACAACTCCACGCAGGCAGCCTGGTCCCAGACGGGGTTCTCTGGGTTTGCTGTTTAAGGACCTGAACTTGGGCATAAAACAGATTTGGTTTCAGGCCTGACTCCAAACTCCTTTGAGCTTGAGTTTCTTACTCTGTAAAATGAGGATGATAATTCCTGCCTCACAAGCTTAAACGAAGAAATACATGTTGTGTGCTTGGCAGGCCTCGGATAGTGGCCGCTGCTGGTCCCATCCTCTCCCAGCTGTGCTCAGGAGCCTCTTGTGCCCCGTGCTGTCCTGTCTTGCCCTCAGTCTTGGCTTGGTGCCTCGTGGTGGAGACATGGCCACAGGGGCGTCCTGCAATGGGTGATGGGTCCTCCCTGGTGCTGGGAGACTGCTCTTAGGGGGAAGCCCCAGTTCTGCAAACACAGCTTAAAAACCACAGGACCAGGCGATCCCAAGGGCCTTCCTGCTCTGGGGTCCAGTTTTAGCTTTGCTGAACCCTTTGATACCATTTCAGGGTGATCTGGTGCTACTTTGGGCAGTTGAAAACGTGACCTGGTAGCCCGAAAAGGAGAGCAAGTCTCTCAAATCATATGCTGTTCGGCCAGGAGAAGCGGAGCTGGGGGAGGAGGGGCTGGGAAACGCAGCCGAACACAGTGTGAGTATGTGTGCGTTTGTGGCAGGGCGTGTGTGGACGGGAGATGGGTGAGTCTGAGGGGCTGGTGTGAGATGATGTGGGTTTTGGTGGTTGTGTCTGAGATTGTGCGAAGGGTGACTTGATTGTGTGTGTGCGGGAGTGTGAGTCTGACTGAGCGCGTGGCCGTCCCTCCCTCCTAGCAAGGCTCTGAGACTCATGCCTGAGGCCCAGGGGCAGCTGTCACAACAGAGTCATTGCCTCCTGTCCACGGGCTGTCCCCAGCCCTGGGTGGAGCCAGGGTGAGGGCGCCATGGGCAGACACAAATGCAGCAGAGTGCAGCCTGGACACTTCACCCTCAGAGGCTGAAAGAACAGTGTCAAAGCTGGCCTTTGAGTTTTGCTTACCCCAGGCTGAGTGCAAAGGCTTGAGAAGGTTTCATTATTTTCTGCTTGATTTCAAGCCATCTATTTTCTTTCCTAAGATCTCGAATTGCTTACAGTAAATTTCATACAGGCTTTCATGTTCTCCTAGTTCCCCTGCTTTCCAAACCGCATGGCCCAGAACTTTCCCCAGCGCATTCTCACAAGCGCCAAGGATGCCCAAGGTTCTGGGGTCACGGCCAGCTCCGAGCCAGGCCTGCACAGTGCAGTGCAGGGGTGGGCCAGCCCCTCGGCCCAGGGGAGGGCTCGGGCGCTGCCCCCCACCGCCACCCCGGGTGACTTAGGCCTGGGCGGTGAGAGGAGACAGCTTGTGAAGAAAACCTTTTCATTCAGTAGACCTTTGGCATTCATTACAGTGGCAACTTTGGATGCCCAAGGGCAATCTTGAAAGTCCAAAATAGGCGGTACTTTGTCATTTGCCGAAGTGATTTTCGAGCAGCACAAGCCAGGCACTGGGGGCGTGGAGAAGCCTCCACACCACGTGGCTCTGTGTTCTTTGTAACCGTCTCCAGCAGAGGGAAAACAACAACAACACAGTGAAACAGCCTTGAACTGAAAGCCAGCTGTGAGTGTTGGTCAGGCGGAGGCAAGTGACAGAAGCACAGTTCTTAGCCAGCGTAAGCAGAAAACAACGCAATTAATTGATTCATATCAAAAGCCCAGGGCTTTGGGAGTGGCTGGATCCAGGAACGCAGACAGTGTCTTTGGGACTTGGTGTCCCCCATTCTGTCTCTTCTCTCTTCTTTCCTCTGTCTCTGTCGTGTTCTCGGGGGAGCCTCGTGCACGGCGGGCTCCAGGGACCCTTTTCTCGGGCTGCCGCTGTTCCTGATGCCTCGTGGTGGCCAGGCCCAGGCCGCAGCCGTTGTGGGGCAGGTGAGACTCAGGGGCTCCCCCGGAAGGTGGTCAAAACCCCCAGGGACCTACCCCACTGGCTGGGGAAGGGATGGGCTGTATAGTCAGGAGCTGGAGGTGTGAGACGTATCAAGGAGCCAAGAGCAGGCCTGAACTCGGGGGTGAGTCAGATCTGGGCCTGATGGAGGCCCCGCAGGCCACTCTCAGAAGTGGAGAGAAGCAGTGACGAAGGCCCAGTCCACCTCAGGGAGGCTGGGCGGGCCAGCGAATGGCAGCGTAAGGGTTCGAGCAGGGGGCTGTTCGGGTCGAGAAGCCTGGGTGTTTGGTGGCCCTAGCTGTGCTGTGCTGGGGGAAGGAAAATATAGGATACTTGTCAGCGTTCTCCTCCACCCTCCTGCCGCACCCCCTAAACTCTCCCAGCCCAGGATGGGAGGTGCAGACAGAACCACCCAGACCGGGTACCCTGGCTCGATACGGACAACAATTGCTTTGCAGCCCTGAACGGAGCCTGGCCTTTCTCCCCTGGGTCTTCCAGGTGGGACGCGGGAGACCGGGCAGGATGGTAAATGGCCCTCCCTCCCGACATGCCAGGCTCTTTGGACTATAGCTGGAAAACAGGAGGAGAGGAACTTTCTCAATGAATTCCAAGTCACCTGTAATCTGGACTCGGATTCTGGTGGAGGCCGTGCTAGTGAGCGCTTTCAGCAGACGTGTCTGAGGAGGCCGAGGTGGTGGGTGGGAGGCAGACCCAAAGGGCTTGCTGGCACCTTTGTCATCGGAAGCAGCACATGCTCCACCCAGACCCCACTTCCTTCGACTGACCTTCCTTCCTCGCCCAGGTTCCTTTTCTGGGAGCCCCCAGCTCCCGTGCAGTGAGCGGAGCTCCATCCTGTAGCTCTCCGGCTGGCTCCCCCAACCCGAGGAAGGCAGTTGCTGGAGGCCCAGCCTCAGCTGGAGGCGGAGGAGAGAGGGAGGGGCCCTGGGCCCCTGCAGGTGCACAGCAAATGGGCCCCAAATGGTGTGAACCTGCCCATACCCAGCCCTGTGGAACGGCCTCCAGAAGCTGGGTCCCAGGCCGTGTTTGAAGGCAGGCAGAAGCAAGTGTCCTGCCCAAGCAGCTGAGGCTGGCCTGGAACAGCCCACCCCAGGCTTTGGGGGCTGCCAACAACCCAAGGGACAGGCCCATAGGCCCGGGACCATCATCCCATTCTGCACCTGTGGGGACCAAGGTTCTGAGAATTAAGGGCAGGTTGGCGCACAGCTGACACCATCACCCGAGTCTCCTGTGCCTGCATCGCCCTTCCTGGGCTAGGGGAGGAATGACAGGCGCTGGTCAGCTGTGTCTGCCCACTTAGAGGGAGAATGGGAAACAGGACCCCAGGGAGTCCCAGACCAAACTGATGCTTGTCCACCGGCTTCACTCTCCACCTCACTTCAGCCGGCATAGTCTGGTCCCAGGCTGCTGAGATGGCAAATCATGGCCCGTGAGTGCCAGTGGGGTGTGGCTGAGGGCAGCAGGTCTGCCCATAGACAGAGCCTGAGGGCTGGATGCAGAGAAGGGCGACCAAGCCCAGGCCACGCCGGGGTGAGTGACAGAGCTGGGAGGGTCTCCTGACGCTTGGTGCATCTAGCACCCCTACCCACTCACCCCAGAGCTATACATACTTCCTTGTTCCACGAAGGGCTTGCTCAGGTGCCCACGTAGAGACGACAGGCCTCAGGAGGTGGGAGAGGCCATTAACCTTTTTTTTTTTTTAACATCTTTATTGGAGTATAATTGCTTTACATTGTTGTGTTAGTTGCTGCTGTGTAACGCCACTAACCTTTTTTTTTTTCAAAGGTGAACATAACTTGATTTAAAAAAATTATTTTTAACATCTTTATTGAAGTATAATTGCTTTACAATGGTATGTTAGTTTCTGCTCTATAACAAAGTGAATCAGCTATGCATATACATATATTCCCATATCTCCTCCCTCCCGCGCCTCCCTCCCACCCTCCCCATCCCACCCAAGCCACTAACCTTTGGAAAGAATCTTTTGTTCCAGGCCAGCTTCAGCCGTTTGGGTGGGAAGCTTGCTTCTGCCTGCCTCCAAACACGGCCTGGGACCCAGCTTCCGGAGGCCGTTCCGCAGGGCTGGGTGTGGGCAGGCTCACATCATTTAGGGCCCATTTGCTGTGCACCTGCAGGGTTAGGGCCCAGTTCTGGGCACCATGGGGCCAGACGGACACAACATAACCCAGGCCCTCCAAGCCCTTGCTGCCTGGAGGGGCAGGGCTGGCACCCGAAAAGCAGGGGGTGGGCGCTCTTAGGAAGGGGATGTCTGCAGGGAGATGGGGCACATCTCTCTGGGGCAAGGGAGGTGTCCCTTTGTGGAGGAGACGACAGTTAGCAGGGCTCTGAGCGTTATGTGGGATACGGGTTGCGGCAGGCAGCAAGAACGAAG
This sequence comes from Eschrichtius robustus, assembly GCF_028021215.1. Classification (NCBI taxonomy): domain Eukaryota; kingdom Metazoa; phylum Chordata; class Mammalia; order Artiodactyla; family Eschrichtiidae; genus Eschrichtius; species Eschrichtius robustus. Next base: position 84,009,371 of record NC_090831.1, read on the forward strand.
CAGGCGAAGTCTAGCAGAGGGGTTTGCAGGGAAGGGCTCCTCGAGGCACGGTTGGAAGGAAGGTGCTGGCACGTGGAAGAGGACTGGGGGAGGTGAGGTGGAAGGCATTGGGGGAAGGGCTTGGGCATTTCTGCTTTCTCTTCCTTCCTCCAGGCAGGTCCCTCTCTCTCCATCCATGCTCCTTGCCCTGCTTCCTGGGTCCCCTTCCTTTTTAGGGCCCGTGCCTGCAGAATGGAAATAATACCCGTGCCCTCTAACCTGTGGAGCTGTCTGTGGTTTGCAAGCCCTTTTTACGGCCTCAGCCCTTATTGCAACGACTCTTTGAGGTGGTTATTTTTATCCCCATCAGGGGATGACACACCCAAGGCTCAGAGGTAGAAAGCAATTTGCCAAAGGTCACACAGCGCAGGTGGCAGAGGGGGCCTGACACCCAGGTGTTCTGACTCATTGTCCATTCCCTGTCGACATTCCTGAGAAAACAGTCAATATCTGCCACATCCAAATCCTTTTCAGATATTCATGGCCGCAGTTCAATCGCTGGGAGTGGAGACTCCATTTATTCTGGGTTTTTGGCCGTGATACGAATAGTGGAGGTTGCAGGAATCATGACCTCTCAGTCATGGTTTTGTTGTTGTTGCTGTTGTTGTTATTGCTGGTATCGCAGGAAAAAGGAAATGACATCTACCAAATGTCAAATGCTTTATATAGTTCATCTCATTCAGTTCTCACAGCAATCTGTAATAGAAGGAGGCGTTTTCATACCCATCTTACAGGTGGGGAAACTGAGGCTCAGAGAGGGGAGCAACCGGTAAGCGGCAGCAGCTGGATTTGAATCCCAGGCTCCCTGACTTCAGAGCCCACGTTCTCTTAGTTGTTCCACAGCTGTCCTTTCACTGCTGATATTGTCCTCGAGAGTCAGTAGAAGTCCCACCAAACAATGGGTGATTGTTTCTGGAGGCTGCTGCAGGTGGCAGGGAGTGCAGTGGAAGGTACAGCCTCTGGGGGAGGGTCTCCTGGGGGGGACAGGCAGGAGCTGGCCCAGTGGAATGTGGTGGTGCCCCGGGCCTGGTGCCCTAGAGGTCAGGTGGAGGGGAGGTGGCTGGTTGGGTCCTCCCCGGTTAATTACCAACTATTTTAGGCATGATGTTTTAAATATCAGAGTCGTGGACCAGGCACACTTGTTCACATCCTGGAAGGTCCCTGGAGACCCCTTGCTCCAGGCCTCTGGTTTTATAAATGAAGACACAGGCTGAGAGCGAGGCATTGACTTGCCCGAGGTCACTCAGCCAAGTCCAGGACTGAGCTGGCCATTGACCCCTCCTCTTGTGGACACTGATTTTAGGTGAGTTTTGGCTGTAGACCAGAACCATATTTCTAGGCCACTTGGACATATTTTCCTTCTTATTCAGAAACTTCTGCACAAAATGCCCAGATTCATATGTTCAGTCGTGTGTTGGGGAGGCTTTAGAGGGAAGGGACAAGCTGTGTCCCAGCCGGGGAGGGTGGGGACCAGGAGTGGGGCTTCAGGGCTCAGGGACCTGCCTGGAGCTGGCCGGCCGGGTTGACTATCACGTGTTTCAGGCCACCCTAGACAGTGTGATGTTGGTGCCAGGGACACAGTCCCTGACTCTGTGTGCCCACAAGTCCCTTCTCCTTTCTGGGCCTCAGTTTCCCCCTCAGTAGAACAGGGATGGCCGCTCTTGCCCGCTGACCTCACAAGACTTTAGGGAGGACAGTGTCCCTGAAAGCGTCTGAGACCGCAGACTCTGCGGATCCAAGGCTCTGGCGCTGTAAGCTGCTCAGCGGCAGAACCTCTGCCCCTCTGAGCCCTGTGCCAGAGGGCGGGCTGGACAGAGGCAGTGGAGTTCTAGGACCGGCTTCAGCCTGAATGTGGGCTGGCACCTGTCACTAGCCCTGGGCCAGCTGTGTCCTTTCTCTAGCCGTCCATTCTCCCATCTGCAAAATGCTGGGCCCCGGAGGCTCTGCCAGCCCTGATGTCCTCTTTGTTTCGTTTCTTGGTGCAGTGCAGTGTCTCTGGGACCTCCCGATGGGGGCAGAGCTGGGAGAAGCCGTCCTTGCTGGCATCCTGGGCAGAGCCCCTTCCTCTGTCAGTGGGTGGACTGGACACCCCCAGGGTCAGGCCATCACCCCAGACCATTGGTCCAGGTTCTGGCCCTTGGCTTCCAGAATGCTGAGGAGGTTGGCGGCAGGGCAGCCATGGCCAAGCCCTTCCTCGTAAGTTTCCATGCCCTGGGCAAGTCCACTCAGGCTCCCCCAACTCTGTGCTTCCTGCAGTCTAAAATCCAGGCAAGCTCCTGTTCCCTAAAGTGTTCCCCAGTGCAGGACAGCCTCAGGGGGCAGACTTCATCAGGCCCTGGCTCCCCCTCACCCAGCCCGGTGCCTGGGTCCTCGGGCTATGCAGAACTCTTCTGGGGCCCAGTGTTGTCCAGCTCCCAGGAGGACTGTGGGAGGAATAAGCTGCTCTTTAGACTGGAATGGTCAGTCCCAGGGGAGGGCCCATCACAGCTTGTAGCTCAGAAGCCCAGAAAGTAGGAACCTTAGAGCTCAGGCAACCCCTCCACGGATTCAGCCCCTGCTCCCAGGACACTGCCTGCCCTTGTGCAAGCCCCTCATGTTGCAGAAGGGGAGACTGAGCCCCAGAGAGGAGAGGTCTGTGGCCACACGGCAAGACAGGGCTAGAACTCTGGTCTGGTGATGGCCCTGCCGTGTGAATCGCCTCCTCTCCTGGGCAGAGCAGAAGCCGCTGTTTCTTTGCTCCAGGACTCCTCACACTCAGCTCTCCAGGGATTTCCCCTAGAGCGAGGTCTGGGCATCTAGATTTGCCAAAGTTGTAAATCTCTTAAGCCATAAGCCGCTCCTTGGCGTCTCCCAAATGCCCTAGTATGAAATACAGATGTTCCTCCTTTTTAAGATCTGAGCCTACTTCTGAATTTCCCATCGTGTTTGCACCTAAGGATGCAATTACCATTTCCTCCTATTGTCCTTTCTGCCCGTCCCTCTGCTCTCAGCTGACGCAGGCGCTCAAACCCGCTGGGTGAACACGAGGCTGTGAGAAGATCAGACTGCTTCTGAAAGCTTCGGGGTGGCTTGGGGCCAGTGATCCTTATCAGTCCACCCAGGGCTCCTCGGAGGCTATTTTCTTCCCTTCAGAAGATGCCGGTATATATGCCGCAGGGAGCGTTTCCATCAATTCTTCTGCCCAAGCCAGTGCCAGCCACACGCCGGCCTCATCCATTTGTCCCCCGTCCCCCCAGCCGGCCCCTTCCCAGGCCCGCTGGGTCGTTTCTGGCAGGCCAGCCTCCAAGGCCCTTCCTGAGGACCCCCGGCCTCCGTGGTTCTCGGCTGGGCGCTGCAGTGTCAACCCAGCCCGTCTTCTCGTGTGGACCACAAACCGTCCCTGTTCGGCCACGGTTAGTAAAATCCACAAGAAAGCATTTCTCCTATGGAGTCATGGAGCTTGAGTTTCTAAGCTCGTTTGGGAACGGAGTGCATGTTTTAGGTTTGTGGACTTATGGCAGATTTAGATTTAAAGCATAAAAGTGAGACCAGGTTTTTCTTCTCTTCCACTAAAAGGAAAAACAAACGTCACGATTGCTTGCCTCTTCCTACCTCTGGGCCACCCCTCGGCGCTGTCTTTGGGGTGCGGATGTAGGCGGCAGGCCAGGCCACAGCCCGTGCTGGTGGGCAGCAGTGGGGGAGCCAGCTCCCTGGCCTCACATCACCCCCCTGGCGTTACCTCTCTGGGCTTCTTTCCATGTCTATAAAATAAAGTAATTCCTACTTCACTGGGTGGCTGGAGGTTTGAAATGCTGTCCTCTGAGCGCGCTCGGTAGGTGGGAGCTCCTTTCCTGTTACCCGTCTGTCCCACGGCTCTGTTCAACAATAACGCTTGGTCTCCCGAGGGATTTACTTTGGGGTAAAAGGAATAATAATGTCCTAGTGGTGGGCTTTCTAGACGGTAGGATAGTTTTGAGATTTGGGGGCAGGGGCTTGCCTCCTGGTGCTGACCTCACATGTGACAGGGCCATTGCTGACATGACACTCTGCACTGTTCTGGTCCCCAGTAGCATACAGCCCTAGAAATCTCTTTCTTTCAGTTTGGTGGGGTTTCTTTTGGCAAAGGGGCTTTTCACCTTGTGCCTTTAGGGGGACCCCATTCTGAAGGTGGAGCCACAGAGGTGATCTAGGGTGGGGGGAGCACAGGCCTCGGAGACTGGCAGCTAGGTCCCCCGCCAGCTCCATTGCCCACAAGCTGAGTGCCCTGGGCACGTCAATTCTTCTCTGAGCCTTGGTTTTTCTCTCAGGGTTTAAGGAATAATAGTTGTACTCGGCCTGGTACAGGGTCTATGCCCAGGTGGTGGCAGCTATTGTTTTAGAACTCAAGGAGGCGTTAGAGGCCGTTCCTCCTATTTAACCGACTTGCAGACCGCGGACTGGAGATGGCAGGGGATGTCCCAGTCCCCACCCTTAGTAAGCGACAGTTGGAGTGTGAACGCAGGACGTGGATTCCAAACCCAGGGCCCTTTCTGCTGTGGCACGCTTCCATCACGAACCTCTGGTGTCTGCCGAGGGCCTGGTGGCCCTCTGCAGGCCAGAGTGGAGGCCACTGCCCAGAGCAGAGCGAGCCCCGGGCTCCAGCCCCAGGGAGGGCACAGAGCACAGAGGCTCAGGTTCCCGCCAAATCCGGAATTCGGGGCCTCAGCCTGGAACCCGAGGGGAGGCCCTGGCCACCCTTGAGGTTTGCCCGGCATCCTGAGTCAGGCAGAGGTGTGCTAACAGCCCTTTCTTCTTGCTCTCCAGTGTCCGCCAGGACTTCGACGTCCCCACCAGCCACCTGATTGGAGCACACGGATACTGCACGCAGGTCAGGGCCGCAGTGGGGCGTGGGGCAGTCAGGCGCTTCTTTCCCTTCCTCTTGCCTTCTGTCTTTGCCCCTGCCAGCACTCCCCAAGCAGCTTTCGTGTTCCGCCTCTGCTGGGCTTCTTCCTCACGGGGACCTAGAAAGGGAACTCAGGTTAACTTCTGTTTCTGGAGTTTGCTGTACCCGATCTGTGTGCCCGGAGCTGCAGGAGGTGCAAGAGAGGCAGAGCCAGGTGCTGCCCAGCCCGGAGCCCCGGCCTAGGCTGGGAGCCCCAGGTCCAGCTGGGGGGAAGACGGCCATGGCACCCTACGTTTGTATAGCACATTGTCTTTATGACGACCCACCCCTCTGCATCTTCACAAAGGGGCCCTCGAGTGGCTTCGTGGAGGGCAGGGGGTCCCTTAGCACAACTGCTTGTCATCGATCCTCCCAGTCACCCGGTGACACGAGGAAAGGGATCTGTTTCAGACCCTATCAGCGAGTGTCAGGACTGGGAGCCAAATGCTACACCTGACTACTGTCTGAGCCCTTCTCTCATGGCAAGGCCTCCTGAGTGGCCACCGGGCCACAGTTAAATCTGACCCTCAGTGCATCTGGGGGCGGCGTGTGTAGCACAGACAGGCTGGGCGGAGCTGCTCTGGCTGCTGGGCCCAGCTGAGGACCCAGTTGTCCTAGGGGTCCTGGCTCACTTGTGGCAGTCCTGAAAACATACCTGGGCACCGTGCAAGGGCCAGCTTGGGGCCTGTGGTTTGTCCAAGGCACCCAAGGAGATGTGACGTTGGCTGCTGCCTACCCCCCGGAGAAAGGTTTCAGGCTGAGTGACAGCCAGTGGTGGTCCAGCTCCTGCTCTGGGTGCCTGTCCTCCCCGTGGGAGCTTCCCGACGCGCTGTCAGAGAGCAATGTGACCCAGGGGTGAGCAATGTGACCCAGGGGTGGGCCGTTACGCAGCGTACAGAGGATGCAGAACAGAGTCTGGGGCTGGATTCTGAGCTGTGTTGGCAGTTTCACTTGCAGCATGAGCTGGAGCGATTTTCTTCGCCTCCCTAAACCTCGATCTCCTCGTTTGTAGAATGAAGCATTTGGACTAGATCGGTGCTTCTTAAACTTTGATGTGCACGCGAGTCCCGCAGAGTCTTGCTGAAGAGCCGGCTCGGATTCAGTGGGCCCGGTAACCTAGGGCCTGAGCTTTTGAATTTCTAACAGGCTTCCAGGAAGGGTGATGCTGCTGGGCCACGGACTGCACTTTGAGTAGTGAGGAACCAGATGACCGCTAAGCTTTGCCACTGTGTGATTTTGAGTCGAGGGGCAGGGAGCGTCCGGTCACTATTTCTCCCCCATTTTGAGGAGGCTTCCTGCTCTAGGAAGGTTTTGAGACGCACCCCAGATGGGGAGCAGGACCTTTACTCCCCCTTGAAAACCAGTTGGGAACACTTGAATGTGTCTGAAGAAGGCCATGCCTTTCTTAGGCAGCTGCTGGCCCTGAGGTACAGTATCTCAGAGCAGACATTTCCTCCAAATTCTTTCTCGTTTCCTCTGCAAGAACACAATGAGGCCCCCTCGGTATCTCCCTCCAATGAGGGCCCCTCTGCGGCCATCAGAGGGACCTCTTTTACTACCTCTGGGGCAGGGATCCTGGTGTCGACGGAGGGATTTATTAACCTGTGCATCACTCTCACAATTCCGGGGAAAACACTTCTGTGAACTCTGCCCTCCAGAGTTTATGATGGGCAAGGGCTGTTATGGCCATTCCCACGTACCATGGAGGAGACTCCTGCGGGCTGGCCTCACGCACGCGCCAGCCCTGGCAGAAGGAGTTAGACAGAAGCTCCTGCCCCAGCGCTAAGGCTGGGCTGGCGTGTATCCTTCCTTAGCAGGGCAGCGCGTACTTAGCGGTTACCCTCCGTTTTGAATCTTTGGCTGGCCAGGTGGTACCCTGAGGGTAACAAGCGAGGGGAGAGGGCAGGGACACTGGAAAGGGAGCCGGAAAGTTAGGGTGGGAGTCCGGCTCTGTCACTAAGCAGCTGTGTGGCCTGGGCAAATCCTCTCCCAGCTGCGAGCCTGTTCCCGCATTCCTGACAGGAGGTTGGAGCCCTGGATGCTCTGCTTGAGGAAGGGCCCTTGCAGCCAACCCAGTGCCTCCGGGAGATGGCCAGAGAGTCAGAGCTCCACAAGTCACCGTCTCCTGGTTCTGGGGTTGGCAGGCTTGCTGGCCTGTCGGGTGCGAGGCATGAGTCATGCGGCCATGCAGCCAACAGAGGCAAAGACAGAGCGGGAACCCAGGCTGGGGCCCGCCTGCCTTCTCCTCTCTGCCCCTGCTATCCTCTCCTCTCCTTCCCCCCTTGAAGACCCCGCCCTCACTGGTGAAATCCCAATACGGCCTGGAGCTGAGTTATTGGTGTCACCCCATTGTCAGCTTCCTGGTGTTGATAATGCACTCTGGTTATGTAAGATGTTATCGTTGGGGGAAGCTGGGTGAAGGGTGCACAGGAACTCTCTGTACTATTTTTGCAACTTCTTTTGACTCTAAAATTATTTCAAAATCAAAAAGCTTATTAAAAAAATATCCAAGGCTTCAAGACCCACCCAAATGCCGCTTCTCCACAAAGCGACTCCGACTCAGTCATGTGGTCCTGTGTCCGTGTGGGCCACCAGTGCTCTGTGCACACGTTGTCATAGCCCCAGTCACATCCTACATTGTGCTTCAGGCGTGCAGGCCCGCACTGGTCCCCCCTCTAGACCCGGACGCCCGAGGTCAGGAGCCACTCTTTCCCTCCAGCGGGACCCGCACCCCCCCCCCCCACCAGCCAACCCCCACACAGGGTCCTGGGCACAGTTGGCGCCCAGTGACTGCTTGTGGAATAAGGATTGATGAGTTCCCAGAGTCGCTTTGATGAGCAGAATTGGCTGCTTCCCTGAAGGCTGTGGGAATGCTGAAGTCACAGGCCCCTCTGATTTCGGTCTCTCGCCCTCCTTGCCTTCTTCCTTCCTTTTCCGCCCTTCTTCTCTTGTTCCCCATCTCCCCTTGACAAGCCTTTCCCCTTTCTCTCATCAACAGGAACTTGTCAATCTGCTCCTGACCGGGAAAGCCGTGTCCAATGTTTTCAACGACGTGGTTGAGCTGGATTCTGGGAACGGGAATATCATGCTGCTCAAAGGCATCACCTCGCGCAGCGACATCGGCCTCCTGTCCCTCTTCGAACACTACAGCGTGTGCCAGGTACCGAGCCCTCGGGCCTCCAGGGACCCAGGAGCCTGGCTCCCTGGGACCAACAGGAGGGAGGGAGGAGAAGGAAAGTTGGCTCCAGTCCCCGGAGCTGGGTCCAGTCTCAGTCACGGAGCGTATGGGAAAACTGCAGCTTCACCGCCATCCGGTACAGGCATGTAGTTCACTCCCAGAGCCAGCTGATACCATGCAAGGGACTTCCAGGGATTTACAGTGTGCTCGTGCATTAGAGTGGCCACAGTTGTCGTGTGTGTGTGTGTGTGTGTGTGTGTGTGTGTGTGTGTGTGTGTGTGTGTGTTGGCCAAGGGGTCTTCTCCAGGGACAAGGGCCTGAGGTCTTGGGCCTCGTGTTAGTTTCCTAGGGCTGTCTCAACAAAGCACCACAAACCGGGTGGCTTAAAACCACAGCAACGTGTTGTTTCATAGTTCTGGAGCAGAATTTCTCCTAACAGAAGTCCAAAATCAAGGTGTCGGCAGGGCAACACTCCTCCTGAAACCCACAGGGAGAATAAGCCTGCCTTGTCCCTTCTAGCTTTTGATGTTTTCCAGCAATCCTTGGTGATCCTTGGCTTGTGGCTGCATCACTCCAATCTCTGCCTCTGGTGTCACATGGCCATCTTCTCCCTCTGTGTCTCCTTTTCTCATAAGGACGTCAGTCATGTGGATTGCGGGCCCACCCTGCCCCGCTAACCTCATCTTAACTCTGCAACAACCCTATTTCCAAATAAGACCACACTCTGAGGTACTGGGGGCTAGAACTTCAACAGATCTTTTGGGGGGACATAATTCAACCCATAATAGGCCTTACTCAGTCTGTTTGCAAGTGTATTGGTCCCTCTACCTTTTCTCTCACTGCAGCCAGGGTCTTAGAAAGGGCCGGAACCCCAGGTGAAGCTGGGCACGGGGTAGGGTGACAGTATCTCTGGGCAACATGGGCAGGGGACCACTGGGCCCTGTGTTCTTGTCCCAGCCTGCTGCTGAACCTTCTCTGAGCCTCGGTTTTCATGTCTCCAGGGAAGACATGGTTCTGTGGTCGATTACATGAAAGGGTTGTCCTGAGGGGTAGCAGGAGGTCTTTCTCTGGTGACCGGCCCAGCAAAGATTCTTGGAGGGTCAGGATGAGGCCCCATTCATCTTACATCCCCAGAACCAGGGATGCAGAGACTGACCCAATGGGATACTCAGAGTATGCTAGGTGGATGGATATGCAGGGTGGTTCAATTTCATCGTGCCCTTCCTGCATGATCACATGTTTGGGTGTGCTGTCCCATTGAACGCCGTTGTTCAGGTGGCCCCGTGCCCAGATTCCGCATCTGGGTGACACCCCACCCCCACGGACAGGAAGCAGCCTTGTGGGTTCCAAAGACTTGGGGAGAAAAGAGTGACAGTGACTCCTTCCCAGATGTGCTGGTGTCAGGAGGGAGCCCAGGAATGTAGCCACGTGGCCCGTGAGAAGCACCAGGAACCCTGAGCATCAGATCCTGGGTGGGCTCTGAAGGCATTCAGCCCGAAAGTCCACGGGCTGAGAGGTAACCTTGCCCGGGCTCGCAGAATCCCCAGGCTTACCATGATCCCTGGTTTCACTCTCGTGTGGAGGGCATTGGACAAAATGTAAACTATTTTCCTTCGGTCTGTTGAGGGTAATTGACGGGAACAGCAGTTGGGTGTCATCCTGTCCTTGGAACAAAATGCTGATTGCACAAATTCAGGTCCTACAATGATCCTTGAATCCACATAGACCACCACCACCACCCCCCCCGCCCTGCTCTGCTATTGTTTGCTTGGTCGAAGACTGGGTGTTTTATCTCCCTGCAGCAAGGGATGGTTTGCTCCTCTGCCTTGGGACTGCAACCTCGCTAAAGAAGGACCCCAGGGCCTCCTCTCCTACTCTCCAGAGCTCACTGAAGGCTGGGCCTCTGAAGGAGAAGGCAGAGGCCTGGCAGTTAGACAAAGCACTTTCCTTTCCTGAAACTCCACCCGCTATCCCTTTGGTCACTGAGTTCCTTGGGGCTTTCATGATTAGCCACGTCAGACAGAGAGGGAATCCAAGGAGGTTTAGCCTCCAGGCCCAGACCTGGACCCAGAGCCGGGGCCCCCTCTCAGCCTGGCCTGGTCTTCTTCCACCTAGCAGTACAGACGTGGTCACTGGGGAAGATCTGGTGTTTGGGGCCTCCTGGGCATGGCGTCCACAGCGGGGCTGTTCTGATAAGGCTGAAGCCTTTCTTTCATGTAGACGGCAGAACCAGGCCCGCCTTCACTCACAGCCCATCTCCGGGCTTCTCAGTGCGGCCTCTGGCTGGGAGCCAGGGTTCTGGGGCCCTCACGAGTATGTGTGTGGGAGGGTGATAGGTCCTGCCTATCAGCGAGCTTGTCAGGTGACCCACATTCCAGCTGTGCCCGGGGGAAGCAGAGGCAACTCTGGGCCAAGAAATGCACCCCTGCTGTAAGTAACCAGTCCGCCGCCCCAGCATGGCTGTGTCCTACAGGACCCAGTCTGCCATCGGTGACCCACTGGGCTGGCCTTGCCTTGCCCATCTGACTTTCCCCTCACTCCCTCCATCCCAGAGCGCAAAGTGAGGATGGGCTGCACTGCAGACTGCAGTGGGAAGACTAGCCCCTCTTGGCTTGTGGTGGCAGTGGTGATGGGGGACTGAGAGGCCAGGGAAGGACAGCAAGGCACAGGGAGTTTAACTTCAGGGCTTCCCCATGACCTGTAGGTCACGTTCATTGCTGCCTTCAGGAAGGGACCTGGGCAAAGGCTGAGCTTGGCAGGGAGAGCTCTGTAAGCACCATCCTCCTCCTCCCATTTGTCCAGCTCTGCAAACAGCACCATCTACCCAGTTACTCAAACCAGAAGCGCATTCAATCCATCAGGAGGTCGTGGGGCTCCTTCCCGAAGCTGTTTCTCAAGTCTGTCCACTTTCACCCTTATCCTAGCCACCAGCATCGCTGTTCTGGACACTTGTGATGGCCCAGCTGGCCTCTGGCTCCTGTCCCCACCTCCTTGCAATCCTGTTCCTTCACTGAAGCCAGTGTGATCTTTAAAAGAGTAGATCAGTCACATCGTTCCTTTGCTTAACAACCCTCTATGGATTCCCAGTCCTCTGAGATTGTTTTGGGCTGAATTGTGCCGTTCCCCCAACTCCCCCGACCCAACATTCATTTGCTGAAGTCCTAGCCCCCAGTACCTTGGAGTGTGACTGTATTTGGAGATAAGACCATTAAAGAGGTAATTAAGGTAAAAGAAGGTCATATGGTTGGGCCCAAATCCAGCTGACTGGTATCCCTATAAGAAGAGGTTAGGACACAGGCACACACGAAGGGAAGACCACATGAAGACACAGGGAGAAGATGTCCATCTACAAGCCAAGGAGAGGGGCCTCAGAAGAAACCAACCCTGCCGACGTCTTGATCTGGGACCTCCAGCCCCCAGAATTGTGAGAAAATAAATTTCTGTTGTTTGAGCTGCCCAATCTGTGGAACTTTGTTACTCAGCTCTGGCAAACTAATACAGAGACTACAATCCAGACCTTCCCATGACCTATAAGGCCCTGCATCCTGTCCCTGCTTTTCCCTCCCTTCACGTTTTGACTTCACCATCACTTCCTAAGGGAAGCCTTTCCTGACCTCATCACGCTATCTAAATAGAGGTCTGCTCTCGTGGTCCCCTGCCCACCTTGTCGTCCTCCATCATAGAATGTTAATTCTTTCCTTCACAGGCCTCCTCTTGGTTTTACGTATCCTATTTCATTGCTTTTGAGATGCGAACTTGCCCCACATTTGAACATTTCTGACATTTTGATGCATTATGGCAGTCGATGATGTGTCAGGCCTTAATTGCCAGCCTGCGTCCTTTCTTAGTGATACAAAAAATAATGGTGACTCTGATGGCATCTTAGATTCAGTGAAATGTGGTGCAAATGTGTCTGTGTGATTCTTTGTTTACTATCTCCTCCTCATTCAGCGGCTAACCCCATAAGGACAGGCTGTTCTAGGGTACTTCACCACTGACCCATTGCCTCACACGGTCCCTGGGACCGAAGTATAACTCACGTTGAATGGATGTCATCCTTGGAGATGACAGACTGTCACTCTGCCAGCAATCAAATGTTGGTCCTTTTAAATTAGGGCTTCGAAGCTGGCAGTCCATGGATGGGTCGGGGGCATTCACACACCTCACTCCTGCAAAAGATGTTAAGAATCCAGCTAAAAGTACAAGTTGACCCTTGAGCAGCACAGGCGTTAATCTGTGTATAATTCATAGTCAGTCCTCCATATCCGCCGTTCTTCTGCATCCAAAGATTCAACCAACCATGGACCGCGTAGTACTGTAGTAGTTACTGTTGAAAAATATCCGTGTATAAGTGAACCCACACGGTTCAAACCCACGTTGTTCAAGGGTCACCTTAATCCCTGATTGTGCTGCACGTTCACCCACCAGGAGAGAGGCTTGCTGGAGGAAATGTGCCCACCCACCCTCCTTCCTCGCCCCAGGCCTTTGGTCAGCTACCCCAGAATCCAAAGGAAGTGAATTTCATCTTTGGAAAATGTCACCCAATTGGGAGGGGCTCCTGAATGAGAAAACTCATTTATAAACTCCCCAGGCAGCTTTTTTTGCCCTTAATCTTTTGAATGTTGCTTAAATGGCAAGCTGCCCTTTTTCCCCTCTGCTGGAAAATTCAGGGTGGCTGTTTCTGCAGACGCCTGTTCCTGGTGGGCTGCATGGCTCTTTTTTCCTGCAGTGAATGAGCACTGGCTTCCCAGTCTTCAAGGCTCCCTGTTCGAGGTGATGCCCTCACCAGAAAAGCCTCTTTTAACCTGGAATGGAGGCCAAGTTTGCAGTGGAGTTTAGGCACGTCCAGCCACATCGTTTAAGACAACTAATTCCACCTCCCCTCCGTTTCCACCAAGGAGCAAGTCACACTTTAATGTTCACAGGGGGCTGGGGTGAGGGCCCAATGAGCCAGGTGGAGGGACTTGGGCAATGAGACAGTGAACACTTTGTGAAGTTCACCCTGCTACCCTCTGTAGGAGGTTCACGAGCAAGCATTTCCCCGGAGCACAGCCCCTTTGTCCGGGACACCCCAGCTCCAGGTGGGCTCTGAGAGGCCCGAGGAGGACTGGCCGGCCACTCGTCTGTGACGGGCCCCGGAGAAAGTATGCCCATCTCCCCACTGGAAAAATAATTCCCATTCTTTCCTTAATCCACAGGCTGCGGCTGTAAATACCTGAGCATGCAAACATCTCCTTGGGGCTGGTGGGGATTAGGCCGAATTAGCCTGGCCCACTGCACGAACAGAAATGAATAAACTAGGGCCCGGGGTGGGGAGTCACAGGTGACAGCGAGAGAGTGCGTCGAGGTCTGGCCACCGAGGGGCAGACCAGCCAGGCATCTGAGCAGGCCTCCGGAGGGCCCGGCCACGCCTCTCTCTTCTGCAGGCAGAACCACAGGAAGGCCCTGATGCTGATTCCGTGCACCTGCCTTCTCCCAACACCCCTCTACCATGGAAGTCCTCTGCTGGGAACTTTCCAGAGGACTCCCTCCTCAGAGGGAAGTTCCAGCTCTTTATCCTCCCCTTCCCCTGCTCTTTCCTGATGCCCTGCTTTTTTCCTGAATGTCTCTGGACATTTGTTCCGGCGTCACCCACAGACTGCTCACCCAGAGGCCCTCCCTCCCTTCCCCCTGTGGCTCCAGCCCCACCTGTCTTCAAGCTAAAGTCCTAGCTCCAGTTCCGCTTCATTCGCGAGGACCTTCAGTCGTCAAACATTTGCTTATGTTGACTTATACCCCCTGCTCTGGTCTAAGGGTGTAGTCCGTGCCAGAGGCAGGCATACATGTTTATCGTGGGGCAGAGTGATGCACTGCAGCAGAGGAGGGTGGGTACCTAGTACCTAGTACACAGGACTAGAAGCGGGACATGATGCGTGCTCTCTGATTGGGTAATCTGGGTGATGCAGGACCCCGAGGAGAGGAGAGGTGTACGGGTGAACAGTGAACGCACAGGCATGAGGCTTGCCGTGCTGGATTAGTTTGAGGACCGGTGAGAGGTTCTGTGTGGCTGTGGCTGGGGAGGGAAGGGTATGGAAGAGCCGATTAGGAGGTCATTGCTTGGGGAGGAGAGGCTGGGCATGGAGAGCTGTCAGAGGCAGGGTGGGCAAGCACCACATACCAGCTGGATGTGGGAGATGAAGGGGGGGGGGCGACGCCCGGCTTTCAGGCCAGGGTATCTCCATGTGACTGTCTGTGGGGCAAAGGCCCTGCGAGCAGTGGGCTGAGTGGGCAGGGGCAGCTCTGTGTCAGGGAGCCGCAGACGGGGCCCCAGCCTCACACATGGTCTGGGATCCCCAACGGGGCCTCGCTGAGGTCAGCCCGGGCCTGGGGTCGGACAGAAGATGCTCTGGCCCGCTTCCCTGGGGATGGCGCGTTGTATTAGGTGTCTCTGTCTGCTCCCTCTCCCTCGTCCAGGTCGGCTGCTTCCTGAAGACCCCGAGGTTCCCCATCTGGGTGGTGTGCAGTGAGAGCCACTTCAGCGTCCTCTTCAGCCTGCAGCTGGAGCTGCTGCGAGATTGGAGGACCGAGAGGCTCTTTGACCTTTACTACTACGACGGCCTGGCCAACCAGCAGGAGCAGATAAGGCTGACCATCGGTGCGCCGCCTCCCCGCCTGCCCTGTCCGTCCCCGGGGGAGCCTCCAGACCGGTGGGGGACGCCGGCCTTAGCACGCCCAGTCAGGGCAGTCAGAGAACAATGCAGACTGGGGGATCAGAGGGCGAGTGTGAGCAGGTCCTCCTGCAGGAGGGGGCCAGAGCTGGGCCTTGAGAAACTGATGGCCTTAAGGGTACAAGGTGAGGTTGAGACTACGTAGTAGACGGTATCACGGCAACAAGTTTGGGTTTTATTCTCCAGGCAATGGGGAGCCATGGAAGGTTTTGGAGCAGGGGAATGATGGGATAAGACATGTTTTTAGAAAGAATTATTCTGGTAGCTGGAAGGAGGCAGGAGGGTGGGGTGGAGACTGGAGGTGGGAGGCCAGTGAGCAGGGACACCCGTGGTGTCCAGGTCAGAACCGATGGGCAGGAACCAGGGAGGGTCCAAATAAGAGAAGAGGGGCAGGTACCAGAAGAGTCAGGTCCCAGGAGGAGGGTTGTTGGTGCTGACCTTGGGGTGAACGTTGGCCCTGGGCTGATGAGCGTGGGCCTCTCTCTCCCCGCTCCCCAGACACCACCCAGACCGTCCCCGAGGACAGAGACAACGACCTCGTTCCTCCCCTGGAGCTCTGCATCAGAACCAAGTGAGTCAGGCCCGTCTCTGGCTTTGGAGCCTTGCCTGAGTGGCTGGGAGGTGCAGTGGTTGGGAGCGGCCTGCAGGAAGGGGCATGGGTTCCTGGATTGTCCCAACTAGGAGGGGTGTGGTGAGGGGCCGGTAGGACCCCTGCAGACTGGAAAGACACAGTGCTTGGGGCTTGTCTGTATGTGGCATTTTGTGGTCACCATGGCCCAGGGAGACGTGTGTGATTTGCGAGATGCCGTGTCTTCAGATAGCTTCCTAGGATGCCCCGTGGCAGGGGGTGGGAGGTGAGCTGGTGCCTCTTGAGAGCTCTCCTCGTTCCAGGCAGCAGATGCCAGATGTGCTGAGTGCTGTTAGGCCCACAGGAGGAAGAGCAAGTGAGGTTACCTGGTGGTGGCGGTGGAGCTCGGGTAGGATCGGAAGGCGGGAGGACCCGGCCCAGCCAGGGTGCGCCCGGAGGTGGCTTCCTGGAGCAGTGGCCCTCATGCGGGAGGAGCAGCCCCGGTCCTTCTGCGGGTGCGGGTGCGGGTGCGGCCGTCTGAACACTGAGCGGAGGTGCCCCAGAGGCAGTGGGGTTGCCGGCGGGGGGTCCTTGGCTCCTCTCACCCAGCCCTCAGTCTTTAAGGGAAGCTGAGGCTCAGGCCAGGGGAGGCGGGTGAATAGGAGTTCTCTGACCAGGCCCAGGGCTGGGGCAGCACCCCGGCGGGCTGGCTGGCAGTTGTAGCCCTGGGGAATCACAAAGCCTTTGGCTGGTGACTTGGAGGCCTCAGGGTGTAGTGGGAAGGAGGGGCAGGCGGGGGGAGGGAGGAGACCTGGATTCCAGTGGGGAAGCATTAGAACTTGCCAGTGTGGTGAGCGTGCGTTCTGGCGTTTGAATCCTGGCCTTGCCGCTTTCTGGCTGGGAGCCATCGGACCTCTCCTGTCTGTACCTCACTTTGTCATCTGTAAAATGGGGGCAATGGCTGTGCCTGGCTCACACGGCTGTTGTGAAGAGCGCCCAGGACATTACCGAGCACCGAGAACCGCTCTCGTTAACGTTGTCTCAGCCGCTCCTGACTCGCTGTGACCTCGGGCGGAACCTCTGTTTTCCTGTTTGTGAAATGGTGGGGTTTGGGGTGGAGGATGTAGGCCATGGCTGGGGCCCTGCGGCTCTGACCGCCTGAGATCCAGCGGGCTCCCCTGGGGCCTAGGGCCGCTGCCCACCCACAGGCAAGTGAGCCCTTGAATGGAGCCAAAGAGAGAAAGAGGACTCCACATACACAGTCCCCAGGGACTGTGTCCCCAGGGAGCGGACGTGGAGGAGACGTCGTGACATCCTCATTACGCCCCACCCACGCGTCAACCTGCTCATCCGTCCACCTGCCCGCCCACTGGGCCAGGGACGGAGCATTCCTGTGGGGTCACGTGCCGGCGTTTCTTTCATCGGCAGGATTAAAGGCACATGCAGGTCGCTTTCCTTTCATGTACAAAGGGCCACTCATTCAGAGTGATGAGAGAAGGGCTGCATGGGGGAAGGAGGTGACACCGGCCTTGGCACCTTCTGCAGGACGGGGTGGGAGGCCACAGGGCATCCTTCCTGCAGGAGAACCTGCCCAGCAGGGCTCTGGACCGCACCCTGGGCATAGGCTCCACCCCCCTCCAGACCCCTGGGACCCCTCGCTGAAGGCCTGCATCTGTCTCTGTGCCCCTCCCCAGGGTGGCCCACCGCCCCGGACCTCTCCACCTGCCCCCGTCTGGAGTAACTCCTCTTTCCCCAAGAATGCTTCTGCTGCAGGACTCGACTCACCAGGCACCTCCCAGGAGCCCGGGGATTGGACTTCTTGGGCTCAGCCCTAATTGGCAAGTGCCTGAGAATGACTTGGGGCTCTGGTCTGTCAGGGAGCTCAGTCCAGAGACATCTGAGTGTGAACATGGGCCCGGAGCACCTCTTCTTCTTCTGTCAGCTGTCCCTGCTCCCAGAACCTACCCCCTGTCCCCGGGGCCATGTGCCATGAAATGAACCAGTGAAATGACGGCATGTGAAATGACCTGGAGAGGCTGCACGCATCAGGGGGCGAGCCCTCAGCTTGGGGCAGGCGGTCCAGGCTGAGTCCCTGACCTGCCCTTGTCTGTCCCTGCTCACTGTCGTGGGAGGAGCTTGGGCAAGGCTGAGCCTTGGCATCTCCTCCAGCAGTGCTTCCTAGTCCTCGTCACAGATAGCAAATCATCGTACTGGGGCAACACACAGGGTTAGGGACAACTGGCTTGGGGACTCTGGTTGACCCAGACTCTGCCCAGTTCCCTGATGGCTGAGGGGATCAATGGTCCAGCACGTCTGTATTTGTCTATGGCCACCCACTGGGAAGATTTGCTAGAGCGTGATCATCAGGCTTCAGCGGGCATCCCCGCTGGAGGGTGTGGTAAAACACAGATTGCTGGGTCCCACCCCTGGGGCTTCTGGCTCAGTAGGTCTAGGATGAGGCCTGAGAATCTGCATTTCTCACGAGTTCCCAGGTGCTCCTGGTGCTGCTGTCCTGG
The DNA here is from genome assembly GCF_028021215.1 of Eschrichtius robustus. Classification (NCBI taxonomy): domain Eukaryota; kingdom Metazoa; phylum Chordata; class Mammalia; order Artiodactyla; family Eschrichtiidae; genus Eschrichtius; species Eschrichtius robustus. The sequence goes on from NC_090831.1 coordinate 84,027,279, forward strand.
GACGGCACTGTGAGAACTGATGTTCTGGTGGCTGGTGAGGGCGGTGCCTACCTCTCCCTCACCCTCCCTGGCTGCCTTCTGAGAGTCAGATGTCAAGTGAGGTGCTGACCCTCCAGCATCTGGTCTGCTGTAACATACCAGACCAGGGGTACTTTCTTCCTGGCTCCGCTGGCTGCCCCCTGCCCCCCGCTCCCCCCAGGTCTGAGTGCTGCATCCCCTGCATGGACTTTGCTGAAACCAGTTCTACTCCCCCCATCACTTGCTCCGCCTTGATGGCTCGGTCCATCTGGGCAGTTAACGCGGTGAGACTTTTCCCAGCATCATTCCCGGAAAGCTGAATGGGTGAGTGAATAGTGGGAACGCAGGGTTTTTCCCGCTCTGTACCCATCAGATAACATACCCCACTGTAATGGGAAACAGCAGGCCCAGCCTCCTGGAATCCTGTTCCGAGGGGTTGGATTACAAAGGCTTTGCATATTGTTTTCATCCCAGATTCTCAGACAGCTCAAAGGGAGAAACTTGGGAAAGTAGCCTTCAAGGTCAGTGAGACCCGATAAAGCTGGGGCCCTGCCTGTTGGGGGATAAGTCCTGCTGCCTTGACAGGAAGGGCCTGTGGCCCGAGCTCAGGTCATTTCCAAGGCCAATCAGAGTCCAAGCACCTGCTGAAAGGCAGCCGAGCGCTCATGGCAGCGTAGGCCAACCTGCGGGCTGGGGGGCTTTCCCTCTCATCACTTCAACCTCACGGAACCCCTGGACAGGACTCCATGGAAGAAACAGCTGGATAAGACTCGCTTCTTGCTCTCAGAGTTCACAGTCGAATAGAAGTCAAGTTCAGAATCAACTCTGTTCTAATCCAGGGAGAGATGCGCCGCCTGCCCTCAAAACCAGCTCTGTTGCCCCATAAGAACCTCTGACATTCACGCTAACCCACATGGAGCACGCCACATCCCTGGCCACCTGGCAACCTGCTTGGGATCCACAGAAAGGCCCTTGGACACCGCCCGATATGGCCCTTCCTTCTCCAGATGGGGTCGCCAGAGTGGAGGTCTGGCGCCAGGACACACCTCGAGTCAAGAGCAGTTCAGGGCCTGGAGCTTAGGCCGGTGCTGTCCCAGCCCAGTGGAAGGTCACTGAGCAGGCAGTGTGACTTCCCGCCACCTGCTTTTGTTGCCATGGTGACATTACACAAGACCAGACTGCCAGTTTTGCCTTTGGAGAAGAGCATCCTAATTTGAACCATCCCCGGGTCCCGTGCTGTCTCCACTCTCTGGTGTGACGCACACCTCGACCTCAGAGAAGCTCCTGTTACCTTTGCTTGTGTCTGTCCCCCAGCCTCCTCCCTCCTCTGTTCTCTAACCATCTCAGCAAAAAAAAAAAAGACTCATTTATGGTCATTTCCAAAGAAGACACACACACTGACCTCTCTCAAGCTTCCAGCCTCGCGAGAATGGGAGGAAATGAAACGGTTGTCAACAGGCCAGAGAAAAGAGGAAAGAACTCATAACCGGGGCCTGGGCCTGGGCGACAGATGTTTCTGTTTGGAGGCTCAGGCAAAAAATGGAAAATGTAATTTCAGCTGGGAATGGTGCCTTTGAGGGGCTGGAGCCGCGCGCCTACCTCCCTCACCTGCTCGCCCGCCTGCCTGAGGAGTCGGCCCCAGCCTTCACGCCTCTGCTGACACCCTTCTTGCCTAGATGCCCTCTTCACAGTGCCCCTCACCCACTGAGAGAGGGCTCCTGGTGCTCCCACTGCCCAACCCCCTCTTGTGAGTTCCCTCCCTGCACCCCACACGCACAGCTGCCCCTGGTGCTCCTTGTTCATGGCACGTGCAACGCCGCTATGCGGAGCGGAGCACCCAGCAGGAGTCTGGGGACCCCAGCTGAGTCCTGGCTCTGCTGCTGTCACGTGGCATGACCTCTAGAAGGGCTGGCTCTGTCTGGACCTCAGTTTCCCCATCTGTCAATTGGGCAAAACAGTGCCTTCCCTGAGCTGTTATGAGGTCGAGAGGAGATGTAGAAGCATTCCCTCTCCTTTGGAGACCTCAGGGGGCGCACAGGCAAGTGGGGGGAGGAGGAAGAATGGGAGGAGGCAGAGGGGAAGGGACGAGAGAGTGGGGGTGGGCCATGGACAGGGCTCGGTGACCACCGGGGTCAAAGGGGAGGGAGAGTGAAGTGTGATGAAGACTCAGGTTTTCCCTCTGGTGCCTGGGCTTGAGGAGGGGCAGGGCATGTGCAGGGGCTGTGTTCACTCAGCAGCATCCCTGGGAGCCCAACACGGAGCTAGAGGTCATTGAGGGGATGGAGGCCAGCTCTGCCCTTTAGGGGCTCACAGTCTAGCAGGAGAGGGGGACCCCATGACAGCATGGCCGGGGAGAGCCTGACAGCAGTGCTGAGGGAGGATACTTCCGGAAGGAGGGCTCCTGGATCTGACCCTGAAGGAGGAGGGGTGGAGAGGGAGGATGGTCCTTCCAGGTGGAGGGCGCAGCACCGGCCAGGTTCGCAGGTGAGAGACAGCCTTGGGGCTCATTCTGTAGTTGCCCTGACTGCCAGCAGCTGACGCGTAGGACAGGACACTTGCACACAGGATACTTGTCTGGAAATCCAAAGTGAGTAAGAGGAGTTCTTGGGTGTATTTCTACTGGTCAGCTCTGGTGGCTTTAAAACCAGGCCTGCCCTCTTCTCCTTGCTGATACAGCAAGGCATCATGTTGAAAATCTGTGAAGTCAAGGTAACTGCTGCTCTGATGCAGTGATGGCTGCTGGGGAAGAAAGGGATTCAGTCGTGGGCAAGAGATGGGCCTGCCCATGACGCTGAGCTGACCTCAGCTCTGGGGACCACGGCATCTTCACTGAGCTCAACCCCGAAGCCAGTGGTCCTCAACTGGGGGCAATTTTGCACCCCGGGGGATATTTGGCAAAGTCTGGGGACATTTTTGGTTGTCACTCGTTTGCGGGAGGGTGCCAGATGTCCTACAATGCACAAGACAGCCCTCCTCCCACCCCCCCAACAGAATTATCCAGACCAAAATGTCCGCTGTGCCCAGGTTGAGAAACGCTGCTCTAAACTCTCACACCCTCAGCCTCCTCTACATCAGCATAGCTGAGTGAGCCTTGACGACGCCTCTGCACTCAGAAACCGGTCCATTCCATCCCTCCCCTTTCTCTATCAGCCCCTAATTGCATATGCAGAGTTCTTCTTTTTCATCCTTGTAACTGATCCATAGACTTTCAGAACCTTTCCTATGGGGGGAACCATTCATCCCCTAAATAAGCACAGTATCCCAGCATTTCAGCCCTTTCAAAACGTCTCTGCTTTGATTTCCTGTTGTAGTTGTGAACTGCTTCTTTCTGTGTTTCTAATACTCTCCCTGCCTCAGCACCTGTAGTCCAGGATTGGGTAGGTTAGTTACCTCTGTGAAAAGCCTCACAGGTAGCATAAACCTCCCAGCCTGACCTTAGGACTCGGTGACTGTTGGTGTGACCTGGGCGTCTAGCAGCAGGTGAGTATGACTCACCCCTGCACTGAAGCCAAACCCTGTTTTGTCACATTGGGAGCTCACAGGAGGAACTTCTGTCTGCCTGACAGTATGGGGAGGGTAAGGCTGCGAGGGACGGAGAGCGATAAGGGAAGGGCCTTGTGGGCCAGGCTGAGGGTGGATCTTATAGGGATACAGGAAGTCTGGTCTATTTCTGACTCTTCCCCATCCTTCTCTCCATGACTGGGGGCAAGAATCCAAACTGGTCTGGGCAGTAGTTTGGCCTTTGCAAACCTGCGTCCCTGGTGCCTGTCTGGAGCCAGGCTGTGGGCGGGAATGTTACTCCCCTCCCTTCCATCTTCCACCCCTGGATGTCTGGATTCAGGATGTGTCCCTAGTGTCTAAGATTTTGATAGGAAACTTACAGAGGCTGATACTCCTCTACAAATCTTAACAGGACAGTAAGTCCCCTACATACGAACGAGTTCCATTCCAAGAGTGCGTTCGTTAAGTCCAACGAAGTTAGCCTAGGTACCCAACTAACACAGTCGACTATATAGTACTGTACTGTAATAGGTTTATAATACTTTTCACACAAATAATACATAAAAAACAACAAACAAATACAAAAATAAAAAAAACTTTTTTTTTTAAAAAGGGATTCCTTTATTTTTATTATTTTTATTATTTATTTATTTTTAGCTGTGTTGGGTCTTTGTTTCTGCGCAAGGGCTTTCTCTAGTTGCGGCAAGCGGGGGCGCCTCTTCATCGCGGTGCGCGGGCCTCTCACTATCGCGGCCTCTCTAGGCGCGGAGCACAGGCTCCAGACGCGCAGGCTCAGTAGTTGTGGCTCACGGGCCCAGTTGCTCCGCGGCATGTGGGATCTTCCCAGACCAGGGCTCGAACCCGTGTCCCCTGCATCGGCAGGCAGATTCTCAACCACTGCGCCACCAGGGAAGCCCAAGAAAACATTTTTAAGCTTATAGTACAGTGCCTTGAAAAGTACAGTAGTGCAGTACAACAGCTGGCACACAGAGGCTGGCATCGAGTGAACAGGCAAAAAGGGTTAGTTACTGACTGGAGGAGGGGGGGGGAGGTGGGAGATGGTAGCGCTGAAGGATCGTCAGCAATAGGAGACGGAGGGCAAGCTGCAGTTTCACTCACGCCTGACGTTGATGGAACGCACGTTTGCATCTTTGAAAGTTCGCAACTTGAAGGTTCGTATGTAGGGGACTTACTGTAAAAGCTTTTTAATGATGTGTTTCAAAACTGCAACAATGAGGAACAGAGCAAGAAAACTGAAAACCTCAGGTTGCACAGTACAATCACTAAGGCTTCGCCTTATGTTGCTACAGGTTGCTAAAGTGCTGTTAACCCAGTAGATGCTGTAGGTCCACCTACTCCCTTGGAACCTGTGGTTATCTCAGTGCCTTCCCAGCTCGCCTTACCTCCCGAACCTGCTCAGTTGTGCAAGTCAGAGCTGCACGTGTCTTCCCCACCAGCTGAACCTATACTGGCTACCCTGAGGCATCATCAGGGTCCAGCACCAAAAGTGCAGGCAGTGGGCACTCACCACCAAGGAGCAGCCTGACTTCTCCCGGGGTTGCCAAGTTGTCTCCAGATGCCTACCATCCCAGTATCTCTCCTTCGAGCAGTGACGAATGCTATGATGCTGATGGGTTCCATCAAAGTGGCTCAACCCCAAAGCGTCTAATAGATTCCTCTAGATCTGCCTCAGTGCTGACACACAGGAAACAGTCTAAAGCACCTGGGTTCCAAAGAATCACTTAATTGTTCCACATCCGATGGAACAAGTGATGCTGACCATGTGGATGCACGCGATATGACTGATGATGAAGCAGAGGCAGGGTCCGTGGATGAGCACGGGAGGCTATCACACATTTCTTATCACAGGTTAGGCTTGGAATGGATCTTACTAAGGTAGTTCTTCCAACAATTACTCTTGAGAGAAGCCCCCTTCTAGAAACATATGCGAACTTTTTGCACATCCAGACCTGCCTCTGAGTATCTGCGACCAGAAGGATCCCAGGGACCAAATGGTTCAGGTGGTCAAATGGTAGCTCTCAGACTTTCACGCAGGAAGCAAAGGATCAGTTGCCGAAAAGCCATACAACTGCATTTTGGGTGAGACCTTGCAGCCTCATGAGGTACTACCAAATGACATGGAAGAGAACAGAAAGCTAGTTTTAGAGGGACTAGTTTCTTGAAACAGTATAACATTCGGGGCTGAGCAACTTTTCCATCATCCACCCATCTCAGCCTTTTTTGCTGAGTGTTTCAACAAGAAGATGCACTCCAGCATTCATATGTGGACCAGATGAAAATTTCCTGGGATGTTGATTGGCGTGCACAACATAGGGCAGGGCTGTGCCTTGTGTCTAGACTATGACAACTGTTATATTCTCACATTCCCCAGTGTTTATGGAAGACTTGTCCTTACAGCGCCGTGGGTGGAGCTAGGAAGAGAACGCACATATCAATTGTTCCAAAATGAGCTATATGCAAATATCGTCTCCCGTGCTACTCCTGCACAGAATTACCACTAAGATTTTTTCTTCTCCAAATGACAGATCTTTTTGCTCACTTGAAGGGAAATGGAATGGTGTAAAATATGCAAAATACTCAACAGGGGGTCATACAGTCTTTACAGAGACCAAGAAGTTGCCGGTAATCAGGAGGAAAGTAGGTTGGAAGAACAGAACAGAGTATGAATCCCACTGCCTCTGCAAGGCTGTGTCTCTTGACCTAAAAGTCAGAGACGTTGATGCGGCCATTGAAGCAAGGCACAAGCGAGAAGAAAGACAAAGAGCAGAAGCCTGAGGAAGGAATAGAGAGAAATTCAGTGGGGGTCTAGGTTATTCATGAAGATGGAGAACGTTGGCTTTATGGCGAACCACTACTGAAACTTCGTGATGCTTCTAAGCATTAGATTGGGAAATGCAACAGCCTTACCTTGGGAGAACCTGTTCACTCCCTTCTTGCAGCAGGTCCAATCTCAGGGATACAGGCAGACCTCAGAGATGTTGTGGGTTCATTCCAGACCAGTGCAGTAAAGCGAGTCATACAAATTTTTGGTTTCCCAATGCATATGAGAGTTATGTTTACACTATCCTGTAGTCTATCAAGCATGCAATAGCATTATGTCTAAAAAGCAATGTACACATCTCAATTAGAAAATACTTTATTACTAAAAATGCTGTCATCTGAGCCTTCAGTGAGTTGTAATCTGTCTGCGATAATAACATCAAAGATCACTGATCACAGATCACCATAACAAATTTAATAATAATGGAAAAGTTTGAACTGCTTCGAGAATTACTCAGATGTGACACAGAGACACAGAGAACAAATGCTGTTGGAAAAATGGCACCGATACACTTGCTTGACACAGGGTTGCCATAAACCTTCAATTCGTAAAAAAAAAAAAACACATTATCTGTGAAGAGCGATAAAGCAAAGCCCAATAAAATGAGGTCTGCCTGTACTGGACTTTCCAACGCAGATGTACAAGTAAAGTAAAAGCATCCCTGTTTTCCTCCTCTGTGGCAGGTACAATTTTGACTTCAGTCCTGAAGAAAAACTTCAGGTTTTGAAAATGTCTGCTCCCTCCCCAAACCCCACACCCTGGGAGCGTTTCTAAACCCCAGTCTCAAACTCCGTGCTCCAGTACTGCTGTTGAGGTGTGCAACATCTGTTTCCTAGTTTGTATAATCTTAGGATGTACGTCTATGTATAATATGCCTAATGCCAGATTTTTCAGAAATATTCCTTCTGCTATAAATGATTCCTCTGAGTTGTTTTAGAAAACTAGTTCCACGTATTAAAATCAAGTGCTGGTCTCAGCACTTGTAATAACTTTAATTTTGGAATTGAACTATTATTAAATTGTGTCTAACCCTGGACTCCTGTTTAATTATACTCAGTGCTTCTTAAGGCTTCATAAAGTAATTTTTTAAAAAGGCAAATCAGTGCTTTACTGAACCGCTCACAGCTCTTCACTAGCGGTTCTTAGAGCAAAGCCCAGAATCCTTGCAAGGCCTCCTGGGTCCCATGAGGTGCCGCTCCCGCTGGCTCCCTATGCCCTATGCCTACCTTTCTGGGCTCCAGCAACTGGACCTCCTTCCGTGCCTTGAACCCTCCAGGATGTCTCCATATCTAGGTCTTCCCATGTGCCTTTATTTTTATTTTTATTTTTTAAATTTATTTATTTGTTTTTATTATTGCCTGTGTTGAGTCTTCGTTGCTGCGCATGGGCTTTCTCTTTGTTGCGGTGGGACTACTACTTTTTTGCGGTGCACAGGCTTCTCATTGTGGTGGCTTCTCTTGTTGTGGAGCACGGGCTCTAGGTGCGCGGAGTTCAGTAGTTGTGGCACGTGGGCTCAGTAGTTGTGGCTCACGGGCTCTAGAGCGCAGGCTCAGTAGTTGTGGCGCACAGGCTTAGTTGCTCCGGGATCTTCCCGGACCAGGGCTCGAACCCGTGTCCCCTGCATTGGCAGGCGGGTTCTCAACCACTAAGCCACCAGGGAAGCCCCCCATGTGCCTTTAAAGTGCCACCATCAGGCACCCCTGGAAAGTGGCTGGATTCAGATGCGTGTAGATCGCGCACCTCATTTGAGGGGTTTAGGTGCGTTTGTTTTGTAGGGGCCTGGTGTGTAGGCTTGTCTGTGAGTGTGGAGGGGTGAGGTGGGCACGTCGGAACCTGAAATCCTCGAAGGCCTGGAGAGAGGAATTCCGGTGAGTGAGGACAGGAGCTGGCTCCTGTGTGGCCCCTGCAGCTGTATCTCTTTCTCTGTTCCTCTGCTCTTAGGTGGAAGGGGGCATCGGTGAACTGGAACGGCTCAGACCCCATCCTGTGACCCTCCATGTGGGTGAGCCCCATGGCTCCAGCACACATCGCTGGGGGTGACGGCTGAGCCCTGGGCCTCAGGGACAAGTCTGGGCCAGCACCTGGGCCAGCACTGCTGCAGAAGCATCCAGAACCTCCCCACCCCTTCCATGAAGGGCCTGCCCAGGACTGTGCTGTGGACCCAAAGTGCCGCTGTGCAGCCCCTCCCAGCTGAGCGGTGACTGCCAAGGCCTGGAAGGAGGCTGGTGGGGCCTCTGCTGCCTTTTCTCTGCATCCCTCCCTTGCTCCCTGCGGGGCCGGCCCCTTGCCAAGCCTCTGATATGGTCGGCCCGGGACCCTGGGCACTCGTTATTTCTGATGGTTGGCTTTCTATAAAACAGAAGTCAAACCCATGCTGAGGGCCGAACCTCATTTGTTCTGTTGCCGCAAAGGAAGCATGAGGTCTGGCCGGCTCATGGCTGGGGTGGGGATGGTGATGGGTGGAGGGGCCCCAGAGCCCCGGAGACCTGTGGGCTAAGTCGTCACCTAACGAGGGTCTCTGCAGGCGAACCATGCCCTCTGGCCCACTGGTGTCCCTGGCTGGGCTTCTGGTTTGGCCTGGCTTCTGTGGATCAGCCCCAGGTCTAAGGCACCAGGCTCCGAAAGCTGTGCCGACCAGGAGAAACTGAGGCTCCCTGGGAGCCCATCTCGGGGCCGACCTGGATCTCTGCGAGGCCCCATGAGGACGGTCATGTGGACCTGGAGGGTAGGCTACACCTGGCCAAGCAGATATGGGGAAAAGAACCTTTCAGGGTGGGACCTCTTGGCCAGGGAGGACACCGAGGTGAGGATGAGGAGAGGGACTGAGTGTGGTCCCCCGTGTGGCTGCAGCGGGGCGTGTGCGGAGAGAACTGGCTGAACTGCTCCGGTGGGCAGAGGCTGTGGAGACCCTCGCATTCCAGACTGAGGGTAGGATAGGTGGGAAGGGGGAAAACTCCATAATCGCTTGTGAAGGGAAAATTGTACTCGGAGCCTCCTTCGTTCCAACCAGCCCTCAGCCTCCGTGCGCCCCCTTGGGCTCAGGACACAAGCAGCTTGGGGGCCGTGCTCCCCCCGAGGGAGACCCCCTCCTCTTTAAGGGCCAGGCATGCAGGAGGCAAAGCTGGCATTTGGTGGTGACAACTAAAGAGCCTGTTCTGTGCTCTCGTGAGCTGGGTAAGAAGAGCGGTGGCCGGACTGGGGGTCTTTGGGGAGCGGCAGGGAGGAGCTGGCAGGGAGAGCTTCGTCCAGGCTGTGCCACGGCCCCCGTGGAGTTTGCTGTGTAAACTCCAGTGGCCATTCACAGCAGGCGTCCAGCAGAAATGCTTCCTATATGTCCCTGAAATGTTTATGCATTTGTTTTCCTTGGCCAGGATCAGGCCTCTCCAGCTGAGCGACCGGGTGGAGGAAGTCGGTTTCCCTGCAGTGGCCTTGTTTATCAGCCTGGGAAGGAAAAGTGTGTCTTTTCAATAAAACACTTAACCTCCTGACCAGGGTGCCATGGGCGGAACTGGAGAAATCAAAATATTCCCAGCGTTGCTTGGGAAGACCAGTTCCAACAAATTACAAAAGCACTTTTCTAGAAGCCAAGACATAGGTACATGTGCAGCATGACGTCCCTTGCCTGGGATTATCTGGAAAGGAAGATGAGCAAAGCCCAGCACCGCCCTCTCCCAGGTCCACAAGTCAGAATGAGCCCACGGTACCACTGCCAGACCTACCAGAATGAAATGCAGGCCCTGCTTCCTCACACATGGTGCTCTCCTTCTGGGCTGCAGGGTTTTCTAAGGAGACTGTGGGTAGGCTTCAGAGGGTCCATAGCCGCCCCCCACCCACCGCCCTGCCAAATTAAATTAAAATCTTTGTGTACATGTACATTTGTGTAATTTTCTGGGGAGAGAGTCTATAGCCTACCTCATGGCCTTGATCTTGGAACAATACCCATCTCTTTTCCCCCAGAAGGTTAAGAACCATATCCTAGGGTCGAGTGGCCTCTCAGAGACTGAACCTGGGCTTGACTGCTCTCTCTCTCTGGCCTCCTCATGCACGGGGGAGCCGGTTTATTGAACAAGCAGAGACCTCAGTGAGATGTGAGCAGGAAGCAGCTTTGTTCTTTCTTATTGCAGTTGGCTCCCTGTATCCGTGGGTTCTGCATCAGCGGATACTGAGGGCCCCACTATGGGATTTGAGCATCCTCGGAATTTGGTATCCTTGGTGCATCCTGGAACCAATCCCCCTTGGAGACCGAGGGACGTCTGTATTTCCCCTTGGATTCTCCTTCTCTCGATTGTTCGTTTCTTTGTCTCTGGATGAAAGAGTAGGCCAATCCCACTGCTCTTCCAGCAGTGTGAACAGTGAGACCAGGCTGATGGCAACACCTAACTCCACTCTCGTCACTGGAAAGCTCCTCCTCCCCCTGTTCTTGTGGGGGACCTCCCACCCACAGGGGTCTCTCCTGAGTCAGGTGACTTGTCCGTCCTCAAGATGGTGCTTAATGGAGGCTCCCAGCACCTGCCCCCATCCAGCTTCCGGCGGAGTCAACCTCCCTCCTTCCCCTTTTAGAAAGACGGGAGTCTTCCTTCCGCAGGATCCACATTTGAACCAAGCAAAGCACCGACACGTCTTTGCCTCCCCAATTCTGGAAGTCAGACCTTCCCACCTCAGGCCGCCTGTCTGCCCAGCCACCCACTGGGAGCAGTGACATGTCATTGTCCCCAGGTGGGAGTCAGGGACCGTCCCACACTGCAGGGCACACATGACAGGCTTTCGAGGAGTTTTCTTGAAGCCTCCCTCACTTGTCTTAAGGAGAGGAGTTGCTCCACTAGGAGGCAGTGGGGAAGGGGACCCCAGCACACCGATGCCTCTCTCCAAGGAAGCCCTCACCAGCTGCTGGCCTCTTCCACTGCCAGCCCAGTGCTTCCTCACCTTCTCGCATGGCTAGCGGGCGTGATGGGTGCGCCAGCCTTGGCGGGACCATTTCCACCCTTCTCTGTAAGTTCCACATGGTTGCAGCACAGGTAAGAAGAAGAGTTTCCAGTAGAGCTGCTTGAATTCTCTGGGGGCCAGAGCTGGGACAGGGCTCGGAGGGGCGTTTGGGGAAATCCTAAGGTAGGGTTGCGTCCAGACTCCGCCTGACTGCTCCCCAGGGTCTCTGTGTCTGAGCCGGAAGGGAAGTCAGGGCGCGGGGGCTGGGGCCTAACCCGTCGGAGGCACTGCTGGTGGAAGAGGGGGCAGCAGTGGGCCCAGGCTTCTGGGAGGGCCGGGAGCGGTGAGGGGCAAGTCTTGGAAGCTCTGCCCTGGAGCTTGTGATTTTGTGGGGTGACAGTTTGGAAACTCAGAAGTCTTGCCCATAATGAAGAGGTACTGAAGGGACAAGCAAGAGGAGTGCCATATAGACACAAGGGAAGAAGCTGCATCGGGACCAGAGGGCCTGAGTTTAGTCCCGACTCACCACTTCCTGCCTGTGTAGCCATGAGCGCTTGACATAAGCTCTCTGGACCTCAGTTTCCTCATTGGCAAAATGAAATCCCCCCCCCACCCCCAATAAGTCCGTAATGAGTGTGAGCACGGGGAATAGGGCCTGCACATCACAAGGACTTGGTAAGCGTTCGCTCTTAATATTTCCAGCGTGGGCTAGAAGAGGCTCCTCGGTGCAGCATCTAACCTGGACCTTGAAGGGTTTGGACAAGTGGAGAATTGGATGGAAGTTCATTCCAGCTGAAAGGAACGGTGAGAGCCAAGAGACCATCAAAGTCCAGGATGTCTTTTTGTCTCATCGGGGGCGACCCGAGAGTGGGAGGATTAGGACGGGAGGCAGAGCAGGTGAAGGACTTAGACGGTGGGCCCTGAGGCTGGGACATTTTCTCCGGAGACAAGGACTGCTCAGAGCTTTCCTTCAGACCTTTCTCCTTGGCGGGGGAGTGGGTGTGCGGCAGGCAGAGGCAGGGGGCACATCGAGGGGCTACTGTGATACTCCCAGGGAGGACGGTACTAGTGGAGAGGCGAGGAGGGCATGGAGGCGACGCATGCTGATGACCTTTGCTAGCAGAGGCCCCATGGACCATCCTCACCGGCCACTGATTCCTTTCGGGATCCTGACACTTGCAGGAGGCAAGGAGGCTGCCAAGTCCCTTTGCAGGTGTTTCTCTCCGCCCGCCAGAGTCCTCCTCACTCCCTAATCATGCCCTAATCCCCACGGGGCTGTGGGAGCTGGAATTACCAGGCAAAAATGCCAGGCATTTGCGGTAATGGGGATCGCTTAATGCAGGACGAGGGGTGGGCTGGCGGTGGGGGGGGGGGGGGGCGGGTGGCAGGCAGGCTGCCCTGGGTTTGGGGCGTACACCGCCAGCGCCCACACGTTGCTGGGGATACCACTCCGGCAGACCCGCTCTGCACGACACAGGGAGCAGTGCCCCCCCGGCTGGGTGCTCGGTCTGCCTTCCCGCCCCTCCTTCCAATGCCATTTCAGTGTGTGGTCCGCTGTCCGGCCCACATTCCCACATCCTGTTCCTCCGGAAGTCACTGAAAGCCCTCTCTTTACAGATGGGGAGACTGACCAGATAGCAGTCTGTAGCTAAGAGCCCTCCTAGGACGTTTCTCCTTCACGGGGGTCTCTTGGAGACCAGACCACCAGCATGGTCATTGGGTGGAAGGGAATACATCTGATGGGGAGGCCGTGGGGTGGGGGGATGATTCTAATCTGCCTCTTAATTCCGTCTCCGCCTCTGCCTTCTCCAGCTCCATGCACTCCCCACCCCAGACCATAGCAGCTGCTTCCCTGGTGAGCTCCTCACTGCCTGAGGCCTTCACAGGTGCTCTCCGCTGCACCTGGGTCCCTGCCCTCCAGCTCCCCGTGTCCATCTGTCAGATACTACCGATCGGGCTTCCCTGGTGGCGCAGTGGTTGAGAATCTGCCTGCCAATGCAGGGGACACGGGTTCGAGCCCTGGTTTGGGAAGATCCCACATGCCGCGGAGCGACTAGGCCCGTGAGCCACAATTGCTGAGCCTGCGCGTCTGGAGCCTGTGCTCCGCAACAAGAGAGGCCGCGACAGTGAGAGGCCCGCGCACCACGATGAAGAGTGGCCCCCGCTTGCCGCAACTGGAGAAAGCCCTGGCACAGAAACGAAGACCCAACACAGCCAAAAATAAATAATAAATAAATACTACCGATCCCACAAGGTCTGTCTCTAAGGGACCTCCTCTAGGAAGCCCTCCTAGATTACCTGGCTGAGTGCCCTTGATCAGCTCCTCTCTCACAAGCCCAGCTCCCAGTGAGTGGGTGTCGGTCACACAGCTACCGGTTTCCCCCTTTACTGTGTGTGTGTGTGTGTGTGTGTGTGTGTGTGTGTGTGGCAGGGGCCACCTGGTCTTCCCTCTCTCCCTCATCCCCGCCACCAACCGGTACCAGTCCCATCATGGGGGGATGAAACTCAAGGTTCATTCCTCTCTTTGAAGAAGCCCCTTCAGGCCTACATCTGCCCCCTCCCTTCACCCCCTGCCCCACCTCCGGGCATAAAGCCCCAGTCACTGGGTGTCTGGCTGGGGAGGTGCTGCCTGAGGTCTCTAAACCGTTGAGTTGGGTGTGGTTTTGAGATTAAACCTGGCGCCTTTCCTGTGGCCTCTGATAAGGGTGATCCTGGGTGCTTATCTGGCAAGTTCTGTTTTAAGGCCTGCTGACATCTGCGAGGCTCAGCAAAGTCCCACCTCCCTGTGGAGTGGAGCCCTGGGGGATAAGCGCCCACCTCCCCTCCCCCATCTCCTTGTGCCCTGCTGGGGCACCCAGGGTAGGCACTCTCAGGGCACTGGGGACACTGGGCCCTGCCCCGTCTGCCTCACCCCTCCCCTGCCCTAGCACAGGGGCCGAAACTGAGGGGGTGCTACTAATAATTACATGAGGACAACTGTGTCAACAGACTGCGCTGTGTGTGGGAACCTTAGTCTAAGGAAGGATTGTTCCATTTTTGATTGATCTCCTGGCACCCTGTTCTCCAAACTCCTGGGCTCAGATCCTTCCTTGGGTTTTACTGGGGGCATAGGGCTCAGAGGAGGGAACTTGTATGGATGGGAGCAGTTAGGCAGGCTTCTTGGAGAGGGAGGATTGAAGCCTGACCCTGAAGGAAGGTAGGGAAGCAGGAGGGGCAGAGGCACTCCAGGCGGGATGGGCGGGGACAGAGCTGCCAGGGGAAGGGGCCTGGGGAGTCTGGGGTGGCAGGAAGATGGAGGATATTAGGGCTGGATCCTGAAGGGCTTTGCATGTCAAGCAAAGGAGCTTGAGCTGCCTCTGTGAGCCCTGGGGAGCCATGGGGGGTTTCAGAGAGCAGGGCTGTTTTAGAAGACTCAGACTGCAACAGTGTGGAGGGCGGCTCAGAGAAAAGATGCCAACTTCCGAGCTAGGGCCACGGAGAGGAGGAGTAGGTGGGCGATACCCTGCTGCATTTTAGTGATTCAGCCTGGGGAGCAAGGTGGGACCCCATGGGCCTGGAGTCAAGGCCCCTCTCTCCCCTGCTTCCTGGCAGGCAGATCTCGGCCTTGAGTAACCATTCCCTCTGTGTGCTCCCCCGCCGGCACTGGCGGCTGCAGCTCTCCAGGGAACAGTCTTTGCAAAACATCCCTACCTCCTGATGAAGGCTTCCTCAGTCTCCCGCCTTGGCAGACCGTGAAGGAGGGGGCCTCAATGCGAGGAAGTGCCCGAGCCTTTGTTCTGGCCCCAGCCACGGCTAGACCCACTGCCCATTGTTTTTAAAGCTGTTGGTGACCTTGGGACCAGCTGGCTCCCTTGGGCCTGGCCACCTCCAAGTGCACATGGAAGACAGCCAGTCTGGCAGGATGGTTCTCAGCCCCTCGGTGGCCTTGGGGAGGGCCTCTGTCATGGGGGAGCCTCGGGGCCCCATTTGTGTTCTCAGAGTCTGAAAACCCCAGCTCTGGCCATCTGGGATGTTGGTGGGCATTCTGGAAACTGCACATCTCTTGAGGACCAGGAATTTCTCAGACAGGAAGGCAAAGAGAGCTCCCAGTCCCTGGTCCCAGGTTCATGCTTCCTCCACAGCTGCTGCTGTCGGGGCCCTGGCTCTCCTGGACCTGTAGGTCAGAAGGCCCAAGTCTATGCACCTACTGCTCTCTCTCCAGGTTTGGGGGATCCTTGCTGCACCCACCATGAGGTGTGTGCTGTGAGAAAGGGGCCTGGACAACTTGACTATTTGGGTTTAGATCTTAGCTCCAACGTCTCAGTTGTGTCACCTAAGTTACAAAACAAGCAGACAAAATTAAAACTTGTCTGAACCTCAGATTCCCTACCTGTAAAATGGGAATAATCATACCCCGTGCCTCTGAAGGTTGGTGTGAGGAGTAAGTGTACAATGCTTGGAACAGGGCCTAGCACCCAGCCTGGGCCCAGGAGATGCTGGCTCTTTTACTGGGAGCTGGATGGGAGGCCACAGGAATTGGGGTGGGTCTGAGAATTGGGGTGGGGTCACTGAGAATCAAGAAGGGTGACCATGCTGAAGCTGAGATGCAGCGAGGCCAACTGGACCTTAGCCTGTCCACTGACTGCTGGAGGTCAGTCCCTCTCCCCCTACCTTTCCAAACCCACCCCCAAGTGGCTGTCCCTCCTCTCCTTTCCCCAGCTCTTACCAGGCCCCATAGCTGCTCCTGAGTTAGATGGAGAAATGTCTTCCTCTCTGGTTGCCCCCGTAAGGCCCTCCCTCCCCACTCTAGGCTTTGGTCCCCTGTTTGTGAAATGAGGCAGCTGGATGATGTGGCCCTAGGCAGCTGGGCCCACACGCTCAGCAGTGACCACTCCTGAGTACAGGGCTCCAGCGGCAGGCACCGTGGGCAGCACCTGATGGGCATCTCCCTCAAACCTCCCGCTTCCAGGTGAGAAAACTTGAGTTTCAGGGCACCAAGGCACTCGGCCAGGGCCCCAGGCAGACTGATGGCAGGTGCCAAGCCGTCCTATTTGCTCTCCTGCCTCCTGGAAGGTTAAGCAGGGAGGAAGAGAGGGTGGGGCTTCCTGGAACCCCTCCTCTCCTATCTTCCCTTACTTCCTCCCCAGTCGCCAGCCCAGGCCTGAGACTCTGGGGGCTCTGGAAACATATGCAAGTGTCCTGGTTTCTACACCCGCAAGCGATTGTGTGGGAGCCCAGCCTTTCCTTCAATTCAGGCTTCAGACTTCTCCCCTGGAGCAAACTGGAGAGAAGGATGGGTCAGAGCCCCCGTTTTGGCCCAGACCAGAAGGAAGCCTGGCTGGCCAAGGCGGGAGCAGCCGTCCAGCTCCAGCGTCTCCGGCAAACCCCACTTCCTCTTGCCCCCCAACCCCTGACGGCTTTGGCAATCACAGAAAACGCCAAGCACTTTTGTCTTTCTTCCCTGCTAACTCAGACACACTCTGGCTCTAGTTATCTAAAGATTTTCCATTTCCTTTTCTGGAAAGTCATCAGGGTCCTACACGACCCTTTCATCACAAAGGAGGCTGGGAAGAGAGGGTGTGTCCTGTGTCACCCTGGGAAGAGCAGGTGAGGAAGACTGGGGACCCAGTCCCCAGGTGACCCCACTGTGCTCTACCTGACCCCTCTTCAGGCCGAGATGACAACTCAGGTTGGCCTTTCATAGGAACATCCCCGTTTACAGGTGAAGGGCCTTGGGAGGGGGCAGTGACTTCCCAAGGCCTCCTGGAACAAGGCTGACCAAACCTCTCTCCCCCTGGGTCCTGTCTGTGGCTGTACCCACAGTCATGTTCAGAGGCCTAGCTGTCCGAGCTCCTCGCTCAGCCCCAGCTCCCGCCCGCACTGGTCTGGAACTCTCTGAGGGCAGAACCTCTCCACCTGCAGCACGGGAGCTCCCTGAGCAGGCAGGGCCCAGGCCTCTCCCTCTGCACCAACCCGGACGGAAGCAGAGATTCAGGCTGTGAGGAGAAGATAGACTCACGCAGGATGTCCCGGACATGGGCGGGGGCGGCTACGCCATCCCACCTCCATCAGCCCCTCTCTGAGGGTCTGAGCCAGCAGTGGAGAGAGGGGCAGTGGGGAACCTCTCCACCTCTGCCGTGGCTGGAAGCCCACCCCATCCCATCCCCCCTTCTGCTTGGACTTTCCTCTCCCCAGACCACTTCTCTTCCTTTACATAAACAAATTTGTCTGCCATGTCCCCTCCTCCAGGAAGCCTTTCCTGATTATTGGGAAGAGGTGGGGCTCTTCCGCTGCCCACATATCTGCCTCACCCCTTCCTGAGGCTCAGGCCTGGGCCTTAGCTGCCCTCCCCTGAACACTCAGGGCTGCGTGGTGAAGCATCAGAACTCCAGGTTTCCCTCTGTTGTCAGGGGCCCTTGAGCCAGCTAGTGTCTGAGCCAGTAGGTGGTGGAAGAATGGTCTCCTATGGGCATTGACCATGGCGCTGACCCAGGCTTGACACAAGGGGCACTGTGTTATCTAAACTGTGACTGTCCATCAGGGATGCACCCCATGGAGGTGCCCAGGCTCAGTCCTTCTCACGGAAAGGCCCACTGTGCCCCTAAAACACAGCCTGTTTCTCAAATCTCCTGATGGTAAGATCTGCTCGATCAGTTCCCTGGGCAGCCAGAATCAGGGGAAGGACTTTCTCCTGATGACAGACAGCTGTCTCTGTTGTCATAGAGTATGAGTTGGTAAACACTTCTTTCCTTTCTTGCCATGGCTTCCAGGAAGCTCAGACGGGAAGTGATATTCAATTGCAATCTCTCGCCCATATCATGAGAAATTTCCTTCCTTCTCGTGTTTTTATTTTAACTAGATTGTGATCAGGAGTTTATTTTGTTTGCTTGTTTATTTTGGTAATTCAGCCCCTTGCTGCTCAGAGTCCTGAGACCAGTGGTCTTGAGACCAGCAGCATTGGCATCACGTGGGAGCTTGTTAGAAATGCAGAATCTTGGGCCCCACCCAGACCTACTGAATCAGAATCTGCATTTTAACAAGATCCCCAGGGGATTCATGTTCACATTAAAGTCTGAGAAGCACTGATGGAATCCTCAGATGCTCTGGGAACAGATATGAAAGGTATGTGAAATAAGACCAGTAATGATTCTCTCCTTTCCCACCCTGATTTCTCTACCAAAGAAATTTATCTTCGTTGCAGCCCTGCCCAAGCCTGACATACCAGCCCTGGCTGTGATTTTGGTCCTCAGTTGTGCTCTCTGGCAGGGTCAGGTCACTGAGGGGTGTGGGATGGGGGCCCTCTTGGGTTGTCATCTAGAGGATGAGGCAGGTGGAGGGCCTGTGCCCCAGGACAGGTTACCTTCCATAACTGTCTGCTCCCTCATGGACCAAGGTCATCTTTTCACAGTGTTGGGCTCTTGGCAGTGGCTGCTCCTGGCCACTCCTGGGGTAATGGAATTGTCCTGATGTGATCTTGCTGGGTTTGGGCCCCCACTACGACCAAGATGAAGCAGGAGCACAGAGGGCAACAGAGACCTGGGGATGGCCCCTCTGAGAAGTGACAGCCCCTGAAAAATAGTCCTTATGTCCCCACTTCTCCAAAAAGCTGTCGCTGGTCGGTGTTGGGGGACACACTTGGTCTGTGGCCCCGAAGGGCAGCACTGGGAAAGGTGGCAGCGTTGCTGGGAGGTGACATATAAGGAGCCACTCTCTAACCATAAGAGCCGCCCCACAATGAGCCGATAAGTGGTTCCCAGGGGGAAAAGTAGCCACAGAGGGGATCATAGCTCTCTGGCAGGAATGATATTAAGGAGCTTTCTGGGTCTGATGATATGCAATTTTAGGCCGCCTAAACTATATTTAGCCTCTTTCAGGCCTGGGCCTGGCTTGGACAGAGGCAGGATCGACATGAGGGGACTGGGTTCCTGAGTTTAAGGCACTGCAGCCCCAGACGCCTCTGGCCCTGGCTCTTCAGAGGTCCCAGTGATGTCAGCCCGGAGAGGGGGTGGCGGGGGAATGAGTCCCGCCTTGCTCAAGCAGTGAGTCCCTGCCAGTCCACTGTGTGCCCGCCTGGCTGCCACTCTGACAGTGGGGCCAAGGGCTAGGCTGAGACTAGTTCACCGTGTATGACATTGGGAAAGCCCCTTCAGCCCGTGACCTCAGTTTGCCTTTGTGCAATAAGGTGTTAATGACCGAAGGCCCTCCTATCCTAATGGTCTAATCCTCAGGAGTTCGGAGGTGCCCAGTCCTCGTGATGGGAGGGCCCTGGAGCGGGCCGCGCGGGCACCCTGTGAGATGACTTCCTAGGACTGACAGGCATACCTGTAAAACAATAGCACAAAGCAGGAGGCGTGTGTGCTGGGATGAGGCTGCCGGTGCTGGGGGCTGGGGAGTTAGGGCCTGGCTGGGCACAGGGGCCAAGGGCAGGGGGCCATGTCATCATTTTCTCATTAGGCAAGACAGCGATCTGCCTGTGTGAGATGATCTTGCTGGCCCTGTGGGCTCCAGGAATGTTGGCTTCACATGAATAGAATCCCCAGACTGGACCACAGGGGGAGGGGTCTCCGGTGGATGGGGAGAAGGGTAGCGCTGCCTACTTCCTCCCACCCTCCTAGACTCACCCCCACCGGCCCAGCCCACAGCATCACAACATCCTAGGAAGCCAAAGAGTGAAAGCGGGGTGCGGGGGGGGTCCCACAGTTGGCCTTGCCCATTCCTGCCCTGTGAGGGCCCAGCATCCCCCTCCTGACACCAGCTGGTAGGCTGGCAGACAGCTGGTTCCATTCACCTTTGAAAGCTTTCCCGAGCTGCCCTGCACATTGAACCTACTCCCTACCTGGCTGCAAGAGACCTGGGTCAGACCCAGTCCCCATTCCCCACCCAGGGTGGATGGTCTCATCTGGATATGAAGACAGGCTAGATATAGTATTCCCAAGAGAGGACTCACAAAGCCGTGGCGTGGCAGAAATGGCCACCGCTGCGTTCCTCTTGCCCACGGCTCCCCCCCCTCCACCATTTAAATTCAGCTTCATGTTAAGGAGCTGAGGGAGGCCCCTGGATTATGAACAGCATGGGTGGCTGCAGCTCTGAGTGCTCAGAGGTGCCAGAGAGACCGTGCAGACGTCCCAGGGCTCAGGGTACAGGCAGCAGAGGCCACGGTGTACAGGGCAGAGGGTTTCGGAGGTGCAGGGGTTTGTGGCCATGATGCATATCTTTACCCTGTGTATTTGCATGCATGTGTACATGTGAGGATGTGTGTGCACTTGCAGGTGTATATATTTAGGCATGCACACGTGTTTGCATGAGTGCAACACATGTTTTGTGTATGCAAACCAGTGTGTGTGCATTGCATATATATGCATGTGTGCCCATGTGGTGTCCATGTATATGTGTGTACATGTGTGTGAGCACATGTTGTGTGTGTGTGTGCACACATGCATGCAAGTCCATTCACTGTCAGGAGGGAAGGAAGGGACAACCTGGCCTGTGTGGTGGCACTCGGGCCAGGTGTGACGTGGCAGGGCAGGCAAGAGGGATGAAGGACCCATGATGAAGGAAGACAGAGCTGGAGGCGCAGCTCAGCCCAGGAATACGCCTTACTGGTCGGAGGGGTCAGTCTGAGCACAGCTGGAGCATGCACATCTCAGCCCGCCCTGACTACCGCCCTTGGCCGTGGTAGCAGTGGTGATGGCCATGGTGGTGCTCCAGGCCGCATTATGATTTTTGTGGGCCCTAGATTCTTTTGTTTCTGTGGGCCCCTTCCTCCATAAAAAAATATTAAAAATGAAACTTTACGACTAGGGGAATATAAAGAAAAATATATTAATCCTGGTGATGAGGTGAGTGAGAACAGTGCAAACACAGTGCAAGAGGAATTTCCCTAAAGCCCTGGAACCTGCAGCACCCGGGCAGTCCCACTGCAGGGCCCAGAGGGAGCACAAGGTGGCACCGGGCCGCACCTGCTCCCGCTGCGGGAACCCAGCTGGGGTGTGCTCGCAGGAAACGCCGAAGAGCCTGCCAGGCTCTGGCCCTGAGATGCGCCCAGCTGTCCCAGCAGTGGGAACCAAAGGAGGCGACGGCACCCGGCACTGGGGATGAGAGCACGGGGTGGCCAGCCAGAGCAGGGTCTGGCAGCCGGGATGGTTCTCAGGAAGAGGCAGAGCCCTGGGAGATGTAGTGAAGACTAGCAGAGGCAGTGGGACCCGCAGGAGGGCAGGGAGGCCCCGTGGCCAGATGACACGGGGGCATGCAGGAGAGGGCTGGAGCAGGAGGGCAGGGAGCCTAGAGTCCCTGCCTGCGGGACTTGCAGTGCCCACCTGGACACCCCCTCTGGGGACAGTGGCCACAGGTGAGGGCTGGGATGGGACAGGGGCAGGGGAGCATAGAAGGTCCCCCCTGCCCACCGCAAAATACCTTCCAGCTGCCCGGGCACTTTTCTGAGTCCTCACTGGAGCCCGAGGAGTAGGTGGTCTCTTGTCCAACAGAGGAAGAGGAGGAAGAGGCTGGGCGAGGCTGACAGACCAGGCCTGGGCAGGAACGAGAACACCTGGACTCCAGTCCTGGCTGCACCCTGACCCACCAAAGAACCTCGGGCACGTCACCTCACCTCTATAAGCTTCCGTTTCCCCACGTGCAAAATGAGGGCATCAGATCCCATGCTCTCTGACCCCTTCTCCCAAGTCTTGCTGCTTTATGATCTAACAAGGCAAAGACAGGAGATTTTTGAGGGCCCAGGGCAGGAGGGGGTAGGGGTCTCGGAGAGTCGAGTGGAAGCTGCAGTGACAGCCAGGCCAGGGGAGAGGGGAACGCCCTGTGTGTGGCCAGGGTGAGGAAAGGCTCCAAACCCTGGTACCCAGTGCGCCGAGGCCGGCTCCAGGTGGAACCCCCTGTCCTGCCTATCTCCCCTCAAGGGTGTGGTTAGCAGCTTGGGACAAATGCCACCACTAGCATTTTCTGGAAATGAGAGATGCCTCCCTCCTCTCCCGCAGGGCAGGGCTGGGGAAAACGTGACCTCACTCCTTCTTAGAGGGCCTCCTCCAGTCCCAGCAGAGCTGGGGGTGGGGCAGGGGCAGCCCTGTGTCCTCAAGGTGCCCTCATTCAGGCCTAGGAGCCCAGCCTGACTCTCCCAGCCAGGCCGGGGGCAGCTTCCCCACCTGCCTCTCAGGCTCCTCCTCTGTGGCATCAAGTGGAGGCTATTGCTGGGAGTTGCTAAAACATCAAGATAGAAAATCCCGCTTGCCAGAAATAGGGTTGACACTGTCCCACCCTGCCGGCCGCCCCACCAAGCCTTGGTGTTATTGCTCAGGGCAGGCGGGGGGTGGTGGGGGAGGGCAGTGTGAGGAGAAATGAATGGGAGGCAGTAGCTTAGAAAATTACTAAATTGTTCCGCCTCTGGTGAATCACTGGTGGCCCGCTAAATCCGGTTTTGATTTAAGGGGGATCGTGTGACGCCTAAATGGCCAGGAGTTAGCTGTCAGACAGGGAGGAATTCACATGATTTAAGAGGTGGGTACCTTGTCTCCAGGGGGAGTCGGAAAGTCAGACAGCAGATGGTTCCAAGATCTTCCCGCCTGCGCCCAGCCCTGCACTCAGCTCTGCTGGGGGCACGGTGGATGGGGAAGGAGAAGACCCAGGCCCTTGGGCCCAGCCTCGCCCCCTGGGGTCAGGAGGGGACAGCCCAGGCTGGGGTGAGCTCACTGCTGTAGCTGTGGGTGCTGCCGTGGAGGAGGGGTCAGAGGAGGCTGGTGCAGCGGGGAAGGAGAAGGAAGAGCGCGCGTGCAAACATCTGGGGGCAGTGAGCCTGGTGGCACGGGAGCCCGGGCCCTTGTCTGGGGCTGGGAAGGGGTGGTGACAAGTATGCCCCAGGGTGGTGAGTGGAGAGCCTTGAGGACACGGCCAAGGAGTTGGAGTCTCTGTTTTGGTCTCTGTGCTCTGGGCCTGGGTCCCGCCTCTGCTCCCCCTCGGAGGGGAATGGCCACACCTCCCAGGAACAGTGACTTCACCCTGGTGCTAAATCCTCGCTTCTGGCGCAGGCCTCCTGGGCAGCGGGGGCAGACAGGCCCCATCCAGGCAGCCTAGATCAAGGTCAGGGTGGGATGGTAGCCAGTGCCCTGTTGAGGGGCAGAGCTGGGAGGACCAGAGGGTTTCTCCAGGAGGGGGTGTTCATTGGTTCTTCGCCACCCTCTCCAAGACCCGCAGGGACTTTGGCCCGTATTCCCACCCTCCACCAGTGCTCTCGGCCATGGTTCAGAGAAGTCTGAGGGAGGGATTTGGGGAAATTCATCCAAGCTGCTGGTGGTCATGGCCAGTCAGCTGTCGGTGTCTCCTCCTACCTCAAGCTCCATCTTCCCGGTGGGCCTCCTGGGGGGAATGAAGTCATTGTTCCCCACAACTCAGACTGTGGGTGGGGAATCCCTGGCGGCCCAGAAGGGAGGGTCTGTCCCCTCCGTCCCTCTGCCCCGTGCTGCACAGAAGCTTCTGGCCAAGAGAGTGACAGCTGTGGCCACACCCATGGGCGTCCTCTCCCCACACAGCCCGAGGGCCGGATCCTTGGCCAGCATGTGAGGCTCTGTGCATCCACCTCTGGACGAAGCTGGGCCTCTCCCGCTGGATCCGGGTGGGGACCGGAACCAAGTGGCCCTGGAACAGCCGGCTCTGACTGGAATGCGGGTCTTGTAGACACGGCAGGAATATGGCACGTCTGGCAAAGCGTTCGCTGAGACCGTTGCTCTGGCAGGGCTAGACAGTGCCCAGGCCCAGTGGCCTCCAGCCCCGCCGCAGGAGTTGGGGAGGGGGTAGCCCCCCTTCTTTAGCCTGGCTCAAGCCTGTGGGCTCTGGAGGCTGGGCCCACGCCGCTGCCCGTGGGAGGGCCACAGAGCCTGCTGAGTCAGGTCGCACCGGAAGGGGAGCTGGGTGGGTGTGGTGTCCTCCACAGGGCCCGAGCTCCCTGGCTGGCGGGACCACAGGGGCGGCTCTCGCCTCTCCTAGCTGCTCCGATGCTCCCTTCCCCACCAACCCCCTCGCCCCCTCCCACCCCGATTACGCGGGAACGGTGAAGATGGACCTCTCACTCCCACTCCTCACTCATCCTAGTGCCTCCGGGGCCAGCTTCCCCTGCCCTTGTCTTTGTTCCTGGCCCAGCAGAGCTGGGGTTTCCATCTGGTACCTGGGTCCATCAGGGCCCTTCCTGATAGGCGGGCAGAGAACCAGACCGGGGTTCCTGAGTTCCCCAGCTCTGCCGTTCCTTGGCAAAGCGCTTACCCTCCGAGCCTCCCAGGGCTGTGGTGAGGATGGACCCTCAGACAAAGGCTGTTTCCTTCCTTCTTTCCCTGGTTGGCCCAGATTTGTGGCAGACCAGGGAGGAGGTGGAGGGGTTTGGGGCCTTTTTGGGTCTGGGGCTCCCCTTTCCCCATTGAAATGGCCACAGAGGCCCTTTTCCATTATGGGAGATGGCGGGTGAATGAGGTGGGCATTATTCTGGAGATGCCTGCGTTCTGATGGCGCCTCCTGGTGACGGCAGTGCCTTCATCCAAAGGAATGTAGCTATAATGGTGGCATTTAAGGCAGATGCCATGCTGACCTGGGAGAGGGGGCAGGAAATGCAGGGGTTTCGGGGGGTGTTGCCCTGAGGACCCTCGTATCATCCTGAGATTAGTGGGTGCCTGATTTGCCTGGGCAAAAGTGCTTTGTCAAAACCCCTGTGTCCCCCGTCTCCTGCCCCACTCCAGACAGACATGGCCATCCAGCAAGTCCACGCTCACACACGCGTGACCCCAGCCACTCCCACAGAGCCTGCAGGCTCATGTGCTAGAAGGAGCACTTCAGGAGCTCAAGGAGCTGGGCCGCTTCGTTCGTAGCTGCCTCCCCCAGTGCCCAGAACAGTGTTTGGCCGTGACACGGGCTAAGTAATTATTTGTCGGATGAATTAGTACTTCCCAGGTGACTGTCACCCTCAAGCACAGTAGCACGTGATGTGTCCTCTGCTGCCTGGGTCCTGACCTGGCCCGTGGACACTCTCACAGAGCCTGGAGCATACACAGGCCCACGCAGGCTCCGATTCTTGTCTCTGGGGTGCTGCATCCCGACACCGGCCTGAGTCTAGTGGCCCCTCTGGGGCCAGCTCTCCCCCTGCTGCCTTCCTCAGGCGCTCCTGGCTGGGTCCCAGCACCTACCACCGTCAGAACTAGTCCTGCACCAAGCAGAGGGTGTGTGCTCCTCGGTGGACAGGGAGCCCGTGGCCTGAAGGGAATGGTCCTGCTCCGGAAGACCCTGCTCTGAGGTGCGCCCCCGCCTTGCCCTCAGAGCCCCGTCTGAGGGGAAGCAAGGCCGTCCGCCAAAGCCTCAGAGCGAGGGAATCCCAGCCACGTGGTGGAAGCTCTGGTCGGAGGCTCGGAACTGACTAGAGAACCCTTCATCACGGGGCATGGTGGCCACCAGGCCATGGGGCCAGGGTCAGGGCGTGAGGAGCCTCCTGGGGCACGGAGAGCTGAGCCAGGCCTGCCCAGAGTGAAGGATGTGGAAGAAGATCCAGGAAGTGTCCTAGTGGGGCCGGCTCCCTCCCTTGGATGGTTAAGTAAGGCACCGATTACCTCTGGGCACCGGGCTCTCTGGGCAGGCAGGGCCTGCTAGCCACCGTGCTAGCTCCCTGCCTCACATCCACCCTGTCGTGTACTTACAGACACTCAGGTGCACACATCTCCCCCACCCCTAACCCGGTGGGCCTCCTGCTCCCGGCAAACACCGAGCTGATCTCTGGGGGGTCATCGCCAGGGGGAGGGCAGCCCTGGTGCGCTGCAGCCAAGCAGGACGGAGGTCAGTGGGGTCTAGCGTCATCTTCTGCAGATGGTCCCTGGACACACACAGAGCTCAGAGAAGTCCTTCCCCTCACTGGGCCTCATCTTCCCACCTGTAAAATGGAGAGAAGCCAGCATTCTGGTGCAGGGCTATGGTAAGGCAGGCAGGGGAGGGAGGAGAGGGCCGGGGAGGCCCCTCTCTCCTGGGCCCAACGTCGCCCAGGACCCCACCTGGCTCCTCTTCTCACAGAATAATGTGCAGCAGGCTGGTGGCCTGGGTCTCCTGACCGGGCTCCTGGCCCAGGAGTCCAGTTTCTTGCTGAGTTCATTGGCTGCCGCTGGGCCTCTGGCATGGGGATGCACGGGGCACAGGTGGGACTGCAGGGCGGGGCCTGCAGAGCAGCCCCTTCCCCTCCCCCTGCTCGGGGTGTTGTCTGATCCCCTGCCCCCCACCTCCCCTCTGCTTGCTCATCTTTCTTTTCTGGATTCTTGCCTCTGGGTCCAGTCCTGTGTCCCCTCCTTCCAGTTTGTCTCTTTACCCTCTGCGCTCTCTGTCTCTCTTCCTCAGCCCTGACCCGTCTCCCTGTCTCTGTCTGGGGATCTATCCCTTTCACTTCCACTTTTGCTGATTCTACTTCTCTCTGTCCTTCCTTCTCTCTCTGTCTCTCTTCCTGTCTCTCTCTCTGTCTCCTTTTCTTCTTCCTTTTCTGTCCGTGTCTCTCTGCCTCTCCCTTTCGTGCTCCCTCCTTTTCTCCCCCATCTCTCCCTCCCAGGCTTTCCAGTCTCCAGGTTAGGCTGCCATTCCATCTGTCTCCCCCGTGTTCTGCCAGCTTGACAGTCTTTGAGAGGAAAGTCCTCACCTGCCCTCATCTTCCCACACCTGCCCCGAAATCATTTGCTCAAATTGCTTCAGAAGCTGGAGGGCTCCCAGCATGGGGGCCTCTCAAATTCTTACTGATCTCAGGCCTGCCCGTGACCACACAGAGTGGAGGGTGGTCCACGGACAAGCTCTCTGCACCCTCTGATGCCTCCGTGTCCCCATCACCTGAGGCCTGGCCGGTGGGGCTGGGGGCTCTGGGCCATTCCTACAGTGACATCGAGTGGCCAGGTCTGGGCCAGGTGTGGGAGGCCCAGACTGCCCCTGGGGACCCCTGGACCTGTGGACTCCAGACTAATGTCACTCTGAGGCGGGATGGGGATGCCAGGCCAGCACTGTCATGGTGCCCGCCTCCAGGAGGGCAATGTCTACCTGCTGAACCCAGCCGCTCACCCCGCCCCATCCATCTGGAGCGCCTGGCTTTGTCCTCGGGCACCCCCTGAGCTTTGCACACAGGGCGGGGACACCTGGATTTCTCTGGCCCTCTGAGCGGGGCCAACTTGGAGGAATTTCTCAAAGCCTATTAGAGCAGTGGCTGCCTCCTGCCTGCCTCCTCGGGCTGGGCAGGGCTGAGGGCGGAGGAAAAGAGGGAGGGAGGAGAGAGAGGAGGAAGGGAAAAGAAGTTGGCAGGCTGACAGCAGAGCTGTGTCTGCATCCATCGCTGAGAGGAGGCCCATGCGGTGTGGGGCGGGCCACGAGCAAGGAGAGGCCTTCCTCCCTTTGTGCTCCCCCCTTCTCCTCCCCCCAGGGTCCTATAAATAGGCCCAGCCCAGGCTGTGGCTCAGCTCTCGGAGGGAGGCGAGCACCAGGCAGCGGTCTCCAGCCAAGCCCCCTGCCAGCATGGCCAGCGAGTTCAAGAAGAAGCTCTTTTGGAGGGCAGTGGTGGCCGAGTTCCTGGCCATGACCCTCTTCATCTTCATCAGCATCGGTTCTGCCCTGGGCTTCCAGTACCCGATAAAGAGCAACCAGACGACAGGTGCCGTCCAGGATAATGTGAAGGTGTCACTGGCCTTTGGGCTGAGCATTGCCACGCTGGCCCAGAGCGTGGGCCACATCAGCGGAGCCCACCTCAACCCGGCTGTCACGCTGGGGCTCCTGCTCAGCTGCCAGATAAGTGTCCTCCGGGCTGTCATGTACATCATGGCCCAGTGCGTGGGGGCCATCGTCGCCACTGCCATCCTCTCGGGCGTTACCTCCTCCCTGCCCAACAACTCGCTCGGCCTAAACGCGGTGAGTGGGGTGGCCCCAGGCTCTGGGGGCTCAGTGCTGAGGCGGCGCTGGTCTCATCCTCCGCCCATTGTGCAGATGGGGACACTGAGGAACAGAGAGGACAAGAGGTTGCTGGAGGTCATGCAGAGTTGGGACTGGAAGTCAGCTACGCCTGCCGTCCAGAGCCTGTTTCCTGCCAGGCACTGTGGGGAACTGAGACCCAGCATAATGGTCTTGCCCACGTCCCCTGCGGGCCTCTGTTGTGGGGAATAAGCTAACAGTTGGGCCAGCAGTTCCTCGCCCCTGGGCTGTGGTTTCTTGTCCCGCCACTCCCCAGCCCTGCCTGTGCAGCAGCTCTCTCCCTGTGCAGCCTGGACCCTGGGGACACCCTGCGCGCTGTCCCCAGCCTCCCTGCACCACCTGCCCGGCATGTTCTGCAGCTGGTCACACAGTCCTGTGTGAGCAGGACTCCCCTGGAGGGGGGTCACTCAAGCTTCCATGCAGCCCCACAGGTCCCCCAAACACACTGCCTTCAACGAAAAAGCTCCTCTTGCTCTTCTGGCCCCGGGAATGAGACAAAGATGGGGGGTGAAAACACTTTCTGGACAGCCTGCAGGTGGCTTTCCTGGATTACAGCAAGCGGGGCGGGGGGGGGGGGGCCGGAGCGGGCGACACCTTGCCTCCTATCTGGGTCCACTCTCTGTCACCAGACACAGAGAGGTGTGGCGCGTGTGTTTGTGTCTGTGAACGGTGTGTACACGTGGGTGCCGGCATGGGTCTCCAAGTCTGTGGCAGCTGGCTCCACTACTTCTGGAAGTGTGTCTGTGAGCACGTGAGTGCTGCTGTGTGAGCGTCCCCGGGGGTGCGTGTGTCCCTGCGAGCGCCCACCGCTCGCGGCTTGAATGGGGCCTGGCCTGGGGGCACTCATGAGAAGCAGATGTGGGGGACTGGGTAGGAGCTGCGGAAAAGAATTCCTCCCGGGCCGCTTAGCACAGCGAATTGGCCGTTGGCGGCAGCTGCCTGCTGTCGCGGACCTGGGCTTTTCCAGACCCTCAGCCAAGTGCAAACTCAGACCTGGCTTGGGCCACAGCAGGGGGAAATTTGGCCTGAGAGGCTGAGTAAGGCTTGGAGGAGGTCTCAGAGCACCCGAGGGGGTGTTTCCACAGGGAGGGAGAGAGGCAAAAGAGCAGAGAGGAGGAAGCAAGTCAGGTCGAGACTGGCGGGGCCTGGGCCAGGCAGGCCGGTGTGGGAGAGTAAGGGAGCCGGCCAGGGGCTCTGCAGAGAGAGCCGTGGGTGATTAGAGAAGCAACTGCCCTCTTGCTTCCCAGCCAAAGTTCAGATCCCGGTGCTGCAGCAGGGGGAGTCTTGGCGAGGTCTGTGCAGAGGCAGCTGGCGTGACCCTGCCAAGGAGGGATTAGCACTTCTTCTGTCACAGTGACACCTCACCCAGCCTAGGACTGAAGGTTAGCCCTGCGGCCTGGAGTTTAGACTTTAGTCGGGGAAGATGTGGTCACGGTGGATGTAAGGCCCTCCAGGCCTGTCTCTCCAGTGGGGGCAGAGCCGGGTGACTTCGGGGAGTGCGCACTGGGTAGGGTCAGGATCACCTTGGGGCTCAGCTGGGCACGATGGGGATTGGGAATGGGTCCTCCTAGGGGAGGAGTTGAGTCTCCCTGGGCCTTCTGGCCCCCTCTTGACCTTCCCTCTCAAGGGACAGGCAGGACAGGCATCTGCTGGCCGACTTTGCTCTCTCACATGGGCATCCCAGGCAGCCTCGAGGAGGGCAAGCACCTACCTCTGTGCCATCTTGATCTGGCCACACCCTGCCTTAGTGTCCCTTTCCCTTGCAAGGCTCCATTTTCCAAAGTCACCCCAATACCTGAGCTGGATGGGTCGCAGAAGGGGGAGAAAAATGGGCCCAGCCCTGGGCGGGGAAGCAGGCAAGTTGGGTTCAAGGCCTGGCTACTGCTAACTTGTTGAGTTTTCTTGGAGTTGAGAACGCTGAGCCTCCAAGAGGGGACCTAGGTCTCTTGATATCTCTTGGCCACACCCATACTACTAACAAGCTTACTTTGTGGACTTGAGTTTATCACTCTTCCCAGGAAGGTCTGCCTAACAGGAGCCCAAGAGGGGCCATGCTGAACATAAGGGCACTGAGGGCTGTGGTAGGGGCCCAGGGACTGCCCTGGCCACACCATGGAAGTTTGGGGTCCAGAAGCACAAGTCCTGGGCTGAAGAACAGGAAAGGGGTCCAGAACACTGAACCTGGGATCGGAAGAGACCTGGGAGGTGGCCTCAATACCTCAAGAGGGGCAGAGACCAGCCTACACAGGTGACACACTCTTTCCTCCAGGCTCTGGGGGAGGCTCCCACAGCCCCTTGAGTCCCGAGCCCCACCCCAGCCCAAACCCATTGTTGGCATGGAGATTTCCAAGGAAAATAGGGAAAGAAGTGGCAGGAAGTGGTTGGAATGAGTCAGGGGGTATCCCCCGGGGACATTCTGGGGACAACTTTCTCCTCACTGAGTCAAGACTCAGGATATGCCCCAGAGGGACCAGGGACCTCTATCCAGCCTGGCGCATCCTGGCTAGTTCTCAGAGCCAAACCCTGATTTTGTTCCTAGCGTGAGAGGCTCAGAGGCAGGGGTCGGTGCCAGGTCTGCCCTGCCCTAGCTCAGCTACTAATACCCTGTGTGATTTCATGCAAGCAAGCTTGTCTGTGTGGCCCCAGCTGCCATCTGTGGAGAGGGGAGATCGCAAGGTATGGCTGGGCTCTGGGAAGTCAAAGATGCTCCTGAACCTTGGAATCTGGACCATTCGCCTGCTCTTTTCCCTCTTCCCCTCTCTGGCTTGCTCGCCCTATAAACGTGACTGTCACTGCTGCAGACTGAATGCAGGGCTGAGTCAGCCCAATCCCTGCCCTGGGAAGCCCATGGTCCTATGCAAGATAAGCCTGGTGCACATCTGTCCGTGATAGGGGGCAGGAGGCCAGTGCGATAAGAGGTATCAGGGCACCTGGGAACTTCTGACTTTGAGCTGTGGTGAGGGCCAGGAGGGCTTCAGGGAGGAGGTGCCATGAGAGCCTGAATGTGAAGACTCCGGGGTGGGGGGAAGGGGCTTCTAGGTAGAGGAGGTCATGTCCTGAGAGTTGTGGGGTGTGGCTGACGGGGGGTCATGGTGGGAGGCTGGAGCTCTGGAGAGAGGTGAGGGCTCAGGGTTCAGGCCAGTGTCTACCTGCGTCCAAGAGGGGACTGGATGCCAGGCCATCCAGAGCCTCTGATTTCAGCCCCTTCGGGGGCTCAGGCAGAGCGCACACTTCCCTTATTTGGGGGTCTTTTCTCAGCCCCATTGATTCTGGGCCTGACTGCCTGGGGACTGTTTCTACATGGTGCATCCAGGGCCTGCCTTTAGCCCCAAACTTCCCACTTCCCCAGTTTCCTGGGCCTCAGTTTCCCCAGCCACAGAATGAGAGCACCCCCCTCTCCCTAACGCCCCCTTCCCCATGCCACCGGTTCTTCCAGAGTTGAGGGCCCTCGGCCTCCCCCAGAGCTGGGGGTGGGCTGGGGGAAAGGGAAGCCAGTTTTCCGACGGCCCTGCCCAGGGAGGGGGCTGGGGGCTGGGTGGTGATGCCACTGATGGGACATATAATTACTGTTTCTAGCCAGAACCAGATGAGGGGGGAGGGCACAGAGCGGGGCAGGAGCTTTGCGGTGGAGACTTCCCTTACCACGGAGAATTCTTAGGCTCTTTCCCCCATGAGAGCCCTCGGAGCAGCCCTGCCCGCCCCATGTTGCCCACCCTGACGCCTGGCCCTAGCCAGGGCTCGTTGTGGGAATCCTCATGTGAAGGAGCTACGCTCTGAGAGGGGACATGGCCCGCCGGGTTCCCTCGGTCTAAGGGGACTTGCCTTGACTCCCCCGTCCCCAGGTCACAGCCTCCCCTCACACCTGGAGCCTTTAGCTCACTGCAGGCCAATCCCACACTGTCTCCCCACAACCTGATCTCAGGCCCAAGTAGTGGTCCGCGCTTTCTCTGGGGCCCTGCCCAGCAGGGGTGCCTTTAGCCTTACCCACCAGGGCTTTCCCCATGCAGGTCAAACATGCCCCCTGCCTCGCCTTGAAGACTGGTTTGGGCAAGCTTTCCTGGGGACACAGGGAGCCCTTGGTTCTTGCTGGCAGAGCCCCCCTGGGGGGCCATGGTCCTTGTCCTCTGGAAGCACCGATGGGTCTGGGGTCTCCTGAATGGGCGTGGGCTGAGCCCACATACCTGCAGGTAAGGGCAAGGAAACGTCCTGGCCCAGGGTCCCCTCAGCCAGAGCCTCTCTCTGGGGTCCAGAGGGGCTCCTTACCCATGGTGGTGCCCAAGGGGTAAGTGAGGGGCTGTCTTTACACAAGCAAGGAGCTACAGTCCAACGGGCAAGCGCACCCTGAGGCTGGAAAACCTCAACTCAGAAGAGGGTAGAAAAGGCTGGGAAATGCCCATTCCTATGAGCACTTCCTTTCAGTGCCTGAAATCCCACCATCGGGACAACCAGAGGCAGGTGTCTGCTCAGTGTAAAGAAAGACGCTTTTTTTTAAAAAATTGGGGAAGGGCAGCCTCCAAGTCAATAAGCTCCCTGTCATCAGGACTGTGCAAGTAGGGTCTGTCAGGCAGCCGGCTGCTCTGGGGCGTGTGTCTGTGGAGGGCATCGGGCGGTTACAGGTGGGTGGGTGGGAGGTCCTATAACAGGCTCCGTGCCATATGGAGACCAGCGGTTCAGATGGCCATGTGAGAATCCTGCACTCAGGATCCTGGCCCGGAGGGTGACCGCAGGTCTTGGGGGCCGGGGTCCCACGTCAGGCGGGGAGGAATCCTGGACAAGGTCTGGGGCTAGAATCTGGGCTGAGGCCTCTATTTTACTGGTAAGGAAACCGTGGCCCACAGAGGCATGGAGACGTGCCTAGGCTGCACAGCAGATGATGGCAGGCAGGAGCCCCCAGCCTCCTGCCTCCAACCCTTGATTATCTCTGCTGCTCCAAATTGCACACATTTATGCTGCACCAGTACACACACGTGCACTCACACACGCAATGGTACATGGCACACGGGCACACATACATGGGCATGAAGCACACTCTCAAGCCTGGGTGGTTCCACTCAGGCCCTGGGACCCTAGGAGGGTACGGGGAGGGTGGTCCTCAGTGGAACCTCTTCCTTTCCCGGGCAGGAGGGCAGGGCTGCCCTGAAGTGAGGAAGGGAAGGAGGAAGCCGTTGCTTTGTGTATTGTTTCTTGTCAGGAAGATGAAATGGCTTCTGGGAGCAAATAAAGAGCTCTTTGAGACCTGCCTCTCTCTCTTACTCAAGGGGGCTTCCTTCCCTTCTCCTCCGTCCCCAGCCAGTAGTGGCACTTGTGTGTGGGAGTGCAACACACAGGGACAGGGTGACACACTCAGAAATGCATCAGACACACAAGATGAACATCTAGGGCCACACAGAGAGTCCTGCCCCAGCCTCCGCGAAGCCCATCTCCATAAGAGATGGCACCCTGCGTGATAAGGATTTTCAGAGACAGTTGAGATGCATCTGGCCCATACATGATTAGTTTATCTGAATGTCCCACGTGGGCTGAAAAAGAGGGTATCTTCTCAAATATGGAGGTGCAGGGCTTATGCATTTTCCTTAAATCAAACTTGTTAATTGTGTGGTTCAAATCTTCCCTGTTCATGTTATTCATTTTTTTTTTTTTGACTCTTCATTCCATCAGTTTCTAAGAGAAGGTTGTTAAACCCTTTCACTCTGGTAGTGGACTGATCATTTTCTTCTTGTAATTCTGTCAATTTTTGTGTCATATATTTTTAGGTTGTATTGTTTAGTGCATACAGGTTGAGAACTTATGTAACTCTTGGATAGACTTTTTGTTTACTTATTGTCTAATAAACCTCTTAATGTCTAATGAAAAAGAAAAGGAAAGAGTCACACCTGGACACATGTGGTCACCCACAGATACCAATCTACAAAGACACACAGAGGCACACAAAGCCGTGGATCCTCAGAGGCACGTGCATGCCGGAACAGTCACGGAGGGGTGACGTTGGGGGGCTCACCGAGGCCCCCCTCACTGGGAGTGCTGAGTGCTAGAGGCAGTGGGTGTGTGGGGCAGGCCTCAATGTCTTCCCTCCCCTGTTCTTTGAGAGTGGATACCTAGAGCCACAGCCGAGCCTGGCTCTGGGACCTGCTGTTCCCCAAGGGTGGGACGCCATGGTGCCCAGGCCAAGCTGGGGCCCTGGCCCTTAGAAGCTACTTTGGTCATCCTGCCCATGGGCAGTGGGGAGGGTTCCAGGCCCATTCCTGGAGAGGTCAGCCTTGTGCCACCCTGGTGCCTGGGACACCCTGGCAGCTACAGAGCATCTTCTGCCAGCTCCTCAGGCCAAGCTGGGAATCGTCAGGACCCTTAGCCCAACCTGTGGGTAGCCAGCACCTTGGCCTGTGAAAGTGGGTGGCACAGACCCCCTGAGCAAGGATTCTGACTTTGCTCTCTCCTTCCTGGGCCTTGGCCTCCTTGTCTGTCATCTCACAGAGCCTTGAGCAGGCTGCCCTGCAAGGTCCACAGAGACCAATGACTGGCCTGTGGTCTCCCAGTTAGAAAGCAAATGAACCAGCCCTGCCAAGCTCCAGAGGGCTTCCCTGGCTGCCTCTAGAGAGGGTGGAAGCGCTAGAAAATTAGCATCGTCTGCTACTTCTGTCACCACACAGCGAGCGTCCCCTTTGAGGTCTGGGCGGGGAGATGAGAAGGTGTCCCCATTCTGTCCCCACCGAGCTCCCAGGCCAGGGGGTCTGAGGCACCCACACAGGAGGCAGAAAGGTTACTTCTCTGCAAGATACGCAGGCCATTCAGTGAGGGCTCGGCAGAGTGGCAGCAGAAGTTAATTCTAGCCAGGGACCCAAGAAAACTTCTTGGTGCTAGTGGAGTCTGAATTGGGCCTTGAGAGTGGGCTTCAATGGGTTTGATACAAAAATGGAGAGCTTGCATCTTTCTGATGCTTTAACTAAATGTGTGGATTTTTCTGTTTTTTATACTTGTGTTCAGAAAATTGATTGTTTTTTTTTTTTTTTGGGGGGGGGGCTTTCATCAGTGAAATATAAGACCTGGACTGGGCAAAACTACCTGGGGATGTGCAAACATTTTTTTTTTTTTTGACTGGGATTAGCCCTATTTAAGCAATTGTGTCAAATTTAATAGGTTGTAAACAGGATCATAGGGTCTGAATTTTTACTTGCTCTTTTCTGGACATCAAGTTTCAATAGACCTTTAACTATCCCTTCCGATTTTGAGTTATCAGGTTTTTTTTTCAGATGTAGGTAACACAAGTGCTTTGGCAGTTGAAAGAGCGGAGGTCATAGACATGGAAGCAATCAGGGGAATCTTCCTGCTGCTGGTAGTAGTGGTAACGGGTTTGGGGAGAGGAAGGTTACTCACCCATGTAGTTCTGGGCTGTCAGGTTCTAAGGGCTCTGGGCAGCTAGGAAAGGGTACATCCTAGGGTTCCCAGGGCAGGTGTCACTTCCTGTGGACAGGTCATGGCACCAGGCCCCCTGCTCTGCTCACTTTGCATGAAAAGTGGTGTCCTTGGGCAGAGCAGGGGCTGGGATGCTCAGACCTGGTTAAGAATGGGTGTGGGGGTGGGGGGGAGATGAGCTTGCCCAGACCACATCTGTGAGGAGAGTGTGGTGGGGATGGGGAGTATGAAGCAGGAGCCACTTAGAGCAATGGCTCCATTAATCAGTGTGGAGGGGCTAGTTTCAGGACTCCTGCCAGCTAGCAATTATGCGGACCCTGGAGAGCAAAGGAGAGAGCGTGAGGAGGAGCCCTGGACATCCTGAGCGCTCAGACGCGGAGGGTAACAGCAGGTGTGAGTGTGATGGGCATTGGTACAAGCTGCCCGTCCTCACCAGCCTCGCCTCCAAGGAGCCTGTCCCGGCTCCAGGGAGGCCTCACTCCCATCTCCACACTCTTGGGCAGCAGAGCCTCTCCCCTTCTGCCTGTCCCCCCACCCCATTCCTGGGGATGAGATGAGAAAGAGCCCGAACAAAGCCACAACAACTATCCTGATCCCTCCTGCCTCTGCAGCCCTTCCCAAATGCCCCAAGACTGTCCCCACAGCCTTAGAACCTCTGGCCTCTCTGGAGAATGGGAAGGGAAATTTAGATCTATTTTACAGATGGGGAAACTGAGGACCAGAGAGGGCGGAGGCCATAGTCATGGTGCCAGCAAATAGGAGAGCAAGGACCTGAACTCAGGGTTTCTGCCTCCACAGCCCCACGTTGAGGTGTGAAGAAAACTGGGTATTGCCCAGAGGGCTGGCTGAGCTGAGGGGCTGCAGCCCTGGGGTCGGCCAGGAAAGGCCCAGAGCTGGGGCTGCAACACAGGGGAGGGGATGTGAGTCACTTTCCCTGTGACCCAGGGCTGCAGACAAAGGCGGGAAGAGAATTGTTCTTGTAGGATGGCCTCAGGGTGGGGCTGAGAAAACCTCTGGATGGTGGTGGAGTGCCCTCCACCTAGGACTCTGCAAAATGCCCTGTGGCCTTGGGGACAGCCCCACTCCCCTACCCTCCGGATGAGACTTCAAGTTCAGTCTTATTTGGACACACCGGCCTGGGAGAAGGCAGCCTCCTGGCCACATCCAGGCATCTTTGTGGGGGGGCTTGTGCTGACATGGCCCAGCTCCCCTGTGTGGGCATATCTGGCCCCTGGGACCCTCATGTGCGGGAAGGTGCAGGGGCTCCCTGGGGAGGGGTCTCCCTGGTGCAGCTGCAGAGGGAGGGCTCCGGTGACCTCACAGCAGCTCCCATTCCCTTCTTTTTCCATGAGTCATGTTTCTAAAAGTGGCCCACGAGCAAGTGGGAGCCAGACGGTGGTGGTGCGGCCCGCGTGGCCAGAGAGAGGGAGGGGCTCTGGGCCAGGAGGGACAGGGAGGGGGCAGATAGGGAGGGCAGGGCTCAGAGGAAATGGGATAGAGACACTGGACCAGGGGAGAGACAGACAGAGGTGGGGAAGGAGACAGAGGGTGGGGATGCAAGGGACGTAGGCTCAAGGGTGAGAAGGACACAGGGAGCTGTGGCCAGCTAACTGAGGAAGGCCCTCCCCATCTTTGGGAATTTTAGATGCAGCAGAGGATGGGGGGGAATGTTCAAGCCTTTTGGAGTAAGAAGCAATGTCTCCAGCTGGGCCCTGCCACCCATTTTCTTCTCTTCTTTAATTGTCCCTGAATGTCCCTAACCATCTCCTCCCATGTCTAGGGCTCACCTGTCGCCTATGGCCTTGGTACCCCCAGGGTACCACGGCCTGGATGTAGCTGGATGCAGAAGCCCCGCCCCCCCCAGCAACCCCAGGCCTCTCCGGCCTCCAGAGAGAGTGCCACAGTGTTTAGGCCAAGCTGGCGCTTCCTCAACAGGTGTGGGAGGGGACAAGGTCCACTAATGGCTGTATGTGCTTGAGTGTGGCCTTGCCAGGGGCTGATGCGATGGGCTCTGAAGGCACTGAGGGTCTGGCCCTGGGTGCCCGGGCCTGGGGGCCCTGGGACGCAGTTCTTACTGCCCCTCTCCCTTACAGCTGGCCCCTGGCGTGAACTCGGGCCAGGGCCTGGGCATCGAGATCATCGGCACCCTGCAGCTGGTGCTGTGTGTGCTGGCCACCACGGACCGGAGGCGCCGGGACCTCGGGGGCTCGGCCCCGCTCGCCATCGGCCTCTCTGTGGCCCTGGGGCACCTGCTGGCCGTGAGTGCGGGACCTTCCCCGGTGGCGGTGGAGGTGGGGAGGGCGGAGCCAGGCTGTTGTGGTGTCCTGTCAGGACAGTGGGTGGGACCCCAACAGGGCTCATGTCGTGGGGTGGGGGGACCGCCTACCTGGGAGAGGAAAGCGCAGGGACCTCCTGACCATCTTTCTGGGTCTGTCACTTGTCTGTTTCCTCTCTGGTCCTCTCTCTCCGTGTCACCCTCTCTCTCCCTCTCCCTCTGTCTCTGTTTCTGTGTCTCCTCCCCTGTTGCCCCCGCCCCTTCCCCCTCACAGATCGACTACACAGGCTGCAGTATTAACCCCGCCCGGTCCTTCGGCTCTGCGGTGATCACGCGCAACTTCCAGGACCACTGGGTAAGGGGTCGCAGGGCTGCCCCGTGGAGGTGGGCGGGAGGTTTTGGTGCCTTATGGAAGACCCGCCCCCATCCTGTGACATTATGTCCCATCACAGAGGCTCTGGGAGATGGCCAGGGTGGAGGAAATAGGGCAGCTGAGGCCTGAGATGAAAGGGCCGGTGGGCTCACGCCTCGGGTGACGTAGGCCAGCCTCCTGTCCCAGCTCAGACCTGCCCCATGTCGACCCAGTGCCTCTTGGTGCCTGTGTTTCCCCGAGCTGGGAGGTGCGGGTGTGGGAGTGCCTGCTTCCCGCCCAGTTCAAAGGTCTCGGCACCTGTAAGCTGAGCATGACATGGAGTCAGTGCCCGAGGGATTTAGCTGTTCCCACTGTTGCTGTTTCTTTTCCAGGCCGCTTTTGATCAAACCAGACTGTCTCTGGGGCCTTTTCAAAGCTGGGGAGGGTGGGGCAGTGGCCACCCTCAAGAAGGGGCTGGTCTGACCACGCCAGGCTCCGAGGCAGGGAGACGCCCACTACCAGAGTCCTGCCTTGGGCCAGTCATGCGGGGCACAGGAATGGGGATGCTGGGGTTCAGGCACGGGTGGGAGGGAAGCCAGGCGGTGGCGTGGTGCAGCAGGGGCCTCAGGGTAAGCAGGTCCCATCAGACGCCCTCTGAGCACGTCTGCTCTGTTCCTAGATTTTCTGGGTGGGGCCGTTCATCGGAGGAGCCCTGGCCGTGCTCATCTACGACTTCATCCTGGCCCCGCGGAGCAGCGACCTCACAGACCGCGTGAAGGTGTGGACCAGCGGTCAGGTGGAGGAGTACGACTTGGATGCCGACGACATCAATTCCAGGGTGGAGATGAAGCCCAAATAAGGGGGCCTGGCCCAGGCATCCATGTGGGGGGAGGCAGGGGCGGGTGGAGGGAGGGGAGGGATGAAATCCGTATTGTAGACACTCTGACAAGCTGGCTCAGTCACTCCCCAAAGATCCGCAGGACCTGCATAGTCAAGCCTGATTTGGGGCTGTTTCTATCACCTTCTTTCTCTTTCTCTGTTTCCTGGCCTCAGGACTTCCTGGGGACCAAGATTTTCCAATTACCCACTCCCTTGAAGTCACAGAGGAGGTGAAAGAGAGGGACCCACCTTGCTAAGTTGTCCCCTCAGAGTGTGATGGGAGGTGTGCCAGATAGTCCCCCCTCATCCCAAAGTTGCTCACCAACTCACCTGCTGCAGGTGCCTGGGGCTCCACTGTGATTGCTTTGTGCCTTTGGGCATGGCCCTCTATCCTGTAAAGTGCACTTGCCCCCAAGGATGCTCTGATGGGGAAAAGATCCCAGCAGGTGCAGTGGTAGGGGCAGGTGGCAGACAAGCCTCGTCCTTGCGACCTGGCTCACTTCCAGGGCCCCCCTAGATGTGCTGCATGACCTTGCGAAGGTCTCAATCTTGGGGCCCCAGTGATCCCGTCTGTAAAGTTGCAGGGACAGGGAAAGCTATATGGGCCTGAGGCCCCTCTCTAGGATTCTATAAGTGTAGACACACTGCAGGTTCTGGAAGATGTAGTCTGGACCAGTGCTGCTTCTTCCACTTGCCAAGTATATAGTTGTACCTACACACCTATGTGAACACGTGTACATAGGCATACATGTTTCAAAGCAAAGAGCAGCAGACCATCCAGCCATTGGAAGTTCCTGTTCCTGGGGGGAGCAGGTCTGATAGTGGTTCCACTGGACAGAGGCTGCTCTTGTAGAATGAAGGTCATTTAGAGGGCGAGGGAGGAATGCCCATATTCCTTCACTGAGTTGTAGTTGATCTTTTCCACCTATCACTGCATCACCTCCGTCATTATTTGGTTCTTCACTTTCTCCTGCCAGTGCAGACACAGGTCACCATTATGCAGGTGCGTTTATTAAAGGGCACTTGGTCATCTGAAGGTTATCAAGCCTGAGGACACATGACCGTGATTCGGATCAGCCCTCGGCGGCAGATGCCCTTGTTGGACACTTGGGGGTGCTTCTAAACCCCCAGCTGATCCCAAGGGAGGAGGAAGAGCAGATTCCCCCCTTATTCCTGAGCTCCTGTTTGGAGGCATTGGGGGCAGCTGGGTGACCTGTACAGGCTGCCCAGGTCATAGTCTTACCTCCTCTTTTATCTGGAGGGGAGAGTTGGTCTTGACCTGAGGAAGTAGCTATGGCTGCAGCCCAAGGACAATTCAGAGCACAGTCTGTTTGGGGGCAGCTATCTACACAGTCTATTCAATTCCACCAGGGTCAGAGCAGGTCTCCCTATGTGCCTGTGGCCATGATGGTGACAAAAACTGAGAGACATAATACACAGGTATCTAGAAGCAGCAGGATGACCAGGAGGCCCTTAATGGTCATGACCCATCATGATATCCACACACTCCCTTCTCCATTTCCTAGCAAAAACCTCTAGCCCATTTAATAGATAAACTGAGGCCCAAGGACCCACAGCTAGATAATGATTTGGCCAGGCCTAGCAGCCAGGACCATGTCTCTGGCTGCTCCCTGGACTGTGAGACTGGTCCCTCTCAGTCCCAGTTTCTGCATTTCTGCCTGGTCAATGGCCAGGGGCCAGGAGGGGTGAGGGTTGTGCTGGAGGGGAGAGGGGCACAGACCCATCCTGTCCTGTTCTGGCTGCTGCACACCAGAACCCTGCATCTGTCTGCTCTGCATATATATCTCTTTGGATTTGGAATTTCATTATATGTTAAGAAAATAAACAGTAATATAAGTCATCCAAGCTCTCTGGAATGAAGTTTTCTTTCTTTTGCCACCATGTTCCCACAAGGGATCTCTGGGTCTGAGAGCTTGGGCCCACTCCTGGGGACCCAGTCTGAGGGGGAACCACTGCCTGCCCTCCTGCCTCCAGGATCCCTGGTCTCAGGGAGCAGACACAGCCCCACCCAGAACTCCATCTGAGAGACACAGGGTCTTGCCCCTCATTTTTGATTCTGACCTGTGAAATGGATGGGGGAAAGCAGGAATGAAGTGTGACAGCCCATGGCTCCCCTCTGACCCCTAAGAACAGAGCCCAGGGAGCACCAGGGACTTCCCAGGTGACCCTCCCTCTGACCCTCCTCACATTTGTGACACACCTACACCTGGGCTGGGCACTGGGGCCCACAGGCTTGCCCGGGGAGCTCAGCCCCAGGGGTGGGTATGGAGAGAGACTTGCCCACCAGAGTGAGGTTAGTGCCAGGCTCAGGGGAGGCTTAGCTGGCTGGGGAAGGATGACCTGCAGTAGCTAAGAGGGGAAAAGCCACTTAGTCCCTTGAGGCCTTGGGGGGCTAAGGGCTCCTCCTCTCTGAAATCATGAGCCACATTCAGTGAGGTTGTGCATTTTCCCATGGAGGATCTGTGGCTTTTGTCAGACTCCTAAGGGGTCTCCCCGGGGCAGAAGGGAAGAAAGGTCAGAGTGGGTTGACCTCTGCCCCCAGGGTGACAGGAAGCCTGGAAAGGACCCCTCTGTCTGTTCCTGCCTTGCCACCTGTCCCCCACGTAGCCCAAGGCCAGTGTGGGCTGAAAGGTTCCATCTAGGCCTGTTCAGCTTACAAAACCCCTTCCCACCCATGGCCACCCCCAGTGCTGGAGGCTCAGCAGGCATGGACACCCTCACTTGACGGAGGGGAGTGGATACTCAGGCACATGCCCCAGTAATAGGACAAATCTTCGCCAAGCTGACATTTGGACCCAGGCCCCTGACATGCACACACACTTTGGGCTAGTTTCTCAAAACAGAGACAACTATACTGGGAAACCTAGTGCCCAATAACAGGAGGCCCAGAGTCTGGGAGGTTCCGAGAACCATCAACCTGGATATCTCACTGGGCCACAAGGACAGGTGTTGCCATGAGTGTGGGCTGAGCAGGTCAGGGGTGACTGGGAAGGCCCTGGCATCACAACTCTGCTCCTAAGAGATGCACAGTTCCTGCCTCCCTCTGGTGGGGGGTTTGCTGATGGTGATACAAGGGCGGCTTGGCCTGTGGAGGTTCAGTGCTGTCGGAGCAGGCTTTCTTATTCCAGCGTGAACTGGGCCACTGCGAGTGGCACCTGGGCCCTCAGTCCATGCAAACTGCCTTTGCACCTCCCAGGCTGAGGACAGGCTGCTATGAATGGGAGGGTGCTGGCCAAGCTATGGAAACAGGGTCCAGTCTAGCCTGCGGCAGCCCACCTGTGCAGGTGTGCCAAGGCTCTCTCTCACAGCCCTTCTTGGCTTGTCTCCTTACCTTGTCCCATCCTCCCTGGCATGAAGCCCTCTCAGAACCCATAAGGCGCCCTGGCCACCCCCACCTCAACCCTTGCTGTTCCTTTGGTATCCCTTGGCCATTCCAGGGCAGAGCCTTTCTTAGTGATTGTTTCGTTTTAACTTCTAGAATCCTAGTGCCAAGATACACAGCCTGAAGAAGAGGTCGAAGAACTTCCCTGGGACTTCACATACAACCTTTCTAATCTTTATAACATCCTTGGAAGGTAGAGATGACAACCTCTATTGTAGAGGACACCGAGGCCCCTGAAGATGAAATGATTTGCCCAAAGCCACACAATACGCTGGTGGCAAAACTGGGATTTTGAACTTTCTCTGTCTGGCTTCAAAGACCGGGCTCTTTCCACTATGTGGTGCAGGCCCATTTTGTCAAGACTCCCACTGAGTTTAGCTCTGGGCCAGCTAGGCTTCCTCTGCCTGGAGGGTGTTGAGAGGGAAAAGGAAGGGAAGAGAATACCTGGCTGAAGGGAACTCTAGCACCAGGAGAAGTGCCATTCATTCTGGGGCCAACTGGCCATTGTTTCCGCTTGAGACATATTGGCACCACCTGGTCCAAGACTGCTCCCTGGCACTGGCCTCACCCAATGCCCTCCAGGTCTGACTGTCCCTCTCTCTATTTGGGAGGAATATGTCTGATAAACTTGCTCATCCCACCAGAGTGGGCTGTCCTCTCCCACCAGAGTATATGAGAAGGGGTAGGACAATGCTATACCCTGAGGGCTAATAATGTACCATTCAGGCCTGAGGGCAAAATCTGTAGGGCCAGGCCGTCCCAGACTCCCTCTCATCTTCCAGACCATGGTTTCAGGGCTTCAGGTATCCTATCTCCCAAGGGTCATCTCCAGCTCTGCTCTGCTCATGTTCTGTCCAGCCCAGCACAGAGGAGAGGTTTTAGGAGAATAACTGGAACTGAAGTAGAGCTTCTGGAGCAACCAGAACGCTTGTCTGTTTTGTTCATCAAAATTTAATGGAGAGAGTATATTTCCTGGAAGATTCCATGACTCAACCTTGGTTCCCCAGCTGCCAAGCATTCAAGCAACTACACACATGAGGTGCTTTGATGGGAGGGTCATCTATCACCCTCCTCCATCTGGGTCCATGCTGACCAGCTACCACGCCACTTCCTCCACTGGATTCCCCCATGGTCCAATGGAGACCTGCACATGGAAGTGGCTCAGCTGGCCTGGAAGGCTGTGCTCTCTGTGCTTGGCCCAGAAGGAAGCAGGATGTAATTCAGCAGTTACTGAATCCTAGAATACTTATCTCTCCATTAAACGCTTTTTAAAAATAATTAATTAATTAATTAAAATTAAGAGATGGACAAGGCCAGATTTACGGGCCTTTA
Organism: Eschrichtius robustus; assembly: GCF_028021215.1. NCBI lineage: Eukaryota > Metazoa > Chordata > Mammalia > Artiodactyla > Eschrichtiidae > Eschrichtius > Eschrichtius robustus. The sequence continues at coordinate 84,071,152 of NC_090831.1, forward strand.
ATAATTAATTAATTAATTAATTAATTTTATTTATTTTTGGATTCATTGGGTCTTCATTGCTGTGCGTGGGCTTTCTCTAGTTGCGGTGAGTGGGGGCTACTCTTTGTTGTGGTGCGCAGGCTTCTCATTGTGGTGGCTTCTCTTGCTGCGGAGCATGGGCTCTAGGTGCGCGGGCTCAGTAGTTGTGGCTCGTGGGCTCTAGCGCGCAGGTTCAGCAGTTGTGGTGCACGGGCTTAGTTGCTCCGTGGCATGTGGGATCTTCCTGGACCAGGGATCGAACCCGTGTCCCCTGCATTGGCAGGCAGATTCTTAACTGCTGCGCCACCAGGGAAGCCCCGTCATTATTTTTTAAACATTCTGAATGTTCAAGCAAATGTCACAATACAAGAAAATAATCAGTATAAATATTGGGATATAAGAAAAACTCTTATTAACAGTTGATATGAGTATATGATTGTATATGACCTCCTGCCTCCAGTCAATCAGTCCTGGGTTTCTAAACATCTAGTAATGTAACATCCTTATAGACCCATATTTCCCTTTTGATATATCCTTTTCCTCCAGGATCAAGGGGATTCCTCTTTCCAGGCCCTCGAGAGTTCTATGAGAGAATTGATCTTTGAAGCTATCCGGGACTGGGGTGAGTCAACTGGTCAGACATAGATGCTACGAGGCCTCAATGGGGCTAGCGACCCGTAAATCTGGCCCTGGCCCCAGCATCCTTGTCCATCTCAAAAGCTCATGTAGGCTCCAAGAGGACCCAAATGAAAGGGTGTGGGTGGCTTAGGGCAGCCATTTGCCACTTGGCCTCAGGGACATGGTGCCTTTTGGGGATTTGGTAGAAGCAAGGCGGGCTCACTTCCTTCGGGGGTTCCCAGGCTGGTCCTCAGTGTCCTTGGAACCAAAGCCAGGAGCTGGTCTGGAAAAGCACTGGAGGGACTGGTGCCAGGGGCCCCCACCCGCGGCGCGGCCTGGCCACGTGCTGACTGATTAGGATTTTTCCATCACTCCTGGAGGTCACACCTTCACTGGTCAGGAGCTTCTCAAGGAAGGAGATAGTGATTAATGTTTTATGGATGAGCTGCTGGGCACGATGCCTTGTTTTCTTTAGGTTTAGAATACAATGAGGATGATGAGTGGAATTTGCTGTGAGCTGGGGGCCAGGGAGGGGCCGTTTTTGGGGGCTGGGACACACAGGTGATGATGTTTACTGTCCTTGGTGCCCCTCAAGGGAAATTCTGGAGGTAGGGAAGGCAGGTGAGGTCCTCGCCAGCAGGGCCATCATCCCCGGCACTCAAGAGACAGTTCCTACCAATACCTCGGGCCCTGGTGGGCACAGAGGCCACTGGTGAAGGGAGCCCAGAAATTTTAACAAGCTTGTCCTGCTTAGATGACTCTACTTCATTCTAATAAATCATATTCTCAGTATATAGAGTTGTGCTTATTTTTCTGTTCTTTCCAGTGTATTGATGGGGAATGGCGCGAGGGCAGAACTGATCTTGGCCGTGTGGGGAAGTACGGCCTCACCAATTCTTTGTTTGTTTGTTTGTTTTGTTTTTAAAATATTTTAAGTAACAGATTATATTTAAATTAAATAGTAAGTGGCACCAAGTTGAGTATAAGTCAAACATGTTACTAAATACATTAAAAATGAACTTAAGTTTAATGAATATAGAAATATTTATTTCCTTTGAATTTCTTCCCCATTGACTTTTTCTAATTCTTATTTTTTTATTGAAGTGTAGTTGATTTACAATGTTGTGTTAGTTTCAGATGCACAGCAAAGTGATTCAGTTTATATATTCAGTATATATACATATATATATTCTTTTTCAGATTCTTTTCCCTTACAGGTTATTACAAAATACTGAGTATAGTTCTCTGTGCTCTACAGTAGGCCCTTGTTGGTTATCTATTTCATATATAGTACTGTGTATATGTTAATATTAAAATACCTCCATTTATTCTGAGCTCTTCAAGTACCTCCCCCCACCCCTCGCCCATAGCTGTCTGGTCTCTGGCTACCCTGGTCCTTCTCTAGTCTCTAGCCTCCCCTGGACCTCTTCACAATCCAGCACTTAAAGGGTTAACATGTCATCAGCAGGGGACCTCCAGGTCTTGGTGCCCTTGCCACGCAAGACATATATTTTGCATATCACCTCTAGGTGGGAAAGAATGCATTCTCTCTCTCTCTCTCTCTCTCTCTCTCTCTCTCTCTCTCTATATATATATATATATATATATATATATATATATATATGAGGTGTCTATCCAGTAAGGTCCAAGTTAGAAACTCTGTTTGTATGTGTATGTGTGTGTTGGGGGAGAACTTATTCCTGCAATACTATATTTGGAGTCTTCCTCTGATCTGTCCTAAGAACCTACCAGTGATTCTCACTCATGGGAGAGCCACGGCACAGCTTTGTGTAGGTACACAGACCCAGTGCTCTGCCAGCTCTTGCAGCCTCACCCAGGACCAATCCCTACCACATAGTCAAAGGCTGAAGAAATGTCCTCTGCCCAGGGTATGTTTCTTAAGAGATGTCCCCACTAGATGCTATGCTCAGTTTGTCTGAAGCCAGCCTACCCTCCATGGAGAATATGAGCCTGGGAAGGCTGGTCTGGCTGTGCTCATGAAGGGGGACCTAGCATACACTTTCAACAAGCTACTACGGAAGCCAATGGAACTACAGTTTGGAGGGAGAAAAATATTGTCTTTGGGGAGAAAAATGAAAGAGAGGGAGGGAAGAAAAGAGAGAGAGAGAGAGAGAGAGACTCAGTGAATTCAACCAATGAGTCCAATCCAAAAGAAGCAAACCCAAAGAATTAATAAAAGATGAAAATGTTCTCAAGGATGGGAGCCCACCATTGATAGCACTCTTGAACATTCTGAAAAGTGACTAATATATCCTTGACACATCACTTAACATGAGCTTTATTTTTTTTTAGCTTAGCTTATATTTTTCATAATGCAACTTAAATAGATATAAAAAACCTATGCCTTTAAGGAGCTCAAATAGAAAACCCAAACAACCTAAACCCATAAAACCAATAAAATTAGTTATAATCACGCAGACATTGGCATCTGTGGTTGGTGCGCATGTCATGCTAGGTGTCAATATAGTGTTGTTGTGGGGAGAGTGATATCAAGCCCATAAAGTAGGAATCAGTGATGTCAGAGGTGACCGTGGAACCTCCTACAGCATCTTCTGGATCGTGAAGTCTCCTGCTTGCCACTGGATGACGTGAACAACTCACAAATTTTTGGTTATTTGTTTGAACTCCAAGGAAACCTTCTTTAAATCAAACTTGGGTTTTTGAACGCAGTGAAGACACGTGACCCAGACCACAGAGCAGACAGGCATCTGCTGAGTTCCAGGCAGCCCATGTCGATCTGCCCACTGGGAAAAGCAAGTTCCTCGGAGTCTGATAGAGACCAGGCTCCCTCCTTTCCCTCGCCAAATCAGGTCTTCTTGCTTGGGTAGATTACACATAACTTGGTGGTGTTTTTGTTTTTTTGGCCGGTGAGAATTTTGTTTTTCAGTGAGAAATACATAATAAATTATCCATTTGATAAAAATGCTGGCAACCTCTGTTTTCACGTACATGCTTTCTCCTGATTCCTTGTGAATCAGGCACTGGGAGCTGACTTCCATGTTCAGGAAGGATGGAGCTAGTTTCATGTCTTGGTCAAATCGTTGACCGAGGCTGGTTTCGGAGGCAATCTCTCCCAAAGTCACAGGGCGCACAGCCGTCAATGTCCACAGGCCGTCTGGCATGTACCAGCTGGCAAGCGTATACCAACAACTCTGCAACAAGCATTCGTGACCTCCTGTTCTAGCGTTCTGTGTGTTCATCCATATTTCTGGGTCTCACCAGCAAAGACAGGGACACGGGAATTTCCTGGTCCTCCGTATCCCTGTATCCCTTTGTCCCCTGCTTCCCTTTACCCCCTCTCTCTGCCTCTCTGCTCTGTCTCTGCTCCACACCCTGTGAGAGGATTCCTGGGCTCTAGGGAGAGAATGACTCTGTTAAAGTGCTTGTAAAGTTCCGGGATTCACTGATGCGCCCGGATTGTGACTGATGAGCCGGTGGCACCTTCCATCCGAGACGAACTCCAAGAATTTCCGCTGCCGGCACTGACCTCCTGGCCTGGGAGGAGCCACTGCATCTGCCTCCAGGAATGTAGGGCCTATAGAGACACCAAGCCCAGGAATGCCTCCATGGGGCCCAGAAAATTCTGAGAGCTCCCAGCTGCCTGCCCATTTCCCTCTTTCTCCCCGTGAAGCCGCCTCAGGCTGCAGGGAAAATCCTGGAGAGTTAGATTTGAAACGAAGCTTAGCAGCCATGGGGATTTTACTGGCAGGTGCCATCCCCGTGCCCGGACAGAGCCTGAGTGAACGGGCGTAGGTGGACCACCTGCCCTACGTGGTCCTCGCGGAGTGAGAGCCCCAGCTCTTGACTGGTTTTCCCAGGTGCTGAGCCAATTTTGAAAACCACATCACCCTCTGGGAGACTCACAGTAGAGGCTCTGACAAATCTCGCAATAAGAAACTCACTTGTTTAAGCCAGCGTTCACCAAACTAATTTGCCCACAGACCTCTCTTATGGAAGCAATTCGATGACCGTTTTGGACAACTGGTTTTCTGCAGAGCACATACTGTCATTGTTGGCCTGGGCATTGTCTCTGAGGGCCCCTCAGCTTTCAGATTCCCCTATTGAAAACCTTAGTTTATCGGAACCTCGCCTGAGGGCAGGTGCAAGGGAGGAGGGTCAGAGAGAGAGAGAGAGAGAGAGAGAGGCCTGGGGGTCAGGACTGGGCTGTGTACAGTCCGGCTGGTGGGTGGGGAGGACCTTCCTCCCTGCAATGACTCTTCCTCTGGGCCCATCACTGATTAATCCCCATCCTGCTCGGTCCGGGGGAGCTTGTACAGGGGCCAATGGCAGGTGCCTGGTGTACCCAGTGAAGGCCTCCAGGAAAGGAGCCTCCATGAATCATTGACTGGCCTTTCATTGTGCTGGAACCAGCTGGGGCTGGTGTGCGTGCCAAGCTCCCGGAGCTGTGGGTAAAGGTGGCGCAGGCTGGGGAGAGCCCACGCTGAGCCAGATCTCATCCAGAGCCTTGGAAACAGGCCGATCCAGGGCCGTCAGGATGTGCTCGGCACACCAGGGCTTCCCACGCCGCCAGAGTCGGCTGCAGCTGTTGGAAGTGGGCTAGAAGTCCAGGGCCCAGAGTACTAGGCCTACCTCTGCTACCCTCTTACCATGGAACCTTGGATGCGTTCCTTCTCCTCTCTGGGCCTCGGTTTCCCCAGCTGTACGATGAGGTTTGAATTTGAGAGTCCAAAAAGCCCCTCTCAGATCTAGGATTTTGCTCAAAGTCCTTTCAAAACCTCATGCCTGGAGGCCTCTCCCCCTGTGTGGGCCCCGGGGTCTTGGCATTCACACCCCAGCTCATACCTCTGCAGTTCTTCCTAAGGCCCACTGGGCTCTGCGCTTGCTGTGGGGAATGCACAGAGGGATGGAGGCCTTGAGTCCGTCCTTGGAAGCTCCAGGATGCTTTGGGAGACCCGACATCCCCCATGGCCAGGATTGGGTCCGTCCAGCTCCGAAAGGCGCAGGACTGTGCTACACCTGTCCTCCCCAGTCGTCTGTGCCTCTGCTGGGCTGGGGGACCTGGAGCACCCATCCCCCAACTTAGTTTCCCCATAGCACGGCGCTGGGAGGAAGGTGGGTCACTCTGGGCTCTCATGGAGGCTGGGCCCACACACCATCATTCCCAGCCCTCTCTGCCCCGGTTGCTGGTGCTGGAGACCCAGGCCCAGCCCCCTGCCAAGGGAGGAGGGCGCCTGGGCAGAACCTACAGGCTGGCCCTCATTCCACATACTCTGGGGCTTCCCAGGGTGGAAACACCACCCTGTACCTCAGCGAAACTCTTGGGGAAGCCAGAGAGGCCCCTTCCCAGGGCTGAGCACGCCCGGGGGGACTATTTCCAAAGCCTTTCTTGCACTCTCACATGGCCCCTACGCTCCTCCTTTTGGCCGCTAATCCCTTGTGGGCCCTACGAGGCAAGTTCTGGGCCTTAATGGATTGAGGAGGGAGTCGGGAAGGGGGTGGGTAGGGCTCCTTAGCAGGTCAGGCTGGGAGTAGAAGCTGCCTGTTCGCCTGGGTATCCTGGGACAGCCGTGTCTGCATGTGAGGACCGCAGGGATCGGCTATGATGATGCCAGGAAGCTGAGAAAGTCTGGGGGTGATCAAGCGTTGCCCAAATCCTCCACACTTACATCCCTGCTGCCATGAAAGAGCTGGAAAATCTGAGGCCAGAGAGAAGGGCCCTTCACTCATTCACCTGGGGGCTCCGTCCCTGCTAGGACTAGAGCTCTTCCTGCTGCCCGAGCTTGCTCTGGCCCTCATCCCTGGCTGTCTTTCACTGAGATCATTTCTCGTCTTTGCCTTTCCCTATCCCTGCGGGGCAGCCCTCATCCATCTCTGCAAAGGCCTTTTCAGCCCCCAGAACTGCTTTGAGCACAGTGGGTGCCCAGGCATGGCTGCCAGACTCACCTGGCTCCCCGTTCTGATTTCAGCCCTCTCAGCTTGCCCACCTGTGCACCTCCACTGGTCATGGGGTGAGGGCATGTTTGCTGAACAAAAGAGAAGAAAGGAAAGGGGTGTCCAGGGGATGCAGGCCTTGCCGGCTGGACCTCAACAATAAGCCAGAGGCGCTGTTTCTCCAGGCACCAAGTGAAGGGACCACAGGGTAGGCAGAGAAGAGGGGAGCACAGGCCAGAGGAGCCGCTGGGGAGGAGGCTGGCCCGGGTGCTCTGGCCGACTCCTTAGGCTCCAGGCTCTTGGTGCCTGGGAATTTCAGGATGGATCTGGGCTTTGGAGATGGGGGATCCTGGCCTGGGATCAGAAGGGAGCCTGGAGCCCTCAGAGTGGTCAGTGATGGGGCAAGGGGAAGCCCATTTGCAATGTCCTGCTGTGCCTTTGCACTGTGCAGGATTCTCATATATATCGCTTTGCTTGATACTCATAAATGAGCTGAGAGTTAGGGATTCACTTGTTCATTCAATGGAGAAATATTTCTGGAGCTATTATGTGTCCAGCATTGTTCTGGGTACTGAGTATTGAACAAAACAGACAATGCTTACATTTTAAAGATGAAGAAAGTATAAATCAGAGAGGTTAGGCAACCAATTCAAAGTTGCACAGCTAGAAAAGGCAGAGCCAGGATTCAGAGCCATGGTCTGGGCCCAAGTTCTCTCCATTTCTTCATACTGGTGGAGTAGAAAGGCAGTGTGGTGAAGAGGAGAGAACCTCAAACTGCCTTGCTGTGTGAGTGAAGGCAAGTCACTTCCCCTCCCGACTTTGAGCAACTTGACCTAGCAGTCTGGAACTGCTCCTGGGAGACAACAACAGAAATTAAAAATTTAAATGGGGACAACTACCAGTTTTTGAGCAAGTTCTATGCATCAGGTCCTGCAACATCCATAGGGAGCCCCTGAAGGTTTTCTGAGCAGGAGGAGGGGCACAGCAGAGCATCCCTGAACTCTGCTTGTCCCGGGGCCCCTCCTAGTTCCCCAAGACCTCTGGTCCTTGAGTTATCAGGGGAAACAGCTGAAGCTTTGGACAAACAGTAGGGACAGGCAGGGACCCAGGGACATATGGTTTATAAATAAGGGGGCTGGTTGGGGTGGGGGGGGGGTGAGGATCAAGCTGCGGGGAGAAGCCAGGAGAAGGCATCAGGGGACAGCCGGCCCCTCCTTCACGGACCACCTCGCCCACCCCAGGGGCAGGGAGCTCTTGCCCAGCCCCCAGGTCCTCAAAGGGGGGACCAGGGCTACTTTCTCCACGAATCTTCCAGGCTCAACCCAGCTGCCTTGACTGCACCAGCCACCCTGCTGTGCAAATGAGAACTCGATGCCCAGGGAAGATGGGTGTGGGCAGTTAGGTAGGGAGAGAGGAGGTGGAAGGGAGAAGAGGTGAAGAGGAGGGAGGGATTTTACCTGGGGCAGGGGAGGGCAGGTGGGGGACATCTGTACCTCAGGTGGAACACAGTGGTGGCCTCCTTTCTTACCTCTCCCTGTACATTTTAACTTTTAAAAATTACATTAAAAAATAACATACTTATACAATAATATGTGTAGCCCAATAGAGTCGTTTAGACCATGGCCTCTGGAATCAGACTGCCTGGATTAGAATCCAGGGTCTCATATCAGCTATGTGATCTCCAAACAATCACTGGGCCTCAGTTTCCTCATCTGTAAAATGGGGATCCACCTCACAGAGGATTAAATGAGCTCAGGTATATAATGTGCTCATTAAAGAGCCTGGCACATAGTAAACTTGATATAAGTAGTAATTGTTGTAGAGCTAAAATATTAAGTTTAATAATATAGCAAACACCCATGAGTCCATCACTCATCCCCCAAAGTAGAACATTTCCAGTAATTTGCATCTAGCTATGTGTCCCCTGCTCCCTGAAGACCCCTTAGATGTATCTACTATCTTGAATTTTGTGTTTATCATTCCTTTGCTTAAAAAAAGGTTTTATTTTTTTTTATCATGCACACATATGTGCCTAATCAATCTATTGTTTAATGCTCCTCTTTTTGAGCTTTATGGAAATGGTAGCATATTGTAGATAGTTTGCTGGGGTGTTCCCTCCATCTTCAGTTTCTGAGATTCATCCATCTGTCACCTGTGGCAGGAATTCATTTATGGTGGAGAATTTGTCACGCTTGGCTTCTCCCAGCTGCTCTTGCCCTCTCCTGACCGCTGGCCACACTGTAGCCAGGGAGGGTCTTGCGCAGAACAAATCCCACCACCGGTGCTGCTACAGCCTTGGAGCCTTTCGACCTCCACCCCTGCAGCCCTCTGCTGGCCCTCCTCAGCCCCCAGCCCTGGCATCCCAGCCCGGTCCCTGGATGCAGGGCCACTTCCCCTTCTCCCATTGCTCTGGGAGGAGTGGCTGGCTGGGTAGCACGCTAGCTTTGCTTCTGACCATCTGTGTGACCCTGGGTAGGTCTCCTGCCCTCTTTGGGCCTCTGTCTCCCCACCTGTTAGGAGAGTGGGTGAAGGAGCCCATCCTTCCTCGGCTACAGAGTCCTTTCTCTGCCTGCAGGGGGCACCTTGCCCCATCCAGAAAGTAAGGACAGTGTGTGGGGGGTGCAACCTCATTCTCTCCTCTCACTGGGGCCCGCATGGGCACCTTTCCTCGGTGAGAATCCCACAGAGCTCTGGGGACTCTGCTCCCAGCACCCTCAGTTACTGTGTAATAACCTCTTTAACACCAAAATAAGCCATTGAAATTTTGAATCAGAACCTTGCAGTGAATGATAGCATGGAACTTGGCCCACAGACAGCACCTGAGGCTGGGAACCTGGAGACCTGGGTCCCAGTCCCAACTCAGAGAACTTACTTCCCGTGTGACCTCGGGCACCTCAGTTTCTCCTTCTGCAACATAGGGACAATTATCCATGCTGGGCATGTGCCAGGGACAGTTATCCCTCACACATAGCACCTCTCGTCAGGCCTGGCTGGAGATAGCCTGCTCCAGGAGGAGGGGAAAGTCTCGGAGAAGTTTAAAGTTTATAAGAAAGGAGTTATCCATGCACAGATCAAAGTGCCTTCTGCAGTTAGAGGAAAACAAAGTGTCACATTGTCCTCATGTTGCCTCGCTGAAGGTCAGTGCTCCTCCCGCACCCCACCGCCCTGTCCACACCTTGTCCCACCCTGTCCACACCTTGTCCCGCCCTGCCCCGCCCCCATTTAGCAGGTGTTCCTGCGGGGCCATAATTTCTGCTCAGGGGAAAAATCCCTTTGGGACTCTGAGATTGACCTAAAAAATTTAGAAACTGATTCACCCTCAGAGCCCAGAGAATATAAGCATCCTTAGCCCTGGTCCTCATCCTGATCCTGACCCTGGCTGGAGACTGAGCCCTGACCCAGCCCCAAACTGAGCCCTGACCTTGACCCCAGTCTGAGCCCCAAACCTGGTCCAGTCCAACTCAGACCCCAAATAGATGGCAGGCTGACCTGTGACTCTGGACAGAGATTGAGCCCTGACCCGGGCCTCAGGCAGAGCTGGGTCATGAGTACATGTGAGAATGGTATGGCTTCTGGCAGCCAGACCCCCTACAGAGCCTCAGCTAAGTGGGGTGCCCCCTCAGACGGCTTCTGTCCGTAGGGATCCATTCTGAGGCCCCAGGACCCCAGCTCCTGTGCTAGCCTGTTCCTGCCCCTGAGGAAAGGACAGAGTCAGGGAACAGGAAGAGGGGCTAAAACTCAGCCAGGTATAGGGCTCGCTCTGGCCTTGCTCTGAATACCTTCTGTCTGAAGCCCACACCGGCAAGGGAGATCCCGGCCAAATATCCAGAAATAGCTGCACCCTGAGGCCTGTCCACCAGCTACAAGACCCCAGCCCCAGTTATGGACGTGCCTGGAGCCCCCTGAGACAGGGGCCGCTTTCCAGCTTGGCCCTTCCGGCGGGAATCAGGAAGAGGCAGCAGTTGCTCAGCATTACCACCAGGGGGCATCGGACAGAGGCAGGACTGGAAAGCCACTGTGGCTGGGTTCCCTGGGAGTTTTGCTGTGGTTTGGAGGGGCTCTCAGGGAAGACCCTGATGGTCTGTTTAAAGACGCCCAACTGCTTGTGGCGCAGACATACTCCACCCTGACATCTACAATACCCACCGGTGACAAGGAAAAATGAAACACTAGCTACTGTGATCTTTTACATTTAATTTTGATTTTCCAAGTAGTGCACAAATACATTTTTCTTAAACACTGGAATGTCTGAGTTAAAGCGACGGTTCCATCTGACCATTCCTCACATTCCATAACCTGTCCCTTTCCTCTTTTCTCCATTTTTAGGATGTTGATGTGGGAGCTTCCAGACATTAAAAAAAAAACTTTTATATATATAAATATATTAAGATTTTTCTACATATAATTGTGTCATCTGTGAACACAGATAATTTTATTTTTTCCTTTCCAATTTAGGTACCCTTTATTTCTTTTTCTTGCCTAAGTATTCTGGCTAGAACTTCTAGTACTATGTTGACTAGAAGTGACAAAAGCAGACACCCTGTCTTGTTCCTAATCTTAAGGAAAAAGCTTTCCGTCTTTCATTATTGAGTATGATGTTCACTGCGGGTTTTCATATGTGGCCTTTATCAGGCCAGGGAAGCTCCCTTCTGTTTTTAGCATATTGAGTGTTTTTATCTTGAAAGGGTATTAGATTTTGTCAAATGATTTTTCTGTACCCGGGGAGATGAGCATGAGTGCTTTTCTCCTTCACCCATTAAAATCTAATATTTTGTATGTTTTGTTTAAATTTCTTGCTGTTAAGGTAGAAGGAGAGTAAATCATTCTCTGTTACTTTGTCTTGTAGGGAAGCAGAAGTTCCTCAAGTATATATTTTTGAAATCTCTCCATGTTGATACAAATAGAATTAGTTTATCCTTTCAGTGCTTTACAGTATTCTGTTGTATGAATATATCACATTCTATTTAGCTATTCCATTATCATTGGACATTTGTGTTGTTTTCTGGGTTTTACTACACATTATAAATAATACTGCCCTCTGGAACAAATATCCAGAAGTGGAACTTCTGGTTTATAGGGTATGTTCATTTATAGATTTAAAAGATTATATTATATTGCTTTTCAAAGTGGATATACCAGTGCCCACTCCCATCTGCACAATATAAAAGTACCATTTCCCCACATAATTCCAAACATCATATTATCAGGCATAAAATTTTAGGCAATGTGATAAGTGAAAAAGAGTAACTCATTATTATTTTAATTTTCATTTTCTTGAGTATTAGTGATGTTGAGCATTTCTTCATCTGTTCATTGGTCCTATTTTACTTATTTTCTGAATTGCCTGTTTATATCCTTCGCTCACTTTTCTATTGGGTTATTTTTCTCCTTATTATTAATTTGTGGGTATTTTAAAATACATTTTTGATGCTATATCTTTGTCATTGTTGGTCGCAAATATTTCTTTCAGCCTGTAGTTTGCTTGTAGTTTTATTTATGGGGTCCTTTCTTGAATATAGTTTTTCTTTAATACTGATGTGGTCAAACTTATTAATCTTTTCTTTCTGGTTTTAATTTTGTATATAAGAAAGTTTCCTTTCTTCCGAGGTTATAAAAACAAATTTCCATTTTTGTAAAAAAATATTATTTTGTTGTTTTACAGTTGGGACTTTAAGCCTTCTAGAATTTATATTTTGTAAATGTGAGCTAGAGAGCTAATCTTATTTCTTCCGTACAAAGAATTGATTGTTCTAATTTTCTTTGCTGATGGTCCATCTTGTGACATGTTGTCCTCTATAAATTAGGCTCTGTATGAGGTACTTTATATGCCTTTCCTTATCTGCGTATCCCATCAACCCTACAAGCAAGGTATCATCCTCATTTTTCAGATGGAAAAACTGAGGTTCAGAAAGGTTAAATAACTTGCCCAAGGCTACACAGCTGGCAAGTGGTGGAGTCAAATTTTGAACCCTGAGCAGATACAGAGATAGAGATGGGAGTTCAATGACCCTGGTCCATTCAGAAGGGACAATGGGCCTGGGGGAAACTTGGGGAACACAAATGATTAGATCAGGGTCTCTCAACCTTAATCCTATTGACCCTTGGAGTGGATCATTTATTATTTTTTAATTTTTTTCATTTTTCTTTTTAATTTTTGGCTGCGTTTTGGGTCTTCATTGCTGCGCGCAGGCTTTCTCTAGTTGCGGCGAGCGGGGTCTACTCTTCGTTGCAGTGTGCGGGCTTCTCATTGCGGTGGCTTCTCTTGTTGCGGAGCACAGGCTCTAGGCGTGCGGGCTTCAGTAGTTGCATCAGGCAGGCTCAGTAGTTGTGGCATGTGGGCTCTAGAGCGCAGGCTGAGCAGTTGTGGTGCACGGGCTTAGTTGCTCCACGGCATGTGGGATCTTCCGGGACCAGGGCTCGAACCCATGTTCCCTGCATTGGCAGGCGGATTCTTAACCACTGCGCCACCAGGGAAGCTTGGATCATTTTTTAGATGGTTGTGAGGGCCATCCTGTGCGTGGTAGGATGTTTAAGAGCACTTCCAGTTTTTATGGGTTTTATCCCTTACGTAAAAATAACACCGTGTCACACCTCCTCCCTATCCCTGGGCCCTGGCTATGACACTGAAAACTGACTCTAGGCGTTGCCAAATATTCCCCAGGCCACAGAATTGCTCCTTGTTAAGAATCGCTAGTTTATATACAATGGAATATTACTCAGCCATAAAAAGAAACAAAATTGAGTTATTTGTAGTGAGGTGGATGGACCTAGAGACTATCATACAGAGTGAAGTAAGTCAGAAAGAGAAAAACAAATACCGTATGCTAATGCACATATAAGGAATCTAAAAATAAATGGTTCTGATGAACCTAGGGGCAGGGCAGGAATAAAGACACAGATGTAGCGAATGGACTTGAGGACACGGGGAGGGGGAAGGGTAAGCTGGGACGAAGTGAGAGAGTAGCACTGACATATATACACTACCAAATGTAAAACAGATAGCTAGTGGGAAGAAGCCGCATAGCACAGGGAGATCAGCTCGGTGCTTTGTGTCCACCTAGAGGGGTGGGATAGGAAGGGTGGGAGGGAGACGCAAGAGGGAGGGGATGTGGGGATATAGGTATACGTATAGATGATTCACTTTGTTATATAGCAGAAACTAACACAACATTGTTAAGTGATTATACACCAATAAAGATGTTAAAAAAATTAAATTCTTTAAAAAAAGAATGGCTAATTTAGATAATAATTACTAGTAGTATTAATATCAATTATTAACCTTCAGTAATACTAATTGACACTAATTACCAACAGTGATTACTGCGGTATTTGTCCTTGGGCTGTTGTCTCTCTGCAGCTAGGGGACAGAGGCTCTGGCTCTCCCTTAAAGATACACCTGTTCAGTGCTCTGCTTCCGGCACTGCATCCTCACTCAGCCTGTCAACAGAGGGGCTCTGCTTCGTCCTGCAAATGTGCGAGCTAGTCGTGGTGTGAGACCTGCCCCAGGTCACGGCCAAGCACATGAAAATGCTTGTGCAAGGGCAGGAACGTCTGGGCTGGGGATGCTTCATGTTTTCTTTTCAAAACATTTTTCTTTGTTGGTGATGAACACAAATGGAAAAATAAAGCCCTGCTGATGTAAAACGATTCCTCAACCCAGACGTGGCAGGGGCAAGGATCTTCATCATTCATGATTCGAGTTAGGCTGTAAACATGTCTGTGTCACAGCGTCTGGCCCGTCAAGCTCTGGGAATGCAGACCTGCACACAGATGTTGGGACCTGCCAGGTACTGGCACATTCAGGGCCCTTGAAGATCAAATGTGCTTTCCAATCCCCCCGGTGCCGTGGAGGATCCAGGGCAATTTAGAACACTGTCTGTAGCCTGGCCAATTGGGATTCCTCATTTTAAAGTCTAAAACTATAATAAAAATAACCAGGCAATGAATATGCAAAATAATCCGAGCTGTGTGTAGGTCCTCTTGTTTCTGCCCCTGATAACAGTGGTTTTGCCCCATTCAGGATGGCTTAGCTCCATGAATCTTCTTGCACGTTTCCTGTTTTTCTCTGTTGCCATGAGGACTTCTGGAGAGACTTGACAAGGCCCCCATGTAAAGTCCAGAGCCTGGACGCCTGCAGACTTCACCTCGCCATCCAGGCTGGCATCCTTGCCAGGAACAGAAATGAGGTTCTGCTGATATGTCTGTCACCTTCTCGACCAGCCCATATGGGTGCTTCGTGATTGCGCTGCCCTTTTCTAAGCTCATTCCTACTTTCCAGCGCCCACTGACACCCTATCCACCTCTGCTGGGTCCCCAGGGCTCTGAGTTCACCCTCCAGCACTGTGGATGAGGCTGGGATCGCAACCAAACTGGGGGCTCCCTGAGGGTGGGCCCAGGCCTTCTTCTTCTTCTCTGAATCTCTCCAGGGTGGGCCCGCAGAGGGCTGGGCTCAGAGAAGAAAACGATAAAGAAAACTGACCTACTGAGGTAAGAGGTGTCCTGTGGCTGTCATTTCTCTGTGACCTTGGTATTAGGACAGACACAGGCCGACTTACAGACAGAGTGGAAGGGGGTTGCAGGGGCCCAACCCGTTCCTCCTGGGAACGTGGAGTCCCACCCCAAGGCCGGGGCTGAGATGGGCACGGTGTCCTGTAATCCTGGTGAATATTCAGCCGTTCAGTCCCCTTCGCTGGCTCCTGCCTATGCAAACAGCCACCTGGGAAGGGGAGGCAGACGGTGTGCTGGCAGCGGCGGCAGGAGCAGGGGACCGTGGGCAGGAGAGCGGGGCTCACCGAGGCTGACCGAGGAGCCGCTGCCACGCCCCTACCATGGACAGCAAGGTGTGGGGTGCCTGCATCCTCTGCTTGCTGCGCCCCTTACCCATCGTGAGTAGCCAGCTCAGACCCTCCTGCCCCTCCCACTGGCCTCGAGATCTGGGAGCCACAGGGCCATACCGGGGTCCACCCTTCACCAACACAGGAGTCTCTCTACCAAGCAAGGGGTGGCTTGACTTGGAGAACTCCTCATCTCCTCCGCGGCCCCCTCCTCTCCTCCCCCTCCCTTCCCAGGCACCCTGCTCACCCCTGGGGAGCTCTGACAATGAAACCGTCCTTCCTGGGGCTGAACGGAATTTGCTTGCCCGTTGCTCCCCCCAGGGCCTGTCTGCACCCTCTGGGGGCCACAAGACTCTGTCCCAAGACAGTACTTCCGCCTCCCCTTCACATCCCAAGTCTTATCCACACCCCCTCCTCCGACAAGCTCCCCAGAGCCCTCCCTATCCCCACGACCCCTGGAGCCACTCCATTTGGTTGCTTCCTTTGAAGAGGGGGTGGCCAGGGACTGAGAGGCCCTGGGTAGTAAGTGAGCAGCTGCTCCCCTCCGGCATTTGGGGGACACTTCCTCGCATGATACGCCCTGGGGCCCTGAGAAGCTGTCCACCATCAGATGTTGCTCGGAGGCCTAGGATGCTGGAGAACGGGCTGCCAGGAGGGGGCCCTCTCCGAATGTGCCGCAGTTCCCCAGCATGCTTTCCCGGAGTGCATGCAAGTGACAGTGACGCGGGGACCAGGATGGGAGACACAGGTCCCGGGGAGGAAGCTGCAGCTCCCAGGGACTCCTGAGAGCCCGCAGGGACTGAGGGCTCCCTCTTCCTCCACTGGCTTGTATGGGAGTGTGTGTATGTGGGCGGGGGCCCATGCCACGCCTCCCAGGCACTTTGCTGCACCCTGCCACGAGGGTGCATGGCCTTTAGGCTTGAATCCTGGAGCCGTGAAACTAGCTGTGTGCTCTGTGCAAGTCCCTTCCTGAGCCTCACTTGTCTGTCTTGTAAAAGAAGAACACAGTATCTGCCCCCCAGGGCTGCTGTGCATGAAGTCAGATCTGACTTGTCTAAGGCTGGGCATGGGGTGCAGTATGGGAGACTTCTGCGCCCTCCCCTCTTCATTGAGGGGCGCCTCCTGCCTCTCATCTGTGTGCACCCCACAGTGAATGCTCTATTTTTAGGAGGGGAGATTGAGATCCCGTGGGGGTCATTCAGCTGCTGGTGGCAGGGTCAGGGCCAGCACCAAGTCACTGTTTCCCAGTGTGGCCTGCATCCTGGACAGACCCCGGGTTAGCTGTAGTCACGGTCAGCAAGGCCGAGGTACGCAGGGTGAGAGAGTCTCCCCTCAGGAGGAGTGGGTCCAGTACAGGGGCCAGATGATCCCTGAGCCCTAGGTGAATGGGGCGGGGGGGCGTCCATCAGGAGCGTTTGGGTAAGTCTTGGAATGGTCCACCGTTCCCCACCCCGTACAGTCTCCACCTGTTACCACACATCTGGGTCACGAGTTGGGCTTCCCTGAATTTTCCTCCCCTTAGGAACGGTGAGGGCTGTCTGTCTCTCCTTTCGGTGGGAGGCTTCCCACCAGGGGCCCTAGTTCTTTTGGCCTCAGTGGTTCCCTAGTCAGGCCCTGAGAAGGTATCCCAGGAAGGGATGGGCTGCAGACGTGGAGGGGGAGGAAGGGCAGACGGAGCCTGCAGTCCCATATCAGGTGAGTCTGCCCTCCCCATCTACCCGCTTCTGACCATCAGACTGCTACTGGGGACATGTGGGGGACATAAGACTGGGGCTCTGCTCTGAGATGGCTCCTGGGTCCCTGAGTCCCAGGGAGGAAGCCAAGAGGCACCACCAGGTTGGAGACCCAGAGCCTGGGCGGCAGGTGGAATCTGTAACCTGAGGTCCCAGGGGCCCAAGCAGGAGGTGGCAGAGCTGAGCCCAAGCTGGATTTGGGCGAACAGGGTCAGCAGGTCAGGACAGGGGTGTCCTTCCCCGTAGGGCAGGGCTGGTAGGGGTGAGCCTACTTACTGGGCTGGGTCTCCAGGTCCTCTCCTAGCCCACTGGCCTGTCCTTGGGTCCCTTCCATGTGGTCACCTGCTGTCCACTGTCCCCACTCTGGTGTTTGAAGTCCCTTCTCTCTCACCCCAGTCCCTGTCTCGCATCCACTGTGCTCTTTGCCGTGCCTGGATTTCTGTCAAAGGACACTGGGAGCTAATTAAACAGCTGCTGATACAGACTCTGTGCCAGACACTGGGGCTTGTGTGTGCATGTGTGTGTGTGTGTGGGTGTGCGTGTGGGTGCGAGGATGGCCATGGGAAGGGCTCTCCCTTCACTCAGCTCAGGTGCATCTGCCCACTCCCTTGTCTGTGCACATTCTTTGTCTCGAGTGCTCTTTTCCTTACCAATTAAAAAAAAAAAAAGCTCCTTTTTTTTTCAGGTCCGGCTCAAATGTCACCTCCTTAGTCCTTGTGAGAAGGGCCACCCTCCCGCAGTGACTGTCCTGCCTCTGATCAGTTTGTATTGGATCTATCGGGACCAGGTTTTAGCTCCCATCCTCACTCCACTCCTCCCTGTGAAATCCTTGGGGACAGAAATCTACACTGATTGAATTTGATGTGCATGTTGTACACAAATGTGGCTATGGATCATGTTTACAGTGTAAGGAGCATGTCTTATAAAGCTGCGTTCCCTCACATGTACCTGTTTGGGGCTGTGCCCTGTTGGACAGTCCGTTTCAGATTTTCTCCAGTCTGGGGCAGTGGGAGGGAGAGGTGTTAAGAATTCCTGCCTTTGACTCCCAGCTTCCTGGATAACTTGTTAAAATGCAAAGTCCTAGAGCCAGCCATAGATCTCTGCATATTCTTGGCTCCATCCCAGGTGGTCTGCAGGTAGATCATGAGGCACACTTTCAGAAATACTGCTAGAGGGTTTCCAGAAAAACAGCTTCTTTCCCAGCTTCCAGGGATCATTCCCTGTGGTCACTGGGTGGCACCAGGCTCTGGGAAACTCCTAAAACTGTAATCCTTCATGATTACTGAGTCACACAACAAACCCGTTATCCCTCCATGTATCTATCCATTACCTACCCATCCATCTTCATGTGCATGCCCTCATCCATCCACCTGTCTACCCATCCACCATGCATCCAGTCATCCATCCGTCCATGCATGTATTCACGCATCCGTCTATCTATTCACCTATCTGTTGTACGTATGTTCACTCATTCTACCAGCCAGCCACACAGTTACCCATTCGTTCATTCATCCATGAATCCACGTTCATCTGCTCTTTCACCTCATTCATCTACTCATTCACTTATCCGTCTATCCTCTCACTTACTAATCTACCCATTTTTTTCACATATCTTTGTCAGGGTACCTCTGAAAGCAGAGCCTGAGACAAAGGCATCTGTGTAGGTAGTTGTATTAGTTTCCTGTTGCTGTTGCAACAAATTACCACCAACTTAGTGACTTAAAATGGCACAAATCTATTTTCTTACAGTTCTGGAGGTCAGAAGTCCAAAATGGTTTTCAGTGGTTTAAAACCAAAGTGTTGGCAGGGCTGCATTCCTTTCTGGAGACTGTAGGGGAGAACTCGCTTCCTTGCCTTTTCCAGTTTCTGGAAGCCACCTGCATGCCTTGGCTCATGATCCTCTACCTTCAAAGCCAGCAGTGTAACATCGTCATCTCTCCCTCTCTCTCTCTCTCTCTCTCTCTCACACACACACACACACACACTCACACACATACTCCTCTGCTTCTGTCAAAATATCTCCTTATCTCACCCTGACACTCTTGCTTCCCTCTTATAAAGACCCTTGTGATGACATTGGGTCCACCCAGATAATCCAGGATAATCGCTCCATCTCAAGATCCTTAACTTAATCACATCTGCAAAGTCTCTTTGTAAGGTTGCATAGTCACAGGTTTCAGGGATTAGGACATGGACATTTTGGGGGGCCATTACTCTGCCTACCAAGGTACTTTATGCAGAATTGCCTTTGGGGAGTGGGAGTACAGAGCAGGGGAGTAAAACAAAGAAGGAAAAAAGGCTGCTACACGGATGCATTATTGAGTTGGCCATCTCTGTGAGATCTTCTGAAGACTTTTGTTTAATGTGACTCAGAACTTACTTCCATGAAATGAAAAGGGGAGGCATCCATCCAAATCTCTCTTCTCTCTGCCTACCTCCCTCCCTTCCTGCTTGCCTGCCTTTCGTCCAAATATCCATTAAGCATACCTGGATGAGCCGCGTCCTGTGCTTAAGAGCATGGCCATGGAAATGAATCAGGCTTTATCTCTGTCTTCAGGTCGTTAGACCAGCAAACCCAGAAGAAGCATCCAGTTGGCTTAGCTCATCCCATTAACTCTCTCCTGCAGGTACTGGGCCACGTGCACCCAGAATGTGACTTCATCACCCAGCTGAGAGAGGATGAGCGAGCTTGTCTACAAGCAGCAGAGGGGATGTCCAACTCCACCTTGGGTACGTGGCTCGGGAGGGCGGGGGTGGCTTGTCACGGATTTCCTGATCTCCTCCAGCCTCACATTCAGGATGGTGGACAAGCCTGTCCCCTGGGCTGAGTCTCCTCTGCTCCCATCTCGCTGCCTAGGCTGCCCTAGGACCTGGGATGGGCTGCTGTGCTGGCCGACGGCAGGCTCTGGCGAGTGGGTGAGCCTCCCCTGCCCGGCTTTCTTCTCTCACTTCAGCTCAGAGCCAGGTGAGGGGCGATGGGGGTGTGATGGGGGAAGGGGGAGGAGGCAGAGGTGACAGGTGACGTGGTTTCATCTGGTGGTGGCAGAATACGGTGGCCACGCCCCTGGCTTTGAGGCCAGGCAGACCTGGATCGAGCACCGCCTTCCCCCTCCCCCTCTTTCAGTGTGACCTCGGGCAAGTCAGTCACCCTCCCAGACCCTCAGCTTCCTGACCTCCCGTGACCTGGGGAAAACAAGAGCACTAACTACACAGGGGGTGGGGTTAATGATCGGGGCTTGGCAGTGCTGAACTCAGGGCCTGGAACTGAGTAAATGTCCTCTGGGAAGTTGCCTGCTTCACCTCCCTGGCCTGGGGGTCTGGGGTGGACGGTCCCTCCAGGGGCAGAGAGGGCCTCCTTTCTCCCCACTGCCCTTAGGATGCTGGAGGCCCAGCTCGCTACTCTGCTCCTCAAGGGAACCATTCTTTCCATTAACAGAAGGTGAGTCTGAGGCCAGAGAGGAAGTTCCTAGAACGTGTCCCAAGCAGGCTGGGCCTGGACCCCAGGCCTCTGGAGAGAAGGCTCCTCTCTCTCTGCTGCAGAGATGGGCTGTCTGTGCAGACCCTGCCAGGGTCACTCCCCGGCTCCCTGACCTCTCCTGGGGAGAGAGGAGAAAAATCTCTCCTTCCCCTCCTCTGTTGCCTCCCAGGGGCCGTGAAGCGGGATTGCACCATCACGGGCTGGTCTGAGCCCTTCCCGCCCTATCCTGAGGCCTGTCCTGTGCCCCTGGAGCTGCTAACTGAAGAGGTGAGAGGCTCCTGGCATCTTGGAGGAAGGGTCGCTGTGGATGTTTGATTGGGTGGTGGACCGCAAAGCGGTAGGGGCCGCCATTCCCATTGTAGTCAGCAGGTTGGAATATTCATTACAGCACATTTCCGGAAGATGGCAGTGTCTGGAAGAGAGGGGGTCTTGTGCTAACTTGCTCAAGGCTGACAGGTGGGCCACGCAGCTAGGAGGGAGAGGGGAGGCAGAGGGCAGGGAGGGAGATGTGCTGGCCACCGTCTTCTTTTCTCCTTGGCGTACCCTCTCTGTGCCCAGGCCTCCAGGGCAGGGAGCTGAGAGTAGTTCTGGGAAACAAAGGCTCTTAGTGGTCCTGGGCAAGCTCCTTGCCCTCTCTAGCCCTCAGTCTGTGGGCAAGCGAGAGAAACCAAAGCCTGGAGTGATGTCAGTGCCCCCTAACCTAGCTGGCACACCCCACGCTTCCAAATTGAGCAGGACCTTTGCAAGGTGCCTCCACACCCATAATCCCATATCTCTTTCCCCCCAGCCCTGAAGGCAAAGCATGAGTCTGACATTTTTTCAGATAAAAAGACTGAGTCTGGGAGGGGCGATGATTGCCTGCATCCCTCAGGGGAGCTGAGTTCCCGATCGATCCCCTCCCCGCAAGGCTGCACGCTCCGTCTCCATCTCCGGAGTCCAGGCTAGACTTTGATGGATCCAAATCCTTGGTCTTGGAAAGAGCTTTTCCTTGCAGCTGTCCCTGGCTGTCCCCTTTATTTGGGGATGTCATGTTCCCAAGCCAGTGAGCAAGCTGGATGTCAACAAACAAGCCCAGTTTCCTCCTGAGCTTTGTCACTCCCCAGGGACGTGCGGTTTCTGTGGCAGCCTCCCCCTACCCCCAGCGACAGCCAGAGTTAAGCAACTAGCTCCCTCCGCCCCTCCCCCCACCCCTCCCCTGCTTCCTCACCAGCGACAGGCTGTAAACAAAAGCTTCGCTTCAGTTCCGGAGGGAGTTTGCTGTGCTCCCCACAGACACCCCTGCCCCCACATGGGCAGTTTCGGGATAGAATTGAAAATGTCACCTGCTTGATTGTCAAGCCTCCCTTTCCTCAAAGGCCCAGTTGCTGAGCATTCCTCCGTCTCCACCCTCCCCAGAAATCCTACTTCTTCACCGTGAGGATCATCTACACCATGGGCCATAGCGTCTCTGCCGTGGCCCTCTTCATGGCCATCACCATCCTGGTTTCCCTCAGGTTCGCCATCTTCATCACCTACTCCAGAACCTTCGCCCTCCGCATTGTCCACAGCACCAAACTTGAACCCTTACCTGGATATTCAAGACGTTCCCAGATCTGGCATTGGCCATTTCTAACTTTTCCTTTCCCTTTCCCCATCCCCTCACACTCCAGGTCTGGCTCCCACCTCTACACCTTTGCTTGTGTGGAACTTATTCTATTTGCTTGGAATGACTGCCTCCTTTTTTCTCAGTGCCTTCATATCCGTTAAAATTCAAAGCTCAGCTCTCATCTGCCTCAAGAATCCTCTTTGTCTCTTCCATGAAGCCCTTCTTGACTATTTCAACCCTTTGATCTTTGCCCTCTCAAAGCCCCGCCCCACCCCACCCCCCAGCCTGGCCCGCGCTGTTCTCTGTCTCCCGGGGGGTGAGCCTCCTCTCTCTGATTATCAGGGGGCTCCCCTGGGCAGGACCCTGTCGTTTCTGCCTCTGTCCTCCACACCATGAGCTCCCTGAAGGCAAGGGACTGCTATTCTCTGTCCTCTCACCTACACTGAGCCCAGCTGCCCTGCAAGGTTATAGCTGAAGCCTCAAGTTCAATGCAATCCATCCGATCCAATCTGATCCAATCCAATCCAAGCCAATTCAGTTCACCTCCCACCCTGCTCAGCCTCCGCAAGTCCGCTTTGAGCACACCAAAAGCCCCTCTCCCACCTTGCCTCCTGTTCTTCACCCCTCCTGTCCCCTCCAGGAGGCTCCACTGCCCCAGGAACTACATCCACACCCAGCTGTTCATCACCTTTATTCTCAAGGCGGGAGCTGTGTTCCTGAAGGATGCCACCCTCTTTCACGGCGAGAACACGGACCACTGCAGCTTCTCCACTGTAACAGCCATGGGTCGGGGTGCTGGTGTGGGTGCGGGCGAGGAGGTTGGATTAGAGATGCAGCTGTGCCTGTCCGGTAGCATGGGCTGACCCTGCGGCTCCCGCTTTGCTAGCGACAGAGCGGGAAATCACCCCTCCCCCTTCCTCCCCCTCCTTGCGGTCAAGTTCTAAATCCTCCAGCTGTTTCCTGGACGACGGTGCCCATCCACAGCGTTTCCCTTATTCCACTCTCTACTCCATATTCTGTATTCCCGTTCCATTCCCCATCCCATATCCCAACCCGGACCACATTTCACTCCAGCCAGCCTTTCCATTTCACACTTCCTCTGAGCACTGTCTGTCTGTGCTGGGCGTGGGTATGCCAGGGGCTGGGCAGAGCCGTGTGCCTCCCTTGAGAAGCACCCAGGGTGCCTAAGGGGACAGATTATACCAGATTATGGGACCACTAGGTAGAGGGAGGTGAAAGCTGGGAGAGAACAGGAGAGGGATTCAGGGAGGAGATGGCTTTGGAGCTGGCTGGGCAGCAATGATAGGGAGGGAGCGGGGAGGACCAGGGTGAACGTGTCCAGTGTGAGAGGACCAGCTCTCACAGACAGGAGAAGCTGGGGCAAGTCCAAGAAACAGGGGTGTCATCATGGGGGCAGGGAGGTGGGCTATGAGAAGAGACCGAAAATAAGGGAAGTTGGGCTGAGTGTGGTGGCCCAGCACTTACCAGCTACTCTGACACCGTGCTGGAAATGAACAGCTACATGAATGAACAAACCAACAGATGACCTTCATTCGTTAATGAAAGACATAATAATAGTATATGTATCGAGCACTTATGTGCCAGGTATTACGCTAAATGCTTTACGTATGTTATCTCCTTTTATTTCCTACATCTATTCTCATTTTAGTCCCATATGTAGATGAGGGGTAATTGGCGATGTCGCCCAGCAGCTGAATGGTGGGAGAGGGACCAAGCCTGGGCCATTCTGAGCTCAGAGGCGAGCGCTCCTCCCCCGACAGATGAGCAGAGTCACGCAGTGAATGAATGAATGCATGCACGGGCACATGCGTGTATGTTCGCAGGACGGAGCAGTGCATGAATAAATGGTGTTCCATATCCTCAGCTCTAGGGATTGACTTGAGCTCAGGAGGGACGGGGTGAGAGTAAAAACAGTAGCAATTCGTATACAGGGTTTCCATTCAATCCTTATGATGAGGCACGAGCCAGCATTGGAAGTTTTTCCTTTTAGAGATGAAAAGCTAAGGTGTGGGAAGGTTATCCAGATGGTAAATTTGAACCCAGGCTGTCTGGATCCCAAATCTGTGCTCTTAACCACTGCATTACACAACCACACCCCCTCTGGGGCAGCCCAAGGTGGAGGTTTGGGGCCTGAGTGGGGTAGGGGAGACTTGGCGGGGCTCCAATGGGTGTCCCGGCTCTGAAGCGCCCAGCCCCTGGCCCGCAGGTTCTGTGCAAGGTCTCCGTGGCCACCTCCCATTTCGCCACCATGACCAACTTCAGCTGGCTGCTGGCAGAAGCTGTCTACCTGACCTGCCTCTTGGCCTCCACGTCACCCAGCACAAGGAGAACCTTCTGGTGGCTGGTCCTTGCTGGCTGGGGTGAGCACCGAGGGCTGGTTTGGGCACTGTGCGGGTGTTGGGGTGTCGGGGATGCCCAGGGAGCTCACACCAAGGTCCCTTCATCTCGCTCACGATGACCCCAAGGCCCAGGGAGAGGAAGGGCAGCTTACAGTCCTACAGCAAGTGCTGGAGATCAGGGCCAGGTCCCCGATCTCTGGGCTCTCTCCTGGTCCCGCCTTCACAGTGCCCTGTGTGACGGGCTGCAGTGGTGGGAGGTGGGCGCAGGATGAAGACCCCTTACTTGTGTCTTTTCTGTACCCCCTCAGGGCTTCCCCTGCTCTTCACCGGCATGTGGGTGGGTTGCAAGTTGGCCTTTGAGGATGTTGCGTGAGTCTGGGCTATCCCTTCATCACACCCGTGCTGGGTCCCCGTGGGGCATGGACTGGACTCTCGGGCAGTGAGGCTGTCCTCCAAGCTGGGAAGAGGAGAGCTGCCAGGCTTGGGAGAGGGGTGGGAGATGCAGTTGTGGGTAGCACAAAAGGGGCTTGAGCCTGGGCAAGAAGGGGGCACAGAATCTCAGGGTTCGGGGCTCAGGGGGTAGGGGGTTGTAAGTGGGGGCCTTCTGGAACAGGGGGAGTGTTGGAGCCACAAGAAGGCAGCAAACAGACTGAGTTTTGAGAAACTCATCCACCTAGGTGGAGAGAAAGAGTGAACCCAGCTTGGATCAGGGCACGCCTTTGGAAAGTGCCTAAATGTCTGAGAGAACGTAGATAAGGCTGGTTGGGAGTAGGGTGAGGCTAGAAGGCTCAAATTCCAAAGTGAGGAGCCTAGAGGCTGGTAGGTAGAGAGGAGGGAGGAGCATGGGTGCCGCAGAAAAGGGCTTTCCAGCAACTGCACTCTTCCCACCCCACCCCACCCCCGCCCCCCCATCAGTCCCGGCCTGTCCTCTCCCCAGGTGCTGGGACCTGGACGACAGCTCCCCCTATTGGTGGATCATCAAAGGACCCATCGTCCTTTCCGTTGGGGTCAGTGCCTGGGGCCAGTGTCCTCTGCTTTATTCAGCCAACCTCCCTGGGTCCACCGAGCAGCCATACACAGCAGGAAACACGACTCCAGGCTGGGAGTCAGGACACCTGGGGTTCCAGCCTGGTTCTGCCGCAGATTCTCTGTGAGGCCCTCTCTGGACTTCAACAGCCCATTGGTAAAACCAGAGCTCAGGCCTCTTCTAGCTCAGAGTTTCAATGAGTCTGGTGTCCTGGTTGCAGATCACCTACCGCCGCAGTGAGGCTGGGCTGGGAGAGTAGAAGACGCGGCAGCTGAAACTCCTACCTGCTCCCACGTGGAAGACAGGGCAGCTAGGACTGGTTTTGTGGCCTGGGTGAATGTACGCATTTTTGACAGTTTTGCAGTTGTGCAAAGAGAAGGCCACATGCTTTGTGCCAGAGAAGAGCCTGAGAGGTGCTGGAGGCAGGATGGCAAGGCCTGACTTCCCACCCTCGGTCCTGGGACTGGAAAGGGAGGGGGACCCTGAGCCCCCTATGGGACTGTACAGTCTCAGGCGACAAGGTCTAGAGCAATGACCTGCACATCCATCTACCTGCACATCCCTGCCTCTCCAGGGTTTGAGGTTTCTAGTCCCCAAAGATGTCCCACCCCAGGCCATTTGAGTCACCCCTGACCCTTGCCTTCCACCTCCCTACACCTCTATTTCCAGGTGAACTTTGGGCTTTTTCTCAATATTATCCGTATCTTGCTGAGGAAACTGGAGCCAGCTCAGGGCAGCCTCCACACCCAGCGTCAGTACTGGTAATGTGTGTGTGTGTGTGTGTGTGTGTGTGTGTGTGTGTGTGTTTCCAGGCGTTCTGGGGACATAACTGGAGTGGGAGTCAGCATGGTTCTCTTTTATGCACAATTAGGCATCCATGATCCTGGTCCAGTGCTTGTCCCTATGTCCCCAGAGAGAATAGATCTGGTCCCTGACCTCCAATAGGTCACAATATAGGAAGGATGGGGCCTCCAAACAGCCAGGTGCCAGGCCAAATAGGCTGATGAGTGTTGGGATCAATTTCTACGGGAGCCTGCAGAAGGAGATCCTTTCTAAACAGATGGTGGGGTTGGAGTACAGTCCGGGAAGACTTCCTGGAAGAGGTGTCTTTGAACTAGACTTTGAAAGATGCATAGACTTGACTAGAATAAATTGAGACAAGAGAATTTGTCAGAGGGAACAGCGGAATCCAGGGGCCCAAAGTAAGGAAGCCCAGGGTGCATGTGGGGAGTTCTCCAGGGTGGCTGGTGTGTAGAATTGATATGGGAAGCTGGTGGGAAGTGAAAGTAGGCAGGGGGCCCATGGGACTTTCTTTTTTTTTTTTTTAAACTTTGGGTTTATTTATTTTATTTATTTATTTATTTATGGCTGTGTTGGGTCTTCGTTTCTGTGCTAGGGCTTTCTCTAGTTGCGGCAAGCGGGGGCCACTCCTTATCGCGGTGCACGGGTCTCTCATCATCGCGGCCTCTCTTCTTGCGGAGCACAGGCTCCAGACGCGCAGGCTCAGTAATTGTGGCTCACGGGCCTAGTTGCTCCGCGGCATGTGGGATCCTCACAGACCAGGGCTCGAACCCGCGTCCCCTGCACCGGCAGGCAGACTCTCAACCACTGCGCCACCAGGGAAGCCCCCCATGGGACTTTCTAATTCCAGCCTTGGGCTTGTCTTTTTCTGCAGGCGTCTCTCCAAGTCAACCCTTCTCCTCATCCCGTTGTTTGGAATTCACTACGTCATCTTCAACTTTCTGCCTGACAGTGCTGGCCTAGGCATTCGCCTCCCCCTGGAGCTGGGACTGGGTTCCTTCCAGGTGAGGACCCCCACAGCACTCACTCCTTCCCTCTGAGTCCTTGGGCAGGAGGAAGGTGCTGCAGCCCACAGGCTTGGTTGATTTCATGGTAGGCTGAGGGCGACTAGGCTCGTTATTCTTCCTTCCAGCCACTCATCCATCTATTCAAGTATCCATCTGTCTGTTTTTCTCCCATCCATCCATCTCTCTATTCATTCAACTACTCATGCGCCTATCTACATATCCATCCATCTACCCATCCATTCATCCATCCATCCATCCATCCAATCTATTCAACATTTACTGAGCACCTATCATGTGTCAGGCTCTGTGCTTAATACTAGGGGATGGAGAAATAAAGAGAATCAGAGAAACAGGCCAACGGGGCCAACAGTACAGCCTTGGCAGACTTGCTATGACAATTACATGTGACAATATGCCTGGCACATGGTAAGTGATGAATACGTCTACTTTCCCTTTTCCCAAAGACCTGGTCCAAGTCACAGCCTGGCGGAGA
Source organism: Eschrichtius robustus (assembly GCF_028021215.1). Lineage (NCBI taxonomy): Eukaryota > Metazoa > Chordata > Mammalia > Artiodactyla > Eschrichtiidae > Eschrichtius > Eschrichtius robustus. The sequence goes on from NC_090831.1 coordinate 84,099,019, forward strand.
GTAGGGGAAAAAGGTAATAGGAAGACTGCAGACACCTTGAGGCCAGGCCAAGGTGATGGGGTCCTTTCTCTTTGGCCCCACAGGGCTTCATTGTTGCCATCCTGTACTGCTTCCTCAACCAAGAGGTATGTGACTCAGGCTATCCTTATTTGTTAAGCCTTCTCTCCCACCAGTCCTAAGGCTGCCTCTCTCCTGCCCAGCCCCTGTAAATCCCCGATCAGGCCAAACACTGAGTCCTGCAATCCTATGTGGAAATCTGTCCTGAGTTTCTGGATCACGCTTAACCTGAATACTTCCTGTAAACATCTTTTATCCATCCCTCCTCTGGGCTGGGCCAAGTTTACTGTCCATTCAGCAGGAGGTGGAGAAGGCCTTTCAGGGATCAGAAGAGGGATCCAGGGGTGGGTTAAAAGGATCCTTTAATTCTGTGTTTCTAAAACTGAACGAGAGAGAGTGGAGGAAGGAATAAGTCGGCTCCTGGAGAGACAGGGAGAAGACACAGAGGAACCAAGAAAATCAGAGGTGGACATACAAAGTCTAGGAAAATAAATTCAAGTGCAGAGACAGGGAGGATGATGGAGAGCAAAGCCAGGGACTCTGAGACAGAGCACCCGGAGGACAGGCGCACAAAAAGAACAGACCAAACAGAGATGGACAAACACATGAATAGACAGAATAGATGGTACCGGTGCACATGTAGAACTATGGAGAGATGGTAAAGAGGAGTGAATTATAACATCCCACCCAGAAGACACTTCGCATTTTTCCTTTAGGACAGACTTGCTTTATGGGGAGGGGTGGGAGAATTTAACTCAGTGCCCCAGACAACCAGGTCCTGTTGCTGTGTGCACAGGCAGAGTCATGGGCTCCCTCTGGTGGCCAAGGATTTGCTGTGGGCTCTGTGTTCTGCTGGAGACCTGGATGTACGTACCTGTACCCCAGCTGTGGAGCATTGCACCCCCCTATTCTGCCACCACTGTCTCTTATTGGCTCCCTCCCCTCTGCCATTCTTTACTACCACCCTAGCCTTTCTGAGTCTCCTGCAGCCTTATCTGGCGTCTGGATGCAGACACAGGACTGCAGTATCTGATTGTAGTGGCTCATGGGCCCTGGGGTTGCAGAGAGGGGCGAGGAACAGCCCTGGACAAGGTGGGTGGGATCTGGAAAAGGGGATTCCACAGAGAGTTGTGAAGGGATCTGTCCCAGGAAGCGGTTTGGGGACCAGATAGTTAAATGCCTCTGGAGACAGGGAGCTTACTACCTATCAATGACACTTTCTATCATCAGGAAGCTCACCTTTATGTTGAATGGAAAACTGTCTCCTTTCTGTCTTTGTCACAGCCTAAATTCAGCTCTGTCAGAAATGTCACAGCCTCTCAGCCCCCTTTGCCCAAGCAGCCCCTTGGAGATGTGAAGATACAGACACTCCCCCCACCCCCCTACATCTCCCAAGTGGCTTTTCTTTCAGTTACTCTCAATCCCCTCAATTGCACCTCCTCAGACAGAGTTTGGAGGCCTCTCTTCCTTCAGGTCATGTCCCCTGGACAGGTTCCCAGTGGCCACAGTTCAGCTCAGTGGGCAGGGGCAGGAATGAGCCCCAGAGCAGGGGATGGTCTAAGCTTTTGGGGAAGACAGAGTAGTTTTTTGGCCAGAAACTCAAGAAAGCAGCCATAAATGTCTTTAACTGGGCCCAGACAAAGGCAGTGCTAAAAGAGAAAGGAGCCAAAGGGAATGGTCAGCAATACAGGAAGGAGGAAGTAGTATCCTCTAGAGGTAGTACTTAACAGTGGCTGTGGCCAACCATAGCTTCTCCTGCTCCAGGAACCCCTGTCTCTGTTTCTCCTGCATGGTCTCCCCCTGCACCCTCAGCCCCACTGGGGTTGAGTAAAGATGTGGCAATGGGACCTTCCTAACATCCTCCCTCTTGTCCTTGCTTGGAGGTGAGGACTGAGATCTCACGGAGGTGGCGTGGCCATGATCCTGAACTTCTGCCAGCCTGGAGGACTCATGCCAAGTGGACGATGCCTTCCCGCTCAAGGGCGAAGGTGCTGACATCTGTGTGCTAGGCTGGCCACATCACGTGACTGGAATCCACACCTGAACTTGGGCAGCTACACGGGCCCACCACCCTTCAGAGGAGTGGGAGCAGCGCCCCCTGGGAACCCTCAGTTGACGCCTCCACCCAAGCTGCTGCCCAGCCCTTCTTCCCTGTCCTGCCCCTGACTCTTTTCGCCCGGGTCTCTGTGTGTCCACCTCTGACTTCCTTGGTTCCTGTCTGTTCTTCTCATGTTCCTCTTCCTGGAGTCTGGGCCATAGCCCAACGCCAGAGGAGCCAATAAACTTGTAAATGAATAGATACACGTTAGAGTGAAACCATGTGCCTCTGCAGGGGAGGGGTCTGTAGGCTTTATTTGAACCCCCAGTGCAGACGTGCATTTATCGCATCTCAGTTCATGTCACGTCCCCATCACTTGTCTGTGCAAGGATCCTCGTGTTTAATTCATTAAAAAAATGTGTTCTCTTTTGTCTCTACCTGCACTCCCATTCCCCTCCTCCCACAGGCAAACATTCCAATGTGTTAAATGTGAATTCTTGTGTTTCTGTGTTCTTGCAGAATGTGTAGTGTTGTGTGCGTCTGTACTTTTAATTTACATAAATGCTGTCGGCTATATGCTTCATCCTGCTTCTGATGTTTTTCCTCTCAGCACTTTTAAGAGATCCACCCTTGTTGCCATGTGCTCATCTGGTTGCTTGTTTTGACTGCCGTATGGTGCCACATGGTGTCACCGCCCACGTGTGACCATCCTGTCTCCCCCTGCCTCTAGGTGAATGTTCGCGTGCTTGTGCCCTCATGCCCCCACGCCAGCAAGCCTTTCTCCGGGACACATACCACAGAGTGGAAGTGCCAGGTCAGCGGTTGTGCCTTTTCTTAACGTGACGGAGTGGTGCCAGATTGCACCCAGAGCTCCGGCGAGATCTCCACTCCCACCAGCAGCTCTGCCAACTCTAGGCATTACCCAGTCTTTGGGTAAAGAGATTATGGCTGATTTTTATTTTCTTTTAAAATCCCTTCTATTTCTCCCAAAAGCCCTACAATGAGTATGAACTGCTTTTACGATCTGAGACTAAAGGAAGAAATGCATGGTAGGGTTTTTAGACTGTGGCCACACTTTTGACATTTGTCTGACCAGGAAAGTGCTGGGCAGCTGGGCATTATGGCCAACAATGTGCCCTTGGGTTTCATATGGCTGCATCTCCTTTCACTGGAACCCCTGTGACTGTAAGGGCAAGAGTGGCCATCAGAAGAGAAGACAATGGCAGGGAAGGCTGAGGTAGTAAAGGAAGGCTTCCTGGAGGCCGGGGAATGGAGCTGAGTTTTGCAGGACAGATCTGATGTGAGTAGTTCAAAAATGGGAGAGATTTCGTTTTAATAGTCAAAGAGTGGTCTCCTGAAGTTTTTTTTGTTTTCCTAAACCCTGGGGAGGGGATGTGCCCTCCTATTTATTTATTTATTTTTATTTAAAAATTTTATTTATTTTATTTTTTGCTGTGTTGGGTCTTTGTTGCTGCACGTGTGCTGTTCTCTGGTTGTGGTGAGTGGGGGCTACTCTTGTTGCTGTGGCTTCCCTTGTTGCAGAGCACGGGGTCTAGGTGTGCGGGCTTCAGTAGTTGTGGCAGGCGGGCTCAGTAGTTGTGGTGCACGGGCTTAGTTGCTCTGTGGCATGTGGGATCTTCCCGGACCAGGGCTCGAACCTGTGTCCCCTGCATTGGCAGGTGGATTCTTAACCACTGAGCCGCCAGGGAAGCCCCTCCTGAAGTCTTAACTGGCATCAGTAGTGGTTAGTTAGCAGTTAGCGTTAGCAGTTTGTGGTGGTAGCAGTGGTTGAAGCAGAAACTCACTTTGTGAATTGTCCATCCCTTCCCTAGAGGTTTCATCTATGGCTGGAAGTCTACTCCTTGCTCCCTCCAGTTTCTACTGGAGCCTCAAATTCCCACCACTTTGCTAGTCTCTTCCACTACAAGGATCCTTTGCCTGGGGCTACACTGAGGGTTTCTGGGCAGATCCCTTGATTGGTAAACCCTTCCCTTCTCGGGGCCTCAGCAACCCCATCTACAGCAGGAAGGAGTCGGTCAATAGGTGACTTCTGAGAGCTTTTCGAAAGGGACACTGAATTGCAGGCAACAGAGTTGAGAGGAGCAATGCTTAGCTTGGCCACCAGGTGGCAGAACAATGACGGTTAAGAGCATTGGCTGGGCTGACCAAGCTCCCTGATGAGGCCCCAATGCTGGAGGTGGACACAGGGCTCCCAGGGCCTGGCCTGGGCCACAGTGAGCCTGCAGGGCTGGGGGAAGAAGGACCTCGTGGTCTGGCCAGCGTAGGGGGGCAGGAGGCTTTTGGAGGAGGAGGGGAATGGGACACCCCCGAGCCCTTCCAACCCCAGTCTTGAGGAGGAAGAAGCTGATAAGAAGAGTGAGAGCTGAAGGGATAGGAGAACCTGTGCTCACTGGAGTCTCTGTACAGGGTTCACACCAGATGGGAGGGGTTTCCCTGGGCCCCTGGTTTTGTGCAGGGAAAGTAGGATTTTCCATCATCCAGTGCAACGATTTCCTTCCAGCCAGCCTCTCCTCAGGTCCTGAAAGGAGTTTCCTAAAGAGAAGGAAGAAACTTCCCTGTTGTGGCCAACCTGTGCTCCTCTCCACTGTGGGGAGGAGGAGGGAGGGTACAAAAGAGGGGCCTGTTCCCTATCCCAGGGGAGACCCCAGGAATGTTGAAGAGATCCCCAGGGATGAGCCCAAACCTGGATGTGAGTAAGAGCGGGTGTGTGGGGCTCAAATTCTCTGGGCTGTGGGAGCTCAGAGAACAGGGTGTTGGTGAGGGCAGGAGCAGTCAAGGAAGGCTTCCTGGAGGAAGGGACTCGGGCTGGTTGTATAGAGCCTAGAACCCCACCAGGCCAAGAGCCACCATCTGCTGGGCAGGAAGCAAGAGTGTGGCTGATCTCAGCTTGAGGAGCAACGTTTGGAGGAAGGGTCTGCAGGACAGGATGGTGGGTATCAGACTCAGACTTTGTTCTCCTCAGGGATTTTCATGGACATTCCTGTTAGGGCTCTGAGTTCTGTGGGGCCACCTATTTGCTAAGTACTTGCTTAGGTGGCAGACACCTTGCCAGCACTTAGAAACACGGCTGCAAACAATTCCAGAACATTCCTATTCAGGGGCTTAGGGTCTGGTTAGGGAGAATATGAGTCAGAGGTCTCTGCTGCAGGCCACAGGACCCCTCAGGCTGGGTTAAGCAGAAACATGATTTAGTCAAAAACGTCAGGGAGCTCACTGGTCTCCAGGAGTACAGTCAGAGGCAGCGCCCACCCCCAACCAGGGGACCACTGTGGCGAATTCCCCACTCCACCACTTTTCGTTGCAGACTCAGGTGCTCACACCAGTAACACTGGGGACGCAATGCCGGACACCCCACATGGCTGTCCTGAAAAGCCAGACTCCTCCACTGCCATGCTTGCCAAAAACTCAATTGCACTTGGCGCTGGCTTCCTCTTGGTGCTCTCTCCCGAACCCAAGTCTCACAGAGCTGCCTCTGATGGCACGGCCTTGGTCCTGACCCTGCCCACTAGCTACAGGGGGTGCTAGAGAGCCCACGCTGACTTCTACCCGGAGAAGGTCCACACACTGTCGCAAGTTCCTCAGACATAAGACAGGCATTCAGAATAAGCTGGCTGGCCACGAACATGACAGATGTCCAACACTGGGAGACAGTCATGCAGCTCAAACAATTGCATGATAATGGCTATAGATGTACAGAGGAGAAATAGAGTACCAAAAGAAGAAACATCTAGAGGACCAAGTCTAGTCTGGGGGTGTTAAAAAAAAGGCTTTCTAGAGAAAGCGACATGTAAGCTGAGATTAGACCGTGAATATGAGTTGGCTGGGTAAGGAAGTGGGTAAAATCCCAGGTAGCGGAAATAGCATGTGCAAAGGCCCCAAGGTGAAAAGGAGCTTGTCATTCGCAGGACCTGAAAGTAGTTACTGTGGCTGGATTGAAGTGAGAAAAGGGGAGGGTGGCCTGAGATGAGGTGGGGTGGGCAGCACCCAGATCACGCAGGGACAGGAAAAGCCACGTTAAGGAGGTTTCATCCCAAGAGCTGTTGGAAGTGTGTGATATAATGGGACATGTTTTTGCAGTAATCCCTTTGACTGGTATGGATGGGAAGACTGAATTTGGGGTGGAGACCTCAGCCGGAAGCAGGGAGGCTGCAAAGGGAGGCTTGGCTCAGGGGATGGTGGTAGGAAAGGCTAGGCCAGATTGAAGATGTCTAATTGGGTGATGAGTTCATGTGTGAGGTGAAGAGAAGGGAGCTTTGTAGGAAGATTCCTGGAACAGGCCGAGGTGGAGAGGAGCACGTTTTAGGGGGGAGAGCACATTTTAGGAGCGTGAGCGTGGTCAGTGTGGGGTGCACGGGAGACAGATGGATGCCAAGGCGCAGGCTGGAGCTGAGGAGATGGGCCTGGCTGGGAAGTGAGACTCGTGAGCTGTGGGAATATCTGTGGTGGCGTCTGACCCCCGGGCGGTGAGAGTGAGGCTTGCGCCTGAAAGGACACTGGAGGGACTGCATATCCCCAGGCCCCGCGCAGGAGCAGGAGCCTCCGGAGGAGGCTGGAGGGAGCAGCCCGAGAGTGGGAGGGAATCCAGATGGACTGGGGTGGGGATGGTGTGAGCGCTGCTGCGCAGCCCTAAGACCTGAGACCAGGCTTGCAAAGCAGGCCGTGGACCTGACGGTGCAGCTCGCGGCAGGAGCAGGAGCGTTTGGGGCAGAAGATGGACTCGGAAGGCAGCCTGGAGGGGGCTACACAGTGAGGGGGCTGTGTGGACACGCCCTTTACCCAGGCTGGTCTGGGAGGGGGAGGGGAGATGAGAGGGTATCAGGAGGGGAATGTGGGTCGATGGGGGGTTGTTTCTTTGTAAGAAGACTGTCTGGATAAATGCTAATGAGCTGGATGTAGGAGTCACCGAAGGATGGGGGGAGGGCAAGTGGTGGAGGGAGGTCATTGAGAAGGTGGCCCCAGGACCCAGGTGGGGGCATCTTGTCTGGGGAAGGGGCCCCTGCCCCCAGGGAGGTGGTAGATGCAGGCGACAGGAGGGCCGGGTGGGCGGCCGTAGGAGGCCGGCTGCTGGCTCCGGCACTCACCCCGGAGGCGGAGGCGAGGTTGTCTGCGGGGCGAGGGAAGGTGCGGTGGGAGCGGAGAGTGGTGGGGCCTTGAGGAGAAGGAAGAGGCTGGGAAGTAGTAGTGGCAGAACGTGGGGGGACAAGCTGGGAGGAAATGGGGCGAGCTGGGCAGGTGAATTCGGAGTTATGACAGTTTCCCTCGGGGGAGTGTCTGGCCCAGAGAAGGCCAAGGGGAGCCTCTTCAGGGCGGGGTTTTGCCCAGAAGACAGTGGCACTTGAGATTTCCAGGCCGTATTTGCAAATGAGGGTTTGCACCGATGGCCCTGGGATCTAAGCCAGAGGGGACACTGGATGAAATGGAGCAGGTTATGGAAGCGTCAGCTGTGTAGGTGGGGGCATTGAGGAAAGACCCACAAGGACAGGCGGGCGAGGTCAGAGGGGATGAGAGCTGCTCTGGTGCGGTTTGTAGCCAGGGCAAGGGCTCCGCGCTGGGCGAGGGAGGGGCTGCCAGGAGACCAGGAGGAGGGCCGGGGGTGCTGCTTGGCCAGTGGGCCTGGGCATTGCAGTCACCCAGGATGAAGGCTGCGGTTGAGGCCAAGGAAGACTTAGAGCCAGAGTCTCCAGTGACGAGGGAAGGCTGGCGACTGCAGAGAGGGGCTCAGGCACTGGGGGGAGTGACACTGAGTAAGGAGGACAGGGCAAGCCAGAGGGAAACACAGGATAAGGCCACAGGTGGAGAGGACCCGGGCAGGGGGCAGGGCAGGAGGCAGGAAAAGATCCAGGCACTTGCCACGACTCTGGAACCCTGGTGTGTCCCGGTCCTGCCCAGCCATCCTGTGATGGCCTCACCCTCCAAACTTTGGGGCTGCCAGTGGCCAGGCCCTGGAACCATTAGGAGCAGGGCTGCCTTCAGAGGTAGAGCCAGGCTTTGGAAACCAGCAGGAAACCATAAACTGCAGATGTTTGGGACTTTTATTTGGTTGGAGGGGGGCAGTCTGTTCTGTCTCTCTCATCTATGTGAATCTCTGTGTGGATATTTCTCTTCTGGGGCTCTCCCTCTCTGTCTCTGTATTTCTATCTCTGTCTCTGTATTTCTATCTCCCTCTGTATTTCTATCTCTGTATTTCTCTCTCTCTCTCTCTCTCTGTATTTCTCTCTCTGTATTTCTATCTCTATATTTCTCTCTCTGTATTTCTCTCTCTGTATTTCTCTCTCTCTCTGTATTTCTATCTCTCTGTATTTCTCTCTCTCTCTCTGTATTTCTCTCTCTGTATTTCTCTCTCTCTCTGTATTTCTCTCTTTCTGTATTTCTATCTCTCTCTCTCTGTATCTCTCTCTCTGTATTTCTACCTCTCTCTGTATTTCTCTCTCTGTATTTCTATCTCTCTGTATTTCTATCTCTCTCTCTCTGTATTTCTCTCTCTGTATTTCTATCTCTATATTTCTATCTCTCTCTGTATTTCTCTCTGTATTCTCTCTGTATCTCTCTCTCTCTCTCTCTGTATTTCTCTCTGTATTCTCTCTGTATCTCTCTCTCTCTCTCCCTGTCTCTCCCTCTCTCTGTCTCTGTCCTTCTGTCTCTGTCTGTTTCTGTCTCTGTCTCTGTCTCTTTCTTCCTGTGTATGGGGCCCCAGCTGCCAGCTGTGGGAAGCGACAGAACAGCCCATCGGGCAGCTGGCCCATCTCTGTGATACCGGACATCTGGGGTTGAGGTTGGCTGGAGGTGGCTGGAGCTTTTAGCTTGTAACCAGACGGCCAGCTCCCCCACCTGTCAGAATCCTCTGTGGTTCCCTCTGTCCATCCCCCTCACCCACGTCTTTCTCTTTCCCCCCGTCTTCCCTCCAGACCATTCTACCCCAGGAGTCCCTTCCACAGACAGGGTGCTGTGTGTGTGTGTGTGTGTGTGTGTGTGTGTGTGTGTGTGTGTGAGGAGTCTGGGGGATGACAGGTGGGGCAACATAACCCAAGTTCACGGAGCCTGTCTGCGGGCATCCCAGGGAGCAGGTCAGGCCGGCAGGCAGGACTGGGTTGATGGGCAGACCGTTTCCCAGTCTCGGAGATGTTGCATAAGCAGCCGCAGCTCTGCACACATTCCCATGGTTACGGGGCTGGGACAGGCTGGCAGTGGTGGCATCGCCATGGCACCAGCGTGGACTGGGGCTCAGCTGGCATGGTGCTGGCACAGAGCAGCTCTGGGTTCTCACTGGACAGATCTTTGCCAGGCAGGGCCCCTCCCGGGCATCCAGCAGCCTGTGGAGTCAGGCAGGAGGCAAACAGCCCGGGACCAGCTTTGGGGGGAAGGCTGGACGTTCCCCTCAGCCTCTCAGTCCAGCAGCCAGAGCTCCGTGGGGTATGGGGGTGGCCAGGGGAGTAAACGCCTCCTACACTAGCCAGCTCAGCACAGGCAGACCTGACCCCGCCCACAGCCCAAGTCCACAGTCCTCAACCTGCAGGAATCTTGACCTTGACCTTGACCTCAGTCTTGGAGCTCTCATCTCCTGCACACCCTCCTGCTAGGCCTGTGCCCTGGGGATCTCACAGTGGAGACCTAAGCCCTGCTTTTGGGGGCGGGTGTGCATACTGAGAACAGAGGCATGTAGGACTCAGGCCAGCAGGACGGTGGGGATTCAAATGTCAGAGGTCAGCGGGGGTCAGAGCGGTCATAGGAGTCCTCCTGGGAGGCAGTGGTGTGTGGGGCCCATGAAGATGAGCAAGATTTGGAGAAGGGAAAGATCCTGGGAGGAGGAGCAGCTGACATGAAGGTGGGGAGGCCCAGAGCACACGACCTGCTTGATCAGTTTAGGTCTTTCAAAAAGAGAATATCCGTGTGTGTGTGTGTGTGTGTGTGTGTGTGTGTGTGTGTGTGTAGAGGTTTCTCCGGGTTTAGCTCTGGGTTGCTCCAGCACAGGAAGTCTTCCGGAGGGTGGGGTAGGGGAAGGTTAACAGGAAATCGCCTTACAGGGAGCCTTGCCCATGCCCTGACACAGACTCCAGGGAAGATCTTCTGCAGGTCACCTGAGCTCCCACGCATGGCCCCATCCAGCCCCCTGCCCAGCTCCTCCTCCACAGCTCCGCGTGGGTGACTGAGGCCAGCTCCTCTTGCTGTTCTCCCAGTTCTGAGTGTAAACCCCATCAGCCCAGCAGTTCCCACACGGATTCCAGGAGTAACTCCTGAATCTCCATCAGGAGGTTCTGAAGCCTCGGCCTCCCTCTTGTGTCCCACATCCATCCTCTTTCACCGATTCCCTTGTTACAACCCCAGAGCTCCTGCCACAGGGTGACACCTCACTGATGGCCTCTCGGCCCTTACAGGACGTGGCCCACGAGGAAAGAATAAAGCCCATCTCAGCCCTCCCCACTTTCCCATTTGACTAGGAAAGAAGAACCCAAGTTCCTCTCCGTGGCCTGGACTGCCCACCTCCCCAGCCTCATCTTCCTTCATCCTCCTCCCCTGGGCTCTGCCCTGGCCACACCAGCCGTCTCATGGTCCCCAGAACCCCCCAGGCCTGTGCTCATTTCAGAACGACTGCTGCTTGGGACACGCTGCCCCCAGCACCTCCCCTGGCCGCTGTCTCCCCTGACTCCTAATCCAGTGCCAGTGTCACCTCCTCAGAGAGGCTTGTCATGACCACCTAGTGACATTGCTCAAGCTCATATTGCATTTCCATGTTTTATTTGCTTGGTGCCATTTGGCAGTAGTTACAGCTGATCCTCATTATTCATGACAGTTACGTTCTATAAAGTTGCTGTGAACGCTGAGTTAGCAAATACGGAACCATCGCTCCTAGGAGAGATACAACGTTAAGCTCCTGTGAGCCTCTAGTCACAAGATTTTGTCAACAGATCAATACATAACCTTGTTTTCTGTGTGCTCTGTTTATAAACACATGATTTAATATATATCGTTGATTCATTAACATTGAACTTGTGGCCAACAGCGCTATCATTCATGACTGAGAAAAGCTAAGTTACACATGTATTTGCTCTGTAGGGCACATCACAGCTTCCATGCACTGAGCAACTCTAGACAACACTTCTGCACTATGCTTGGGGCCATTTAAAACAGATGAAATCACCCACAAAAAGCACAAAAATGTGGAAAACGTGGCCCTAAGTAAACCTCGAAAAGGACACGTTTAAAGTCTGAGCTGAACCAAGAAGGCAGAGGTCACCATGGCGGAACCCAGCTGGAGACTTGTGCATTGGGCCACTGAAGTTTTCCCTACCCTGTGTTCGTCCAAGAATGACCATGACAACACTGTGAGTATCGACTTTGGGGTGCAAATACATTTTAGCAAGCAGGCAAATTCACAAATATGGAATCTGCAAATAGTGAGGATCAGCTGTTTGTTATTTTCAAGTGTTTCGTGTTTATTGTTGGGCTTCCCTTTGCTTATTCACTGCTGTATCCCCAGCACCAAACAGGGTCAAGGTCAAGATTCACAGTAGATGCCTTATAAATATTTATTGACTGACTGCCCTGCCTCTCTCTCTCTCTCTCTCTCACACACACACACACACACACACACACACACACAAACAACACAGAGTCCTTATCAGGTCTCGGAGCCGAAAAGATGGGGCATCTTGTTTCTGGGCACCAGAGGCAAGGGAGAGAAGGAAGATTCTGGAAAGAGGGGGTAGGTGAGAGTCCTTGTCCTAAAACTTCCCTATTCCTGGCCTCCTCTCCCTACTTATTCGTCCCAGGGAAAGCTGTGTGTGCACGTGTGTTGTTAAAACCCCCTCCCGCAGGAATTGATGCGGGCACATGCAGTATGTGCACAGCCTGGCTGAGGACCCCTGCGTCCCGCTCCCGGAAGGATGGTGTGCTTGTGCGCATGTGTGTGCCGTGCCCCCTCGCGTGTAGGCACGTGTGTGAGCACGGGCTCCAGCCTGCCCTGACGAGGCCTGCTGGCTTCCTAGCAGCTGCAGAGCTTGCTGCACTGACAGGGCCTGTAATCACGGGAAATTACCGAGCCCAGAGCTAAAATTAAGGCTGCTGCTGCTGCCACAAAACCTGCTTACAAAGCCAAGTGCCTGGAAGAGGCCCTGGGAGGCTGTGCTGGGAGCTGCAATGTCTGGGGAGGACACGGGTGGGGACTGGGCGGAGAGGCCACAGAGAGGAAGGAAGCCTCTTGTATTTGCCATGCACCCATGAACTGATAAGCACTGTGCTAGTTAATTCTATGTTTCAGTTTATTTGATCCTCACAGTGGCCCTTCGAGGTAGGAACGGTTCCAGGGGTACCGACGCCAGAGCTGGTCTCAGAGGTCGAGTAAGGAGTTTCAGGTCATGAAGCTTGTAACTAGCAGAGCCAGGGTTTGAACGCAGGGCTGTCTGCCTCCAGGTCAAGGCCTGTGGGTCAGGGAGAGGGGAGCCCTGTGAGCTAAGTGGGAACGGGTCTCACAAGAGGCAGGATTCTCTGGCTTTTAGTATTTGGTACTTGGTGTAAGGAGCCCTGGAAAGAAGACCCCCATCCATAATACTGTGCCCCTCCCGCCTGTCACATGGTCCATGGCACACCCGTTAATACTTTAGGGTGAAGGTGGCCCTGTGGGAACCCACATATCCCTCCAGGGAAGAAACAGGTGAATCGTGCACACAGACATCAAGTCTAAGGGACCGTGTTCCAGGTGCGGGGTCGCCCCTTCCCCAAGCACAGCACCCCCGAACCTCATATGAGTGGGCCTGAGGGGAGAGACTATAAAGCTGCACCAAGGCCCAGGGTCTGGATTCCCAGCTGAGGGCCTTTTCCTTTTCTTTCTCCTTTTCTGTGGCCCTGCACAGACCCCTGGCCCCAGAAGGACCTAAATGTGACCCTGAAAACTACCCTCCCCACCCCTTCCCTTCATCTAAAGAAATGTGTCTTTGACATTCTTGCTTTGCTGTAGGCCTTTCTTTGGGTGGGGTTCAGCTCTGATTCAGTGCCTGACCCCACCATCATCCTCCTGGTTGCCAGGCCCCTGGTAGGGCACTGTAAATACAGATACAAACCAGAAAGCTCCCCCTCCTGGAGTCACAGCCTGGAGGGGAGGCCGACAAGCGAATAGGAGGCAATGACACAAGTGTGACAGGGAAGCCACCAGGGGCTGTGGGCACCCACAGAACGGGAAAGTGCCCCAGATGGAGGGGATGGCTTGCGTGCCTAACTTACCTCCTTAGAGCCTGTTTCCTCACAGTGACGCTGAGCTTCTAGATCAAATGAGATGATGACCTGGAGGACGATCCAGTCCTGAAACGTGACACACAGAGAGAGATTTTTAAGTTTCACTCTTCACAAAGAGGCAGGAAGGCAGGGAAGAAATTAGTAAACCCATTTCACAGATTTTGCCATGTTCATCCTTTCCCGTGTGGCACTTCTTCCTCCTTCCCAAATTTCAGTCTCATCCAGAGCTCCTGAAGGCTGAGACCCTGTCTGCTTCATTTTGCCTCCCAGCCTGAGGCCCTTCCACTGCCAAACATGTGTTCTTTGGAGCCCCTGCCTCCAGCCTGGGCTCCCCTAGAGGATGCCATGACCTCTGACCCTGCTAAGCCTTCATCCACTCCTCCCGCACCCCTGGGGCTGTCAAACTCAGGGCTGAGGGCCTCTGGGGGCTGGCTGGAAACATGGGAATCAGGGTAAAGCCAGTTCTCACTGAAGCCTTTGCACGCCTCTGCCAGGGCTCTGCACTGCCTTCTCTCCTCCCCTCCTCCCTCTGGAGAGCCGCTCTGAGGGGGACCACGTCCTACCCTTTTGGGGCAGACTCTCCCAAGGCTCAAGGATACAGATTTTCAGGCCTAGAGGGGCTGTCATGAAAATCAAGGTCCTGCCTCTTCCTACCATACTATAGAGGAGGAAATTGAGGCCCAGAGCAGGTGAGAGGCCAGCCCAGGTCCCAGGGGGCCAGAGGCAGGGCCAGGTCTGGAGTCAGAGTTCTGCATCACCATCAAGTCGGAGAATATTTGCTCTTTCAGGGCTTCTGGTGTGTTTCATCTGGGCAGCATCCTGGACTCCTGGTGTCTAGCTAGCATTGCATACCTCCAGCGATGGGGGACTCACTACCAATCTTTGTTTTCTCTTGCTCTCTCCACTTCTGTTCTCCTCATCTCTGAACCCAGACCTTAGAGTTCAGGTTCTCTGCTTCCGACCCTTCCTGCCTTCCCCACTGGTGCTTCTAAAGACACTCACATGCTTGTTGTCTGTCCATGTTTACAGAGGGGACTTCTGTCCTGCTGCCACCCCCTCTCTACTCTAAACAGCATACTCAGGGCCCAAGGTGAGGTTTACTCACTCTTGTCATTCACTTCTTCAAAAATTCTTATTGAATGTTTGTTCTGCTACGTACCAGGTACTGTTCCAGGCACTGAGGATACACTACAAACAAACAAACACAAATATCGGACCAAACAGAGACTTGAACTGTCCCTGACCTAGACCCTCCGTCCCCATGACAGAGCCTCGTGCAGCTCTGAAACCGATAGCCGGAAGAGCAGACTACCATAGAGAGACAGACACACGGAACAGAAGTGTTCAGAGCGAAAGTGGGACAAGGCACATGGAAACTTTACAAACCACTGGTTAGTACAGTTCCTCTGCCAGGAAATTACAAGGCTGCCCTTTGACTTTCTTCTGGACTTGGAGGCTGAGAGTCCCTTGGAAACAACTGGAACATCTGCTAGCTATCCTCTCCCACGGAGGGAGATGGGGCCAGGGCTTGATTGGGCTGGGGCTGGGGCTGGGGCTGGGGAGACCAAGCAGGTCCAGCGGGAGGCCGCTTCCTCCTCCCAGATCCCTATAACATCACTTGTAGAGCCAGGGCAGGCCTGGCGCCTCTCCAGCCTCCCCACCAGACCCTGCTCGTCCTTCCTGCCGCCTCTGGCTTCTCAGAGTGGGCTGGGTCCACCGGGGGCACACCCTCTGCAGGGCCCTGTGGGGAGGTCAGCTCCCCCAAAGGAATGCCAGGCTTGGGGGCAGGGGCACCAGCCGAGCCCATGGGAGCTCACTCTCTGGGGATAGTCAGGACCGGGCTGTCTGAGATTAGAGGTGGGAAGGTGAACGTGCACTGCGGCGGAGGTCAGGACTGAGAGCAGCTAAGACTGTTGGGGGCAATGGGAGAGACTGATGGGCTGGGGAGAACAGAGTGGGTGACTCACACCACAGACTGAAAGGGATCGAAGCTTGCCCCCCACCCCTGCTATTGGGGTTGAAACTCGAGGATGTTATGGGCCTAATTGGGGAGCCCCCCCAATTCATATGTTGAAGTCCTAACCCCCAGTACCTCAGAATGTGCCCGTATCTGGAGATAAGGCTTTTAAAGAGGGGATTCAGTTAAAATAAAGTCATATGGTTGGTCCCTAATCCAATATGCCTGGTGTCCTTTTAAGAAGAGGAGATTAGGACAAAGGCACACACAGAGGGAAGACCACATGAAGACACAGGGAGGAGATGTCCGTCTGCAAACCAAGCAGAGAGGCCTCAGAAGAAACCAACCCTGCTGACCCCTGGATCTTGGACTTCGAGCCTCCAGAATCGTGGGGAAGTAAATTTCTGTTCTTTAAGACACTCAGCCTGTGATATTTGCTACAGCAACCCAGCAAACTAACATAGGTGCAAAGCTATTTGAATATGGCACTGCCTTAAGCATGGTCACTTTCAGCTCCCCTGGAGATCCCTTTGTCCAGATGCTCTGCCAGGAAAGAGACAAATACACTTTTAGGATCGTACTCCTAGATTACTATTTCCCATGGATTAGGGTCAAAATTGGGACAGCTGTAGAAGCTGATATTTTTCATGGAGACCAGACAGGACATCACTTCTCAGTGATGAGTGGTATCTGCCTTTAAGAATGTAGGCGAAAACCAGACACAACATTGCCAGTACAAAGACCGACTAGAAGGGTACCCACTGTCTTCCTCTTGGACATTTAAGGGATAGAGGTGCCTTCTTCCCACCTGGAGTGAACAGAAAGTCTATGAAAAAGAAGAATTCATAAACATCTAGCAAGTGCCTGAGGCAGCACAATGTACCAAATTCTAGGATGTGGTGGGGTGCTGAAACTTCTTAATCTGGGGGCCGGGTGTGTGTCCACCAGACAATTATAACAATAGCTAACCCTTTTCTATCTCAGACATTAGCGACAGACCATATTCTAAGCATGTTACACAAATCATCTTCATTAATCCTCACAAAACCCTATGAGAAAGGCACTATTTGTGCCCCCATTTTATGTATGAGAAAATCGAGGCACAACGAGATCACGTGACTTGGCAAAGATTACACAGCTGGTAAGAAGGAAGAGTAATAATGTTAGAGGGAGAAGAGACTTGAAGACAAGAGAAAGGAAGGGTGAGGGCACAAGAGAGCAGACACATGGGTTGCCTTCCAAAATCTTGTCCTCCAGTTTGGAATGACCTCAGGACACTTATTGGAACCCTTCAATGAAGAACTACTTAACTCACCATTGGGGTCTAGGGAGTATTTAATCTGAAGATAAGCCCTACGAGACTGTGGGTGAGATAACCAAAAATGTCCGTTAAAGTGGAGAATGATAAACAATGGCATGCAGATCTTACGTATTTTGGGACAACTTTTAAGATGTATGCATCTATTAACCACTCTTGATATATGGCCAAGCGCTTTTCTTTGAGCAGAAGCCTGCTGACTGGAACTCTAATTTGTCTATTTTTTTTTTTATTAAAAAAAAAATTTTTTTTTTATAAGCCACACCACACTTTTTTTATAAGCCACACCCACGATACCTCATCTTTGGTTTCTTGTTGTGTTTTGTTAATATGTAGAGCAGTGAGGGTGTGGGCTGGTTCGCACTCTCTGGCCCTCTTTCTGTCTGTGCACAGGGCGGGATGGCCCTTCTATGCCCACCTGAAGTTGGTTACGGCCACATGACTTCCCTGGGCCAGCAGAATGTAAGTGGAAGCGATGGCCCGAACCAGAGCCCCTGCTCACCATGACGAATCTGCAGCATGACTAAGAAAAAAAACCTGTGTGGTTTGACCACTGTGGTTTGGGGGTTATTTGTTATTGCAGCCTAGCCTACCTCCCCCTAACTGGTACACTCGTCAAGTACTACAAGTCCAGTCTTAGTCTGGGCATTTAGATGTGTTTCTCTATATTTGTCCAGCATTTTTGTATGGTCTCCTTAGACCTCATTTCACAATTCTTTTTAGCTATTTGCTTTTACTTTGGGATACCCAGGAGACCCAGCCCTTATTCATGATGCTGTTTCTGTGGTAAAAGTGTGGAACTCCAAGGAGAAGCCCACTGGGCGTGCAAAAGGCAGCACATTGAGTGTGGTCATCTGGGGCACCCTGAGGGCAGGACCCACGCCCACCCCTCTCCTACTTTCCCCTCCTGCTGAGACAGACAACTAGCCTTGGACCATGGGCATCCCTCAACATTCCTGCTGGGTACTCC
This sequence comes from Eschrichtius robustus, assembly GCF_028021215.1. NCBI lineage: Eukaryota > Metazoa > Chordata > Mammalia > Artiodactyla > Eschrichtiidae > Eschrichtius > Eschrichtius robustus. The sequence goes on from NC_090831.1 coordinate 84,116,606, forward strand.
ACGAACGCAAGGCCCTGACCGCTCTTCACTTGGGCCACTCCTCAGGGTCATGTTTGCCACCAGCAACCTTGAGAGAAGAGGTAATGTCTCCCACCAGGCAAAGAGCAGGCTTCCCATCCACTTTCTTTAAAACTGAAGACTCTACCAAGCTCAGTACTTCCTTTCCTGCTACTCCAGCCGCTGAGTGACCCACCCATCCTGGGCCCCTTGCTTTGCCTTTGTGGGACTTGGATGGCACCGGAGAACCAGAGCAAACCGTTGTGAAGCTCTGGTAACTGCTTTTGTATAAGTAACGAAGTCCTTTGTCTTGGACCCAGGTGTCTGGGCTCTTCGTCCGGCATCCATGAAACAGTGGCAGGTTAACTTGTGAGCTTGTACACAGGGTAAAGTCTCAGGCCCTGCACCCTCCACCCCCAGTTCTGCCCAGGACAGTCTCATTCTATACCTGATTCCCTAGGGGCCATTTTACTTCCTGGAACCTCAGCTTTACCCTCTGCAATTGGCACAAGAAACCAGGACCCAGTTCACACTCAGGGCTGTTAGATTTGGGGTTTGGAGGAAGATGACTGGCCTTCTCTGGTAATTGCCAGCTGATTTCTATCTTCCTTTGAGGTGATGCCAGCACACTTGGCTCCTCCCAGAGAACTTGGGAAAGAGGAAGAATTTACTGTTAGTGAGAAAGGAGGAACGCAGCCAGCAGAGACACCGTTGGCCGTGGAGTCTTTCCTGTGGACATCTGCGCGAGCAGGACAGGGACTTGGTGTTGTCACGAGGCAGGGCTGGAGTGCGTGTCTCCTGGGCCTCTGTTTGGAATGAGAAACGTGACACCCACCTTCAGGGAGCTGATGGGAAGGATTTGCCTTAGTTTCCAGCCAAGGATTTGGGGTTGCTTTGTCGGAGCAGCTGTGGATGCCTAGGGAAGGTAGACGGCGGCCAGAGACAAGGGGACAGGCCTCTGAGGTCGCTGCCCAGGCCGTGCTGGAATTTGCACCCAAATAAACACTTGGCAAAGCTGGGGTGTGTTCCTGCATTTCAGATTTAATAAATCCAAAGAAAGCATCTCAGTGTGAAATTGAAAAAACAAAACAAAACAAAAGGGAGGGACCATTACTTGACTAGCATCTTTGCTGTGCCTTCAACAGCTCTCACCAGGGGACATATGTGCCCCTGCATCTCTTTCCTACACTTCAGGGAAGGAGGAGGCTTAGGGAAGATTGCAGGTGGGACTGGAAGGGGAGAGAAGAGGCAGTGGGGTGGTGCAGCAGCTCTAGGAGAGGGAGACACGGGCCTGAGCCAGGGAGGGGACGATATAGGAGAGAGGAGGGGATGAAGGGGGGTACACGATGAGGGCTAATTCTCAGCAAGGGGTATGGTGGCTGACTGGCTGGGGGACCCCCGCGTCCCCTCATCTGCCACACCCGGCTCAGGGCTTTCTCTTCGCAGAGGATTCTGGGAACCATTGCCCCTCCTAGTCTTGGGTCCACAGGGTTGGGGGTCGGGTTGATCTCAGGAACCCAGCTTCCCCGCCCCCCGTCAAGGAAGGGCCTGTCGCCAGGAGAAGGATAACCCTCCCGTGTCCGAGTCCTCATTTCACTCGCAGCTGGGCGCTAATCCAATTGCTGGCTCTAACCTAATTCTCCATTGATGCTCGAGTCCTTTGCCTGCCGATATTAAAACTCTTTTCATTTAATTGTGCAGAAGATAGATCCTCCTCAGCTGTCAGGTGGTAAATATAGAAGAGCTGATGTGGAGCTCTAATTTCTTCCCTGGCAGGCCTCCCACGGCTCTGAGTAACTGAGGACCAACATGTTCTGAAAGGAGGGGGCCAGGAAGGAGGGAAAAGGGAGGCGGGTGGGTCGCTGGGATGTTACCGTGGCCCAGAGGTTACAGATTGGAGGGAATTGGGCCTGGTCAGTGTGTTCCTGGCCTGGTCAGTGTGTCCATTTCATAGGGACAGTCACGTCTCTCCCGAATCTCTCACAGGACTGGTATCCCGAGATGTTATGGGAGAATCAAGGGTGACCAAGGGGAGGGGGCTATCCCACTGTAAAGAGTAGGAGGGGTTCACGGGAGCCCCCAGCGTTGGAGGCAGGGAGCCGTGGTCCCGATAAACCCCTTTGATCTCATCACAGAGAGGACCGTTCCAATCTGAGTCAGGACTTCTAATGGACCAAGACCCTTTGATACCACTGACTGCAGCCCCCTTGTTTGGTGACCACAAGCAAGGCAATGAAGAGTTGGCGACAGAGGGCTGGCCTCTTGATTTCCAGTCCAGCCTGGAACGTGGTGGCCACCCTGTGTCCCTGTGGAGGGAGGGACAGAGCATCACAGTGACACCCCAGCAGCCATTCGTTAGTAGGTTCACCCTCCCACTAGAGGCCACCTGAAGTCACTCCCGCCATCCGCTGCTTATCCCCCCCCGACCCCGCGCGCTCGCACACACACACACACACACACTTATGCAGGGAAAGGCAGGACAGACGTAGAGACTACACAGCTGAGGCAGTGGGTCATGGGTAGGGCCCTGGCCTGTTACTGACCTCACACCTGGCCGCAAGGAGGCAAGAAGCATCCTAGCAAGAGCCACCGGCCACCAGACACTGACTTCTCTAGAGGCCCAGCCCCACCTGTGGCTTCCCAGGAGCTCACAGTTTCTGGGGCTCCGTCGGGCTCTGGAGGACTTGGCACCCACTCCACCTCCTGGGGAGCGGCTGCTCCTTCTTTTTGGCCCCCTGCTCAGCTCCCAGCACCCCAGAGCTCCTTGTGCTTGATCACCGGTGGACCTGAGCTCCTGGATGCGCCCTGCTTCAAGAGGCTTTGCTGAACCTTAGCTTCCTGAACCCCTCCCTTCTGCCACCCCTTGTCACAGCCTGGTGGGGACCTCAGATGGTCCTTTCCTCTCTTCTTTCCCTTCCTGCCTCAGAACAAGGCACATAGCCAGTATTTCCTGAGGGCTCCTCTCTTCTGGACACTGGGGATTTGTAGACCTCCTTCCCCTCCTGGCCTGCCACCCCAGGCCTTTCTGACTCCACCCCAGTCTACTCCCCAAGATCTGCTCCTCCCTTCCTACCTCCAGCCTGCGCTCTGCCTTTACCCCTTCTTCACCTGCTGAGCTAGGAGATCCTTGGGTAAGGGGAGGGCATACCCTGGGGCTTGGGGTACCTGCTGAATCTGTTACCGACCAGGGTTCTTGGCTTTCCCCAATCAATAGAAATTGACAAGAGGCCAGACAAGAAATTCAGGCAAGGCTTTATCGGGGCCCCTGCCGCAGCAGGGGGCAGCCAGAACAAACAACAGGTTCTCTTGCTTGCTTGCTCGCTGAGGGGGGGGCAAGCTTGTTTCTTATATGGGGTGAGGGTAGGGGTGTGTCCAGGGGTCGGGCCAGATGGGTGGCTTAGGAGGTTTGCCCATCCCTTTGGTGGTGCTGTGTGCAGGAGGCATGCGCAGTGCCCTGCTTTTGCTCCAGGCTCTTCAAGAGCGGCAGTTGGGTTTTTTGGTCTCTGTATCTTTTGGGTCCAGAATTTGCCCCAGCTGCGCATGCACGCAGTTATTTTTAGTCCCATACAGTTTCTTTGTGTTTTGTTGCTCGAGGAGAGGTGTGTCCAGGTGCAAGCACTGCAGCAAAGGGTCCCAGGTCCCAGCAAAGGGTCACAGGTCCCAGGCCTTTCTCAAATTCTTTGACCAGGAGGTCCTAGAGAAGGTGATCAGGGTGGTTTCCAAGACCCTGGCCCAGAACATCACCACTGTCCTTTCCTTCAGAATTTGGGGCCAAACCTGCTGACCTGCTGACTTGGGGTCCCTCTCCTTCATAGTATTTTCAGAGCAAACACTGGCAGGACATGTGACTGCTGGGAACATAGGCCCAGATGATCTAGTCACAGGATCCCTGTGTGCCGCGGCCATAACGGCCAGGGCTGCTGCCCAACCCCTCTGTTCAAATGAGGAAACTGAGGCTCAGATACACACACAGGAAGGCATGTTTGCCCAGGCTCCTGCTGTGACTCCATCCAGAGACCCTGGCCTCCCAACTCCAGTCTACACTCTAGACGTTTCTGCCAGTAGAGTCAGAATGATGGGGGTGCTTCTGAGCATGGGGGTCAGGATGACGGAGTGCCAATTCCAGTTCCACCTTCTGCTGGCTGTGTGACCTCCGGCAAGTTACCTGACCTCTCTGGGCATCAGTTTCCTCACCAGTCAAGTGGGGATGCCAATGGTATCTACTGCTTATGTGGCATGAGAATGCACTGAGATAATCCTCCCAAAGCCCCAACACAGCATCTGGCACGTGGTGAGTGATGATTAGCTTTCAAGCAACATTCAGCTCCACTGCATCACAAACATCCTTAAAACCAGTAGGAACCATAACGAACATTAGCTATTCAAGAAACAAGCAGGAATTTAATTTACTCCCTCAGAAAACTGAAGGGTTCTGTGTCAGGAGACTGTTTGGATGGTTTTCCAGAAAGAGAAGTTTGCACAGATGTCGTTATTCCCTCCATAGATGTTTCCCAGCACAGAGCAGGGGCAACAGAGTCATTCTGCTTATCCTGAGGCTACCCCCAGGAAGCAGAGGGAGCCACCCAAGTCAGGATGCTGCTGGTTCTTCTCTAGAAGCTCTCCAGAAGCCCAGGACTGCCCTGACCTGCAGCCCACCTTCCGCTGAGCAGTGTATCTAGTGCTGTGGGAAGCCCCACTCCCCATCCCAGGACCTTCGGAGCAATGATTACGCCCTACGGTTCAGTCCTGGCAAGGTGTTAAGCAAAAATGCTGATACTCACCAGGACCAGAACTAGGGTGAGGAGAGTGAAGCACTCACCTGGGATGCAAAATTTAAGAGGCACCCCCAAACTCAGTAGCCAAGATAAATAATATTTTAAAACATTAAAATTAATTTAAAAATCCACAATGAACAAAATATCACACTTTTAAGTAGAGACAGGCTCTGCCCCTGCAGAACCCTGAGAGTGAGTGCCTCCCTGGCCTCACCCTAGTCCCAGCCCTGAAGCTCAGGTCCCTTCCCAGACCAGTAGAGTCAGACGCCCTGGGATGGGGTTCCAGACAGAGGTACCATTTGAGGAAAGCTCTGCAGGTAGTTCTGCTGTGCAGAAAGTTGAGTACCCTGCTCTGAAAGAAGTAACAAATGCAGGCACATCTGAGGTTTGCAGAGGGGAAGGGAGGGGATGCTATGTGATCCCTTAATGGCAGCTGTTGAAGAGTTCTGTGCAGAGAGGCCAACAGTGCCCCATCCTCCAAGGGCACTGAAATTCTGCTTTTCCACCCTCTTCTCTGTGGGTTTTCTTTCAGAATGCAGAAACTCCTAGAATAATTAAGCAATACAATAAATTAACTTGTTCAGTCTTTGAGGACTCTCTGCTCCACTGTTTCCACTCCAGATATCTGGGGTCCTTCTCTCTGCTTATTTAAATCCTGTGCAGATTTCCAACCCCAGTTCATCTCTCATGCCGCTCCCAGGAAGCCCTGCTCAAAATTCTGTTTCTGGAATCTCTCCCTCTATTCATTCCATAAGCACACATTTGAGGACCTACTATGTGTCAGCCTGGATTATGGAAATACAAGGACTGAATTAAGAAAACTGTGCTTGGGGAACTCAAAGTAGTGCCAGCATATAACTAAAGTTAAATTATACTAGAAGGTTTAGAACGAAAAGTAGCAATCTCTGGTCCAACTTTCTCCAAGTTCAGTAGCGCCTCTAGGCTCTAATCACCCTTAATTCTTTTGGGTGTTTCGTCTAGTATTTAGTTCCATTTTTCTAAATATAGGCATACACAGTTTTGTTTTTTTTTTTTAATCAGTTTTGGGCATTCACTTTTGAATTCCTGCCATGGTAAATAAAGACTTAATTCTCCCATCTCCCTCCTGCTTCCTTTCCCTCCATCCTCCTAACATGAGTATTTTCCAATTTTTTTTTGAACAAAAGCACTGCTGAACCCAATTGTACATTATAACTGCATTCTTTTTTATACAAGCCTTTTTTTCTAGAACTAATAACCGCCTTTTTTATTTGTCTGATGTGTAGTATCTATTGATAACTTTTCCAATGTCCCTGCCACTCGCCTATCAATAGTAGTTCCTCTCAATCAAACACATCGATTTTATTTTTCCCTCTATTTTCTTGTTTTAAGCTAGACTTGTTGCTTGCTGAGCCTGGGACTCAACTGTCCTCTTAGGACACTTGATCTTCATCTCCATGTCGAGATATACCTTCACTGCACGTCTGTGTTCATGTCCTCGCTTCTGGAATCTCTTTCTTTCTCTTCCTGGGTTTGTTCCCCTGTTTTGGCGGCATGTATTTTCCAATAGCTTCCTGAGAAAGGGGACGTGGGAGGTAATATTCTCCATCCTTTTATGTCTGAAAATGTCCTTATTCTATCCTCACACTTGGTTGATGGTTTCCCAGAGCATGGATTTCTAGTTTGGAAATACATTCCCTTGTAAAGCATTGCCCATTGACCTCTAAACTCCAGAGCTGCTAGTAACCCAATGCCATTCCTGGTCTCCTGTGACCTGCTCTGTCACTTGGAAGCTCCTAAGGTCTCTTCATAACCACTCTGATTCTTGTTCATGACTCTTTTTGCATCCATTATGCTGGGAACTGGGTGGGACCCTTTTGTTCTGGAAATTAATGTCCCTCAATTCTGGTGAGTTTTTGTGTGTAATTTCTTTGGTAATTTCTTCTTCTCCATTTTCTCTGTCCTCACTTTCTCGAATTCCCTTAGCCAAATGTTGGACTTCCTAAAATGGAGCTCTAGTTCTGTTGTAATATTTTCCCCCTATATTCCTTTTTAATTTTTAAAATTTTTTTCTGATGGATTCTTTGTATTTCATCTTCTATCCTTCTATTGATTTTTAAATTTAATACTCTTTTTATTTTAATTTCTGAGAATTCATTTTTGTTCTCTGTTCCTTTTTCAAAAATCCCCTGTCTCTGGATGTGATTTTTTTTTCTCATTAAGAATGTTATTGTTAGTGTTGTTGAAGTTTTCTTCTGTTCCCTGCATAGTCTCTATTTTCTCTATCTTTCTCCCTTCCTTCCGTCCTCCCTCCTTCCCTCTCTCCCTGACTCTCCCTCTTTCTTTCTCTTTCTTTCTTTCTTTCTCTTTCTTTCTTTCTTTCTTTCTTTCTTTCTTTCTTTCTTTCTTTCTTTCTTTCTTTCTTTCTTTCTTTCTTTCTTTCTTTCTTTCTTTCTTCCTTCCTTCCTTCCTTCCTTCCTTCCTTCCTTCTTCGTTCCTTCCTTCCCTCCTTCCTTCCTTCCTTCCTCCCTCCCCCCCTCCTTCCCTCCACCTTTCTTTCTCTCTTTCTTTCTTTCTTTCTCTTTCTTTGCAGTTTGGACCTTGCATTTTCTTTCTTTGGACCTTGGTCTTTAACATCAGAGGATTTTCTAAAATTCTGGTGATTCTTGGCTGCCTGTTCTTATTAAGAGAGGTCCCCAGATGCTGATTAGAAGCCCTGTGTGCCTGGCAAGGCTAGGTTACTGATGGGCTCCTCTGGAGGTGGTCAGATGACAAGTCTGCTTTTTTGTTGGGGGACACCTAAATGTCAGGTTTTGTTTATATAGATTTTATGGGCTTGTTCAGATCTCCCGAGAAGAATGTGTGTGGCTGTTGGCCTCCTGGAATCCAGGAGGAGTGGAGGGGAAACACCTGAGAGAGGTTTCAGAAGTGGAATCCACAGGACTTGTTTTTTCCTGAAATTATTAATTTTTTGTTTGTTTGTTGCTTACATAGTTTTCATGTACCTACGTGAATTCTTCCCCAAATCTCCAACAAAACATAAAACTGCTCTTAATTCTGTCAACCTCCGTAGATAATCTATAAGTGTGATTTTTTCTCTTTTTTTGAAGATATGCCCCTTAGAACCTCCCATTCCCACCTGGAGGGGGCGCTCTCCACGTCTCTTCCCCAGCTAAGGATGGTCATTCTAGAGCTGTCCTTCCTTATCTTCCTGAGGATTCACTTCTCTCTCTCTCTCTCTCTCTCTCTCTCTCTGTCTCAAGAGTTGATCCCACTATGCCCTGGATCCAATGCCTTCCTATTTCTTGGCTAACTTCCTTGTTTCGGTGTAACACGTTCTCCAGTAACTTCCTAAGAAATGTACACAGGAGATAAACTGTGTGAATCCTTGAATGTCTGAATAAGTGTTTATTTTTACCTTTTATTTACTCTTTATTTTACTTACGTGATGGATAGTTTGGCTAGATATGGAATTCTAGGTTGCAAATAAATTTTCCTCTAAGTTTTTAAGACACTGCTAGATGTCATTCTAAGTCTTTGTCCTTTGTATGTGACCTGTCTTTCTCCTTTTCCCTAAATTTTTCAGGATTTTTTTCTCTGTCTCTGATGCTCTGTGACTTGGTATAGATCTTTTACGATTCATTGCTCCTGTGTACTCATGACTGTTTTCAATGTAGAGACTTATGTCCTTCAGTTCTAGAAAAGCTTCTTGTATCATCTCTGAAAAATTTCTGCCCCTTTATCCTTTCTGTTTGTGCTTTCTGAACTCCTATCACTAAAATGATTTGAACTTCCAATTTCTTATCTTTTATCTTTTACTTTCTAACTTGTCAGTTTGCTCTATTTTTTGAAAAGATGTTTTCAAACAATTTCATAGTTCTTCCACTGATTTCAGCTATAATATTTTTCTTTTTACTTTCCATGAGCTTTTGCTTATTCTTCTAATGTACCTTTTAAAGATACCATTCTGTTCTTTTTGTCCCCCCATGGATGCAATATATTCTATTACTTTTCAGAGGATATTAGCTATACTTTTAGTTTTTTACTTCCTACTTGTCTCTGTTTTCTCTAAGTTTCTTTCTTTATCTGCCTGATTCCTTTCTTGCTTCCCCCTCCTTGTCTAGTGCCTTTCACGTTGGAGGCATTTCTAGTGCGTCTGGGGATCCTTGGCAGGAGTTCATTTAAGACAGAGGCACCCACAATCTGATTGCAAACTCTGTGTGGACAGGGCTTGTCTTCAGAGGGGCTTCCCTGGAGGGGATCAGGTGGTGAGCTCATATGCTACTATCTCTAGGTCTTTCCTCTTGAGCTGATTGGTTTCTCCAGAGAGGGTTTCTCTACTATCCTACTGGGAGTCTTTAGCTTTTTCAAGTGGAGTAGCAGTTGGGACTAGAGGTCCACCATCCTGTACGTAATCCCCCATTTTCAGTATGGCGCCTCAGGCCCACCCCCGCTACGCAGTCCCAGTGTCACTAAGAAATCCTCTTTCCATCCTCAGCTAGGTGGGGAGAGAATGGGCAGGGGGAGAGGGTGGGTCTAACTCCTTTTTTAAAGAGACTTTCATTGTTCCTCTTTCAGCCTCGTTTTTGCTTTCAGAGGAATCTGGCTGCTCTCCATCCTGAGCCTTTCCAGGCATCGAGGTAGAATACGCCTTGCTTCTTGCTGCCTTCTCGCTCCACTGGCATTTATGTTTCCACTTTCTCAACTCTTTCAAGGCAGTTACTGTTCTGCCATTCACTTTCCCTTTTCCAACATTTTGTTGAGTCCTATTGTCTCGTCTCTGGTTGCCTTTGTCTTTTTCTGTCATTTTAGTGGGGCTTTGCAGGGGTGGGGGAAGGGAATATAGTGGGTGTGGTCAATCCCCAGGGCTTACTTTTTAAAAAAAATTAATTAATTAATTAATTTATTTTTGGCCGGGTTGGGTCTCCGTTGCTGCGTGCGGGCTTTCTCTAGCTGTGGTGAGCAGGGGCTACTCTTCTTTGGGGTGCGCAGGCTTCTCATTTCAGTGGCTTCTCTTGTTGCAGAGAATAGGCTCTAGGTGCGCGGGCTTCGGTAGTTGTGGCTCGAGGGCTCTAGAGTGCAAGCTCAGTAGTTGTGGCACACGGGCTTAGTTGCTCCGCAGCATGTGGAATCTTCCCAGACCAGGGCTCGAACCCGTGTCCCCTGCATTGGCAGGCAGATTTTTAACCACTGCACCACCAGGGAAATCCCCCAGGGGTTACTTTTGAAGGCATGAAACGCAGGGCTTCATTGGCCTCCTGGGACATCTATATGCTGATGATCCTGATTCTACTCTCCAGCCCAGCTCTCTCCCGTGAGGCCAGGCCATGCGTTCAGCTGTGTTCGGGACACGTCTGCTTGTGTGGGCCACAGACCCCTCGAATTCAGCGTACCTCAAGCTGAACTCATCACCACTCCCTCAAACCTGCTCTTCGTCTTTGGTCCTTCAGTAGTGAATACCCATTCCCTTCCCTCTGTGGTCAGGGGACAGGTCTTCCTGTATGCCAACAAGACAACCATCATGCATTGGGAATACCACTTCCCACTCGCCTCTTGAGTCCACCCACGTGTCTCCATCACCACCTTGACCAGTCTAGTCCAGCATCATTTCTCACCTGGACTGCAACAGCCCCTAACTGCTCTGCTTTTCCTAGTCTGGCCCAGAAAGACCTCTCTCAAGCTGATCATGTCCAGTGGTTTCTCATTGCCCTTGAGTAAAGACTAACCCTGTCACTTGGCCCATGAGTCTTGCTGAGTGCCCCTACTAACCTCTTCAGCCCCATCCCTTGCTTCTTACCCTGCACACTGTTCTTTTTCCCCCCAGGCCTTGGAGTTAGGCCTGTCTCTTCCTTCTGTTCCTTCTCGCTGCCTCTTCCCCTTTGCCTGATCTCTCTTATCTGTCAGGCTTCAGCTTAAAATGTCATTGCTTCCAGGAAGTCTTCCATGACTCTGAACCCCACCCCACCTCATGAAGACTGATTAGGTGCCCCTACTCTATGCTCTTTATCTTGCAAATTCCTTACCTGTTCACCTGCCCTGCCTTCCCATCAGGCTGTAAGCTCTGTGAAAGCTGGGTCATGGCTGACCCAGCTTTGATAGGGAGCAAACCTATCCACCCTGTCTCCAGAGCCCAACCAGTGCCTGGCATAAAGCAGGTGCTGAATTGGTTATGTTAATAAATCAATGTTATAATTAATTTACAGCTATATATCATACGCAGCCTGGTGCATGGGGGAGCCCATGGGAAGAGTGTGCGTGTGTGTGTATGTATGTGCATGTAGTTGCAGGAGTCAGAGAAGTAGGCGGGGCCCAGCCTTCGCCATCCCACAGTGCAGAGGGTGGAGGACAGAGGGCAGAGGGGAAGGGGTCAGCCAGGAGGCAGGGAGCCCAGCAAGGCGGCTGTGGTTGTCTGTAGAGAAGAGGGCAGTCCACTCTCCAGCTCCCCTGCCACAATTCCACTTGGCAAACTGTCCTGAGCTCGGCGAGAATGGGCAGCACTTTGGTATGATGTATGTGCACCAGGGACGGTTCCAGGCACTCTACACATGTTAACTGGTTTAGTCCTTACAGCAATCCAATGAGCTAGTGTTATCTTCACATACATTCTACAGATGAGAAAAGTGAGGCACAGAGTGAGGAAGGGTCGCTGGTTTTCGTCCCCAGGGTGCAGTGAATTCCTTCTGCCCTGGCACTGCCAGCAGTAGGTACCACATCCCCAGGCAGGGCAGCTCTTTTGTCTGCCCCAGGCAGCTGGGGCCCTGGGCAACTTTGGAGACTTAGGACTGTGCTTACCTCTGCTCACCTCCTCCACGCTTACCCTCCTCCTAGCCCTCCCTTCCTTCCACACTCCCAAATTGAGGGCCTAGGGGTCAGAGGTGAAGGGGGGATGTCCCACCCCCATCAAGCTCCCAGGCTGCTGGAACATCACACAAGCTATGCTCTCTGTGATCATGGTCGTTCTGTGTAGTACCTGTCTTGTTCAGAGCCAGGAGGTGGAGCTGAGAGAGGGGAAACGGTTTGCTAAAGGACACACTGCTGGCCTCTGCCCTTCTCCCATCACCCATCGGGTCCCAACCTTCCTACCCCAGGATCTCCTCCTTCCACAGATATTCAGGGCCCTTTTGCGGCTGAGCACTGCTTATCACAACCTGGTCCACCCTAATGGGGTGCCCTAAGCTCCAATGGCGACCATTCTGGCATCTGGGAGAACACTGATGGGTTAACACAACCCTGGCTGCCCCGAGTCTCCCTTGGAGGGATCATGTGGGTGGTGCCCAGCATTGGGCAAGGAGTCAGCACCACTCCCTCCCTCATCTTGTGCGAGCTTAGAGGAGTAGACAATGCTCGCCAACGCCCAGCTTGGTCCTTTGAGAACTGAAACGCCACTCTCAGGGGTCCACTCCTCAGGGTAAGGCCATGCTAAAATGCTTGGCTCAGGCTTCCCTGGAGGTGCAGTGTTTAAGAATCCGCCTCGCCTGCCAATGCAGGGGACACAGGTTCTAGCCCTGGTCCGGGAAGATCCCACATGCCACGGAGCAACTAAGCCCGTGTGCCACCACTACTGAGCCTGTGCGCCACAACTACTGAGCCCGGTGTGCCACAACTACTGAAGCCTGTGCACCTAGAGCCCGTGCTCCACAACAAGAGAAGCCACCGCAATGAGAAGCCCGCACACCGCAACAAAGAGTAGCCCCCACTCGCCACAACTAGAGAAAAGCCTGCGCACAGCAACGAAGACCAAACGCAGCCCCCACCCCCAAAAATAAATAAATAAATAAATAAAGCAATAAAAAATAAAATAAAATGGTTGGCTCCCTGGGAAGAGCCGCTTGAAGCCTTACCAGTCACACATTCCTCAGTGTGAATGAGACCTCCCTCCTTCCTGAGCTCGGCTTTTAATGACCGGGGTGGGAATGTAGGGGACGGAGCCCGAGGATTCAGGGCACAAGAGAGGAAAATGCTTTTGTTTGAGGTCACACAGCGGAAGCCAGGCAGAGATAGGGAGCCTGGGCTCTTCTGAACCTACAGCTGGTCCTCCGGGCCCTGCACCACCCGCTCTGTCCTTGGCCTGCTGCCCCAGAATGGAGGCGGACTAGGTTGATACTGTGGAGAAGCTGCTGGGACAGATGTAAGTTGCGGGGGAGGATACGGGAAATGGAGGAAAATACCGCCCCACCCACTCTGCCTCCGGCTGGTTGCGGATCCCCCGATTCCCACATGTGCTTCTTCCGGGGGGCTGTGGAGAGGGTAGAACACCGGACCACATGTCTCCCTTGCTGTTGCCCCAACACCTGGCCCTTGCCCTCTTTCCTTCTAGCTGAGGGTGGAGCTTTTGTTGTTGTTTTTGCGGTGTTTTTGGCATGGGGGGGTGACTCTGGTTGTCATGGCAACTCCAGCAGAGGGAAGGAAGGAGAGGGCCTGAGGGCGGTGAATTTATTCCACCGTGAGCTGGTTCTCCAAGTGGGGATCTGCAGAGGATGGAGACTGAGGGACCAGAGAAAGGCCCTGGCCCAGGAAGGCCCTGTGGACCTCCACGGCTCCCTGGCCAGCCTGGCTCCAAGCAGGCTTCTGCACCACGCAAGGCTTCCTCTTTTGGGGGAGACGCAGGCCTCCCCTGCTGCCACGTGAGGTTCTGGGTCTAGAGAAGGATGTCTTAGTGTGGGTGAAGAAAGGGGAGGGAGAGCCCCAGAGAAGCATCCAGGGCCTGGGGACTTGTGCTGAGCCCTTAATCCTGTTGGGGCGGCAGCCGGCGGGGGGGGGGGGGCAGCTCCAGGGAGTCCTCTGGGTGGCCTGAGAACACAAACTCAACCGCTAGAAGCCTTGGGCCAGGAAGTCAAATGAGAGCACAGAACCATGTGTTTGATGGTTAAATATCTTTCTAGGGAAACGGTCTCCCTTTGCTATTTTCTTCTTAAAACATATGTTCCCTCCAGTTCAATTTTCCACTTTTGACAGCGACACATTGACAAAGAAATAGTTTTCTATTAAAACAACAACACGTCTGGTGGTAAATGGCAGCTGGCATTAGGGATGGGGGCGATGGGGAATGGTGAGGACTGTGGCCAAACGGAGACCCTTTTTTCTGGGTGACGGGCACTGCTCCTACGCACTCCAGTTGACCGTTGCCATGTGGACATACCGGCTCAACGGCTCAGGAGAAGTAGGCAATCCATTTTATGTGAAATTTCCTGAATTTTACCTTTTTCCTCACTAGAGTCCTGTGCCCACCTAGACCCAGGACTTCTGAGGAGCACAGACAAGGGGGCCCCTGCTATCACTTAAACAAGTTAAAATGGGCCAAGCCTCTAGAAATGATCTCATCTGCCTCATCCTGCTACAGATAGAGAAACTGGGGCCCAGATAGGGCAGAGACCTGCCTGGCTAGTGGCACTGAATGGGCTAGTGGCAGGGCTGCCTTGGGAGGTACCCAGAGCGGATAAACAGAAAGGCAGCCCAAGAACGCATGTGCTACTGCGACCATACGACTAGCACCCGGCCCCATCAAGTCAGATGGACTGAGAGGACCTGTGGATGATCATCATTTTAGCTCACATTTATCGGGACAGGCGTCAGTCTTGGGTCTTTACATGTACATGTTGAATCAGCAGGGCTTGTGGCTATTGAAAATAATTTTATTTTTGGATCTCACGGCCTCTTTAAAATGTATTATTAAGGAAGTCTTCTCTTGCTCAGATGAAAACTCGGGCTGGTCCCGTGTCTTTTCTGCTTGCTCTTAGGCCATAGAGGAGACATGAATTAGAACTCTGAAACTGATTTAACAGCGCTTTCCCCCTTGCCCAGCTCAGATCTGGAACGTGCAGTGGGAAGGGGGGATTTTTCCTTCTCCTAGTGCTTCTCTCCTCCTTCAGCCACTTTCCAGCTTGCTAGCCAGTTTCTGACCCCCCCACCCCCCGGGTGTGGGAGAACAGGAGGGAGGTGGGGAGGGAGGGCTGGCAAGGGGAGGAAAAGTCTTGCTGGAGCTGGCACCATCATGAACTGGCCTTGTACTCTCTGAGCCTGGCAGACGGGTAAAGCCGGTTCCTCCTTTGCAATACCTGGGTGGGGGCCATCTTTATCCTGGTGGGGAAGGATAGAGATGGCATCCATAATGGATAGCAGTGCCCACTCCACAGCCCACCACCCAGCCACAGGGGTCCCCCATCAACTGGACCATCCTGAGGAACTTGATCTGTGTCAGATGCTTTATGCCAGGACCACTTCCCTGCTGTGTGACCTTGTTAAAGACCTTGGGCAATCTCTCTTGGTCTTAGTTGCCCTCATCTGTGACATAAGAAGGTCCATACCTTGCGTAAGACTGCCTTCCTGCTGGCAAGGAGCAGGCGGGTCCTCTGCGGGGCCTGGGCAAGAGAGGAAACCTCCTCTCCTGGCTCCCACCTGGGCCCCCAGCAGAAGAACAAAGCACTCCGCAAACAAGGACTCTGAGTTCATGTCCCCATCAGAGCCTTTCGAGCCTCCGCTGCCTGCCGGGGGCCCCTCCCAATCTCTGAGGTCTCCCCTGCCCCTCCATGCCCTGGGCTCCTGTCCTCACCTGCACTTCCTCCCTGGCATCAACAGTGGAGCAAGAGAAACCACTGACTGGGGGGTAAGGAAGGGGCAGGAGTTGATGCCTGGTGGGTCTCTGGACTTTCTCCTCCTTCTTGTCCTCCATCTCCTGACCCCACCCTGATACCAGGCACAAGACCCTGCTGATGGGAAGCTGACATTGGAGAAGGGTGAGGACCCCAGGGGGCCAAGTCAGTGCTTGGATGAAGGGTGCAGGGGTGTGGGGTGGAGGCCCAGCTGGAGCCTAGTGCTTGTCTTGGGTGGGGAGAGAATTGGCTCTGAGAGGGGAGGGGATGGGTGGAGGCTTCCCAGCTGAAAAGAGGATCAGGCCCCAGGGACCCTGTGCCTCCTTTCTGCCCCAGTCAGAGAGCCCGGGAGGGCATCTGTGCCCCTGACCTCCTGGGGGTCAGCCTTGCTGGCTGGGGACAGGGCTGTGGGAGCAGGGCAGAGACAGGGTCGGGGGTGGGCTCCTCACCACGAGTCCCTGCTCCTCCTCCAGGACTCAGCACCCATGTAATTGAGGTCGGGAAGTCACACGGATTTTCAGATGAGATAGGGCAGGCCAGGTTAACCTGGAAATGCATAGGAATCCCCCCTTGACGCCTTTGCCTGACTCCCAGAGAGCAGCCCCGTTACCTCGGCTCCCACAGGACCCCTGCTAATAACTCTGGTACAGGCCTTCGTCACGGTGGGGAAACAGTCACTGTGTCCGCCCGCTCCTTTGAGGCCCAGGGCTGGGCTGTATCCTTTCCACCTCTGGACTCCAGCACTAGGTCTCATACCTGGTGTTTGCTGAGTGAATGCATCTGGGAGGAAGAGGGGAGGAGGGAGGGGAGGGGCAGGGGCGCTGGAGGAAAGGCTGGTGTGAGTGCTAGCTCTGGCCAGCCGGGTTCATTTCTGCCTGGCCGGAGATATGGGGGCGGGGGGGTGGGCTCTCGGGATGAGGATCTTCTGCTCTAGCGTGTGGGGCATGCCCCGGGCTGCAAGCTCTGCAGCTAGGACGAGGGACACAGCTCACCGGCCATCCCTCTCAGCCTGCCCGTGGTGTGTGTGTGGGGTTGCTCTGGGGAGGGAGGGGCAGGTGGGCATGCAGAGATTTGGAGGGAGCCAGGGGCAGGACCAGGTGGAAGAGGATGGGGGAGAGGAAGGTGGATGTGGAGGCCTGAAGAAGAGAAAGAGATCAGGAGGAAGACTGAAGCAGGGATGGGGGATCTGGAGGGGTTTCCTCTCCCGCCCCTCATCCCTTAGCCTGACAAAGCAGAATCTACCTGTTTGTGTATCTCCTTCAGGAACCACTTCCTGGTTCACTGGATCTGGCCACCTCTTCTGCAAATGGTTGAGGACTACCTCAGTGCACTCCTTAGTCTTTGGGCTCCCAGGGGGGCTCCGATCCAACGCCTGGGGTGCGGCTGACCAGAGCCATCCAGGCTCACTGCCCTCAGTCCTTAGACTCAAAGGGGACTTGGTGGTGAAGGAGCGTGGCACGCTGAGGGATCAGATGTCCTGGGTTCAAATCCCTGATAGCTGCTCACTACCCGCCTCCACGGGCCAGTTGCTTAAACACTCTCTGCCTCAGTTTGCCCATCTGTAAACTGGAGATAATAATAGGACCTTTTCATGGTGGTGTTATGAGATTTGAATGAGATAATCCAAGTAGAGCCCCAAGCCCCGGACATCATAAAGTCGCCGTAAATACGTGCTTTTTACTTGGGGCTCTCTGAATGGATGTGAGACAGTAGGCAAACACTTAACTTCTGCACACTGGTGCTCTTATCCACCAAAAGGGGGGGAATGATCCTGGCTCGGACAGCCTGCCAAGGATGGTGAGAGAATCCAAGCAAAAGCAATAGTTTCCAATAATGCCAATGGCCTCCTCCTTGGCTTTTTATAATATTTCTAATCTTCACCTAATCCTCTGAAGAAGATGTTAACGCCCATTGTACAGATGAGGGGATCAGGACTTGGGGACGGTAGGTGGTTTGCCCAGGGTCACAGGCCCCGCTGGGGAAAGCAGGGAGGGCTTCTCTTGGTTCCGGCTTTGGGGAGTGGGTTCGGGGTGTCAGGGCGAGGGCAGGAGGAGGAGGGGCTCCTTCATCCCTGCCCAATAACCCTCTTTATCTGCCCCATGTACTGCTCCTCGCTGATTCTGAACAGCAGGTAGCAGATCTCACTGCCACAATCACCTGTCTATTTGAGGAGAAAATTGGACTAAAATGGCCTGGAGCTTTCAGCCTATAGTTTAGGAGAAGGGAGGGCAGAGAGCAGCACGATGGTCAAGGAGGCAAGAGCGGCTTCTGAATCCGAGGTTGTTGCCAGGGCCTCAGAAAGCAGCCTTCCCAAGCCCAGGTCCATGCTTAGGTACGGGGTAAATGCCAGGGGTCAGAGGACCCAGACCTGGACTCCCGGCTGCAAGATGCAGGCTCCCAAATTGCTCCCCGCAAGAAGACATGGTGAAAAACCCACCCAGGAGCACTGGGATCCCAGAGTTTTTCCCTGAGAACAATAAAAGTAGTTGTCCAGGCCAGGTAAGGGTGGAGGGCATGAGTGGTCCCTCCATATATTGAAGGAGACCCTGCTCTGCCCTCCCTTCCCTATGTCCTGGTCTTCACTTGCTTACCCTCCTGGAAAGACTGGGATAGAGACCTGGGTCCTGCCCTCGGGAAGGCCCTGGTTGGTTGGGAGACCAGCCTCACCAGCACGTCAGCCAGAGAAGAGCCCAGGCTGAGGGGAGAGCCAGGCTGAAGGGGAGAGCTCAGCCTCTGGGACAGGGGAGCTCAGAGAAGGGAGGTCCGTGAGGCTCGAGGCAGTTGGGGAGACTCCTGTAGGAGAGTGGATAGAGCTGGTCTTTCAGGACTTGGACATGGTGATTAAGGCAGAAGAACACTCAGGTGGAGGTATCTTCTCGCAGAGTTGGGGCAAGAGTTGAAAATGAACCGAGAAAGGATGGGGGAGATGAAGGAAAACTCTACCTGATTGGATCAAGGAAGGATGGAGTTGAGAGTAAGTCAGGAAAGAGAAAACAGACCTGGAGGCCGATGGCAGAGAGAGTTAGGCTGAGGGTGTTAGGTGTAATGCAATGCGAAATAGGAGCCATTGAAGATTTTGGAGCAAGGGAATGGCTTGGTCAGATTAACAGGTGGCAAAACTCATTCAACCCCTGGCTGGACAGTGGGTGAGAGTAGAGGCCTGGTGACCAGTTGGGAGGATATTGCAACTGGTAAAAGGTAACAGTCCCCGGCTTGGGCAATTCCTTGTGGTTGGAAAACAGAAACAAAATGCCTTTCTAATTTAGATGAGGGATAAGCCTGGGTGGATTAGATCAGGATGGGAGTGATCTTTGTGGAAGAGGCTAATTCTTTTTTTTTTTTTTTATAAATTTATTTATTCAATTTATTTATTTTTGGCTGCATTGGGTCTTCTTTGCTGTGCACTGGCTTTCTCTAGTTGCGGCGAGCGGGGGCTACTCTTCGTTGCGGTGCGCGGGCTTCTCATTGCAGTGGCTTCTCTTGTTGCAGAGCACAGGCTCTAGGCGCACGGGCTTCAGTAGTTGTGGCTTGAGGGCTCTAGAGTGCAGGCTCAGTAATTGTGGCGCACGGGCAGAGTTGCTCCGCAGCATGTGGGACCTTCCCGGACCAGGGCTCGAACCGCACTGGCAGGCGGATTCTTAACCACTGCGCCACCAGGGAAGCCCCGAAGAGGCTAATTCTTAACTAGGTTTCTGATTTGGGCAATTGGGGGGATAGTGGTGTCATTTACAAGGACTGAGAACACAGAGATGAGCTTGATTTTGGACTCGCTGACTGCCATGTATCTGTGAGGCATCAACATGGAGACGTCCAGTAGATAGTTGGATAGATAGGGGTGGGGCTCAAATGACAGACTTGGGCTCATTGGCAAATAGCTGTGGATAGAGAGTGGCGCTCAGTGGGGTGGGTGTGGGGATGCGGTGGGAGTATCAGAGTCTGTGGGAGCCATCTCTACCCACCCCGCAGAGATTGTGCTACGAACCCGGTCAAAGCGCTGCCTGAGAGTGAGAAGAGGGTGAGGACACAAGCCCTGGGGACCACCATCATTTAATGGGGGGAAGAGGAGGAATGGCAATGAGCGGTGTTAAGGAAGCCCAGGGGCATGGTTATAGGTGTCTGTGTTGCAGAGGGGAGTGTGGTGAGGCGTGAGTCACAGCACGGGGTCAGCTGACAGAAAAGCCCAGAAGCCAAGTCACACCTGCTGTTGCTGGTAGCCACTGGGTCTGCAAGCTGTCCTGGAAGGAATGTGCAGGTGCACCCCCAAAGCCCCAGGGAGGCCCTCCATCTTGTGCTCATGGGAAGGTGCAGCTGACTGCCCAGCATCTCTACCCTGTCCTCCCAGCCCGTTTGTCCCGGGTCTTGGCCATCTGTCCTCTCAGCCCTCCTAGCCCCCTTCTCTTCCTCTCACTTTCAGAGCCAGAGGACTAGGCCAGCACAGGCCCGGGTGTGTTACCAGGTCCTGTACTCCACTCCCATGTCCCAGAGCTCCCCCTTTCCAGGGGTGCAGGAGTGCCACGCAGGCTGAACCTGAATTTTATGCTGCAGTTCAGATCTCCTGTTGCATGAACAACCCATGCCTGGGCTTGGGGTGGTTAGACTTGAGGGGAGGCCTAGGCTGGGGCCACCCTCTGAGATGACACGGTGCACCAGTAAACTGGCCATGTTGCCCTGGGTGGGAGAGTGGATGGCTCTGTGTCACCCACTCCAATGACTGAGAGAGGCAGTCAGTGCCTGGGTGTTGGGCAGCAGAGGGCACAGCCTCTGAGGTCCACGTGGGGGCGCCTGGCAGTCTGGGCAGCGGCTGAGTCATCTCTGAAGCCGCTGTGGCTGGAACATCCAGTGCGCACTGGTGGACCGGAGCTCATCTGGGCCATCCGCCTGCCAGCCTGTGTCTGACATGATCTCCTGGATGAGACAGGGTTCCCAGCACTTGCCTGCAGCACGGAGGCCTTGCAGAGCTGGGCTGAGGAGGGTCAGGGAGGCCCCAGAAATCCACGGCTCTGGGACCAACACACAAGACTTGGATCTTAGAGGCACAGGGCGAGTTCCTGTCCAGAGAGAAAAGGGAGCTTCTTTTCTAGTTCAGCAACCCCTGCCAGATGCCAGCTCCTGAACGGTAGCCCCTTCCCTAAAGGGCCCCCATATCTCCCCACCTCCCGGGCTCAACAATATAAGAAACGCCCAGCTATGCCCAGAATGGAGGCTTGCTCTGGGTAGGTGGGCCGGCAACATAGAGAGAGGTCAAGGGCTTTAAATGTGGAAAAAAGTTTAGAGAACGTCTTGCCTGGTGTGGGTTTTCAAACATTTTTAGCAGCGGCTCAAGTACATGAAAGTAGTCACACTGACTGCAGTGGGGCTACAGGGCTGGGGCCGCTGTTGAGCCCTCTCCCCCGTGCCCACTCACTGCAGCCACTGGAGTGTCTGTGAGTAAGAACTGCAGCTCCAGGTAGCACCGTCTAAAAACCGTATATCAGCTTCAATCTCTGCACAACACATTCTGCCTACCTGCTTTACAGATAGGCACACTGAGACTTAAGGAGGAGGAGTGATTTACATGAGGTTGTCTGTGGCAAAGCCAGGGACATGGACCCAGGTTCCTGCATCCCAGCCTGGGGCCTCCTGCTGCCCGGGAGAACTCCATCTTCCTGACTGTTGATTGGATTCCAACAGCTCTGTTTTAAAGAATAATTGTATTGTCCTAATTATGCATCTCAATATTCTAAACCATCTTACATCTGCTTTGGAAGCAGGCAGAGAGAAGGTCATCAACGCATATGTAAAATCATTACACTCCTTTTTTGTGCAGCTCTGGTCTCTGCTGCCCTGTGGGAGGAAATAAAAGGATGAATCTGGTCCCTGCCCTGATGAGCTCACAGTCAGCCTGGGCCTTTGGGGAGAGAGGGTGGCAGAGTCTGGGCCCACCCTCCGAAGCTGCAGACAGGCTAGGGAGGAGAGCTGGCACCCTGTGGTGTGCCACTGGGGTGGGGGGCAGCATAGCAGATGTTCCCAGGCGTCATTCTGGCTAGCTGCAGGGCAGAGGCATAGCCACAGTTCCTGTGTCTCTGGCCTGAATGCTATTAAGAATGTGGACAATGCCACTTAATAGCTATGACCTTAGGCAAGTTTGCTAACATTTTTGTGCCACAGTTTCCTCATCTGAGTGTGGAGATTATACAAGCACAAACCTCAAAGAGTTGTTGTGAAATTTATCATGTATCAATTTATGCAAAACACTTAGCACTGCAGCTGGCGGATGGTAAATGCCCCTAACAGTTAGCCGATGATGATGATATGACACGGTCGGTTGCAGCGGGCTCAGGTGGGCGTCCACCCTGGAGGAGGGGCTGCAGGGTGAGCCCTCCCAGGGGCAGCGCTTCTTGCCTGAGGCTTGGTCATTGGAACCTTGACTGAATGTAGAGGAGAGAGTGCTGGTCCAGGAAGCAAGTGACTTGGAACTCAGATCCTTGCTCGGCAGCTGAGGACCCGGGGCAGGTCTGTTTCTTCCCTGAGCCTCAGTTTTTGCATCTGTAAGGTGGGGAGCATTACACCAAACACACCATGGTGCTGTGAGTGTTAGATCAAATCAATGTGTAAAATACTTATCACCTTACCTGGCACGTTGGAGGAGGCATTCAGAGGATGTTAGTTCCCCTCCCAAAGAGGACAGGCAGGAGGACCCTGGGTAATGCATCCCACAAGGATCCTCCTTAGAGTTCAGGGAGAAGCTGGAAGCAACAGCACCAGGAGATAATAGAGATGGGAGCAGGTAGAGAAGTCAGGCTGAGGCAGACGAAACTTTCATGTTTATTCACTCAGCACCTGGACATGAACTATGTCTGGTCCCTGGGCTGGATCCTGGGCAGATAGACATGGCTGATATAGTCCTGCCCACAGGAGCTCCTAGGCTGGAAAGAGCGGGGTGAAGATGTCCTCTCAAATGAATACTGTGCCAGGTGGAGCTACAACAGGGCCTGAGGTCCCCTTAAGCTGGGGAGGGTTGGGGTTCTGTTTTGTTCTGTTTGGCTGGGGTTTGACAGCTTCGATAGAAGAAATGTCGGCATACCAGATAGGTTGAAGGGCATTCCAGGCACAGGGAACTCATGGGCAAGGAAAGGGGCAGGAAATCATGAGGGGTGTTCAGTAGACTGAGTGAAGGTCTAAGCTGCAAATTTTTCTTCCCCAAAGGAGGCAAGCTGGATCTGAAACTCTGCTCCATCCCTACCTCTTGCGTAGACCACCCCATTCAAGCAGGAACAGAATTTTCCTTGGAGGAGTCTCTTAAAATACAGACCAAAGCTCTAGACTACACAGGGGAATATTGACTGAAAACTCACCACAGGCCTTGGGAGGGTCCAGTGAATCCTGCAGTGAGCCTGGGCAGGTCTGGAAGGCTTCTTGGAGGAGGTGATGTTGGTGGAAGCTTGCCCCTGTGTCAGGAGAAAGCCAAGCTGACAGACGATCATTCACTTCCTATTGCCGATTAGAGCTGGGGGTTTTCCTCAGATTACTTCTCACTAAAAAGACAGGCCTCTTCTCAGGCACAGTGGTTCTGTTTTCCCCAGATGGGGATAATCAGCTTGTTTGGGAGTTGGGCTGACAGCTCAGGCAGCAGGCGGGGGCTGGGGGCGGGAGGCCCCTGGCTGCAGGCAGCTCTCAGGGAGCAGACGCTGCGTGGGTGACAACCCCAGGCAGGTAGGGATTTCCATTGTGCCCCGGAGGAGGGGGCTGTGGGGCAGTTAGCTCAGTTACGTGAACCCCGAGAGCCTGCCTGGCTGCCTCGTGCCTGAATCCAGCCACCCCTTTGCTCCAAGAGAAGAGACCCATCAAGATCTGTGCCTGGAGCTGCGCTGGGTCTTTCCAGACCTCCCGCAGGCAGGGACCTGACTCTCCCCTCTGCCCTTCTCTGGGAAGACTTCCTTGGCTCCCCCCCGTCCCTTGCTGATGGTCCCACCCCACCTGTCTCCACAACCCTGAGAGGCCCAGCCTCAGGCTCCAGCCCAGGATGCACTCTTCATGGACTCACGAACTGGGGGATGAGGGCAGCGGCCGCCAGCCTTCCGGTCTCCATGGACAGGCCACAGGTGAGCCTCTCCTCTGCTCGAGGGTCAGCTCCAGGCCCTTGTCCTGCTCAGCATAGCTAAGCACTTGGCCAGAAGGCTTGAGTACTGAACACAGCAGGGCTGAGGAGTGGCTATTTTGGAATCACCTTCAGCAAAACAGCCATATCCACCCTGAGGATGGTGACCTCGCCCCTCAGGGGCTCTGCAGGTCTGAGGGAGGCCCCATAGCTGCTTTGCCAGCTTTAAGGAGGTGAACCAGCCCAGACAGCCTTTCCCAGGGGCTTGCACTCCCCCTCACCCCCGACCCAACACACCCTTTGATTTCCTTCTGTGTGGAAGGAAGGGGGTGGACTTCCCCGGCTCCAAGGTCCTGCCGTCCCCATCTCAGCACCCCTCTTCTGGCTCCCCAGTCGGGGCCCAGCTTCCATCTCTCAGTGTTGGCTTATTCTCTTCCAGTGCATCCAGAGCTGGGAGTTTTCCTCAGACTCTGTGGTTACACATTCCGGCTGTTCCAGAGAGCAAGGTTTAGTAGGGATTTTAACAAAGCCTGAGGTCTCTCCCGAGGGCACAGATGGGAGACCTGGCTGTGGAGACCAATGCGCCCCCTGGTGGTGTGTTCCTGGGTTGCAGGTCCTGGAGGTCTGCAGAGCCCAGGGCTGGGAGGCAGGGCCCCTGGCTCTGTCCTGGGTTCCCCACCACTGACCCCCAGTGTGTCAACCACAAAAGCCCTCCACCCTCGGCGTCTCAGTTTCCCCATCTGCCTCCTGGGTGTCGAGGAGACCCCTGCAAGGTGCACCTGAGGCTGTGGCCCCCTGGAGAGGCACCTCTGGGACCACCAGCCATCTGGCCCTCGGTAGCCGTGTGGAGCAGCCTTCCTCCACTGTGGTCTCCCAGGCAACGGCGAGCTGCCTGCCAAGCTCGCTGCCGAGGCCTGGCTCCTGCGCACATCTTTAGTGCCACACAGAGATGGCTGATGGCAGAGCCAGGGCGAGGCCCATCCTCCCCAGCTGTCGCAGGGAGCAAATCAGACAAAGGCTGAGTGGGGTTGAGAGGGGAGGTGCCAGGGCAGGGGCCCTGGGAAAGTAGCTCAGAGCCTTGGCTGCCCTCCGCCTACCTCATCCTCCTAACACTGCCCTCTCGGTGACCCCTGCTTTCTAGAACACTCCGTTTGGAATCTCACAGCACTGGGCCTCAGTTTCTCCATCTATCAAAGGAGTCGGGGCCGATCTCTAGCCCTCCAGACTCTAAAGGCCTGAGACAAGATCCCAGTTGGGATGTCAGGGGCCTGTGGAATGGGCCCTGAACAGTCTTTGGAAAGCTGCCCCAACTGCCCCAGCAGGACATCAGAGAGTGTATCTCTCCATGGCATTTACTAGACAAAGTCTCCAGGACCATTTGCTCCAAGATCCAGAAGCCACGCTCTGCCCCTCACTCCACACCACTGGTGACAAGCCTTCTCCCAGCTGCCACTCCCAGGATTGGCAGGCTCTGGTGGCTGGGCAGTTCTTTGTTAGATTAGAGTTGCTCCTGCATTAAGGCCGCCATGCCATCCCTGTCCTGACAGATGTGGAAGCTGGGGCTGGGCCTGGGAGGTGGGACCAAAGGGGGATGTGCAGAGAGGAGAGAGTCCTGGGGACGGCTGCTTCTGCATGTGAATAGCTGGGGCGGGGGGCAGAGAGCGGAGATCTCCCAGCACCCACAAGACAAGGACATGGGAAGGAGGCATCACCCCACCTCCAGCAGATTCCCAGGTCCAGAGCAAAGATGCAGGCATTCCCCGTCCACGCTGGGTCCCCTGGGTCTTGGCTTGGGGCACCAGAAGGGACCACTGCTGTGATGGAGAGTTCCATTGGGACTGGGCAGCTGGCAGCATCAGGCAGTCAGGCAACGATACTGCCAGCCCCTGTGCCCCCTTTGTGTGAATTAGAAAAATACGCCCTCTCTTGGTAGCCATAGCCCTGCAGCGCATGGATTTCAGTCCCTCACCACCTGTGTAGGTGGCCATAGCTCAGGGCTGAACCTGAATTGCCATCCACAGTAGCCGGCCAAGCAGCAATTGGAGAGGTAGTGACTCTTTGACCAATCCCCTGGAGACTCAAGAGAGGTTCCTGGCACAGCTGCGTGGGGAAGCTTTGGTGACTTGGAGCTGAGGCCTGGAGGCCAAGACAGAAAGGGCGTTGGTTCCTTCAATACTAATTGAGAGCACTCTTCAGGATGCTGGGAGGACAGTGGTCATCAAGACAGACAAGGTCCCTGTGGTCCCAAAGCTTATGTTTCAGACTGAAGAAACAGACAATGGTAACCTAGAAAAACATCCGGCAGCGTGCAAAGACTCACACTCGGGGTTGGGGAGTGAGTGAAGAGCAGTGGGAGATTGGAGGTGGATAGAGATGTCTGGCAGACCCCGCTGAGCCTTATACTGGGGCCTGAATGATAAGAAGGGAAGTGGGATTGGGGATGCTACTGGCCTCTAGTAGGCAGAGGTCAGGGATGCTGTAAAACATCCTACAAGGCACAGGACAGTCCCCACAACCAAGAATTGTCTGCCCCAAACGTCAATAGTGCTAAGGTTGTGAAACCCTGATCTAAATGTTGGTGCTCCCCAGGTCTGCTGTTTTTATGGATAACCCAGGGTCACTGCAGTCACATTTCTAGCTCTTTCTGTATATACTCTGGGTTCAAATTCTGTCTCCACCACTTACCCAAAATGTCAACGGTGCAGAGGTTGAGAAACTCTGCTGTAGAGGAAGAATGGAAACTTCGAGATACTTAGACCGCACAGGCTCACGCAGCAGCCACTGGCCACGTGGGGCTTTGGAGCATTAACATGGGATAGCCCCAACCAAGATGTGCTGGGATTGTAAAACACACACCAGATTTCAGGCTTAGTACAATAAAAATAATGTAAAATATTCATCTTTTTATATTGATAATATGTTGAAATCAAAATATTTTAGATATATGGGGTTAAATAAAATATATCATTAAAACTAATTCCAGGGGCTTCCCTGGTGGCGCGGTGGTTGAGAATCTGCCTGCCAATGCAGGGGACACGGGTTCGGGCCCTGGTCTGGGAAGATCCCACATGCCGCGGAGCGGCTAGGCCCGTGAGCCACAACTACTGAGCCTGCGCGTCTGGAGCCTGTGCTCTGCAACAAGAGAGGCCGCGACAGTGAGAGGCCTGCGCATCGCGATGAAGAGTGGCCCCTGCTTGCCGCAACTGGAGAAAGCCCTGGCACAGAAACGAAGACCCAACACAGCCAAAAATAAATAATAAATAAATTTAAAACAAACAAACAAAAAAAACAGTACAAATAATTTGTTTAAAAAAAAATTAAAAAAAAAAACTAATTCCACTTCTTTTTATCTTTTTTAACGTGGTTAGTAGAAAATTTTAAATCATATGTAGCTCACATTATGTTTCTACTGGATGGTGCTGAGTTAGACAGTGATAATATTGATTAAACTGCTTACTATGTGCCAAGCACTGTTCTTTTTACATACACCATTTGACTTACTTTTCATAACCACTTCATCAGGGAGATATTGTTATTATTCTCACTTTCCATTTAAGAAAACTTTGGCTCAGAGAGGTTAAGTAACTTGCCCAAGGCCACACAGGGAGTAAGTATAGAGCTGGTTCACTGGGTTTGCTTTGAACAGCAGGTGGAGGGTGAAGCCAGTCGCTGAGAAGGGGAAGCTGGGGGAGAGAGCAAGCTCAGAAGGGGACTCAAGTGTTCTGGGTGGTCCTGCCAAGTTTGAGATGACTGTAGACATCCGACTGGAGACATCAAGAAGGCAGTGGGTTTACAGGGAGACGTCTGGGGTAGAGATAGACAGTTGGGGGTCAGCAGTAGATAAACGGAATTTAAAGCCATAGGGGGTAACGTGATCACTAAGAGAGACTGCAGATGTTGGAGAGAAGGTTGATCAGGATGGAGCCTGGAGCACACCAACATTTAGAGTGTGAGCTATGGAGAAGGAGCCCGGATGGGAGGCTGAGAGAGAGAAGCCAGTGAGGCAAGAGGAAAACTAGGCAGGAAAAGAAGGTATCTTAAGAAAGAGGGTGTGGTCAGTTTTCAGGCTGACCTGTGAGCCTGTGAGCCTCTGTCCGGTTGGAGCAAGATAGCAGGAGAACTCACTCCCAAGGTAGGCCCTCTGGGGGGGCTGGGCTCACCCGTGGGCACACCCGTGGCCAGACTCATGCTGAGTTCCCAGAACTAGGCATCCCTGGTTCCTGAAAAGAGCAGGGAGGGGCTATGTCAAGTGCCCCCAGCTAAAGTGAGAGGCAGGCTAAAGTGAGAGGCCGAGGTGTGGGAGTGGGACCCACATTTCGTTTGGCAACCAGGAAGTCCTCCCTTATGTCTGACTATAATCCTAACTACTTCAAAGTTAGCCTACAGTTCTTTGTAGCTAAGCTGAGCAGACCCCCTCATACACATCCCTTTTATGGTTGGAGACAGATAAAATGCTTGTTTTTCCCTCCACCCTGTCATAAACCCATCAACCCTGTCTCTCCCAGGCTACTCCTCCTTCTTTCACCTAGGTAAGAAATTTCTCCTCCTTGCAATAGTCCACAGATTTAGCTCAGGACTCAGAGTGGGAGAGATGGGTAGAGACTCTGATCTGAGCTTGCCGTGTCCTGCCTCTGGTTCTAGAAGCTTCCGGCTGGCCCCTAGCCCTAACTCCCACGGTCTCTCTCAGCTGATTTGAAAGGTCTCTGTTCAGGAATCTGTTCTCAAGAGCACTTGTTTCTGCTTTGGCAACCTCCTCGCTGCCACCTGACTCCTGACCACAGCCCAACCCGGCTTCTGTTCTCAGTGTGCCCACCTTGGCATTCTGGGTGCCCCCCGCCCCTAGCGCACGTCCGCTCTGGGCTCCCCTGCCGCTTCATCAGAGCGGTCGCCCCAGTGCACCAGCACCTGCATGTCCCCGATCACTAATCTCTTCATCAGCAGCTTCTTTTCAACCGCACTGCCCACAGAACCAAGTGCTTTGTCGATGAAAAGCCCTTTGGGGGCAAACACAGGAAATTAAAGACTCCGAGCGCAGTAAGAAAATCCATTCTTTTTCATGGATTTCTGCAATCTGATTGCTTTGGCTTCTGCTGAGTGGCTGGGATCTCCTGGTCGGAGCTCACACCCACGGGGGCTGGCCAGTGGGGGTGATGTCGCGAGGAGGGCTCTGTCTGAGATTCCAGCATCCACATCATCCGTGCCTCTGGGTGACCATGCGAGGCTGGCCACCCGGTCAGCAGGGGGGTCCTTGGCAGGAGGGAGCCTTCAGGGCACCGTCAGAGCTCACACCTCGCTCAGATCTGTCCCTGGCCAGCTGGGAAAGAGTGTGTCCTAAGAGAGGAGCAGCTGGCAGGGCCAGAGAGTTCTGTGGCTTTGACTGTAGAGTGAGAAGGGACAGCCTTCTGCAGGGATGTGGGGAAACCACAGTCCTGCCTTCTTGTCTCAGCAGGTTAGTGCCGCTCTCGGTGACTCCTCGGCTCAGCCTGTAAAATGAGGGGGGTTGGACTGATGGTGTTTAAGGTCCCTTCAGGTATAATTTACGCAACAGATGCTAGTAGAGCTCCATCCTTACGCTGGAACTTTCAGGAGCCTCAATTAATAGTGCCCAGGGCTCCGGATCAACCCGGCGGTAGCTGCCTCCCCTCACCTCCTGAGTCCGGCCACTGCGGAGACCAGACTCGGCCTGCTTCTCAGCTCACAAGCTCACTGGCCCGGATCTTTGGGAGCCCCTGCATCACTAGGGGGCCTCAGGGACCCTGGGCTCAGGCAGGTATCGGGTATCTTCTCTGAGAACCCCAAGCTTCTGCCAAAGCACTTCACTGTGGCTGGGCTCCGCACACAGAGGAGACTGGGCCACGGAGAGGGCAGGCCAGGGGCTGGGCGATGGGAGGGAGGGAACGCCCTGCAGGGAGGTGGCAGAGTACAAGGAGACCTGGCCTGCACTTGGGACCCTAACTTACCATCTGGGGGAGCAGGCAGAGGAGGAAAGACTGGAGAGGGCAAGAAGAGCAGAGTTTGGAGCAGGAGGCCCCGAGCCCTCCTACAAGGAGCTTGGGTCCTGCCACAGGCTTGAGTGTGGGGACTGTGGGCTGAGGCCCTGGGGAAACCTCCCAGCTCAGGGCTCTGGGGCGGTGGCCCAGTCCAGGCACTGGGAGAGCAACTCCCACAGGGCAGAACAGGCCACCCCGGCGCCAGGGGTGCAGGAACAGTCAAAGGTGGCGGCTGGACAACTTGTCAGCATCAGTGTAGGGGTTCAGCATCACTTATCCAAGTCTGTCAGGTCTTCTAGTCTCAGCCAGACACATGGGCTCCAGGATTCCATCATTCATCTGCCTACTCATTCAAGGAACATATTCTAGTTGCCCTTCCTTTGCCGCCTCCCTAGCCCCTATTCCCACTGACTCTTGCCTGAGACTCTTCCACCACCCATGGGCCGTGGATATTATTCCCTGTGGACCATCCCTTGCATCAGTCAATTCATCCTGGCCGCGTGTCTGACCTTTCACATCTGCTCCTGACACCCCAGGTGGAGTAATTGACTTCTCAGCTTGTAGACGGTCATTTCAGGTACTGGTTCACCAAGTCCTCTCCCTGCCAGCCCGTCACATTGCCAGAAACCTCATGGTTACAGAGAACTGACAGTCCTCAAACATTACACTTGTACCACACTGAAGGGTTATTTGATTAAACTTAAAGGAAAAAAGGGAACCAACATGAACGGAACACGTACTCTGGGTCAGGCCTTTTCCTGATTAGCTTACAGCCCCCCAAAGTTGGTATAATCCTGTCAACAGCAAACGTAGCTAATATTTATTATTGGCTACTGCTATGGTCTAGGCTTTGTGCAAGGTAATTTGCAGATGAAGAAACAGGCTCAGAAGGGATAAGTGCTTTACAACTTGCCTGGTGTCACATAATCAGAGGGTGGCAGCACTGATGTTCAAGCGGGTCTGGTGACCCCTGCCACTTTCCACCTGACATCCCAGAACAGACATGGGCCATGTGCTGTGGGGACCCAGTTGAGGGAAGAGAATGTTTGGTTTCAAGGAAATGCTGGGGCTGGGGCATCCTTCTGGGGGACTTCCTGTACTGACCTCTGCCCTCCTGAACTGCAAGCTCCTCCTGACCCAAATGATACAGGCTGTTCCCCTTCTAGGCTTTCACTGAAGTCAGGCACATTCTTCCGTAAGTGCCCCAGGGGCAGAGGTCCCCTTCCTCTCTCTGCCTCCCTCCTCGCTCTGTCTTCCACCTGACCTGGAGAACAGCAGAGGTAGAGAGATACAAGGTGTTTCATAAATCCTTATAGTTTTATTACTGACCACTTTGATGTTTACCAAAAAAACTTACCATTTTGGTACAGATGAGTAGGGCTATTCTATTTTATAGAAGAGAATCTGAGGCCCAGAAAAAAAAATTGGCTGCAAAGAAAGGCAGCAGTAGAGGCCCCGAGGGTTCCCTGTGTTTGTGCTCACAGCGCAGGCAGGCCGGCACTGCACACAGGGTAACCAGCTGCGGTGACAGCCTTGGTGCAGTTGCCCGGGGCAGGGGCTCCATCCCAGCAGGGAAAGTGGAGTTTCCTCCCTC
The DNA here is from genome assembly GCF_028021215.1 of Eschrichtius robustus. Classification (NCBI taxonomy): domain Eukaryota; kingdom Metazoa; phylum Chordata; class Mammalia; order Artiodactyla; family Eschrichtiidae; genus Eschrichtius; species Eschrichtius robustus. The sequence goes on from NC_090831.1 coordinate 84,147,607, forward strand.
GAAACCTCTGGCCAGGTCAGCTGTGAAGACCAGAGCAGCTTCCTGAGTGGTGACCAGGCAACCCCAGGAGGGAGGGAGGGAGGGAGAGAGGAGAATCCATTTTGTCACTGCAAAGCCTGGTCACATCGGAGAGGACTCTTGTGCATCCTCTTTGCCTCTCCTTGCCATGTTCTGTGTAAGAACTCTGATGGAGATGGCTGGGCAGGTGCTCTGTGTCATCTGCTCTTTCTCATCTCCCAGTGGGGCCCGGGAGGGGTGAGAAGGCCTGCAATTGACGGGACCGGAAGATGGATGCTTTTCTTACTCTCTATTCCATCCCTAGGCCACCTCATCCACTCCCGTTGTTTCGTTACCACCCCCACCAGTGGCTCTCATCCCTGGCTGCATGTTAGAACCACCTGAGGGGCTTTCAAAAAATGCTGATGCCAAGCCCTGCCCCAGACGGAACAAATCAGAATCTCTGGGGTTGGGCCCAAGTATCTGAATTTGTTAAATGCTTTTGTGCTGTCAGGGTTGAGAACCACCAATTCATCCTCCGATCACACTTTCTTCCAACTTTGATCTCTCTCCCAAGCTCCCCACCTGCTCCCTGGACATCTCCTTTTGTTTCCTCCTGGAATGCCTCCAACTCAACTTGCCTAAGTCACGTGCACAATATGGACAACCCACACGTCATGCCACCTTGAAGCCTGTTTCTCCTTCAGGGCTCCCTGTCTTAGTGAACTTGACCCGCACCATCCAGTGGTGCAAGCCAGAGACCGGAGGGCAGCCCTGCCTCTCTTGTCCGTATTCTTCATGCCTAATCCTTCACTGTGAAGATCTGATCAGCAGCTGTAACAGAGAGATCCAAATAGCAGGGCCCAGGCAAAATAGAAGCTTACCTATTTTTTACATAAAAGTGTGGGTAGGAAATTCAGAGCTGGTGTGGCCACTCCATAATCACGGGGGGCCCAGGCTTCCTCTCAATCACGTGTCTCTGCTCTCCTTCATAAGCAGCTTTCTTCTCTTTGTCCAAGACGGTTTCTCTAGTTCCCACCGTTACACCCCCATTCCAGCCAGTGGGAAGGGGCAAGGAGGAAGGGGAGGTCACGGCCCTTCCTTTAGGGCACAAATTGGATGTCATTCACATCACTTCTGCTCACATCACACTGAGTGAACATCACATTGACCTGAACTTAGACACAGGCTCACACCTGGCTGCAGGGAAAACTGGGAAATGTAGTCCTATGGATTTCATCTCCTCAGATGGTCTCCGGTTCCTCCACTTCCTCTTCCACCATTCCCTTAGTCCAAACCATAATCTCCTACCTCACCTACTGCAACAGCCTCCCAGTTGGTCTCCCCACATCCTCCAACCTGGTTTTTCCTTTGCATACTGAGTCATTTGGTTTAAATGCAAATGAGACCTGATCACCTGTTTAGCAGCTTCCCACTGCCTCAGGATATAGTCCCTCATGATCTGACCTGGTCCTCTGGCCTCAGATCAAACCTCTCTCCCTTGCTGTCTGTCCTCCAGCCGCACTGGTCTGAGTCCAGTGGGTTGAGTGCAGGTGGCTCCATCTCTCCATTCATGGTCCTTGCTCTTGTTGCTTTCTCCGCTGCAGTATCCTCTCCCCACCCGACTCCCCACATCCCCGCACTCCCAGCCCCATCAGATCTTGTCCCTCAGATCTAAGGTAAGTGGACTCTTTCTCTGGAAAGCCTCTCTGACCTAGTGGATAACATCAGGCCACTTGTTACATAGACTTATGTACCTTATCTTTTATTTCAATATCACAGGTTGGATTATGTTATTTGTGTGATCATTGCTTAACTTCTGTGCACACCATCTGACTGTAAGCTCCAGGAGGGCAGGGACTGTTACAGCCCCCATGCTTGGCATGGTGCCTGGCCCATAGCAGGTCCTCATGAAATGTTGGTTGCCTGGGTGAACTGTGAGGCCGGGGAAAGTGTGAAGAATGACTGCCAGGTCTCTGGCTTACCACGGAGATGAATGTGGTGCCGTTTGTGCAGACAGGGCCCTAGGAGGTGGGTGTAGATGGGGGCAGGATCCTGTGTTCAATGTTGGAAATGCTGGGCCAGGGATGTCAACTAAGCTCTTGGATAGTGACCCTGGACTTCCGGGGAGATGTCCTGCTTGAATCAACTGACATTGGATTCTCCACCTGGCTCAAGGTTATCGTGGGTCAAGGAGGCCAGAAAGGCAGCCATTTGGGGGGTAAAGATAGGGGTCCTGGTCTTGTGTCCAACTTCAGAGGAGAGGAACTGGGAAGGAAGTACCAGAAAAACTCTCTACTGCAATTTTCTTTACTGAGTTCTCTTTTTGGAAGGGACTGTTTGAGCCCTTTGGTTGTCAGGGAAGCTGAGGTTCTGAGCAGCAAGCACAGTGAGCTTGGGAGGGCTGGAACCTGCACTCCCTCACCTGTGTGACAGGGCACACTTCTCCCCCCCCGCTCCACACCCACGAGCAGCCGAGTTCAGCAAACACGTACGTGTTGTCTACTGAATGCCAGAGCCCTGGGGATCAATCATGATGGTGGTGGCAGTAGCAGAGTAGTGTAGCTACTGTTTATAGCGTACTCATACCAGACACTACCGAGGCACTATATATTGAAACACATTTAATCCTTTCAACAGCCCTGTGTGTCATTATTTTTCACATTTTACAGCTGGAGAAGCCAAAGCAACAAAAACGTCAAAACAAGATCACAGCTACTTGGTGGCAAAAAGAAGAAAACTATAGTCCCTTTGCTTAAAAATGCTTAGAGGTGCGGGATTATTTTGTAATAGTGAGGCTAGCTATTATCACTACCATTAGATAGATGGGGGAAACGATCTGGTGAATATAACACTTCCTAGCTGCACTAATTCTCTCTGCCTTTCTCTAGCCCTTTCCCTTTTGTACCTGTTAGGACTAATCCAGTTTTCCTTGGAAGAGACAAAACTAGTTTTAAGAAGACAGGCAACTGATGGGCTGGCTGCATTCCAGTGAAAGGTGATGGGTAACCATTGCCAAGGTTAACTTTCATCACACTGGTGGAATAATACCCCTTCACAGAGCTTCGTAGTTTAAAAAGTTCCTTTATAGAACTTAACCCTGTGAGATAAATAGTATCATCCATGAGTCACATATGACTCTGAGAGATTAAGTGACTTGCTAGGATCCTGGGGCTGGTAGGTTGTGGATAGGACAGAAACTTAAACTTTGTTCTCCAGACTCCCTGTCCAAAGCAGTCTGTCTGAAGTCACTTCATATCAATTCCGCCTGCATCACCTTCTCCAAGTGTCTAGATTTGTTCCTACTTAGGTCTTTCATTTTCCTTTTGCCTTTCCCCACCAGGTTGTTTAAAATCTGCTTCTGCTAAGTTTCAATGGCTCCATGGATGAATCAGCTAATTCATGCTGAAGTGTTAATGACTGATAATGACACTCAATATATTCCCTCTCCAGAGAGTTTTACATTTTAAAACATTGAATAATAACAATAACAAAAGATCCTCTTACGGGTTCTGCCTCTTGGAGTTTTCAAAAAGAGTTACCATTCATTTATCTTATTGTTTTCCTCAGATCCAGACCATCACTTTTCCTTCTGTGGCCACTGCCTTAGTTCAGTTCAGCCCTTCAACATCTGTCCTCAGGACTGCTGAAGTAGGTTTCTAACTACCTACTCAGTGCCTCCCGTACATCCTCTGTCCAGCTGCCCAAATGATTCTGTTTAGCATCCCTTGATTTAAGCCCTTGCCTGGCTCTGCAACCTCCACAGATAAATCCAATCTCTTGATATAGTTCTTCCTGCACCTTGTGCAGGGACATGTCTCTGGGTAGTCAGCTGTCAGTCTCTGCGTCACCCAATTTCAGCAAAAACTGCCAACCTCTCCAAGTGAGTCTTTTCAAGCTCCTTTCAGTGGGTTGAGGTGAGGGAAGTGCCCTTTTCTACCTGCCTTCCCTTGGGAATCCCCAACAAATGCATCCTCAGTAATTTGAACATCTCTTCCTTACCCCCTCTCATATAACCTGGAAGTGGTGGGAAGATGTTGGCTAAGCAGGTTTGAGGCTCTTCCCTTGGCAAGTCCTTCAAAGACAATCTCTCTGAATAGTTTCTCAAGAGGGTAGGGAGTGGGCAGTGGTGGGAATGCACAGGAGTGTTTTTAATGTCACAATGACGAGGCAATGCCACTAGCATTTAGACCTGGAGACTGGACTAATGCTTAATGGTTTGAGTAGCAATGGACAGCCTGGCAATAAAGAAGAAGTATCCTAACCAGAATGCTCACAGTGTGGGGTTATGTGGCACCAGTACGGGCTAGAAGCAGCATTGTGACCCAGATTAGAATGCAGGTTCTCTCCCCATCACACCAGAGCTCCCTGCACTGTATATTTCCACTTCCCCCCAAAAGAAAATGCATCCCAGTGGAGAGATTTTTGTGCAGCACTGAACAAGAAGATCGCCCAGAGGATAGAGGGCCTTTCCTTGTGATCTCACTTCCTGTGGTCATCTGAGCCAAGTGAGGCTGGACAAGCTGCCCCTTAGTAGTGCAGCTGGCACAGCCCCTGGAATATGGGTGATGGTTTCTCGCTTCTTCGTCCAGGTGATTACAGCTCTGAGAGGTCGGTGGGTCCATCCATCCTTTCCAGACAGGACCACCTCCCTTCCTGGGAGTGAGCAGTGTGTGTGTCAGACATTTTTAAGTGCCTTGTTGGGGGAAGCCTCCAGTTCTGCTGGGCACCATATTGATGGGAAGAAGGCAGCCGTCCCTCCACCTTGGAGATGCTGAAAGGAGAAACAGGGAACACACGAAGACTCCAACATATTTGTTATTTGGATTGTTACAGGGTTCCTCCTCCAAAAGCTCTAGGCTCAGTAAGGAAAAACAGTGACTTATTCCAAGACACTAAAAGCAGCCAAGTCGAGGCCAAGACAGTGGGTGGCAGAAGGGCAGAAAGGAGTGCAGTTGAGGGAAGAGCAGAAAAGTTGGGAGACCCGCATGGGGTATGTGGCTATCACCGGGCTTACAAATATTCATCTATGTCACCAACTCCATTTGCCAAGATCACCAAGGCAAGCATCCCCGTGGCCATCTCCACCTCAGATACCACCTCCACGGTCACTCGCCCGACTCTCTCGCCACAGTCTGTATCTCTATCTCCAACAGCGTCTTGACTCTGGGTCAGATTAACCCCTGGTCCACTGACCTCCTTCCAGGTTCTCTTTCTCATGTTGGAAAGAGCTCAGGATGGCGCAGGGCTACATCTGAACAGAAGACCTTCCCACAGCAGGGAGGGGAGAGTCCGCTTGCTCTGGGCTTTGAGAGGGATTCAGCCCGGGTCTTTGTAGCTGCTTCTAGAAGCCAGCATGCCTCAGAGGTGTTGGACTACGTTACCATTTTAAGGAATCCTACTGGTCTTTGGATTCTTTGAAGTGAATCCTATTTTCAGAGATCTGTGGGCTCATGAGGCACTGTTCGGAAGAATCTGTAGCCGGGACCAGGGCTCAGTCTAGAGGTTAGTTTGTAGCTGGGACAGGGGCGTCCTCTGAGACTGGAATTGGGACCTAATTTGAGACAAGTTCAGGGTTCAGTGCCCAGCCCAGGTCAAAGGGCTGACTGGGATTGAGTCAATTTTCAGGGTAGGAGTAGTGTCAGGTGTCCATTAATTGAACCTTTGTCTTATATCCAGAATTCTCACCAAGTACCACCATTTTACTCTGGGTCAATTCATTTTCTTGAGGGATTCCTCCATCCTCTGACCCCTCACCACATCCTCCTTTTAGCCCTGAGTCTCCTGGGGCTCAAGACCCAACCACACTCCTGCTCTAGGGTATGGACTTCAGAACAAGATGGAATATCTTCTGAAACCCAAGCACTGCGCGGCCTGAGCCTGCCTTTGGAGGGGAGGGCAGAGCCAGGCCTGGGGCCCAGCCAGGCCTGGCAGCTGGATGGCCAGCTGTAATGGGATTAGGGCCAGCCACGCCCACCCTTTGCCTGTAACCCCAAGCCCCTCCCTCCCTTTCTCCTCTGCTCCTGATTAGGATGCAGCCCTTGGCTCTACCTACCCAGCCAGCCTCATTGTCTTCGGCCAGTGCCAGCGCCTAGGAACCCTCACAGGGGAGCCCTTTCCCACTGCCATCCTGGCCTCTCCCCCTGCCCCCCAGCTCTGAGCACCAACATCACTTGTGTTTTTATCTCTGCAAAGAAGTCAACACCGTGGAGCCAGCTGGTCTCACCAGATTCTCCCAATGACCCGGTTCCGAGAGTCTCTTCTGAAATTCTGGGCCTCCTCTGCAAGATTCCTGGGTCCTAGTCTCAGCAATTCTCAGATTACTTTCTGAGATTCCAGAGTTCCATTCTGGAATTCTTCAAGGCCTGGAGTCCATTCTAGGAATCCATGAGTTCTAGAGTTCCAGGATTTTATGGGTCTCAGACCATTCATCGTAGGCTAGAATTTGGTTACTGTGGGACAAAGGGGTCTTGTGGTTCCAGAAATGGAGACTGTGGTCATGAATCAGGGTGACAGAGGTTGGAAGATGATGAGGGCATGGAAGTTGCATTTTTATTCTCTTTAAATGAGAACTTCTGAAGAGCACAGAGAGAAACGAAACCTCTGCCTGGGAAGAGGGAAGGTGGGATTCACTCACTTATTCAACAAATATTGTCCAACCCCTTTAGGTGCTGGAAATAGAGCAATGAGCAAAGAAAGACCCTGCCCTCAAGCAGCTTCCATTCTCTTAGGGGAGACTAATATTAAACAAATAGACAAATAATATGCAACATGTCAGATATCAGATAGTGATAAGAGCTACAAAGAAAAAGAGGGAACAAAGGAATTATTAATACTTTATTGTATTTATTCTGTGCTAGATACTGTTCTAATGCTTTATTTATTTATTTAGTTTTGGCTGCACCATGAGGCATGCGGGATCTTAGTTCCCCGACCAGGGATCCAACCCAGGCCCCCTGCAGTGGAAGCACAGAGTCTTAACCACTGGACTGCCAGGGAAGTCTAATGCTTTAAATATATTAACTTATTTACATTCATAATAATGTTAATAAGTAGATGCTACTGTTTAGTCCCACTTTATAGATGAGGAAACTGAGGCACAGAAGGTTAATTATCTGTCCAAGTGGCAGAGCCAGGATTGGAACTCAGCAGTCTGGCTCCAAAATCTGCGCTTAACCAGAGTGTTATCATGCAGAGTAAGGGTATGCACAGTGATGGAGTGAGGATGCTATCACACAGGGAGGGCAGTGACATTTGACCAGAGCCTTACAGACGGCAAGGTGGCAATGCATGTGCATCTCTGGGGAAGGACACTCCCCTGGGGAGTAAGCCAGGTTCCGTTTCCACTATGGAGGACACATGTTCTCTGTGCTTCGGGGCTGGAAAAAAGGCTCCCATTGGGATCTGGTGGGAGGGGTAAACTCAGAAAGATGCTTGCCTCTGTGGTCATAAACGACCTGATTGCCCATCCCAATCAGATTCCCCTGCATCCTCTCCTCCCTGGTCGTGCAGACGGGTCCCCTCCTTTCCAAAGAATGTCCCCAGAATGCAAAGGAAAGAGCTAAAATAGACAATCCCATGTGACAGGACTAATCAGCCTGCTAATTATGAGTAATTAGAAACACCTCCCCGCCTTGTCAGGCCCTGGGTGGCCCAGTGTGAAACAGAGTGATGACTTAATCCTCCTGGGAAGGAAGGGGGAGCGGTGGGCAGAGGTACGGGGGAAGGTGACCAAGCATCGCCAAGCATCCCCACACACCTGGCCTCCTGATGCTGCTCTCAGTCTGTCCCGCCTGCATACATAGGCAAGTCAGCATGGAAAAGGGAGCACTGGGGACATTGGGATCAAGCTGAGTGAGCTTGAGTCCTGACTTTGCGATCGTGCCAGCAGCATCTTTGGACAAGTTACTTCACCTCCCTGAGACTTGGTCTCTTCATGTGTAAACCTGGGGTATTCATCATCCCTAATCACACAGCTTTATGGCAATTCGAGGAGCTGGTAAAATAACCAAACATGGTGCCTGGTAAACAGTAAGTGCTCAGTAAATGGTAGTGTTTATTGTTGTTCCAACTCTGTCATCTGTTGCCTTGGATGACTTGAAAAAGTACTTTCCTTTCTCTAGCCTTGGCTTCCTCACTTGTACAACGGAGGTAGGAGTTGGTGACTCACTTATTCAATCAAAAAATATTTTCTGAGGACTGACTTCATACCAAGCACTTGGATGGAACAAGACTGACACAGGCTCTGACCTCAGAGAGCTTTGGTCAATAGGGTGTTCCCACCCCATCCCTCACATTCAGTCTCCAGGTGATATGGACTACGGTAGACAGGATTGTAAGGTCCCCTGGGGCACAAGCCCACACAAGCTCCTCCTCTTGGATGTGGACAGGACCTAGAAATATAATGGGATTTTACTTTCCTGGTTAGGCTAGTTATGTGGCAAAGGGGAAAGGGATTTTGCAGAGGTTGTTAAAGTCCCTAAATGCATTGACTTTAAATTTGTCAAAAGGGAGATTATCCTGAGAGGGCTTGAGATAATCAGATGAGCCCTTTAAGAGAGGGTCTAGAACTCAAAGACAGAGGCATTAGTCTCTCTCCTGTTGGCCTTAAAGAAGCAAATTGCCACGTGGTAGAGAGGGCCAGATGGGGCCCTAGAAGCTGAGGGCCTCAGCCCCAAAACCATGAGGAACAGACTCTGTCAACAACCTTGGAAAAAGACCCCAAGCCTCAGACGAGACCCCAGGCCTGACTGACACTTTGATTGCAGTCTTATGACACCCTAGGCAGGGGATCCCCCCACTGCACTCCTGCCCTAGGGAAACCGTGACATAATCAGTGTGCGTTGTTTTAAACTGCTAAGTTTGTGGGAACTTGTCACCCAGCAATAGAAGCCTGATCTACAAACCCTGCCCCTGAGTGCATGCAAGGCCTTGGGTCAGTGCCATCCTGCTGGCTCCAACTATCTTCCCAGCCCCTGCTCAGGGCCTAGAGCCCTCAGTGCCCCAGTGAATTCCCCGCAGACAATGCTCCCATCAGCCATGGCAAAGAATTGTTTCATCAGCTGCCAACCTGCTCCCAAAGTTGGTCGTCAAAGAATGTTCTATTTGCCCTACTTTTAATATAATTATCAGCATCATTTGCACAACACCGAGTCAGGGCTCAGCCTGTCACAGGTCCCCGATTATCCCGAGCTGCTTTTCTGGGAACGGCTGTATCCATGCCTCACGCTTGCCGCCTCCTCCCACATGAATTATCTGTAATTTCCACACCTCCGTGCTTGCTTGCTGAGGTCCTTTGTAAAAGCAAGGACTTGTGCTGGGCCGGGCACACTGTGATTTTCAAGGCAGCCAAGTCAGGCTCTGAGGAAACTGAAACAAGAGCAAGTGGAACCTGGCCATGACTGTGGGACCTGCAAGGGGGGAGGGGAGGGCAGGCAGAGGGGGTGTGGGTGTCCACCCCAACAGGAGCTGGAGCCAGACTGAGGGCAGTGAGCTAGCACCTAGCAATCAGAGGGCAAGGCGTGAGCAATACGGCTCTCGAACACACACAATGTGGCCCGTTTGCAGGATGCCCAGGAGGGGGCCTTTCTTGCAGCAGCAGAATTCTACACACCAACTCCAGAGTGTGCTGAAGATGTTGGAGAGGATGGAGGTGGGGGAAAAATAGAAAGCCCTGTGGATAGAGGAGAATTGGAAATGGAATGGAAATAGCACATTCTCCTTCAACCAGAGTTCCCTGCAGGGTATTCAGCTCCCAGGGGTAAACAGCTGAGTCCCCTGGAGAGGGGACTACGGAAGGTGGATGGGAAACGTTGCTCTCTGAGGAGAACTGCCTGACAGCAATGAAGCTCTGCTGCTGCAGAGTGGCCCACTGGCTGGTTCAATTCTGCAAGAGAGAAAACACATCTCTTGGTAGAGACGATGTACTTTCACACGGCAGATCTTTGGAAGGTGCCCTTGTGTATGTGCGTGAACACGCTTGGACCCTATGTGAATGTACATTTGGGCATACATAATGGATAGAAATGCACATGTGCGTGTGTGCAGAGTATAGTCGCATGCAGCAGTATGTGTATTTGGGTGTATGCTTCTCCGGGCCAGAGGCTGCATTTGAGTATTTATGTACATGGGGGAAGAAGACAGGGCATTTGGCTCTTCATATGTATCCCTCACTTTGACCTCTTTTGGTACCTACTCCCATTACATCCACACGTTCCAGCTCCCGGGAAATGTATCTTCCCTTTTAAGAGTTATGGTTCAGGGGACAGAACTCAGTCAGGACTTGAAGTCCAGAGACCTGGTATGTGGCCCCATCTCTGCTACTAGTTAGCCTTATAACTTTGAGCCAACCATTCCTGTTCCCTGAGCCTCCTTTGCTTCCTCTGTGAAATGGGGTGCTTAACGAGTCAAGTCTGCACTTAGAATTTAGGATTCCAGATCCCTGTCCCCCTGGTCCCTTCCCCCTGTTCTGACAGTCCTCCCCTTTCTCAGCCTTATCCACTGCCGTGCCCTGTGGGGGACGGAACAGAGAGGACTTGGGACTCCTCAGCTCTGAGGAGCTCCCAGGAAGCTCTGAAGACAGGTCTCCCTTCCTTCTGTACTCCAGGTTTCTGGTGAGGCAGCTTCAAGTATTCTAGAGCTTCTGGAATACAGTTTGAAAACCATGGATCTAAATAGCCTGATGTTCATTGCCTTGGTTTCTTAGAAAATTCCAAGGGTCCGTGGGGTAGCTGAAAAGGCTCTGGAGGGTATTGGTTTGTCTGATAGGATGCTGCCTCCGGGTGAGTGGGCACGGGGCCTACTTCTGGAATGGTGCTCGCCCAGGGGAGGCCAGGCCCTGCTACCTGGAATGCCCCTGCAGCCTGCGTATCTGCGGGAGAGGGGACCTTTATGAGGCAATGGGCCTGGCCTCGTACCTTCATGGGGCTGAGTCTTCCAAAGCCTCCCTGCTGCTCACCCTGCTGTGTTTCCGGGCCTTCCAGTGGGCACTCCCTGATGCACCTGGGCCTTCTCAGAGCCTGCCTGGCTGTCTGACTCCAGCACAGATGCAGGAGGTGACCAGAGGGCCTTCAGAATCAAACTTTCCCCAGAGCTGCACAATCTAGAACTCTGGCTCCCACTGGCTTGGGTGAGAAGTGACCCAGGGTCAGCATTTTGCTCCTCCATAGAAAGAAACCCATACTCCATAGACTGCCATTCAATGAATGCCCAGGACATTCCCCAAATATGAATTAAATGGGCAAATGCCCGTAAGGCAGCTATTTCGCATCCTTTTCATGTCCTGGAGCACATAGAAAACAAAAACGTGTGTACAGCTCCCAGAGGAAGTAGAAGAGGCTGCTTATGGTTACCAAGGGCTCCGAGGGACAGCACCTTGGCACGCCTCTCATGGCTTCTGGACATATGAGCATGCCACCTTGGGACGTACACAGGTAAAGCATTTAGCAGAGGGCCTACGGCAGTGGTTCTGAGCCTTGGCTACACACTACAATCCACTGGGGGGGCTTTAAAAAAAATATTTTTGGCCAGGCCTCACCACAGACCAACTGTCTACTGATCTTGGTGGTGAGGCCCAGGCATGGGTACATTTTTTTTTTTTAATGAATTTATTTATTTATTTTTGGCTGCGTTGGGTCTTCGTTGCTGCGCGCGGGCTTTCTCTAGTTGTGGCGAGCAGGGGCTACTCTTTGCTGCGGTGTGCAGGCTTCTCATTGCGGTGGCTTCTCTTGTTGCAGAGAACGGGCTCTAGGGCGCACGGGCTTAGTTGCTCCGCGGCACGTGGGATCTTCCCGGACCGGGGCTCAAACCCGTGTCTCCTGAATTGGCAGGCGGATTCTTAACCACTGCGCCACCAGGGAAGCCCCCATGGGTACATTTTTACAGCTCCCCAGGGATTCTGTAGCGCAGGAGGGCTGAGAAGCCCTGGCTCAAGACAAGGTGAACATTCAGCAAATGTCAGCTATTTACAATAAAAACTCCTTGGTGTCCTCGAATGTGTTGTTCTCCCTGCCTGCGCAGCTGGGCTGGTGTGGCTGGAGCGGGGTGGGGGCCAGGAGTCACGGAGGGAAGTGCTGTTCAGGAGAGATGAATGCTGGGTAGGGCAGCCTGGCATCCATCTCCCTCAGCCACATCTCAGAAAATTGAATTAAAATCCATCTTTTTCGGCGGCTGCCTGCTTGGCTGGCTGGCTTGTGGAAGCGAGCTGAGGCAGTGAGCACCTCAGGGCAGGAAAAAGCTGTTGAGGAGATGCCCCAGCCTCCCACCCTAGGGGAAAGAAGGCAACTCAAGGGGTCCTCTGGAAGGAGACCATTCCCAGGGGTGGTCCCTCGGCCTCCCGTCTCCCTCAAGCCAGGCAGGCAGGGTGAGGAGGGGCTGGCTATCTTGGAAGAAGAGGGAAACTCTGCTCCTGTCCTTGGGGAGGCTCAGTCTGGGGGACCAGACCCGGCATAGCTCCTGCTCAAGGAGAAGCAAGATTGTTTGGAGAGACCAAAGCCATATGCCTGGATGGGCAGAGAACGGTCTGGGGCATGAAAGCCCAGCCTGTTTCAGCATGATAGGGGTAACCCACTAGGTAGAACTACACTAAATTGGGCACATGGACACAAGCTTTAGTCCCTAGTCTGAAAAGTGTGTCCTTGGGCTAGTCCTGTGGCCCCTCCGGGCTTGGGCACTTCATTCATAGAGAAGGGGACTGGCCAGCCTTCCTGGATCCCAGCTCTGATGATGTTCATTCCTGTGCCTCATCCAGGCTGATGCTACTAGGTACGGCTGGGATTAGAAGCCGTCTAAAAGGACTGCAACACCTTGGAGAAAATTAGAGAGGTGCCCTGTCCTGGACCAGCTAGAAAAAGCACCCCTTTTGGTGGACTCTGCATTCCTGGCTTGGTGGGAAGTGGGCAGAGCAGGAGCTGGATTTCCACCCCTACCTGCCCCGTGCAGGGAATGGACTGCACAGTGGGACCTGGAGCCCTGACTGACCCCTAGCTATGGTCAGCTAAGAGCCCACCCTCTGGCTAGGGACCTTGCAGCAAAGGGAGAACAGGTGAAGGGAAGGGGTGTGAGCAGAGGACGGCGGGTTCATTCCTGTCCACTGGCTGCCCAGGCAGAGAGGAAGGGGTGCCCAACCTGCTCACTGCCCACACCAAGACATACATCCGGGACACAGAACAGAGGGCAGGGGATCCAGAGCCCAGAGAGGGACCTGGAGTATGGAAAAGGGAATAAACCTGGAAATGAAGGCTGACTCAGAGCCAAGGGTCCTCATCCGGCCGCCCGACCATTGACATTCCCAGGGACAGCTGGCCTGCTGCAGGTGACTCTGATTTCCACCCTTCCTCACACTTCATGCCTCCAACGACCCGTGCCCCATGCTCCCCTCCTGACTCAGAGATTGCCGCAGCCCCTCCTTCCCCCTCACGATGTTTCACAGTCTACAGAGCACTTTCACACACAGCATCTCATTTGATCTTCAGATACCCGGGTTGGAGACAGATGAGAGTAGGCTCCCAGGGGTCATGGCAACAATCTAGAAAGGGGTGTACCCAGGACCAGGGGGAAGTCCTGTCCATCTTGTCTGTCTGACTCCAGCAAGGCACCAGGCCCTCTTCTTTCCAGAGGGGTCTCACCCTATACTGATACAGAGAAGAACTAACATTCTCCTCCTCCAGGAAGCTTTTCTGGACTGAAAGAAATGTGATCCGTGAAGACCAACAGTGTGGTATACAGAAGGGGGCAGGGTTCACTGTGCAGTAAAGAAAAATCATCAACTCACTGAGCGGACCCAGGGAACTCCTCGCATCTTTCCAGATACTTCCTTCGTTTTCGTTATGGAGTCCTGCTCCACGCTCCAGTTCTCTCCTCCTCAGCTGGACTAGAATTCCCAAGGAAAGGCTTAAGTCTCTTTCTCTTCCCTCCTCTTCCTTGAAGCTTCCTCAACAAGGTGGCCACACCCAAAACTCAGGCCCACAGGGAAGCTGAACAATGACTTGAATAAGGAAAGACAGAGCCTGGTTGCAGAACTGTGGATGGGGGTATGGAGGGAGCCTTGGGATGCTGACACCTGGGGTAGTGACCAGAAGCTGTGAGCAGGGGCAGGTGGGAGCAATGAGTTGGCTGGTGGGAGTGGGTAACTGTCCTCTGTTGGGCTTTGGCTCCACCACCAACTGGCTACATTGCTTTGACCTGTTTAGTTCCCCACATTAAGCCTCAACTTATCCATCTGTACTAGGAGGAGGCTGAGTGGTACTACAATAACAGTAGCAATAGGTATTAATTCATTAGTGAGGAAATAAAATCAGTGAAAACCTACTTTGGGATGTGTGTACCATTCTTGTTTAATGCTGTTGTTAAGAGGTGGGGGGTAGGTACTATGATTCCCACGTACAGGGAAGAAGTTGAGGTTCAGAGATGCCCAGTCCCCTGCCCCAGCTCACAGAGCTAGCCCTGGCACAGCAGGGACTGAAGCCAGGCAGTCTGACTCCAGAGCACTGTCATCTTAAGTTGCTGTAGGCCGCCCCGGTAAGGCCCCCACCTCCCTTTTCTGGCCATAGAGGCGTTTTCTAGGGGATCACATTTGAAGACATCCAGGCAGGCATCCTGGAGCTAGCTGACTTTCCCAGGCCAGGGCTGTGTGGGCAAAGAAAATCCCAAGGGGAGTCTGGGACTTGCCCTGTAAGGAAGGCTTCCTGGAGGAGGAGGAGCTGGCTCACACAGGGAATCAGGAGGACGTGGGAGGGAGAAGGCAGAGGGTTTCTCGCTCTGGGTACCTTGGGAGGGTTGAAAGGAGGGCGGTAAGCGAAGGCCCGACGCTGAGCCCCGGAAGCCGAACTACAGAGGGAAATTGTTGCCTCCTCATCCTCCCCGCCAGGTCTCTGCGCCGAAGCTCCTGCTCCCATGTGCGGCGGGCGGGGTCCCGCTCCCCTCCATCCCCGGCCTAACCCCTCCCCCGGGCGCCCATTGGCCTGTACCCCACCCCCAGCCTGAGAAGTGCGCGGGGGAAGGCGGTGGTCGGCCGCCTCCTTCTTGCCCCCGGCCTGCCTTCGCGGCGGAGGCGGCGCCTCTCCCGCAGCGCAGACCCAGCTGGGCGGGTGCGCCGCGCAGGGCGGGCGAGGGCAGGCGGGGGGCGCAGCACTCGGGCCCCGGGCGGCGACTGACGGCGGCAGCGGCGGCTCCAGGCGAGCGCGGTCCCCGCGTGCGCACAAGCTCACTCTGCCGCGCAGGGACCCACGGATACCGGCAGCCGGCGGACACACGGACGCGGAGATCCGGGCTCGGCGCGCGCTGCTGAGCGCACACGCTCTCCGTCCTCGGGCGGCTCGGGGCGCGGACTCGCCGCTGCGCGCCCTCCGCGCGGAGTCTGCCCCGGGCCGACCCGCAGCCCGCGGCCCCGCGGCGAGGCCCCGCTGTGAGCAGGTAAGGGCCGCCCCGCCGCCCCTGCCCCTCTAAGCCCTGTCCGCCCTCCCCCGACTCCAGAACCTTCGCCCCTTGGGGACCACGGAGCCCTCCTCCAGCTCGGCTGTCTCCGCAAGCAGCGTCCTTCACCGACGGAGAGCGGGCCAGGGCCAGAGCGGGGCCAACCTCCCGAAACCTAAATGAAGCCGTCTCCCGCCGCTGCTCCCATCCTGCGCGACTGTCTGATACCCTCCCTCTCGCGGCACCCCTCCCGCCCTCCCAATATCTGGGATCATGCTCGGGGGCGACCGATCCTTGCAGCTCGAAGGGGGTGGGGTCAGCTAGCTACCTCGTGCCCCTCTCCGTGCCAGAAGGGAGGACCAGGGGCAGGGAAGGCACTGCGGCCGGAGGGACCCACAGGGACCTGTCTCCCTACTCCCAGGGCAGACGGACGCGGCTAGGCGAAGCTGGAGGGTCCCCAGGGGGCTGGGTACCGCAGTCCTCACGGGATTTGAGGGGTGGGCAAGCGATGTGCTGTGTAGAGGGTGGAGTATGGGCCGGCGGAGAATGTCCCCCTGTAGTGACACCTTCGGGATTGTTCAAAAGCGTCGTCTCTCGGTTTCCCGCGGCGCAGAGAGGTGGGGGTCCGGATGCCTGGGCTTCTGCGGTCCCGCGAGGAAACGCCCCACGGGGGCGTGTGGGAGAAACGCGTTGGCCTCCCCTGGCTGAAGCGGGCTCGCCTGAGATGAGACCCCTGCCCGCTGCCTTAAAGGCACAGGCTCGTGCTGCAGCTGTGGGAGGCTAGGGCCCACATCCTGGGCAGGCAGGACCTTTGCAGGTTGGGTGGGGGGTGGTCCGAAGGGGCCAGGGTGCCAATGGATGGAGCTAGACGCTCAGGGGAGAGCCCAGCCAGGAGCTGATTGTATTTCACGTGGAGCTGGGAGTGGAAGCTCACCCTGGCCCGTGCTCAGACCCCCTTTGAAAGCTGCTGGGGGAAGGATGGAGGACCCCTGCTAAATTCTCCAGATGATTTCTATGCTTTTAGTGCAGGTGCTTGTCTCCTTTATCCGCTCCCCCCGCCTTCCCACACACACCAAAAGAAAATACACAGCATTTGGCTTTTCTAGTGAGCAGCACTGCTTGGGGGGCGGCTGGGGGATGGGAGGGGGCTACACAGTCTGTGGAGGGCACCCTGCCTTGGGACCCTCTTGGGCAGAGGCATACAAGCATTGTGAAGGTCAGGCTAGAGGCTTTGAGAGGCTGTGGGCTTCTGAAGGGGATACAAAACTATGTATGGGCCTTGGTTGGGGGGCAGCAGCACTCAGATTTTCTCAGGGGCCCAGTCTGAGTTGGTGCTGGGTGCAGGTTGGGTTGGCAGAACCCCCAGTCCCCAGATGAATCTGGGGCTCCTGCTCTCCACTGACGAGGTGCCAGTCTGGACACAAGTCAAAATTTGAGTGTATGAATTAGAGATAGAACACACTGGGGCAGGCCCTGTCCAGATCTTTCAAACAATTCATCAACAAGTGTGTGTGGGGTGACCAGGGAGGCGAACCCGGTGCCTTCCCTCCCCTGTGGTGGGTAGTTCATCCATGATTCTGTGTCTGGGACAAGACCGTATGATTCTGTTTGCCCCTATGTGCAGTGAGAGGGGTTATCTCTGGGGAACCTCTTGAAGGACTCTTTCCTACGTTCTAAGAACTAATCAGGTTAAAAGATTCATTAAGGTCCTGTTTTGTGTAAGGTTTAGGCTGGCAGGGCGCTGATTGGAGAAACACTTTGGAATACATCCTTTTTCGTGCGGCCACCCCTCTTTGCCATGCTCCTACTTTGGGACACTTCCCTCAATTTGTGTTGAATGAACAAAACAAAACAAAATGGGTGTTTAGAGATCAGTATCTACAACTAAGAGGGTAGGAAAGACAAGAGCTAAGGCCATGAGGTGGCTTTCTTCCTGGGGATGTGGCCTCAGGTTCAGTGTCCCAGGTCTCTGGCCTCTTAGGGGTAAAGATTTCATTGACCCAGGGCTGGCACTGTTAAGCAGAGGACACCTTGTGCTGTCTGCCAGAGGGAAGAACCAAGGTGTGCCAAGCACAGAGCACGAGCTCAGCTCAGTGCCAGGAAGGCCTTGCTTCCCCAAGAGCTACCCAGTGTGGAGCCGACACTTGGGGTGACAGTGGGTTTCCTGTCTGGGGAGGTATGTGAGCAGAGGTCCCATGCCCCAGACAGGTGGGACTAGAGGCCCTGGAAGCCTCGGCCACCTCTGAATGGAGGAATCTACAAGTCCAGGGTCTGACTGGTCTGGGCCTAGTGGTCCAGCTGCCTGGCAACATGCAGGCTGGAAACTCTTCAGCTGCGGCGTGTTTGTACTGAGCCCCGGATGCCGTCAGAGGCACATGGTGACAGCCACCTCCACAGTGACACACAGAGAGGGAGTGACACACTGCCGCGGTGGCATAAAGGTTTCCCATGACACCTGCCAGAGAGCTGGGGCAAACATACAACAGCAGAGCACGACATACATATGGACAATGGGACACACCCTCTCACACAGATCTCGACACACCTGGGGACTCAGACGTCTGCCCAACGAAGATCGCAAAGTCTTCCTTAATGAACGTCCAGATGCACGTTGCATTGAGTGGAGAAAGCGTGTGTGTGTTGTTGCGTGAGGGTGGAATGAGGGTGGGTAGGCTTTTTCTGTAAAGGGCCAGATAGTAAATATTTTAGGCTTTGCTGACCATACACTGGGTTGCAACTGCTTCATCCTGCTGTCGTAACGTAAAAGCAGCCATAGATGATACTTATGCAAATGAGCAGGGCTATGTTCTGATCAACTTTATTTATGGACACAAATTTGAACTTCGTACAATTTTCCTGTGTCATGAAGTATGAGCCTTTTAATTTTTTCCTGACCATTTGAAAATTAAAAAACATTTTTGGCTCACTGGCTGTACAAAAATAGGTGACAGGCTGGATCTGACCTGCTGGAAGGGTTTGTGAACCCCTGATCTGTAGGTTAGCGAAGAGAAGTGGTTTAAGAGGTGGAAGAAGGGAGGGGCTTAGTCCTGGGGGCCCAAGCCGCCCTAGGGGGGGCCTTGGATGCTTCCCTTCACCCTGCCTGGAGCTCAGGGTGCCCATCTATTTAATGCCTGGCCTCAGCATCCTACCTTAGACAGGTCTCTGCTGTGTTCATGTGATAAACCTCCTGCATTAAGGACACCCTGAGACAACATTCATGCCTGAAAATGAAAGGACATCGCGTCGCTAAGCTCACCAAACAGGTCCTGAGCCCCCATTCCCATTCACCCTCTTTGGCCAGGGGCATGCCCATCTCCACCAGGAGGAAAACCTCAGGGAAACCTGGACATGCCCCTTGTTCCCAGACAGTCTTCAAACTCACGAAGAGAAGGACGAGACCTGAAACAGCCCAGGCAGGAGTAAGGGGCTCCTCATCTAGGGCTGGTAGTTCTCAGAGGAGGGTGAGGCCAGTGGAGGTGGGTGCGGCCGGGGTGGGCTTCCTGGAGGTGGTGGTAGGAGGTTGGATTGGCCTTGTGGAATATCTGGACGTTCTCATCCCAGCTCCAGGCATTGCCTTAGCTGTCACCTTTCCCTCGTGAAAAATGGGCATCAGAGAAGGGTGGCTGAGACAGAAAAATAAACATACAGTTCCTTTGCGGGCACTTCCGATGTCCCAGTTTCTGATTTAAGGTCGTGTGGTGAGTCGGGTCCTGCCTTTGGTTTCTTCCTATCCCTCCTGTCTGTACTCTTCTGACACTTCTTTCCTGCCATTTCCCCAGAGGGGTGGGCCAGGGAGACTTTCTTTTCCCACTTGCCCAAGCCTCTGGATTCTGTCCCCCACTTTCCATTCCAGCTGCCCTTCCCTGCCCAGGGCCCCATCACCTCTACCCTGAATCCAGGATAGGTTTTCTGCCTGCGCTTTTCTCCTTCCACTCAGCTCACCAGCCTTCTGAGGAATACTCCCTAAATGGGAAGCTTAGCACTTCACTGCCCTGCTTAACACTCCTCAGTGCCCCCAGCCCTCTCCCGTGGAACTAGGCTGCAGTGTCCCTGGCATCCGCAGACTAGCACCAGCCTTCCACCCTCTCGTCCACCCCCAACTCCTGGTATCTTGCTGGGTCCCTCGACACCCCGCATTCACCTTCCTAAACCCGTCCACCTGGCACTCCTCAGGGTTTGAGGGTCCCCACCGCATGCTCTACCTGTGCCAGGTGCCAGGGCACCTGCCATTCAGAGCTGGCCCGCCCTTCCAGAGACTCACAGCTACTCAGGAGGGACTGCTGGCTAGCAGGGGTCAGCGCAGGTGGCAGTGCTCTCCATCCCACCTTGCCCCAGCCTCACCCCCTGCCTGGGAGGTGCTCAGTAAACTATCCACAAGCCAGAGCCTGCTTCCTGTGCCCTCCCTCCCGCCCTCTCCCCACACACCTCCCACCGCCTTCCATCACTTCCCGCCCCTCCTTTCCCCTTTCTGGTATCTTCTGTTTCCTCCTTCCCATTCTTCTCCCCTCCTCCTCTTTCAGGCCCTGGGGGGCTGTCCCTGACAGAGGACTCCCAGGACCCCTCCAGGACAGGAGATGTGCCTGAACTAGCCAGTGTGGAAGGGCTTTGCACCGTGACCTTGGGAAAGGCTCTGGGTCTCTTTGGGCCTCAAACCCTCACCTGTGAAATGGGATATTACTACCCGTGTGCATGTGTGCCCAGCCTTTTCCTACCCTGAGCCCGGGTTCCCTATGTGTAAAATGCAGGGCCTGGGTGGAATCATCGTAGGCCTTCCAGGGACCTGGCTTCTGTCACCTGCTGTGCACAGGACTCCGGGGACCAGGCTTTGAAAGGGGAACGTCAGCGTTAATGATTAATCCGTTGATTGCCAGAACACCCCTCACTCCGGCATTGGACACTGACCTTTATCAGCTCTGACCTTATTGAGGAGGAAAGAGGTTCTTGTTTCCCAGAAAGAAGTCAGGTTCCCTCCCTTTGAGGGGTGAGTTGGAGGGGCAGTGTTTCACCTTTCAGGCTTCCCACTCTGGTCCTCTGTACTAGGCGGGCGAGGAGGAAGTGGGAGGTGGGTGCTGCTCAGGTTTCGTTAATAAAGGGAGCGTGTGTAGAGCAAGGGAGGTGAATGATCCACCTTGCCTGGGTCATCTTCGGTGTGGTGTCCAGGCTTGGCACTGCCCCACGGTGGAGAGGGATGCTGAGCGGCCAGGGGAGTCCAATAGGAGAAGCCTCAGCTCCATGAGGGCAGAAGAGGGACCCAGGGCTGTGTGGCCCCATGGAGAGGAGGAGTGAGATGCTGCGCTCCCACTGTGGGGGGCTCCCAGGAGGCAAAGGAGCCTGTGCTGCTCACGGCTGGCCTGGGAGGGTGCAGCGGAGAGACATCAAAGCTTCCCCTGAGGGCCCTGCACTAGCTGCTGGAGAGGGGTGAGCGCCCCAGCCCAGGAGCTGGACCACCCTCAGCTGGGGGGCTGCAGAAAGGGTGCTGCAGGGTGTGGGGCAGTGTGGGAGGTGGCTGCAGGGTCTCCGAGTCCCCTCCCACTCCACGCGGAAAGTCAGAGCCCGGTGAGTCACCGCCGGCTCCGGTGTGCTGACTGATGACGCCGTCTTCCTGCGTGCCTGGCGCAGTGGCTCGCCGGAGGACACAGCTGCTCTTTCTGTTCCCGCCCCAGGCCAGTCGCTGGGCTTATGGGGCCTGAGGAGGGCAGGTCCTCCCAAGTCTGTAAGGGGGACACGTGCGTTCCCGCCAGGCAGGGCTCCAGGACTGTCTCCTGTGTGACCTTGGGAAGTGTCTCCCCCAACCCCCCGGCCTCAGTTTCCCCACAGGAAACTCAGTACTGTGGGGGAGGTGACCTTTAAAGTCCATTTCAGGTCTGAAATGCTGTGTCTATAATTCACTGTTCTTAAGGAGGGTGCTTCAGATATAGAAGTGTGGGCAGAGGGGTAGCAGAGGGCCTGGCCAGTCCCCAGGGATGTGAGAGGGTACTAATAGGGTACCAGTGGACTCTGAGCTGGTCTTCCTTTTACCAATAACAGAGAGTGGCAGGAGCATAGGGGTGGAGTGCACAAGCTTTGGAGCCAGGCTGCTTCGGCTCACTCCCCAGCTCTACTGCATGCTTGCTGTGTGTCCTTGGGGAAGTTGCTTAGCCTTTCTGTGCCTCAGTCGCCTCAGCTATAGAATGAGGATAATGCTAGGAACGATTGCCTGGGTTTGGGGCAGGTGAAATGAGTTAATGCATATTGATTGTTTGGAAGAGTGCCTGGCATGTACCAAGTGGTTAATAGATGTTAGCCATTAGCAAATAAAAGTGCAGCAGGCCTGATGTTCCTATTTTGAATATGACGGAGGGCTTATGGTGGTGGAGGTGTCAGCAGGAAGGTGGAAAAACCTGAACACAAAGTGGTAAGATAATAATAATAGTTAACACATGTATAGCCCTTATTGGGAGCCGGGCTATACTCCTCTCTCCATAGTTTACTTATATCAATTGGTTGATGCCTCCCAGTAACATCTATGAAGTAGGTATTACTGTTATTCCATTTTCACATATAATTGAATTGAGGCACAGAAAAGTTAAGTGGCTTCCCTGAGGTCTTTAAGCTTAAAACCCTAGCAAAATGGTTCACGAGTCCACCACACTAAACGCCAGGAGGTAGTTTAATTGTCCTCAGATTAGTTGCACAAGCCAGTTTATCCCAGCAGAGCCTGGACCCAAGAGAGAGCACCTGGGAATATCAGTGACCAGGTCATCCAGAGCCACACGCGTGGCTGGGCTGAAAGAGCCCAGCATCCATCCTCAGGGAGGGGAGAGTCCAACCCCAGGCTGCAGTGGCCGGGCCTGGCCCTTGGGAGGGTCACTGGCAGCTTGGGGGAGTCCAGAGGAGAGAGGCAGCTGGGACAGGGCGCAGGGGACAGGGCTGGGAGTGGCTGACCCAGGGGACACATCTCAAAGTGCTTTCCTGGGACAGAGGAGCCAGGCATGTGGTCCAGAGGAGCATGAGGTTTGGGACAGGTGGCCTCAGACCGTAAGCTCTGAGCATTGTCCCGCAGGGGCTGTGCCCAGTGGCCTCGGGGCGGGGGTCAGGGGAGAAGAGCTGGGGGCTGAGATCACCATCCTGGAGAGGCTGCAGGAGGTCGTCCCTGAGGTTTCCAGCTGAGGTCGGGAGTGGGAAGGTCAAGGCCTGGGAGCTCCCAGCTTCCCTCTTTCCACCTCTTGGCTAGTGAGTGTCTGTGTCCTGTCGGGCAGAGGGTGGACTGTAGTTGGGGAAGGTGAACAAGAGGGGGCAAAAGTGGGAATCAGGAACCCGGGTCTAGTGCCAGAGGAGGCCTCGTGTTGAGAGTACCCCAGCCCCTCCACCCTGCGGCACTGGGGTGGGGGCACACCGCTCTCCTGGTTCACCGCGTTGTCTGAGCAGCCTGGTGACAAAGCAGAGAGCGAGGGGATGGTTAGGCGGGGACCTCTGCTTGCTCCAGCTTGTTTTTAATCCACTGCAGGGATAAGCATCCCGCAAGTCTGGGCATCGTGTGTGTGTGTGTGTGTGTGTGTGTGTGTGTGTGTGTGTGTGTGTGTGTGTGTGTGTGTGTGTGTGTGTGTGTGTGTGTGTGTGTGTGTGTGTGTGTGTGTGTGTGTGTGTGTGTGTGTGTGTGTGTGTGTGTCCGCGCATGCTCATATGTATGTGTACCTGCAGCCACATCTGAATCCAAATAAATCTAACTGCCACTGAATATCTGAATGCCTTTGCAGAATGAGTGTGTGTGTGATTATATGCATCAATAATTTGATAAACATATGTGAAGATCTAAATCGCTGTGTGATGCATCTGCACATACCTTTGTGCTGTACTCTGAGTGTGCCTCTGCATTTCTGTGAAGATGTGTGGCGCTGTCTCTCAGTCCCTGAAGGAATCTCCACCTTTGTGTATTCCACACATGGGTGTTTGTATTGATGCCTTCAGGTGCGTGCCCTGGGGATAAATGTCTCTCTGTGGAGTTGACGTGTCTTTATGCTCTTCTCTGTAGACCTGTTTCTGTGTGTGTGTGTGTGTGTGTGTGTGTGTGTGTATGTGTGTCTGAGAGAAAGAGAGAGAGCGCGCCAGTCCTCAAAACACAAACTCCTTCTCTGCTTGCCCGCTGCCACCCGCTTGCCCTCCAGAGCACCCCCAGCTGGGCAAGCCACTAGCTCTTCCAGGCCAGCCCTCTTGGTCCTAATAAGTTAAGGTTAAAATGGAGGCTTTATAATCCTATCTATACATGAGAATCACCTGAAGAGCTTAAACAACACTGATACCCGGTCCCCAGCCCAAGGCATTCCGACTTAGTTGGGCAGGGGTATTTTTTTTTATTATTATTAATTAATTAATTTATTTATTTATGGCTGTGTTGGGTCTTCGTTTCTGTGCGCAGGCTTTCTCTAGTTGTGGCGAGCGGGGGCCCCTCTTCATCGCGGTGCGCGGGCCTCTCACTATCGCGGCCTCTCTTGTTGCATAGCACAGGCTCCAGACGCGCAGGCTCAGTAGTTGTGGCTCACGGGCCTAGTTGCTCCGCGGCATGTGGGATCTTCCCAGACCAGGGCTCGAACCCGTGTCCCCTGCATTGGCAGGCAGATTCTCAACCACTGCGCCACCAGGGAAGCCCTGGCAGGGGTATTTTTAAACAGTCCTCAGTGGTTGTGCTGAGCAGCCCATGTTGAGGACTGTGTTAAGAGGTCAGAGTTCACCTTGCGTCCCGGGTCAGGGCTCAGGGGAGGAGGCCGTGAGTCTCCACTTGTGGGAACCCAGTCCTGAAGGAAGGGGGTAGTGCTCTTGCCATCTCAGGGGGCCCTGAGCACTCTTCCCTCTTCCCAGGCCTCTTCCTCCAGGAAGCTTGCTTTGTGTCCCAGGGCAGAGGTCTCTCCCAAGAGATGTGTTTCTGGTGGCACGTTGCTGGGAGTACAAGGGCGACGGCCTCCAGGAAGGAGCGCCGTGTGTCCACCTGGAGACACAGGCCATGCACCCATCTCCCTCCTCTGGCTTTGTCTGGGCCCGGCTGGCTGTGAGGCAGGCCAAGGAGGGAGCTGAGATGGTGAGTCCCCTTCCTCTCGGCTAAGAAGGCTGAGACCCGCAGAAGCAAAGGTCTTGACTGTGGCCAAGTGCTGAGGCCAGAACCCAGGCCCAGGCCACAGGCTGTGGCTGCTTTCGCCCCTGCCAGGAGGGTCGAGGGAGGTGCTGGGGGCACCCAGGATTGTCCTGGGTGGAAGCCTCCCTGGCCCCAGACCCCACCAGGCCTTGGCTTGACATTGTCCTATGTGCAGGAGAGTCAATCCAGGTCTCGGAGGCCTTCTGCCTTAGTAGCTTCTCTAGGCCCTCAGTCTGTAGCATCTGCTGAGAAGCTGTGGGCCCGGCCTTCCTCTCTTCCAGCCGGGTGGGTAGGGAGCACCAGCTCTCTGCAGACAGGGCCTTGGCCTCCCCAGGGATAGTGGGGATGGCCAACCCCCCTACGGACCACTGGTGTCACATCATGCCAGAGGCAGCCTGTGGCCACCAGGTGTATGGAAGGTCCTGGGAGTGGGTACAGAGGCTGAAGCCTGTGCTTGGGGTGCCCGGGGGTGCTGAGGCCACTGCTTCCCCAGCCTGCCCAGTCCTTCCTGACACCTGGGGGAGAGGCTGGGCCAGCATCCCCATGGCCCCCCTGGGCTTCTCAGAGCATCTCTTGGGGATACCAAAGTGTCCCTCAGTATTTCCAAGTGGGCACCAAAAAGGCAGAACAGTGGGTAGATAAAACGGACCCCCTTTTCCTTGAACCTTCCTGCAGCTGGTTTTCTTTCTCCTTTTCGGGTGCTCGTTTGTCGCCAGATTGAGCTTGGAGAGGCCAAGGGGAGCTTGTTGAGGCAAGGAGAGAGGGAGGGAGGCGTGGGAAGCAGCCACTGGGGGCACAAAGGACCCCAGGGTACCGGCTGCTCTGCCCATTGATGGGGGGTGTGTAAGGACTCATGGTTGGGATGCAGCCCCCATGGGCCTCTTAAACCAGGCACCTGTGGGTTAGTGGTGGCCCTGACATGGGCCTACTCAATCTTTTTAATAATAATTTAATAGTAACAAAAAATGTTAATTACTGTATAGTATTTCATTGTATGGCTATGCAGGGGCCTATTAACAGTGCCTGCATGATGGATGGTTGGCTGCCGCATTTTTTGCTGTTGATGCTATTTTAAATGACGTTGCAGTGAATATCCTTGCATATGCTTCTTTCTGTATAAGCACAAATATCTCTCTAGGATAGATACCCAGATGCAGAATTGCTGGCTTGCAGGGAATATGTGTTAACGATCAGTTGTAGAAGCAGACCGGACTCTTCCTCTGGGCATGTGCTGGGGCTCCCTCAGGCTCCTCACTCGACTGCCCGTGCCCTTTCTGGTCCTTAGTAGTGACTCGGGCCTCAGAGCCACAGGAGCTCTGGGGGGAAGGTCCTTGAGGTCCGGGTACATCCTCCTCGGTAGTCTTTTTGTCTGTTGCATTGGTGAAGGCTTTATCCTGGAGGCCAAGTGGGCTGAAGCAGGGTGAAAGGAGGCTATGTTTGTTGGGGACCAGGCTCGGCTGCTGGAACAAAGCGGCCCTGTATGAGTGAGTGAGTTAGAGAGAAGGGCACGTAGCAGCCTGAAGCTAGGTAGGCTGTCAGGCTGGCGGGCTGGCTCAGCGCCGCGGGTGCACTCAGTCATCCTGGCTCCTTTTGGTGTGTCGCTCCCCACCTCTCGGTGTTGTCCTGGCTGCTCTGTCCAACCTGGGTCCGGCATCGGGGAGGGGGAAAGAGCAGCAGGGGTGAGCACGTGATGCCTTAGGGACAGGTGGTGCATAGGTGGCACGTGTCACTGTCACCCACGTTCCATAGGTGGGAAATTCATCATATGCCCGCACCTGAGAGCAAGAGGGACCTGGAAATGTCCTCTCCAGGTGGGCATGCATGTGCCAGCTAAAACTCTCTTCCTGTGGAGGGAGATTTGGGGACACAGTCACCTGCTGCAGAGGAGAAAGCCATTCAGACCATTCTTGTAGTCCGACGGCACCCGACCCAGTGTGTTCCTTGCTGTATCACCAGTGTCTGGTAGTGAGTAGGCACTCGGCAGATGCTTGTGGGATAGAGGAATAAAGAACAGCACAAAGGCATGGAGGGGGGTTACCCTTGGAGGCTTTGCTGCAGGTAGGGGTGGGGGGCTTTTGCCGCCCCTCTTATGCCGCTGGACCCGCAGGATTCATGCCTTTCCTTTCTTTCTAGCCTGTAGATACCTGGGGCTGAGCAGCAGCTGCTGTGAGTGAGAGGCAGGCAGCACTAGCCTGAGCCTCCTTCTGGGCTGAGAAACATCATGACCAGCGTCGTACAGGTCTCCCTGGCTGCCCTCCTGCTGCTGCCTATGGTAAGGGCCCAGGACCCTCCCCTCCATGACCAGCTGGAGCCCCAGGCTCACCTGAGCTCCCACCCCAGATAACCTGTGTCTTTTGTGTGCTATCAGCCAAGCTCAATTCACATGGCTGGTATCTCTGCCAGCACCCCCCTGGACCATCTGGCACTTTTGTGTGAACTAAAAAGGGTGCCCCTTCCTCAAGACCCTGTACCGATTTGACCAGAAATTGTTACATAATTTACAAATCTATTATGATAGTAACATATGCTGCAGCCTTTAGAGTTGTGCAGTACACAACCTGCTCAACTGTATGCAGGGGCCCTCTTCAAGGCCGTGGAAGGCTCTTGTGATCCTGGTCCCCAGCTCACTAGTCTCTGGCAGGTTAGAGCTCAGAAGGCTGCTCTCTGCTCAGGTCTCTGAAAAAGAGGGATGGGGTGCAGGGTGCCCAGGCATTGGCCCCTGCCCCTCAACCTGGGAATTCTGACCAGCATGGATGCAGCTGTCTTCAGAGCCCTGGATGCCGGTCCTGCCTCTGCCCTGACTTACTGTGTGACCACAGACAAGCTCATCCCTTTCCGTGCACATCTGTGAACAGTCAGAGCTAGACTGGATCCCTGAGCACTGCTCTCGGCAGCTTGGGATGCCTTGTGCCTGCCTCCACACTCGCCAGCATCCCCTTATGGAACCATCCCTGCCCTGGAGTTTTGAGTTGAAGTGACAACATTAGGATGCAGCTGTCGTGATAGCATCCGTGGGCTTTGAAGTTACTTGGTCCTACACTTAAATCCAGTATCTGCCACTAACCAGCCATGTGACCTTGGGCAGGAGTTTCTAAACTTCTCTGAGCCTCAGTTTCCTCCTTTGTCACATGGGGCAGGAGTACATGAGAGTGGCTACTAAGCCCCACAGAATGCTACCACCGTCCTTCACCTGCAGCTCCCGGGCCCCCAGAGGAGAGAGAGGATGAGCTCTCTCAGCCCCTCCTCTCTCTCACCCCCTGCTTGCTCCCCTAAAGTGCACTTGTAGCCTCGTGGTCTCTGGAGCTGGAGTGCCTGGGTTTGAATCCTGGCTGTACAGTCTACTAAACTGTGTGACCCTGAGCAAGTTTCGTAACATCTCTGTGCTTAAGTGTCACATCTGTAGAATGGGAAATGGTAAAAATAGTGCCTGCTTTGTAGTACTCTTGATATATATATGCGTGCATATGACAGAGTAATGCACTCAGTTAGTACAGTGCTCTGTGTGTGCTTGTTAATGTTATTATAAGACATGGAAACTGAGACCCAGGAAGCGGGTTGGATCTGCCCAGGTCCCACACTGAGTTGGTGAAGGAGAAGAGTCCCCATGGCATCTGTGACGAAGTGGAGGCAGGGTCCCCGCTGGCTCTGAAATCTCTCTGTCACTATCGTCTTCCTGCTTCTGTCGCTCCCCTTCCCCCGCTGCCCCTGAGGCTTAGGTAGCAGGGCTTGTAGGTGAACCTCCCTGCTCCTTCTCACCGTCCATCCCCTGTGCCTCCTGCAGGCTACCGCCATGCACTCTGACTGCATGTTCAAGAAGGAGCAAGCCATGTGCCTGGAGAAGATCCAGAGGGCCAACGAGCTGCTGGGCTTGAATGACTCCTCCCCAGGTGAGGAGGGTGGCGGGGAGGGCCACCACCCCTGGCACATCCAGGCCAGCCTTAGAAGTCATGTCCCAGCCTCTGGCCAACTTATAGAAAGTAGTGGAGGGTACAGGTCCCTGGGTCCTTCAGAAAGCCCTTTGGGGTGATGGAGCCCTGGATCTGCTCTAGGCAGTGACACTGGGGTTGCCCTCCTTGGGGATGGCCTGCCCTGGATGCCTCCCTCTGGAAGGGGCTATTCCGGGTGACTGGACGTGGCCGCCTTCACTCCCATGGGAGCTGGGATAGAGCTGGTGTCTGGGCTGAGCAGTGGCTGTCAGAGAGCTCGTTAGCAGGCCGCCTGGGCCTGGTGGTGGAAGGGACACAGCTGTTGCTGGTGGCCGAGCTAGAGAGCACCTGGTCCCCCCAGAGCATGAGGTGTGGGATCATTCCCGTCTCCTTGGCTCACTCCATCAGAAGGCAGAGAACAAGGCAGCAGAACCCCAGTCCTGTGCGTGTCTGGTGCTGCTATTCTCCTGGGGCTGCTACCAGCATGGGGGGCCGGATGCCGCTTCCTTGTGCTGGATGGTACCACGCACTGCAGGACATTTAGTGGCCTTAGCTCTCCCATTAGATACCCCTAACACCCCCTGATCTCAGTGACAGTCCCAAAAGCCTCACTTTTCTAGATGTCCCAAGGGAGTGTCATGGCCCTGGCTGAGAACCAGTGGTCCTGTGTAACCCCTTTCCTCCTAACTCCCCTGCTGTGCAGATGGGACGCTGAGGCCCATAGAGCAAGGGTACCCTCAGCTTCCTGACTCCAGCAGGGCCAATGAGAGGGTCTGTGCGGGAAGTTGGGGATTTGGGGGTAGGGGGCATCACTGGAGGACTTGCCAGATTCTCTCATGCCTCAGTCACTGGAGGTGGGGTTCTCCACCCACCCTAGAGGGGTCCACTTTTCCCCCCGATCCTCCCCATTTACAGGGAGCTCTTCTGAGCACCATCTGTTTAAATGCTTGATTAGTCTGCAGCCCAGTTAAATGCAATCGTCCCGCTGGGCTGGGCTCCCTAGCCAGTCAGCTCAGCAGGCATTAACTGGTAATGGAGTCACTCCCAGCCATGCTGGCCTTTCCCTCCAGGTGAGCTCTTGCTCAGCTCTAACTGAGGCCAAAAGTGGATTTGAGGCCTCACCAGCCAGGGAAACCGAGGCAGGGGGCCTAGATGGGTGCACAGTTGCAGGAGACTCAAAGAATATCTTGTCCAGGCGTCTTGTCTAGGGGATGGGAATGTGGAGCCTGGAGGGCAGTGACTCTTTAGAACCATGGGAAGGGGGAGTATCAGGCTCAGGAGGGCCTGGAACCCAGGTGCCCTCCCTCCCAACCCGGGGCCATTGTTCCTGCTTCTCAGGTCTCAGATATACTTGGGATCGAGTAGTAGGAAGCGTCTGTAGGGATGGGTCGAGGTGGGATGTGGGGCCCGGACTGGGCCAGCAGACATGCAGGTGAATTGCACCTGTGGAGCCCTGGGCAGGGAGAGGACAAGACCCCCCCGCCTTCCCCCACAGGGGCATCCAGGCAGAGGTGTGAGCATGAGTGAGGCAGATGGAAGGATGGATACCACCCCAGGAGGGGCAGACCAGTGCTGCCGGGAGGGGCTCTCACCCCCAGGCATGCTCAGGAGAGGACGGATGAAAGGAATTCTCTGTGGGGAAGGATTCATGGAGAAGGTGGCGTTTACATCAGGTCCTTGGTCCTCAGACCTGGCCGTACGTCAGAGTCACCAGGGAGCTTTTAGGAAAATGTACCCAGGACACAGTCCAAACCAGTTAAACCAGAACCTCACTCCACTGTAGTCACCATGATTTTTAGAGGCTCCCCAGGCGATTCTGACGAGAAACTAGGCTAAGAACCCCTGAGTTAGGCCCTAGGGAGGAGGAGGCACTTGATGGCAGGTGAGACCTGAGGGATGGATGACTGGGGAGAATGTTCTGGGCTGAGGGAACCACAGCAGCAAGAGGCGGGTGGGGGAGGGGAGTGAGTCCGCCCCTAGGTCTGGAACCCTGCATTGGAGTCGGTGGGGATGGGCTAGAGGGACGCGTGGCTGAGGGCCCGGGAGCAGGGATCTGTGTGTTGCACGTCTGCCGCCACTGGAGTCGGAGGTCGGAGGGGACGGCAGTGGTAGCTTCCCCTGAGCTGCCATCCCTCCAGCTTTCCCCAGGACCCGGCCTGGACCTCCCTCTTCTAGCCCTGCCTCGGGGGCCCTGTGAGTCCGGTCACCCTCAAACCTGAACCTGGTCAAAGGACCCCAAGCCCGTGGAAGAATTTCAGTGACCCATCCACCTGCTCATTCATTCGCTCACTTATCCCCTCACGCTCTCCTGCACTCATTCAACTCACATGACGAGCTGGGATCTTAGGTGTCCAGCCCGGGCGGAGTGAGGGCAAAGCCAGGGGCGGGGCCTGCAGAGCTTCTGGGAGAACTTAAAGAGGCTGATGGCCAGGCCCTCCCCACACCAGCGTGATGGGCATTTGGACAGGGGGACTTGTTGAGAGCACGTGTTAAAAGCCTCCCGACGATTCTAAAGTGTATCCAAGTTTGAGAGCCACTGGGTTGGCCAGAGAATAGCCTCCACCAGGGTGCTTAGGTCAACTTGGGCCAGAGAGCAGCCCCCAGCGTCCAGGCAAACCCGGCTGGGAGCCAAGAGTCCAATCTGACTGTAAGCAAGGATCAGCATTATGGTATTAATATCTGTGCTTGGGGTGAAATGAGAGAGGCCAGCCCTCCTGCTGTACCCCTTCTCTGCGCCTCCCCTGCCCGTTCTGTCCCAAGCACATGCACCATGCACAGAACGCTGGCCAGGGGTCAGCCGATGTCCCGGAAACACACTTGAAAAAGAAAATCTGTCAGCTTGTTCCAGTGACTGTGAGTGTGTATTCACAACAATGCTTGGATATATATTTTTATGTATTTATATATATATATATATATATATATATATATATATATATATATATTACTTGTATGTCCCCATGATCTTTTAAATCCCATAAAGTGAGTGCATTGGAATGAAGACACTGATCTGTTAGAGGGGAGGCGTGTCTGTGGCATGTACGTGTGGTTGGGGGGGATGGTGAGAGGTTCCCAGGAGGGCACCTGCATCCCCTCAAATCCATATCCCTCACTGATCCTGGGACCTCCACCGCAAAGAGAACGTGGGACCGTAATGCATATAGGGGCCTTCAGAATGGAAGCCGAGGGACAGAGGTATGCTGGGGAGGGGCACCAGAGCTCAGCAGGCAGCTGAAGGGGGTAGAAAATATAGGTAAGATAGTGGAGGGTGAAAGCAAGCTTTCTAACTGGGTGGTTTTGTCCACAGTGTCCCTGGCGGGTTTTAAAGATGTTTATTGGGACCATTGTTGAGGTGATATATTTAGTGGTTTTGTCCCTCATTCCAAACTCCTGAATGCTAAACAGAACTTGAGACAGCACCAAGTCCGGCTGTATCATGTGACACACGGAGAGGCTGAGGCCAGAGTTGGGTGTCGCTGGCCAAGTCACACCGAGGGCCAGAGCCAGTTCTGGGACAGGACCCAGGTCTGCTGTCCCAGCCAGGGAGGGCCCTCTGTGCTGCAGTGCTCTTGTGCCCAGAGAGAAGCAGAAAGGACTCCTGTGCGTGGGAACCAGCGCGTCCTCTCTGGAGCGTCCCCAGACCCACACAGGGCACAGGCACTGCCTGCTGGGCTGGCCGCTTTGTTCTCTCGGCTCAGCCCGGCCAGCCTGCCTGCCCAGGGTGAGTCCTGCCAGCACGTCCTCTTTGTGGGACTGCGGGCTTGCATCAGTCTGGAGGCCTTCCCTGCATCTAAGTGGGCTGGTCAGGTGTGGTCCTCCTTGGGGGTCCCACGCCCCATACTCTGGAGAAGATGGAAGAGGGAGGCCTGAAGCAGCCTTGGCAGGGGCAGGAGGGAAGTGGCTTGGAGGAGGGACAAGAAAGCCTGCTCAATGCTATTCTGACCCAGCCTCTGAGGCCTGTCCAGGCTGCAGAGTGTGTATCCTAGCCCCCAGCTCCACCCTCACCAGAAGAGAGGCCTGGAGGAGGGCGGGGGAACCA
The DNA here is from genome assembly GCF_028021215.1 of Eschrichtius robustus. NCBI lineage: Eukaryota > Metazoa > Chordata > Mammalia > Artiodactyla > Eschrichtiidae > Eschrichtius > Eschrichtius robustus. The sequence goes on from NC_090831.1 coordinate 84,180,086, forward strand.
CTGCAAGGCTGGGCCCAGGCTCCCCATCCTCGGAGCACGATTAGCTTCTTGTCTGTGCCTCCCAGCTGCTCTGAGAACGAACAGACCCCCAGTGTGGGGAGGGGGCGGGGTCTGTAGGGACCCTCCCTCTGTGGAACTCGCTCCCCAAATCTGACAAAGGGTTCTGTTTCTGTCCAAACCTGTTTTTCTTTGGTCCGTAGTTCTCAGGCTTAAGCCTGTATCAGAACCTCCTGGAAGGCTTGTTAAAACCCAGATTACTGGGCCCAGCCCCAGTTTCTGACTCAGTGGGTTTGATGGGGCCCGAGTGTCTGTATCTCTGGCAAGCTCCCGGTGGCGCTCCTGCTCTGGGGTCCGCACTTTGAGAACCACTGACTTCCAGAGGGGAGGGCTGCATCTCTAGTCCTTCCTCCACTCCCCCAGCACGGAATTCACAGCTGGTCCTCATTTTATGGATCAGAAACATTGGCTGTAAAGTAGATTTCAGTAAATCGAATCATTTTTTACCCGTGAATCGCATGCCGAAATGAGGGGCTTGTTCTCACAATACCCAGGCATCCTCAGGCAGCTTCTCAAAGAGGGGACTGCGCCTTTGTTTGAGTCCCCTTGGCGCCCCTGGTCTCATGAGTTTTGAACACTGTGTGGAACTGGACAGAATCATCACCATGACAACCCGAGATTAGCTCCTTATTTTGTTCCAGTCGGGGCTAATGGCTCTTGCGTTCTCTCTCCATTCAACCTGCGCAAGTGGTCTTTTCCCCTCCTGCTGTCACAAGGCACTGCCTCTCCTTGGCTGCTTTGTGTGTCAGCATCTTAGTGGGAGCAGCCCCGGAGAGTGTGCCCAGCATTCTCCCCCCCGAGCGGGAATCCCCCGGTGCCTGAATTCCTCCCATCAAGTCCCATAGAGGCTTTCGGCGGGACAGACTGAGCCAGGAGGGCACAGGCAGGCTTCGTGTAGAATTGGGGCACAAGGGGGGTAGATCGGAAGGGTGCTTGGGGTGTCAGAGTGGAGAGTTCTCCCAGGGAAGAGGGCCGGTTCTTATTTCCTCTGCATGGGGAAGAAGAGGACAGGAAATTTCTCGACCCCGCAGCCGTGTCTGATGCACTTGACCACCTCCTCCTTGAAGCAGGCTTTCCTGCTGCTGTGTCACCAGCGTCTGCTGGTTTTCCTTGTATTTCTGGCCACCCCTCCTGAGTCTTCTTTGCCGGCTCCTCTTCTGAGTGGTGGCATCTCTTCTGTTGGGGCAGGCCCTAGTCTCTTCTCTTTTTTTCTTCTCAAATCTACGCCCTCTCACTGGACATATCATCCGGGTCCACGGCCCTACAGAGCCTCCCTGTGCCAACCACTTCCCGTTCTCTTCTTCCAGTTCCAACTTCGCCGCTGAACGCCAGAAATTTGTCTAACTGCCTATTTGAAATCTAGCTTCACTTGGCGCTTTGCATCATCTCAAGCTACACATACCCCAGATGACACTCTTGAGTTCCAGCTTGCCAATTCCCTCCGCCACTTGCTTCTCATCCAGCCCTCCCCACTGTGGTGAGTGGCTCAGCTAGCCAGCCATCTAGACACTCAAACCCAGGTGCCATCCTTGGCCCCTCTCTCCCGTTCCGTGCATCAGTCACGGTAGCCTAGACCATGTTGCGGTAACAAATGAACCTTAACATCTCAGAGACTTAGCACCATAACATTTCTTGCTTGCACACGTCACCAGCCAGCGTGGTCAGCAGAGGTGGGAAGTGGAGTTCGACTCTGCCCGGTCCTTCAGAGATCCAGGCTTCTTTCATCTCGCAACATTGCCACCCTGGATATGCGGCCTCCAGGGATGCTGCAGAGAGGGGAGGGAGAGAGAGAAAGGGTATGGAGTCTGTGAAGGATGTTTTTGAGACCTGTTCATCACTTCCCCCCACTTCCCATGGGTGAGCACTCACTCACAATGCTCCCTGGCACACTCACCGGCTGGGTCCAGCCAGTGTGTCACCAAGTCCTGTCAGTCCTGCCTACAGACTCTCCTACGCAGAACTCCTTTCTACCTTGGCTGCCATGGCTCCTAATCGAGCCCCACCACCCTCCTCTGGACTGCTGCCATATCCTGACAGACATGTCTCCATGTTTGCTTTCCTGCTCTTGAAATATATTACCTTCCCACACAGCTGAATCAGATCACGTGACTGCGTCTTCAAACCCATCTGTGGGAGGCAGAATAATGCCCCCACCAAAGATGCCCACGTCCTAATCCCCAAAGCCTGTGAATGTGTTGCCTTACGTGACAAAAGGGACTTGGCAGGTATAATTAAGATGGAGCAAGTAGCCTGGATTATTCAGGTGGATCCAGTGTAGTCACAAGTGTCCTTATGGGTGACAGGAGGCAGCAGGAGGGTAAGAGGAGAGAGCTTTGAGGATGCTATGCTACTGGCTTGGAAGATGGAGAGAGTGGCCGCAGGTCAAGGGATGTGGGTGGCCTCCTGTACCTGGAAAAGACAAGGAAACAGATTCTCCTCTAGAGCCTCCAGAAGGAATGCTGACAACTTGACTTTGGCCCAGTGAGACTTCTGACCTCCAGAACTGTAAGATAAGAAATTGTGTCATTTTAAGCCACCAAGTTTGCTTTGTTATAGCAGCAACAGGAAAGTAATACAACATCCAAGGTCTTCTCAGCATTTGGCATTAAATCCAAACTCATTCCCATGACCACAGGCTATAAGCCCTGTGCGGGCACAGACCAGGGGGGTTTATTCACCCCAGTTTTGCTCTTCGGTGTCTGACTTGTAACAGGCACTTAATATTTCTTGAATAAATGAGTGAAGAAGAGGGAAGGGAAGGGGAAAGAAAAGATACAAAAAAGGTAAAAGGAGAAGGGGGGCGGGGGAGAAAAAGCATCTTGAAATCTTCTAGCCTCAACAGAACTAAGCTTTGTTGGGACTGGAGTCTGGAGCAGATGGGGAAAGAGAAACTGGATGTGTTTTGTGGGCGTGGAAGGAAAATGAGTTGCTGTCCTTAGTTAGAAAAACCCAAGGCGCTCTCAGGAGCCCAAATCCCATCCTCATCTCCCTGGAAAACGTTCCTGGGAGGATTCGGCTCCAAGGCTCCTGAGGCCAGAGCAGACCCCACCTCTCTTCCTGTGTGGGTCAGACCAGGAGGTGATAACTACAGGAGAAGTGTGCTCAGGGCATCCTGGGAAGCCCCGAGATGGTGACCTGCGTCTCCTGTGACCCCAGTGATGCAGGCCAGAGAGGTGTGTGGATGGCTGAAAGCTCCCGATGGGGTCGGGGACATTGTCCCATAAAGCAAAACTGTTTCACAGCATTTCTGACACCAAATGTGTGGCTTTTCCATACGAAGCAATTCTCCAGTTTTCTAGGGATACCCACTGGATGTCCCTACAATTTAATTCAAATCTGACACTAACTACCTGGAGTTAGCACAGACCCAACAGGTTAAGGGTCAGCTTCAGGAGACTGCTCCCCCATTTCAGATGCCAATTGCAAGTCGTGGGTCCCCAGGTTACCCACACTTCAGTGTGTCTTGGCTACAAATCAGGAGTTCCCATGGCCTCCTCCTCAGGCTCCATAATTTGCTATAATGGCTCACAGAACTCGGGAACACATTTACCAGTTTACTATAAAAGATGTTATAAAGGATATAAATGACCAGCCAGATGAAGAGGTACATAGGGTGAGGTCCAGAAGGATCCCAAGTGCGGGAGCTTCTGTCTCTGTGGAGTTTGGAGTGTGCCACCTTCCTGGCACATGGATGTGTTCACCAACACAGAGGCTCTCCAGATCCCATTGTTTAGGGGTATATGGATGTTCCATTATGTAGGCATGATTGATTAAATCATTGGCCATTGGTGATTAACTCGATTTCCCGCCCCTCTCCCCTCCCCCAAGGTTGAGAGGTGGGGCTGAAAATTCCAATTCACTAATCACATAGTTGGTTCCTCCGGGGATCAGCCCCAATCCTCCAAGAGTCATTTCATTAGCATACACTCAGATATGGCTGAAAGGGGCTTATGAGTAACAAAAGATACTCCTCTGACACCATCACCCAGGATGTTACCAGGGTTTTAGGAGCTCTGTGCCAGGAATCCGGGATGAAGGCCAAATGCATAATTCTTATTATATCACAATATTATAGTCTCCTAAACCCAGACACTGGGATTGGGCCCTGGAGTTATGGGTTCTAGTTTCAGGCTTCGTACCTGCCCTGGTGCTACAGGAATTGCCCCTAGGATCCTTAGTCTATGGAGGGGACTCAGGCTAGGAACCAGGAGGGCTTCCAGAGTGTGGCAGGTCACAGGGCAGGGTGAGGGGACCTTGGCAGATGCCCCTTTGAGGATGTCTGTCCTGGCAGTGGGGCCAGGGAAGTGAGCCCCAGCCTCCCAGCCATCCTTCTGGGCCCCAGCATATCCTGAGTCAATCTCTTCCCGATTTGAGTTCTAATCACTGAGAGTTGGGAGTCCCCTCAGAGACACCCAGCCCTTGCTGTGCACAGAGGGAAACTGAATCAAGACAGGGGGGGATGGAGACTTACCAGAATCATGCAGTGAGCCCTTGGCAGAAGGTCTGGGACTTCCCTGGTGGTCCAGTAGTTGGGACTCTGCGCTTCCAACGCAGAGGGCATGGGTTTGATCCCCATGCGTGCCACGCGGTATGGCCAAAAATAAATAAATAAATAAACTTAAAAAAAAAGAAAACAACTCAAGTCTGTGGCTGCCCTGCAGGTGTGGAGGGGACACCCTGCCCTTTCCCTCCCCCTGCCCTCAAATGCAGACTTCTCAAATTTGTTTTTTCGACCTCTGTAGCCCTGGGCCTGATGGGCCCTGGCACACTGTAGGTGCTCAGTGAATAGTTGTTAAGAGGATGAATCCCTGCCTTGGCTCCACACCTCTGACCTCCAACCTGGGAGCCCCTCCCCATTGTGCCATCCCCACCTGAGTCCTGTGTCCCTCCCTGCCCCTCGGCCCTTGTGACTGTGTTCGCTTGCTCTATAACGAGTCCTAGGCCTTAGGAACGTCAGCTGGCAGAAGCAGCTGGCCGTGCCAGGGCCTAATGTTCCACATTAAGGGAACATCTGTTGACTGGGGCTCCCAGGGCATGGGCCAGACACGGCCATGCTCCGTGACCATTCCACGGTCAACACGGGCCATGGCGGCCAAAGATGTACTGTTAGGTCTTTTTTCAAGGATATGTTGTCGTAACCAGCCACGTGCAGGTTGGAGTCCTGCTGTGATGGGTGGACAGGAGCCATCAGTGACAGACCTGGGACCCATCTCCCTTCATGTGGCCCCAGCATCCTCATCTTCTTGGTTCGTTGTCCTCAGAGCTTTCTATGATGCTTCTGTCTCCCAAACTCAGGCATTCTGCGAGCAGGATACTATAGGCTAATGTGACTGGGTGTGAATTCTAAAGTAACCAGGTCTGAGTTCTGAGAGAGAGGGTTTTCTGCACCTGGAAGCTTTGGGCGCCTTCTGGTCCAAACAGGACCGGAAAGTCAGTCATGGACCGCAACAGAGAGACTGTGAGTTCACGAGGCCCGCCCCGGGCCCCCATCCCTGCCCAGCACCTGCCTGGGCTTCCTCTGTGTCTGTCGGTGGCCCTCCACTGGCCTTTCTTCTCACCTGGTAGGGCTGTGTTTCATCTCTCTTTCTTAGGAGAATGATCCCCAGGGACACCTAATTGAAATAATGAAATTAATGGTGATAACAACGGCGAGCATGCATTGAGTGAGCCCGCCGCGAGCTTTACATGTATGAACTCATTAGTCCTCCTAGCAGTCCTGTGGGGTGGGACAAGCGCTGGCTGTCCCATACATGGCAGGGAAGCCCTCCAAAGCCCTTGTTATAGACCGCTCAGCAGGATGTGGTCCCTTTTCTGAAAGTCTGTACTCTGCCATCAGACACGCCACACTGCTGCCTCCCTTCTCTGCCTTTGCCCCCCTGTCACGATTACATCTCTGCCCGCCTGGAAAATGTGGGGTTCCATGCTCCTCTCACATCATGTCCTTTCCCTGGGTGAGCTCTCATCCCAGGGCCTCACCCATGCCTCACATGCCAGAGTGAGAAGCAAGCGCCAGGCCTTAGGAACCACGTTAAGGAGCTGAGGTGATAGGACCACTGGATGGCGCTCACTGGGGGTGGCGGCTGTGTGACCCAGCCAGATCTTCCTTTGGAAGAGCTCACGGTCACAGCTCTGTGCGGTTGAGTGAGGAGACCACTGGGGAGTCTGTAGCCATGGTCCCAGTGAAAGGTGGTCAGCCCTTAGCTAGGTGGGAGTGCAAGGATGGAGAGTAGGGCGTGGATTCCACAAATATTCGGAGGTCAAACCAGCAGGACTTGGTGACCAGTCGGCTATGGAGCATGAAGGAGAAGGAGACAAAGCAAGAGTGACGCCAGGGTTCTAGCTGGGGCTGAGACAGGAAATCGGGTTTTGTAGGAGATGCTGAGTTGAGTCTTGGACACGCTGTGTGTGGATTGTCTTGGGCCTTTCAAGGTGGGGATATCCAGCAGGCCCCTAGCCATGGAAGGCAGCCCCCATGTTGTGCAGGAGTCAGGGCTGGGAGTTGTCTGTGTAATTCTCTCCTGAAGTCCTTGGGCCTGGTGGTCTCCTTTAAGGGCAGTGGGGCAAGGGGCCGAGGGCAGGGCAGACACAAGCCCCTGCATGCAGTCGGGGTGGGCAGGGTGGGGCCCACTCAGTAAGGACGGAGAGGTCAGTAAGGGCAAGAGGCCTCTCGGTGGAGAGGAGGGCCGGAGTCAGACGAGGGGGGAAGCATGAAGGGGAGGTGAGGAGGTGGTGATGGGAGTACAGAGAACTCCACAGAGAGGCTGGCAAGGGCTGGAAGGAGAGCAGGCACAGGGGTCGGAGGGTCCACTGAGCCCCCCAGGTCTGAAAATCTGGTCGCCAAGCTCAACGTCTTCCTCCTTCTCACAGGCTCGTGTCCAGCGAGTCACCCGTCTTGGCGATTCCTAAATAGCTCTGTTTGTCCTCGCTCTTCTCCAGCCCTCGGTGCCCGCCTGATCCGGGCGTGCCTCGCCACCACAGTGGCCTCTGAGGGGGTCCCTGCCTCCTGGCTCTCTGTGCTCCGAGCCCTCTCATAGTTCGGGGCCTGGGCTTTGCAGGCCTCTCCCCGCCTCCCCATCCCCCCTCTGGCCAATTTGTGCTCCTCTTCAGGTCCCAGCTCCGTGTCATCTTCCTGCTCCAGGCCTGCCCCGAAAGGCGGTGGGCGACTGGCGGGGAGGGCGTGGAGTGGCATCCTCGAGCCACACGGTTCCTGCCCCTCCCCTGAGGGAGAGGGAGGACCCACCGAGGAGGTCGATGTGAAGTGGGACCCCACCGTGATGTGGAGCCTGGGGACGTGGAAGAGCTCACGCAGGGTGACGTGTGCGTGTTACGTGCGTGTGTGTCTGTGGGCGTCTGGATGCCCTCTCACCGTGGTTCCCTTCCTCACAGGCTGCCCTGGGATGTGGGACAACATCACATGTTGGAAGCCTGCCCACGTGGGTGAGATGGTCCTCGTCAGTTGCCCCGAGCTCTTCCGAATCTTCAACCCAGACCAAGGTGGGTTCCCCCCGGGGGCCTCTTCAGGCCACTCTGGGTCCGGCCTGCTCCCCATATTCGGACCTCAGGCTTTTCTGAGAGACAAGCACCAGAGGCATAGGGCGCCCTGCAGGCAGATATTTCCCATTCCAGAGCTCATGTGCTGGTGGGGAGATGAAATCACGGACCCTCGTGCACACAGGGACACAGAAGCACCCCTCAGACGTGGCAAGTCCACGTGGAGGTGAATCATTGTGGCTGGGCTCTCGAACTTGGACTCCATCACTTAACCCGGCTTGGGACCTTGAGCAGGGCATTCACCCCTCTGTCCCCCATTTCCTAGTCTGTAGTCTGTCACATGGGAATGTGGCAGTGGTGACCGGGGAACCAGGTGGAAGCTGCAGATGGAAGTCCCTTAGCGAGACTGGGCATGTCTTAATGGTCAGTGGTAAGTGTCAGCTGATGTTATCACCATTATCACTCACTCAGAGAGGCCTGGGTGACCGCCTCTCCGTGGGGAGGGGTCTGAGGGGAAGGGGTTCTGGGGAGTCTCTCCTTTGAATGTGAGTCTGGTGGTCTCTCCAGGCCTGTTCCTGTCTTTGGTGGAGGCCTCGTGGACTCCTAAAGAAGGTTGGAAGCTGATGAGTCCCACTGACACTGGGAGGGGCCTGGAGCCAGACTGGCCCTCTACCCCAATCCTGGGGGTGTCACGGGAAGCAGGGTGGCAAGCTGAGGGGCGCCGAGTTGGGCTGGGCGGGGAGAGATGGCGGGGCTGGGCTCCAGGCCGGTGATGTACTGAGAACCACCCGTGGACCGCTGAGCCCTGGGTTGGGGCCTTGGTTTCAGGAGGACACAGGGTGGGGCTCCTGAGGAGATTAGAGAGTCTGAGACACATGTGTGCGGCCATGCTCGGGCCCCTTGAGACCTAGGTCTCAGCTTCGTCCTTCACCTGCCTAAGGCTTCAGCCAGTGTCCTTCCAGAAGTGGAGAGTCTCCAAGCTCCACTTCACTACAGAATCCTGCCTGCCGCTGTCCCTAATGTGTGCGTGAGAGGCAGCGGCAAAGTCTTTCACACCTGTTAAGTCAGCAACCTAGACTGTGCCTGGAGGGGAAGGAGCTTTTGCAAGAGGTGGCGGAGGGAGGTAGTGGCATTGTATCGGGGTGCCAGGGCCCCATCTCTGCCTCCCCGCCCAGGACCAGAGGAGGCAGGGTCTAGCTGCACCGCACCCCTGCCTCGCCTCCCCACAACTTCCCCTCCGGGGCGGGGCCTGTTAGCCACACCTCCCACCTCCAGAATCTCCAGCCAGCCCAGCAGGAGGGTGGCAGTTGAACTCTTCCATCCTGACAGCGTGGGGACTGGGTGTGACCCAGGGCAGGATGGGAAGTGCTGAAGCGAGAGGCACAGTATGAATGGTGGGACGTCAGGCGAGGTGGCAGCCTGCTGATTCAGCCCAGGTTCTAATTCATTCCTATAGAAACCGACTTAATCACTTCCTCCGCTCACGTACTCCTTTCGTTCAGTCGTTTGTTTAAAGTTGACGGAACAGCTACTCTGGGTCAGGTACCATGGCAGGACTACTTCTTTTCAACCACAAAAACAAGTAAAATGAATCAACAGTAAAATAAAATTTTCTAAAATAAACTTTCCTTCAGACTCTATGCCTCCCTCTGGCAATTGCACAATGAATGTGTTATTTACCCCTGCTTCTTAATGGTTCATTAAGGCAGGGCTTTTTAGCATCTCCATTCACAAAGCTGGATTAGTGAGACTTGCCTTAAATACTTAGAAAGCTGAAGGTGGTGTTTTTTCATTTTATTTCTTGGTTCCCAGGGCTGAATCTCATGCTCATTGTAATAGTTGTTGCTCTGCAGGCTATTGGAGAGACAGGAGCGTTGGTCGCTCTCCTCCTTACACATGCCTCTGATATTTCTCTTTAACTGTGTCCTGTTCTCGAGGGAATCGTAGAAGTCTCCAGTGTCTGGTCCAGCCCCAGCTTGTAGTTCTTATGCCTCTGGCCACCCCCAGCAGAGCCTCTCTCCAGAGTCTGGGAGTGGGAAAGAGGAGGAAATCATCAGCAGGGCCCAGAGAGAGCAGACCTGACTTTAGCCCCCTTGCTCACCTCTGTGTTCTCTCTCTCTCTGTCTTTCTGTCTGTCTGTCTGTCTCTCTCTGTTTCAGTCTGGGAGACGGAAACCATCGGTAAGAGGAACCTTGGAGAGGACAGACTGCTGATCATCTGTCCATCTGTCCATCCGGCAGGAGCCTGGCTCTGACTGCTGGGAGTGGGTGGTGGGGGGAATGAGAGGCTCATCAGGGGCTGGGTTCATCCCACCTCCCCCCCACCCCCTCCCTCCTTGGCCATCTGGAGGTGGGGGAGACACAGGAGGATGGAAGATGGAGCTCTTGGTCTCAGGGTGCTCATGAGCTTGTTTGGGAAGTTGAGACTTGCCTGTGGAGGGGTTAGCAAACAAGCCCACCCGTGTGCATAGGCACGTGCATATGTACACATACAGGCATGATTGTGTGAGTGAGCCCACATGTGGAGTTGGAATGTATGGCAAGCTCCAGAGTAGAAGAGACCTAACCAGGTGGCATTCAGGCAGAATAACGATGATGTCGGGGAGGCTTCCTGGAGGAGGTGGCATGTCAGCTGAACCTTGAAAACAGAATTTTGAGAAGTAGAGGGGAAATTGGGGTTCACTGCTAACAGGAGATTCAGCCTAAAGAAAGGGTGGAGGTGGGAATAAAGAGTCAGGAGAGAAAGAGAAAGAATGTCTGAGGAGGAAGTCTTTGGAGTTCTGGGTTCCCTTTGATGGGAGTGGTTTGTGGGCTGAGATCGAGGGTTGAGCACCAAAGAAAAAATGCAAGCCCAGGAGACATATTGCTATTCTTTGCCCTTTTCTTGAAAAGACCCAGTTAATTAATTTATTTACAAAACAGAAATAGACTCACAGACATAGAAAACAAACTTATGGTTACCAAAGGGGATAGCGGAGGCGGGGGCGGAGATAAATTAGGAGTTTGGCATTAACATATACACACTACTTTATATAAAATAGATAAACAACGAGGGCCTACAAAAAAAGAGGAAAGGCCCAGTTACCCTCTTCCAGTCCTCTCCCACTCCAGAGGCCCTCCCATCCTCCCGACAGTGTCCCATTTCCACTCCCTGTGGTCCAGTGCGGAGAACTGAGTCATGGGCCACCATTAGCATCGTAGAAATACAAAGCAGATGAGATGGCATTGGAAGGTGCAGTGTGTCAGACAGGTGTGTGTGGGTGCTCTGTGTGATGCAACCTCTTGGCTGAGATCCCACCTCCCCCCAGCCCCCATCCTTCAGGCCAGGGGCAGCCTTGGCCTTCCACGGTGCAGAGTAAGCAGTGGATAGCCCTGGCAAGCTGATGGTCAGGTGTCCCGACTCATGCTCACGCCTGTTTTGCAGGAGAGTTTGGTTTTGCTGACAGTAACTCCTTGGATCTCTCAGGTAAGGGATGAGCTGGGGTTTACCATGGGCTGGCTGGAGGGAGGGCATCTGCTAACCTGTGAACTTGGGGAACCCCTCCTTCCAGGCCGGTCTATGCCTCTCTGTGGCTGTGTGATCTTTGGCAGCTCGCTTTCCTTCTCTGATAAAGCTGTGGATTTTCTCCATGGAAATTTGCACGCAAGTGCTCAGACAGAACACTGTGCATACAATTTCAGGGAAGCACAGATCTCAGGAAAGAGCTCCTTGGTTAAGTGGTCTCTGATAGCGTTGAACTCCCATATGTAGAACAGTGGTTCTCATACTTTAAAAGTCACCTAGTGGGCTTGTTAAAGCAGATTCCTGGACCTCACTCCCAGAGTCTGATTTAGCAGGCCTGGGTGGGGCCTGAGAATGTGCATTTCTAGCCAGTCTCCCAGGTGATGCTGATGGGCTGGTCTGGGGAGGGCACCCACTTTGAGAACCCCTGCCCTAAGATTCTGTGCTCCTACAAAGTTGCTGGGGCAAAACAGCCTAGTGAAGTAGGTGCAGCCACTGCAGGGTGTTGACAATCTGGAGAGTACTACATCTTCCGGAGATTTCTATCAGAACAGTAGAGTGGCAGATTCATGGAATAGTTCTGAACAAAAAGGTTTATACTTTTCTGAGCCCACGCTGTATTATAAAAAGAGAAAGAAGGAAAATAAAAGAAAGGAAATGGCTTGTATCTCCAGGATACTTTTTTAAAAAAATGTTTTTCAAAGCGACTTCCTTTTCATCTTCCCACCACCCCGATGTGGGCAAAGCAGAGAGGAGACCCAGGGAAGGGAAGGGCTTGGCCAAGGCCGTGGTCCCCTAGGACGTGCAGACTTTCTGAAAGAAGCGTTCAGAGGGACTTGGAAAGAGGTTGCCAGTAGCAGCCTGAAACAGATTTGCTGGAAGAAGGAACCATTTGGCATCAAACTGTGGGACAGAAGTGAGCCCTTTTCTCCCTGGGCCTGCCAGATGTCCTTTTTGTCCTGGGTCATAAGACTCAGAATCTGAGCAGCGATGGAGACCAGTCTCCCCGCTCTGGGCAGAGCTCTCTTTATGGCAGGATAGCCCACCCTCCGCTGCTTCCCAGAGTCCCAGGAAGTGCGTTTCTGACCCCTGCCTAAAAAGAACTGGCCTTAGATCTTCCAACTCAACCAGCAGGACACGAGGTTGGAAAAGCGTAGGGGTCTCCTTTCTTGGCCTCTGCCCTTGCCCCCTTCCTGAGTGCCCCAGAGGTGGCCTTGGCCACAGAGGGGAAAATTCTTCCAACAACATGGGTGTTGGAGCCTCTTTTATGCAGATGTCTCTTGTATACGATTTTCTGGCCCCTGAATCCTGAAAGGAAGAGCCAACCCCAGGTGTCCTAACACACCAGGTAAACTCCCAGGAAGCCAGTCTGGGAAGAGGGGTCAGTCTGGGGCCACACTCAGGGGCTGGGCTGGAGGCAGAGGTGGCTGCTGCCTTCTGCCTTCCCCCAGACATCCGTGGTTCACCTTTAGACAATCAGGAGCGGGGAGGATGAAACGAGCAATCATTAAAGGCCAAAAGGCACCCAGGCGGGGTGAAAACCAGACTGGATTGCACTCTGCAGCCAGCAAATGACTCCTGCCCTCTCTGGTGTCCTGCAAAATGGCCTTTAAAGTCGAGCAAAAGAAAATTAAAGTGTATTAGTGACAGGAAACAGACCTCTAAACCTGAAAAGGCAAAGTTTTTTTTTAAGCCTAAATATGTATCTTAATAAGACCTGATGCTAGGTTAATGGAGGTCTGGTCCTTGTTAATTAAGCAAGCCACGTGTCCCCTTGACATGGGATATTGCAGCTGCTGGAAGGCCCAGAGCTCCCGGTAAAGGCATCACCTAGAGCTCCAGGTATGACGAGAACTCCTGCTGCACCACCACCTGAGGTGATTCTTGGGCCAGAATCTTTGGGCCTGGAATCTGCATTTGTGATCCTAGGTCATTCTTCTGCTCACTGAAGTTTGGCAAGTGCTGACCCAGGGCCTAGGGCAGGGGCTCAGGCCTTTCCCTAGGGAGAAGGAGGCTGGATTCGTTCTGGCTCAGTCCCCTCACCCCTTGTTTAGAGATCAGCTTGCACCTTGTCCTCCTACCCTCCTCGTCCTTTGTATAAAGGGTAAGCAATTACTACTTTCCCTTGGACAGTGGAGGATCTCATGAACCTTCAGCTGCCATGCTTCTCGGATGGGCATGTGGATCTCCAGGAATTCCCACTTAAGAAGTAATTTTCGATTAAGAATTTTGGAGCCCTTTTAAATCATTTCTGTGGCTCGCTGAGTTTTTGTTCTGCTGCAGGCATGAGGGTGGTGAGCCGGAACTGCACAGAGGATGGATGGTCGGAGCCGTTCCCTCATTATTTCGATGCTTGTGGGTTTGATGAGTACGAGTCTGAGACCGGGGACCAGGTGAGTGTCTGCTCCTCACCTGCAGGTGGAGGGATGAGGCTGAGGAGGTGGGTGGAAGGGTGTGTCTACCAGAGGCCTTGACTCCTCCTGATGGACGTGCAGAAGCTCCGGTCCCCAGGCAACATTCATGAGCACCTGCTGCGTAGCCTGCTGTGTGAGAGGGCAGGACTTTCCTTCGCTCATTCAGGGCTGAGAAACAACTGGTTTGCTGCTTGGGCTCCTCCGGCCCCCAGCCCGGGTCCTCCACCTCCGTAGCTACTCTTTCAGGATACACAGCCTTTCTGTGGCCCGGCCATTGAAGGGTTAATGTGGGACGCAGCAGGGGGCCTCCTGGCTCCTCCTCCAGGATGAGGCTGGGCCCGTTCTGGCTGGTCAGTGCTCCTGCACTCTGCCAGCACTCAGCTTTTGCACAGTGCGGACCCTGCAGAGGGAGGAGGTGGCTGGGGGTGGGGGTGGGGGCTGGGGGTGTCAGGGTGGTGGAGGAACTGATGGGGGAGTGGAGGAGAGGCCATCAACAGGACAAGAGAGGAAGGAGGAGCTGGGCAGCAGGCCCTGGCCTGGGAGATCAGATGCAGTTCCGTGGGGGCCGGGGGCCGGGGGAAGGCCCCATGTGGAGCCCTGCGTGTCCTGTGCTCTGCTCCAGGATTATTACTACCTGTCGGTGAAGGCCCTGTACACAGTTGGCTACAGCACGTCCCTCGTCACCCTCACCACTGCCATGGTCATCCTGTGTCGTTTCCGGTGAGACCCTGGGCAGCATTTGAGCGAGCGCGGCCCACCCCAGCTCAGAGCCCTTGCTCCATCCCTCCCACCTCCCACTCCTTCCCTGGATGTCAGCTCTGGGGGTCCCTTGGAAGGCATTTCCCCCACCCCTAGGATAAGAGATGGGAAACTTGATCCCAGAGAGGGCAACTGACTTGTCCAGGGCCACACAGCAAGGAAGACCCTGGGCAGGAGACCTACGTTCCTCATTTTATCTTCCTGGTCTAGATAAAGGGAGGTCACAGGAGGGAGTAGGTCACGGAGTAGTGGGGCCAGGTGGCAGGGGCCTGGGAGTGAGCGAGGGTTTAGAGTCTAGGTGGGAAGAAGGGGGTGGTCTAGGTGGAGGACCCCCTTGAGACAAAGCCGTGGAGTCGGCCCAAAGCAGACCCTGAGATGGAGGGTGGCAGGCTGTGGACTTCCTTACTTCAAAGCCTTTTGCTTCCCTGGCCCGCTGGTGTAGGAAGCTGCACTGCACCCGAAACTTCATCCATATGAACCTCTTTGTGTCGTTCATGCTGAGGGCCATCTCCGTCTTCATCAAAGACTGGATCCTCTATGCTGAGCAGGACAGCAACCACTGCTTCATCTCCACTGTGAGTGCGCGGAGCCCTGCCAGGACTGGCCCTGCCTGCGACGCCCTGCCGTCCAGGTGTTTTCCTGCAGGTTAAGGCATCGACCCCAGTGAACACGGAAACCCAGGAATGACCTTGCGGTTACTAGCAGCCAGTGAGACCCCAGCGTGACTTCACTTCCTGTCCCTTGGCCTCTGTGTGTCCTTGGCAGAGCAGTTGAGGAAGGTCGGGTGGAAATGTCAAGTCCCACTTGACTAGGTTCAGAGAGAGGGCTGGCTTGGCTGTGGGTCGTTTAACCCAAGATGGAGCCAAGGGGCTGATTGGCTGGGGTTCCCTCCAGACCACCTCCCCAGTTCTGATACATTTGGAGGTAAGCAGGAAAGATAGGCTTTGATGGGGCAGGATGGAAAGAATAGCCCAGAGTACAAGACCTTGACCTGAAAGAGCTCACTTGGAGGGGGATCTGTGAGATATCCGGGGGGCCAGGGGTATTCCCCTAACCTATGTGATGCCTGAAACCTTTATTTTACCAAGGAGGCTCCTGCAGGGTCCTCCTTACTCGCCTCTCCTGTGGGGACTGGAGACGGGACGGGAAAGTCAGGGAGAATGAGCCTGGGGAGAAAAGGGGGTTCCATGTTTTCTGACCTGTGCAGAGCTGCCTCCATGGCAACTTCGACTCAGACTCATAGGATGCTGCAGTTTTAAACTCTGAATCCAGGAATGTTGAGTCTTTCAGACCCACGGGGTGTTTAAGCCTGAGCATGCTTCAGCTGAAGGGCCCTCAGGATCCTCTCTGGTCCTGCTGGGCTGGATTTTCAGGGTTCAGTGGGGACTCGTGCCACCCTCCCCCTCCTCACTCTCCCTGCAGGTGGAATGCAAGGCTGTGATGGTTTTCTTCCACTACTGTGTCGTATCCAACTACTTCTGGCTGTTCATTGAGGGCCTGTACCTCTTCACCCTGCTGGTGGAGACCTTCTTCCCCGAGAGGAGATACTTCTACTGGTACATCATCATTGGCTGGGGTAGGTCACTGGCTGTCGCCCAGACAGGTTCAGGCCTCATGGCCAGGGATGTCCTTGGTCCTGCCGTCCGGGAACGTCAGGTCAGAGGAGGGAGGCACTGCCCTGCCTCGCAGCTGATGACACACTCCCGGTTCTTGGATCCTTTCTTGCTCTTCTCGTAGAAAGCCCACTGTCTGATGGAGGGAATATGCTCAAGAGTCCTCCTGAGAGGCGAGGTAGCCCAGGGTTTGGGAGAGACATGGACTCCCAGGAGGCCTGGGTGTGAGGGACAGTTAGGGTCCCCAGGACTCCAGGTCTGAGAGGGAGACATGCCCCATGGGTCGGGACCCCACCTCTGAGGGGTTCATTGGCCCCCAGAAGCCCCAAGTCTGAGGGGGACACCGGGCCTATTGGTTTTCCAGTTATCACGGGGCTCCTTTTCTTGCTCTCCAGGGACCCCAACTGTGTGTGTGTCTGTGTGGGCTGTGCTGAGGCTCTACTTCGATGACACAGGGTGAGTACATGCCCGAGAGCCAGGGCCGGAGCCCCAAGTAGGCTCTTACGGATGGTTGTCAGCGGCTGTCCTGATTTCCCATTAACTGTCTCAGACAAACCATCCAATGCCGGGCATGGCTGCACCCCCAGCCCTGGGCAGTGACTGTGCCCTGACCCCACTGCGGGTGGACC
Source organism: Eschrichtius robustus (assembly GCF_028021215.1). Classification (NCBI taxonomy): domain Eukaryota; kingdom Metazoa; phylum Chordata; class Mammalia; order Artiodactyla; family Eschrichtiidae; genus Eschrichtius; species Eschrichtius robustus. The sequence continues at coordinate 84,196,550 of NC_090831.1, forward strand.
CACCCAGCCACATCTCAGCCGGGACTCAGTGAGGGAATGTGCAAGGTTTCAGAGTCCTGCTCTGCTTCTGGGCCCAACCCTGAGTGGCTCTTCTCCTTTTAGGGAGGGGAGGAGGAATATCAAGGGTGAGGTCGCATCCCCCAGAGCCCTAGGTCTGAGGGGGGAACATGGCCCTTGCCCAGGAGCCCATTGGTGCCCTCACTCCTGGGCTCCAATCCCTGCCTTGACAGGGGAGCAGAGGGAAGGACCAAGGCAACTTGAACCAGGGCTGGGCTTGGGTGTGCAGCCCGCCTGAGAGCTCTCCTTCCAGCCAGAGAGCTGGAAGGAAGGAGAGCTCTCCTTCCTTCCAGAGCTGCAGGAGGGGCTGGCTGGAAGGAGACGATGGTGCCCTTCCATCCCTTCCAGCCAGCCAGGAGGAATGATGCCCCCAAGCATCATCTCTCTTGTTTCTGTCTGTCTTGCAGCTGCTGGGATATGAATGACAACACGGCTCTGTGGTGGGTGATCAAAGCCCCTGTGGTTGGCTCCATAATGGTGAGTGTCCTTGGGACAAGAAGCAGGGAAGAAACAGAGGCCTGGGCTGAAAGGCAGGGGAGGAGGAGAAATAAAGAGGTCACCACACAAAGCAGCCTCCCGTGGCTGTGTTATATTCTTCAAAAAGGACGCACAAGTTATTTAGCTCTTCCTCTAGTGTTGGACATTTATCTTTATCCCATTTTCCCTCATTATGCAAGATGCTACTAGGAACGGTTCTGTGCATAGTTTTGAAAACTTGTGAATATTTCTTTAGAATTAATCCCTAGAAGTAGAATTGCTGGGTCACAAAGGGTATTCCCATATCGTTGTCTGCACTTGCAATTTCAATCATTTAAATTTTTGCACAGCCTTGTGGGAGATAATGGTAGCTTATTGTTTTAATGTGCATTTCTCCACATTGCTAGTGCAGCAGAGCATTTGTTTCAAATATTTATTGACAATTTGTTTTTATTCTGGTTATTATCTATTCTTTGCTCATTTTTCTAGTCCAGTTGTTATCTTTCTTACTGTTCGATAGATAGTAATGCTTCATCTGTTATACATATTGTAAGTATACTTCCAAGATTGCATAATTTTATATAGTCAAACCGTCAGGCTTTCTCATCATGAATTCTGAGCCTTACTTCTCGTTTATGGAAGTCTTTCCCAACCTTAAGATATAAAAGTATTCTTAATTGTTTTATAACAATTTTGTAGATTGCATTATTACACGTATGCCTTTAATCCGTCTGAAATTTTATTTCTCTGTCTGATCTGAAATGATATCTAACTTTATTTTTTTCCCAATGGGTGGACATCCACCCTCTCAGTTCTTTTTATTGAATAGGTCCTTCTTTCTCTATTATGTAGAAATGCCACTTTATCGTAAACACTCAATATACTCTACTTGTATTTAGTTCCAGACTTCCTACTCCATGTTACTCCTCTATTTGGCTGTTCCTGTGGCAAGTTACTGTAAACTGGCAGCATGTTTTGATATCTGGTGTGCTCATATCCCCTTCCTTATTTTTTTCCCCTTCCAAACTTTCTCGCACATTTACTTTTTCAGATGGACTTTCAAAATTGTCGAGTTGCAAATTTGTCAAGTTGCAAAAAAAGCTGGTTGAGATTTTTATAGGAACTCCATTGAATTTATAAACAAATTTGGAGAAGTGGTTTTCTTAAAATATTGAGTCTTCCTTTCCAAGAATATGGCATGATTCTCCATTTATTCAGTCTTTCTCATAGAGTCATTTTTGACAGTTTTTTTTTAGTTGTCTTGTTAGCTTTCCCTTTATGGTGTCTCTCAGTTTGTGCTCGTCTTGTGTCTAGGAATCATTCTTTCGTTATATTTTCTAGTGCGTGTATTTGTGCTGGGACTTAGGGAAGCTACTAGTTTTGTGTGTATTTTTTTCTTTTCTTGGTTACCTTTTGAAGCTCTTTTATTGGTTCTTATCCATTTTCAGTTGGTTCTCATGGAAAATTACATGATCTATAAATGGAAATACTCTTTACTTTTCATTTCCAATATTTATACTGTTTATTCCTTTGTTTCTTTGAGGATGGTGTTTGCTATAGTTTTGGGCAGTTGCCTTCACTGAATTAGGAAAGTTTCTATTCCTGGCTTGTTTTAGTGTTTATTTTTTAAAAATCAGGAATAGGTGTTGAATTTTATCAAATGTGTTTTGGAGACGTTAATTGATCATTCCCTTAGTGATGGGCATTTATAATATTCCAGTTTATCTTCATGATGAACAATGTGGTGGATATATTTGTGCATACTCTTGAGTTATGTGTGAATATGCTTTAGAGTAAATCCCAGGAGTGGAATTTCTGGGACAAAGGATGTATACATTTAACATTTTCATGGATATCAAATTGCCCTCCACAGGCAGAGTACGAAAGTGCTCATTTCTTATGTTTTTGTTGATGTTTCCATTACTGAACTGTTCACCAGTCTTATGTGGGATAAAGGTAGTTCGTTGTTTTAATCTGTTAATGTAACAAATATTAGTAGATTTTTTTTTGCATTCCTGACATAAAACCTTTATGGCCGTGATCTGTTTGTTCTTTTAATGCACTGCTAAATTCTATTTGTTAATATTTTGTTTATAGTTTTTACGTTGTTCTTTGTAAGTTCTCTGGTTTTAGGTGTGTGTGTGCGTGCGTGTGTGTGTGCGCACACACTTTCTGTCCTTGTCTAGGTTTTGTACTAGAGTTTTGTTAGCCTCATAGGTAATTTGGGAGGTTTTCTTTTTATAAGCTTTTAAATAATGAAGTAGTATGTAAATTACATTCTCCCTAAAGGTATTATGAAAGTGGCCAGTAAAATTATCTGGGCTGGTGCCTTTTAATGCATACATCATTGAGTACTTTTTAAATTTCTCCTGAGGTCATTGCTCTATTCTGATTTTCTACATCTTGATTTAATTTTATTAATTTATATTTTCCCATTTTGTTTGATTTTTTTCCTCGTGATGATTTAAAATATTCTATACATCTGTTGTCCTCTTTCTCATCCCTAAATGTGTTTAATTGCATTTTCTCCTTTTGGACTAACATATGCAGTTAACAGTATTTACTGTGCTAAATGCCGGGTACTGATTAGACACTGAGCATGCAGTAGAAAGCAGGACTGACATCCTGCCGTCTGGAGGATGCTTTACCATTCTACTTGATCTGTGAAAACAAGCAGAGCAAAACCAAAAAATTTTATTTTTATCTATCAAGTCTACTTTTTTTTTTTTTTCCCCAAAGAGATTGGAGTTTATTTATTTATTTATTTTTGGCTGTGTTGGGTCTTTGTTTCTGTACGAGGGCTTTCTCTAGTTGCGGCAAGCGGGGGCCACTCTTCATCGCGGTGCGCGGGCCTCACTATCGCGCGTGGCCTCTCTTGTTGCGGAGCACAGGCTCCAGACGCGCAGGCTCAGTAGTTGTGGCTCACGGGCTTAGTTGCTCCGCGGCACGTGGGATCGTCCCAGACCAGGGCTCGAACCCGTGTCCCCTGCATTGGCAGGCAGATTCTCAACCACTGCGCCACCAGGGAAGCCCTGTATTTCTTTAATGAATTTTTATCTTTAACTTCTTTCTTGTATAACTTAAATTTGTGGTACTCTTTCCCTAGATTTTGATTTGAATGGTTAAGTATTTTATTTTCAATATTTATTATTTTTTCTTAAGTTAGTGTTAGGCTCTACATTTTCTCCTTGAGTGCTGCTTTGCTACAGCCAGATGTTGCTGTGTAGTCACCTTGTTTCTTTTTATTTGCTCCCCTCCCTCCTCCTTTCTCACCATACACACAGCTTCCCACTTTGTTTAGAGAGCTTTTGTCTGAAGTTAAACGCTATCTATTGCTATTCCCAGGCAGTCCTTTAATTAATAATGCTTATGGTTGTCCATTCTGGTTTTCCATATTCAATGACTCTGGACTTGGAGTTTCTCCAGAGGACGGCTCTCACCTCTGCGATAGCCTCTTCTCTGGTTGGCATTGTAGTTTTTCCATCACCCTGACACTGTTTGCTCTTTCTTTTCCAGAAATTGCTCCCTTTTCTGGCTCACTCATGATAATCTTTGCTATTTCTCAGTACTCTTACGGAATTCTTCATCTCTCTCTTCTGTCATTTCAGTGATATGGAGGGAGGCTGGGAGGTGAATGAGTGTTCTCATGCTGCCATCTTAGATTATAAGCCTAGATGGGATCTTGACTGGATGGGAGGAGGGCCCTGTTGGGGGAATAACAGACAGTGCAGAGGCAGGGACGTGGAAAGTCTTTGCTCAGAATCATTTTCATCTGTTTTTTCTTTGCTTTTCAGGTTAACTTTGTGCTCTTCATCGGCATCATTGTCATCCTCGTGCAGAAACTTCAGTCTCCAGACATGGGAGGCAATGAGTCCAGCATCTACTTGTAAGTACCATTAGGTGAATGCCATGGTCAAGTCCAACAGCTGTATGGGCCCTGCACACAGGACACAGGAGGAGAAGGCCTGGGTGTCGCTGACGGGGTACCCTAGCATGGGCATTGGCAAGAATTCTTTTGGGTTAAAGTACCTTTAAAATATAGTTGCCCACCTCTCCTTCAGCCATCTTCCATCTCACCCTTCTTGCTTCGTGGTCAGGAGCATGACCAGCTGGGTGTGTGTGCTGTGGAGGCACTTCCGGCCCCGGGGAGGCAGGTTGGTCCCCTGTGATTGGCTGGAGGGGCCAGATAGGCACAGGGAATCTGAGGACAGTCTCTGCCGTGGAAGCCGTATGTGTTGCATCCTCAGTTTAAGAGGAGAGCAGGTTAGAAGGAGCTGAAGTGCTCTCATGGCACCAGAGGGGGCTGGTCCGACCTCCCATCAGAGGCTGCAGCGTGGGGCTCAGGACCTTGATGGCTGCCCAGTGGACAAGTGGGACAGCAGAGAGACTCCAGCAGAGGGCTCCGCCACCCTGCCATTCTCCCCGAGAGGGGGAGAGGCAGGAACTGCTCAGGGACCAGCGCCAGATCCTTCCCTCAGGCTCCTTGAGGCTTCCCCAGGTCAGTGGAGATTGCCTTGGTCTCTGTTCAGCTTGAGTACCTCTCCTGTGGCAGCCCTTCCGCTGGGGGCAGGGATTAGCCTAGGGCCTGGCTCCGTCAGGCTTGTTTCTCCCCGCGTGTAGGATGATTACATTGACCGCCCCTCCCCTCCTTCTTTTGGCTCTCCATTTATTGTCCTTTATTTTTTCATGTTTTGGCAAATGTTTACCAACCTTTCCTTATACGTGTATGTTATGTAGCTGAAAATTGTTCATCCACGTAAGTCATAAACTCTTGGAGGTCCTGCCCTGAGGGGCTGGTAGGGCCAGCTCTCTGCAAGTAACTGCCCTGGAGAGATCATTCCTGCCTTCGTCTCCAGGAGCCACAAAATAGGGCCCCACCGCTCCCCTCACCTTTTCTGGTCCAGTGTCAGAAATCACGTCCTTAAGTCTGGCCTGCTTATCCTGCTTGAGGGTGGCTTGGTTCCCCCGCCAGCAGTCATCTCGGACCTCTGAAGCTGGTGGGTAGCAAAGTCGGCCTTGTCTCTCCTTTGAGCTCTAAGCAACCATGGTTCCCCCAGCTCCCGCCCCACCTTGCTTCCTGGTAGGATCTGTTTCTTCTTCTGAGGTCCCTGGGACTCTCCTCTGGGGCCTCTCCTAGCTTCCCCTCACTCTGCCTGTGCAGGGACACACGTGGTGGCTCAGCTGCAGCTTCAGTAAGGACACTCTACCGACCCCCGGACATACTTTACCAGCTTGGACATCCCGCCCCAGGCAGCAAGAACCCCAGGGTCTGGAGGGAGGGAAGTGTGGAGCCAGGGTTTTCAAGGTAAATTGTAGACTGGGAGCTGTAGAGTCTTGTCAGGCCTTCCTAATGCATAGATAAGAACCATCTGTAATTAGCACAGGGTTTATACATTTAAGTACAAACGTTTAAAGAACCAGCTGCAGGCATGCCTCGTTTTATCACGCTTCTCTTTACTGTGCTTCGCAAATATTGCTTTTATTACAGATTAAAGGTCTGTGACAACCCTGTGTTGAACAAGTCTGTCAGCCCCATTTTTCCAATAGCATTTGCTCACTTCGTGTCTCTGCATCACATTTTGGTAATTCTCGCAATATTTCAAACTTTTTCATTATTACAGTTGTTGTGGTGATCTGTGATCAGTGATCTTTGTTACTACTATGACTCACTGAAGGCTCAGATGATTAGCATTTTTTAGCAATGAAGTGTTTTCAAATTAAGGTATGTACATTGTTTTTTTAGACATTATGCTATTGCACACTTAACAGACTACAGGATAGTGTAAACATAACCCTTATACGCACTGGGAAACCACAAAATTGATGTGAGTTGCTTTATTGCGATATTCGCTTTATGGTGATATTCGCTTTATTGCTGTGGTCTGGAACTGAACCCACAATATCTCAGGGGTATGGCTGTAGTTGGTTTACTTTTATCATGTAAAAAATCCCCTCAAATCTCAGCAGATTTTTTTTTTAGAGAAATCTAAACTTGTTCTCGTCTCAAGCCCCAAAGATTAAACCTCAGGTGGATGTGGTCTGCAAGCCAGGTGGGAGGGCTGACACAGGACAAGGGATCAGCTTGATCCCATTAAATGCAGCAACATGTTTGAGTGTTTCCAGGGTCAAGGAGACCCTACTGGCGAAAGTGAGGGACATTCAAAGTGGCCATGCCGCTAAGAACTGCAGAGCATTTAAAAACACTTGCCATTCAGTACATGCACGTTTAATGCCCACACAGCAAATCTGGATTAAATATAATCCCCATTTTACAGCGAAGGGAACTAGTTATCAGTGAAGGTAGATGAATCCAGCAGGAAAGAGTGAAGCCATAGCCACAGTGCAGGCAGACCCTTGACTTCAAACTTGACTGCACCATCATTTCTACCCTCAAAGACTTTACAGGCAAGAAGATAGTGTTAAACAAGACTTCCTGGAAGAAGAGGCCCCAGTGGGTTCCAGCCTTGTAAAAAACTGCCCCACCTGGAGTGCCTTGAGCTGGGAGGTGTCTGCTGCAGGTGGGGAGGTGGGTAGACAATGGGGGGGATTAAAAAAGGGGCATGACATGGTAGGAGAGGGAGATTTCGGGGCTGCGTCCGAGTGCCCTTGGGTCAACAGAGTTATGTGTTGGGCTGATATCCCTTCACATCTGCCCACAACAGCTTTCCGGTTTTTCCCTCTGTTTCCAGAACAAATTTAAGCCTGGGCATCCCCAAGAAAGCCCGAGAGGACCCCCTGCCTGTGCCCTCAGACCAGCATTCACTCCCCTTCCTGTAGGTTGGTTCCAGCTGCTCAGATGATAAGGGTTTGTCCTCCATAGACCAAGACGGCACTCCCGACCCAGTCGCAGAGGGACCTGTTGGGGGCTGGGGCTCCTGCAGGGGGACAGTGGCCCTGAGCCACCTCCATTCTCTCACTGGCTGGTAGAAGGAGTGGCTGGGCTCAGGACTTGGGCAGTGGCCAGGCATGGAGTGTGGGCCTGGGTCGGGGCTAAGCCTGCGCTTAGGCTCGACTTGGTTTGGGGCAGAGGGTTTGGGCTCAGCCCCATTCTGGGGTCAGGGTTAGCCTGCCTTGTCTTGGGGACCAGAGTTTACCTCTGTGAGAAGCCAACTGGTTGAGAAAAAGGAGGGTGAGGTTTCAGGGCAGACACTGATTGTGCTGAGAGCATCTCAGGCCTGGCCCTGTAGGGAGCTGGCTCTATTCCCAGTGCTCTCCCTGCTGCACGATGGGCATTGGGAGCTGCCTCTTGGGTCTGGGGTCGGGGAGGGAAGCCCCATCTGTATTTCCCTCAGGCACCCCACAGAGCAGGTCCCCACGGCACCTTGGGGTAAAGGAAGGAGAACAGACACCGTGATGTATTGGGTTGGCCAAAAAGTTTGCTCAGGTTTTTCTGTAAGATGTTACCCGAACGAAATTTTTGGCCAACCCAATAGCATATAGCTCAGCAAGGCTGTGACCTACCCAGCGTCGGAGGGATGACATTCGCCTCTGAAGACAGACTCTTCCATGTCTAGGCAGAAGTGCAGCCGGGAAGCTCTCAGTCCAGGAACTCAGCCCACAGCCTAAGGCTCCCAGTTCACATGGGGCTCTATCTTCTCCTTCCAAAGCACTCTCTCCCTTGTCTGGGAGCACCCTATCCTGACAGCTCCTGTTAGAGATTGGCAGTAGGGCATGTTTGCCCCCATTTTGCAGATGGAGAAACTGAAGTCCAGAGAAGGAAAGTGGAAACACCTAAAATCAGCAAGTCATTGGCCAAACAAAGCTTTGAGCTCAGGTGCCCCGACCCCCCAGGTTAGGCAAGGGGCACTGAGGGCTGACTGGTCCTCAGTGGTGGGGGAGAAGGAGGGTGGGCAGGGAAACTCCAAGATCTGCTGAACTGGGCTGCTGGCTGGAGTACCAGTGTGGTGGGGATTGCCTCCCTGGGGACTGGGCCGGGGCTCTGGGGGTACACAGCATCTTAGCACCAGGAGGGACCCTATGGAGAATGTTTAGCTCAGGTCACAACATTCTGTGGGCCTGCCGAGTGTCCAGTGCTATGCTGACCACTAGGATCAGGGTGAAATAGACAGGGGTGCTGCCCACAAAGGGTTCCCCTGCAGGGGTCTCTGTCTAGCATCCTGGGGCTACAGCCCAGGCGGCCTTGAACGCAAAAGGCACCGCAGCATTCGTGGAGTTTAGCTTGAGACCAAAGCAGGGTCAGAAGAAACCAGGTGCTGCATCCCTGGGTTATAGATGGCAGTGTCGAGACCTGGAAATGGTTTTGACCTTCCTGCAGACACACAGCAAAGCTTTGGCAGAGTCAGGCCTGGGAGCCAGGGCTCCCTGACTTCCAGATGTGGGTGTGAGCCGTGCCCCTACTGTGGGGTTCTCCTGCCTTCCCATTCAGGCTGACGCTGCTCTCCAAGCAGCCCCCATCCGCTACCCTTGTCTGAGTTTCTCATCCTCCCTTGGATCCAAATAAGAACTGAGCTGATCAGCCAGCCTAGGTTTATCTCTTCCTCTTGATTGAATTTCTTTTCTATTTTTCACTAACAAGTGACTTTTCAGAGATTCTGACGTCTTTCTTTCTCATGCCTGTCTCTGGCTTTTCTGCCACCCATTTTCCTTTTTATTTCTTTTCACTGGATCCTTTTGAACAGTCATTGGAGGTTTGGGGAAAGGGGGTCTCAGAGGAGAACAGCTGAAGCTTTAGAGTTTGGGTGTGTAGGAAGTGACATCTGAGGTTTGGGCTCTCGGGCTCCTGGACCCTGATTTCTGTGGCTCACCCAGGCCAAGGTTGAGGGGTCAGGCCACTGGCTGTAGGAGAGAGTAGTCAACCTTTCAATCTGGGCAAGGTAGAGAATAAATTTGAAGACTAGAATGGCTTCCATTCCTAAATACCCAATTAAGCTCTTTTAATTATTGAGGAAAACATACTTATATGTGTCCATCTGTCTGTTTGTATGTGTACAAAACAGACCTTTGACATTCATTGAGGCACATGAAAAACTTCTCAAATACATGACTTCCTCACAACAGTGTTCCTGGAATTTTGATTTGCAGGTAGAGCACCTAGGGATTTTGTTAAAATGCAGATTCTGAGGCAGCAGGTCTGAGCCAGCCACTGAAATTCTCACTTCTAAGAAGCTCTCAGGTGGTACTGATACTGCTGGTCTGGGTAGCAGAGCATCATAACATTCCCCATCTGTATAATGGTTCACTAGTGCCCATCTCACAGTCTGGTGTGAATTGAAGCATGTTGTTAATGAAATGAGAGAACCACAGACATAACTGAGGCAAGGATGCTGGGTGGACCTCGGCTTGCCCCATCTTTGAAGTGTGTGATTCACATGTTCGCCTCAGCAAAATGACGTGTCACTACATGTCAAGGACCTTCAGACTTACTCTTAAAGAGTGGGAATCACAAATTACGAATCCATGGATGCCAAAGGTCTGGCCTCTTTGTGCATATCTGTTCTCATTTGCATCCGACCCCCTCAGGTTGATCAGTTCGCCGGCAGCTACTAGGAGCTCGGCCACACGGTGCCTGAGGAGGGTGTGTGAAATGGGCACCTCTCCTGCAGTCTGACGAGATGACACAGCTCTCACTCCATTTCTTCCACGTTTGTCAGAGATGGAAACAAATAGTCGGGCCAACCGAAGCATAAGCAGGACCGAGAGGGGCTAGAAGAGGTGGAGATTGAGCCTGATAGCTCTCTGGGGAGGCAGAGCTCTATGCCTCGCCCAGTGCCAGGTAGAGCTGGACGAGCATCCTGGGCCCACCTGTGGGTGGCTCCTTAAGGTGACTCGTTTCTGCAGGCGGCGGGGCAGAGCCCGAAAGGTGCTCTCTCAGCCTTCAGCCCCTGCCCTCTGGACTTTTATCGAGAAGTCTAGCCAGCACTGTGCAGTAGAACTCTCGGCAGTGTTGGAAATGCCCCAGATCTGTGCTGTCCAGCACAGGAACCACTAGCTACCTGTGGCTGTTGAGCCCTTGTAGTGTGGCTCAGGCAACCCAGGAAGTGGATTTTTCACTTAATTTTAACTTACATGGTGGATGTGTAGCGTTTCATGGGTTTGCTCCATCCATCCTACCTCTGCTCCCCTTAGGCCCACACTGAGGTACCCGGGGGCTCAGTCAGAGGAAGGTGCGGGAGGGGCAGGTGTGGGGGGGAAGACGAGTGGATGCTCCAGTTGGTTTTCACAAGCAAGTGCAGAAATGGCCTGATTCCAGGGCTGGGCCAGCGTGAGGTCCATGGCGTGAGTCTCCAGCTGCCCATCTTGCTGAGGGCTCTCCGTCAAGGCCATGCTCTGTGCCTGGAGCTGACTCTGGAGACAGTTCCTGGTCCCCTGCGTGAGCCCCAGTCAGGCCCCACCTTCCAAACACACGTGTTCCCCCCCTCCCGAACCCCACCACCTGTCAGTTTCCCAGTGTGAGGGCTCACATGTGCCTGTGTGTCCGTGCACACACGTGTATGTGTAGAGGTGTGTATTTCTATGTCCAGAGCTGACCACGTCTCGGCCCTTGGCTTCCTCCTTCACCTCCACGTGATGCCCCGGCCCTGTCTCTACACCCTGGGCCTCTCCGCCCGCCCTGTGAGCCGTGTCACCCTAAGTCCCACCTCAGTTTCTCGTTGCCCAGTACCCGCAGTTGACAGAAATGCCCATCTTGTCACACCCAGCAGCTGCGTGCAGAAATGCTACTGCAGGCCACAGCGGGCTCAGCAGCACTCTTGCAAGATGTCAGAACTGTCCACCATTACTCTGTAAGTGTGCGTGGCGTGGCTGTGGCGTGGCTGTTCTGGACGGGAGGGGGACGCATGCTGCTGCTGCCACCGCCCGGAGCTTGCGTCCGCCCAGGCTGGAGGAGAGCAGGGAGCGAGCCTGTGCCTCCAGCCCCAAGCCCTTTCCCAGCTGTTGCATGTTGACATCTGTGTGTCTTGTGAGTTCTCTGCAACCTCGTGGCCTGGGGCAGGAGGGGAGGTTGCGGGCATGGGGCTGTGGCCACTGTGGGGCAGCTGGGGCGCGGCCGGTGCTGAGCGGGAAGCAGCTTTGAAGCCTCCGCCGCTGCTGCTGTCGTGATGTGTGGTCCTCCGCAAATCCCCACTTCTCTGGGTTTCAATCTTTGCAACTGCCAAATTATTTCTAAGGGCCTTGAGCTTGAGTTCATTTAGACCGTCCTCCTGCAGGGGGCGGGACCCTCACCCCATGCACCTCACTCCCACCGAACGTGCTGAGTGACTGACTCCCCACACAAGCCTATTAGGTGGGTACTTGTATTATCCTCATTTTACGGGTGAGGAGACTGAAGCCCAGAGAGGTGAAATGACTCGCTCAAGGCCACACAGTTGGCAGGGTGAGGATTTGGACCCAGGGAGTCCTAAGCACTAGTCCCTGGGGCATCTCTTGCTGGAACCTCAGCTCCAACTTGGACATCCCTTTAAGTGGGGGAGCCCACTGGAATTTGGGGGGCTCTGACCGTTGGAGCTCTTCTTTGTATTCTTTAGGCCTCTTCTGCCCAGTGATGCCTGCTTGGGGCAGGAAGACAGAGGCTAAGGCCCTGTGCCGCGGTCTCTCTGGGTTAATCAGATCGTAGCGTGAGTCTGTGACTCCTCAACGCGGGGTTCCAAGGTTCACACCATATGTTCCCATTCCAAGGCCTCTGAAGGACAGAGGTCCTCGGACTCTGAGACCTAGTGACTTCCTCACCTGCCTCCGCTGTCCCATCTACCAAAAGGAGTCATGGGGATGCCCTGGGTCCCTGGCAGAAGTCCCTGATTATTCCTGGGCGGCACTGGGGCCACAGGGGAGGGAAGGCGTTGCCCTTGGACTATACTGTGGGATGCCCTGCTGCATTTGCCACATCTGCCTGGGGCTGGGAAGGGCCTGAAAGGTTGTGTTTCTCACGTACCAAACCCGTCCCATCCACCACCACCACGAAAGCTGGAGAAGTTTGGCCTTTTGGTTTCCAGGGCACTTTTCAAACTTCAGGGGCAGATCCCTGGAAACAGATCCATTCTGGGGAGAGGAGGCAAGAAGGCAGGGACCGCAGGCACATCCCAGGGCTGCCTTCCCTCCTCAGCTTCTTCAGTTAAGCTGCTCTTTTAAAGTAACCCCTTTAGGCAGGGTCACAGAGGCACCCCCAAGATGTCCACATGCCTGCGTTTCCAGGCCACTTTCCTCTTCTTTTTGGACTTTCATTCTCCAGCCAACACTTCCTGCTGCCCTCTGGGTGCCTGGAGATGAGCATGAGCAGGACCTGGGCTCCCAGGCCGTGCTCAGTGTCAAGGGCTCCAAGGTGTTCATCCCGGGCCCGTGTGGTTATCCCTTCATGGACGCGCACTTTGCGAGTGTGAGCCCTGTGCATAGCATGTTCTGGCCAGGGCAAATGACAGTTAAGTAAGGTACCATGCCTGCCTTCAAAGAGCCACATCCGAGAGAGGACAGACAGATGAGAGGCTAGACCACTCCAAAACTCAGCTGGGCTCTGAGTAGGACCCGATCAGATCCTGCTGGCGCCCGCTCTGGTCCAGGCACCCCCAGGTCCTGTAGAATGGGCAGTCTGTGAGCACGGGGAGGATTGGTGGGCACTGGGCACTCGAGGGGCTTTTTCTTTCCAGGACTGAGCCTTGGTCCACCTGAAGGTCTCCCCAGGCTATTCCTTCCCCTTCCGCTGTGTCCCCTCCCCTGCTTTTCTTTCTTCCCCTTCCCCATCCTTTCCTTTTCAGTAGATGCCGGTAAGCCAAGGGCATCACTCAGACTCCATGGATTCTACTTCTCCTGAAATCCGGAGGCCCCACATTCAGTAGAACATTCTCTCCCAGAAAGGCTGGGATGGGGAGGAGCGAGGGAGGGGCACACGGTGTGACTGCCCCAAGTCAAACGGCCACCTCCATACCCCGCTGCCCACCCTGGTGGGCCAAGCTCTGCTAGGAGGGCCCAGGGGGCGGACTGCACCTGTAGGGCGGGGCTGGCTCTTCCAGGAGATCCAAAGGGAGCCAGTCTGCTGGGGTGGGCAGAGACGGGGTTCCCCTCTTGGAGACCCTCTGGGAGCCGCCCTCCCCCCAGAGCAGGACCCACAAGAGCACATGTCGCCATGCCTACAACTGATGTTTTCCCGTGGCTTCTGTGCCCCACCCTCTCAGACCAGAGCCCCACCCCACTGGGCCTAGGAGCCAGTTGCAGTCAGAGGAACCTCAGAAGAGGTGGCCTCAGGGAGTACTGAAGTCCTTTGGGCCACTTCTCCCTTGCCCGTTCTACTCCCACCTGAGCAGACAGCCTTCCCTCCCCCGACTCAGTTTCCCAGGTGGCAGGTTCCTCCTGCTAGATGGTGATTGTTTATGCTCGGAGTCAGTAAATCCTTCCTAGGACCCCTCCCAAGTCTCTCCTTCTGTGGTCTACCCAGTGTTCCCCACCCGCCTCCCTGTCATCAGCGCCTCTCCCTCACTCTCCACGAGCGTGCCTGGCTAGCCCCAGACTCAGGAAAGCCGACTGTCTCTGTGGTCCCCTAGGGGCTGCTCTTTCCAGGCACAGGGAGCTTCTTTTCAGAGCAGGAGAATGCTTGTTTTGCTTGAGGACACATCATGTTGTCCTTCCAAATCCCATCCCAGTGTTTTGCCCTGACTTCACTTTTCCCAAAGGTTTCGCACCTCCCAAAAAGGGTCTGTGAAAATCACATACTCACATGTGCATGTTTAGTGGTTCTACAGGATACCGGCATGGCCTAGAGGGATGGGTGCCCTGCAGACAGGGGGATGTCTCCCCAGCACTTCCCAGGGAGTTCTGGAAGCCTGGGCTCTGTTGGCTACCATCTCCCACAGGCCCCACACACCGGGAGAGAATCCTGAGGGAGCCCATGGATAGGGGCCCCAGCTCTGGGGGAGAGTAGGGGCTGGGACTGGGCTTCTCTGCCCTCCATGGCTCTGGCCCCAAGCCCTGGCGGCCCCCGGAGCAGATGTCTTGCTCTTTCCCCACAGACGGCTCGCCCGGTCCACCCTGCTGCTCATCCCACTATTTGGAATCCACTACACGGTCTTTGCTTTCTCCCCAGAGGACGTCAGCAAGAGGGAGAGACTTGTGTTTGAGCTGGGGCTGGGCTCCTTCCAGGTAGGCGTGGTGTGTGTGGAGGGCAGAACTCACGGGGAGCCAGGGCCCTGGCCTCTACCTTGTTGGTGGTTCTACGTCTTTAACCTATTCTAGGTTCCACCTCTGGAATAATAGTACTAGATTAGAAGGGAGCTGGGAGAGCCTTTTCTACTGTCCACCCTCTAGGCTCCCAAGAGAAGACATGCTGATATTTTCATGTTGCTGCTGCGTCTGGGTGTCCTGAGCCAGGCCTCCCTTGGGCAATCAAAGGCGGCAGCTCCCCACCCCTCACCATCGGCCCCGGGGGTGGGCGGAGTGGCCTCAAGAGACCTCTCTGTCCACTTCTGACTTCAGCCTATAGAACATGCACCCCATGAGTGCTGGAGCTTTGTCTTACCCAAGTAAGACAGATCCCCAGCACAGGATCTGGTCACAGGGAGCTGAATGAGCTGAACAGAGGGGATGAGCGAACAGATCCGTAAATAAGTGATCCAGGGAATGAGAGAGCCAGAGACTAGTAAGTCCGTGCATGAAGGAATCAGTAAACGGGGCTGTAAATGAGTGAGTGAAGGGGTGAGTGAGTCAGTGCGGGGATGCATAGTGAGTAAATGAACAGGTGGGCACATGAGTGGGGCAGTGAAGGCGGTGGGTGGCTCCCTTGAAAGTCCCCAGGATAGAGCGCCTCTCCCTAGCCCAGCTGTTTAGAGGAGTATTTGACCTCGATGGTCGCAAAGTTATTCTGTGTATCTGACCGGACTCTCTCCCTTCCCCCATTTTAATTCAAAGCCATTTTACCTGTTCGGGTTCTTAGCCTGGGAAGGCTGGGAGGTTTGTTGACAAAGCCCCAGCCTGGGAGTCAGAGCCTGGGGTTCCTGTCTCAGCACGAGAATTCTAAATGCACAGAATATAAGTCAAGAATATGTGTAGAAGAGCTGAACACCTACTCTGCCCCAGGCACTTCCGTGGTGTTCTGTGTGTTCTGCGTACAAGGGTGTCTGGCCGAGGGAGGGTGGAGTGGGGAGGTGGTGGTGGATACAGACAGGTCTGCTCTGTCCTGTAGGAGTGCTGCCCTCAGGGGGCCTGCGGGCTGGCTGGGGAGCCCAGAGGACACTCTGGGGCATGCAGGGAAGGCCTCCTCTAGGAAGTGGGTTAGAGCTGGCCCATGGGAAGGATTTGACCAAGGGGACGTGAGATCCAAAGCCAGGGTTGTCGGTGGGAGGGAATGCCCCCACCAGCCACTTGGCTTCATGGGTGTGGCCATCTTGGTGGAACAGAACTTTTCCCATCTTACCGCAGATTCCCAGGCAGGTGCCTGCATTCAGATCATCTTATTTTTCTGCTTCCTGGTGTCACTCCCTGCTGCTGCGGCCTCCCACACACCCCGGGTGGAGGGCTCCTTGCTGGCATTCTCAGGTTTTGTTTGTCTTCTCTCCCTAGGGCTTTGTGGTGGCTGTTCTCTACTGTTTTCTGAATGGGGAGGTAAGATCCTGGCCTTCTTAGCAGTGGAGGTACAGCTTGCTGGGGAGCAGACAGGGCTGTGGCCTGCTGGGCGCACAGGGCTGATCCTCCCGACCTGGACTCTGCCAGACTCCCAGCACCTACAGGAGGGGGGCGGCAGCCGTGCTGGCGTCTCCTGACGGCCTCCACCCTGTGCCAGATTCCCTCCCACTTTGCCTGCTGTGCAGCTGAGGCCCAGCCTCCGGAGCCAAGCTCCCTCCATAAAGGCACCAACTGTTGAGTGCAGACCCACCTGGGGGGGCTCTCACCATAAGACACACCTTATGGCGAACTGAAAGTGAGGAAGGACAAGGCACAGGAAATGGTACATACAGTTTCTGAGGCTGTTGATGGGCAGGGGTGCTGAGTGGGGAACTATCCAAAGTTCAGCACTGCCCCCAGCAGGCCAGCCTGCCTGCCCAAACCCATCCCCTGTAAGAGTGAGACTTGAGGGACCCTGGGGAGCGGCTTGGAACCTTCTAGTAATGCTCCATTTCCAGGCCTGTTAGGGTGAGGCTTTTGAGCAGAGTGCAGAACAGATGCTGAGATGGGGATGGGGGCTGAATGGGTGGATGGCTTTGGAGAGCGGGCAGAAGTCATTGAACCAAGTGCTTGGGCCTTGGCTGGGTCACCATGGCAGGCTTCCTCCTCTTTTTGCATCTGAGAAATAAGATTAGCTCAGACCACCTACAGAAGGGTCAGATAAGGGTAGATATGGAGAGGCAGACAGGGCCCTGCAGGAAGTGGCTGGGAGTACAAGTAGCTTGTCAGGACCGACGGTGGAAGTGGGAGCTGGAACTGGAGGTGGAGGGTGCCTGCACCACACAAAGGTGCTGGCGAAGGGGGTGGGTACGTGGACACTGAAACTGGGCACGCCCTGCGCGCACCATGCTAAGAGCAACACGGGGGGCTCTTCGCCCAGAAGGGTGCTTTATTTAGTGATCCTCAACCCTAACGGCGTATTGGAATCCCCTGGGAAGCTTTAAAACATATGGGTGCCCTACCCCAGAGATTTGGATGTCATTGTTCTGGGGTATGGCCTGGGCATCTGGGTTGTTAAAAGCTCTCCAGGCGATCCTCATCTGTAGCCACCGTTAATGGGAGCGCCCGCCTGGGAGGGGCCCCAGGGCAGGCAGGCGGGCAGGTGAGGTGTGAGAGGGTGTCCGCCTAGAAGTGACCGCCCGAGTTGCCCCCCGCAGGTGCAGGCGGAGATCAAGCGGAAGTGGCGGAGCTGGAAGGTGAACCGCTACTTCACCATGGACTTCAAGCACCGGCACCCGTCCTTGGCCAGCAGTGGGGTGAATGGGGGCACCCAGCTCTCCATCCTGAGCAAGAGCAGCTCCCAGATCCGCATGTCTGGCCTCCCAGCCGACAACCTGGCCACCTGAGCCCACCCCGCCCCCTCCTCTCCTCGGAACAGCGGCTGGGGCTGCGGGTGGGTGGGCGCCGGCCCACGCGTGTTGTGCCTCTTCTCTCCCTTCGGGCCGGCCCTGGGCTGGGAGCCCAGCTCCCCGAGGTGGGAGAAGGATGCAGGGCGCAGATGGGTATTTCCCCTCCCCGTTTTGGCATTGGCCCCGCCCACCGTGGGCCCCTGGGCGTTGACCCCAGACATGTAAATACTCCTTAATTTCGGGAAAGTCATCCCATCCCTACCCCTCTACCTTGTGTCCCTGCTCACCTCAGGCAGGTCCCCAGCTCCACCCCACCCCGTCCCCACCAGCCTCAGTGATCGCCTGACCCTGTGTGGGAGGCCTTCTGAGCTGAGGCTGGTGACCTTGCTTTGGCGGATGTGGGGTGGGCCCTGCCCGACAGCCCCCCTGCAGTGTCTGACTCTCGGTGTGGACTCTTTGAGTCTACTCGCCACCCCGCGGCCCTTTTTAGGCCCGGCCCAGTCCCTGAGGCTGCCAGAGGTCCAGCTTGGAGTGCTTTTCGGTGCAGGCGAGACCCATGCTCACCCACCATCTTGGTGTCCAGGTGCCCAGTTCCTGGGTATCAGACAGTGGGAAAGCTCCAGGGCTCTTCCAGTCAGAGACTTCAGTTTGGATGTGGGGCTAAGGCCAGAGAAAGTTCTGGTGCTTTTCATTTGGCCCAAGAAATATTGCCAGGAGCCAGAAAAGTGGATGTGATTGGAATGGAGATGGAAAGAGTTTGGAGGGACCCATGGAAGAAGACCTTCACCACCTCCATTATTTTACCCCTGACTCAAGGTAGGCGGGGGTTCATCTGGTGGCCTCCCTTCTGTCCCTCCTGTCCCCAGGCATCAGTTGCAGAACGTTGAGAGGTGGATGCCTCAGAGAAACACTTCCCCAACTACACTCACCATATAGAGCCCCTAAGCCCTCCCCCTTCCCAGTTCCCCTTGAAGTCAAAGCTATGACTGGGATGAACCAGCCACCTTTCTGTGATATCAGTGAATCGCGAAGCACCTTACACCTCCATGTGCCCAGGGCCCAGGGCTCCCCTTCATTCCCCGCCCCCATGGACCACGAGGAGCCCCAGTCACCAGCTTTCTCTGGCTTGGGCTCAGCTACTGAAATTGGAGACCTCTGCAAAGACTTCCCTCTGTGTGCTTTAGACATTGAGTCAGCATGGATGCCAGGGTGTCCTAGGGTTTGGGAGGGGAAGCCACACCTGCCGTGCTTGTTAGCAGGGGCTGCTGATGGGAGGAGCGGCTGCACCCCAACTCCTGTCCTGGCTGCCCAGCCACAAGTTACCAGACCACACCCTAAGAACTTAAAATGGAGCAGAACCAGGTTCAGGGCAGGTGGAGGAAAGTGCTAGAATGCCATGGCCCATGTGCGGGGCCCACTTCATTTGTGTCAGCTTGTGGTGTTTCCAAGTGTATTTGTGGGCTTGTTTCACGGGCACGTTCTAGAACACTTGGAGAGTTTGGGAGGATGGGGAATGTTGCTTTGCTTGGTTTTATAAAGAGGAAGAGGCCCAGGGGACTCAGGGACGTGTTCCTGGAGAGGCCTTCGAAGTGGCTGGAGAAGGGCCTAGTGCTTGGTTTAGAGATAAGCCCCATGTCCAGTGAAGCACTGTGGACCCTGGGTCTTGGCTAAGCCAGAGAAGGACAGGGCCTGCTTCCCCTGCTCCAGGCACACACGGCGACTCAGGCTGGCCATGGAGTGTGTGGCGGCCTTCCCACCCTACACCTACCTGCCTCGTGATCTCCTTCCCTCTGTCTGGGAGCCACGTGTGTTGCATTTGAGGTCACACTACCTTGCACACGTGGCTTGCATTTGAGGTCCTTGCATTTGAGGTCCTGTTGGGAGACCTGAGTTGCTTGGAAGGACTCACAGGCTTGGATTCAGAGACACACAATCTGCCCCAGTTGGGCTCAGACTGCTGAGATAGTGGACACAGTGCTCCCTGTTCTGGGCCTCAGTTTCCCCATTCGTGACATGAGGCGACTTCTAGTGCTTCTCCAGGCTCTGTGCTTCAGTAATTCTCCAGTTCAAAGCCAAGGCGGGTAAAAGGGCGTGCATCATTGTTATGTGTATCATCTACGGTTCTGAAACGTCTTGTGTTTGTGTATGAGTGGAGGGAGGTTGGATGCTGTGTATTTTCCCTTTCTTAGAAATGGGACATCTGTCTCTTCCATTTGGACACCACAGTGAGAGAGAAGGCTCAGGCCAGGGACAGTTGGACAGGGCATGATGTGCAGACCCAGCTGTGTCCCGGCTGGGGCAGGGTGCCCCGTCTGGGTGGGCAATGGCTACCCCCAGATCCTAGGAGTGGTACCCTGAGTTTGGACCCTGTTTCTTCATCCTCACCCCACCAGCAGGTGTGCTTCACTGTGGAAGAAGAGGGTTTGATTTTATACATATATCATCACAAAATAGCAAAAGCAAAATCTACCCCGAATCCCCATGCCATGCTGCCCCCTGAGCTGTGGGCCTGCATCCTCGTAGAGGTTCCAGGTTCCTGTTGGTTGCCCTTTGTCTCTGAACAAATTATTGCCAGCCTTGTGAGCAGATGCACCCGATGTATTTTGAATGCTCCAGGAGGTTAGGCAGCTGTCCTTCAGGGTCACAGGCAGTGGGGGGACAGTATAAGGTCTGGGTACCACCCTTCCCTCTCTGACCTGTTTTTTCAAATCTGTAAAATGGGCAATAAGACTAGCTAGCTTTTAGAGCCCACTGTATCTCTGAGATTCTCGTCTAAACAATCAGCCATCTACTGGGAATGGGCCCCAGGCAAGGATTGCAGTATTCACCTGGACCAGGAACAGGTAGGAAATCATGCTGAGTAAGGAGGGGCCGAAGGGCCTTGGGAACGGTTGGGCTGGAGAGGAGCAGAGTTATCTGACTCCGTGTCTCTAGAAAGGGGTTGTTTTTGTTCTGTGCAATCCTAAGGGACAGAACCCACCCAGGGGAGGCCGAGTGTTCCTTGGGATGAAGAAATCTCTCATCCTCTGTCATGACTGTCCTGTCACGCGGTGTCAAGAGAGAGACTCTAGCCCTGGGGGAAATGGGACTCCAAGTCAAAGATGCTGAGCCTGTCAGGGAAACAGTGAGGGGTCAGAATGTGGGAATCGGGGTTCAGGGGCTCTCTGGCGGTCCCCAGCACGACAGACTTCATGACTTCCCACCGTGCCTGAGGCCAGGCCACGTTCTCTGTCTCAGTGGGCAGCTCCGTGACCCTCCTTGACATATCCGGGGGCCTGCAGTGATTCCTTCTCTAACCCACACCCCTCCTTGAACCGGCTTCTCTAGGGCATAGGGCCAGAGAGCTGGAGCCGGGGCCCAAGCCTTGAAGTACCCTCAAGTCCATTATCACCCACCTCCTTCATCTGACCCTCTCCCTTCCCAGAAGGAAAGCTACAAGAGGCTTCTTTGTAATTCTGTGAGTACCCTTGATCCACTCAAGGCCACTTCAGAGTGAAAGCAAGGAGTGCTTCGTCATCGTAAGTTCCTACTTGGGCCCAGTGACCATGGCTGCCTCTGGAAGAGCCCTGAGCTGGGAGCAGGGGACCTGGGCGTCTTCCAGCTTTGCCACTGATCTGTTGTTTGGCCTGGACTCCTTCATGTATCTTTAGGGAAACTCACAAAGTACTAGAGCTGGGAGGAAACTTGGAGATCTGCAGGTCAAACCTCCCCATCCGGCTGATGAGAAAACACAGACAGGTGGCCTTAGCACAGTGCCTGCACCATTTGGGGACCCAGTATGCTTTACAAACCTGAATGGGGAAATGGGCCTGCCAATATATGCCCCCCTGCACGTGAGCCAGAACAAGACACCCAATAAAGCTTCCGACCAGAAAACATTCAGCCTTGCGCAGGAGAAGGGCTCTGGTTACGGAGGTTGTCAGGACTCCGGACTGCAGGAGGAACAGTGGAGTCGGTGTGGTGAGGGGAGACCTCCGTTCTAGCCTGACTTGACCACCTGCTCTGTGCTCCAAGGCACAGAACCTCTCTGGGCCTCTGCTTCCTAATCTGAGAAATGGGTGGACGTGATTTTCAGTCTGCCCCACAGGTCAGGGGTAAGGTTGAGGTGAGATGCCCTTGTATGTGAAAGGGCTTTGGAAACTACACAGGTGTGAGCTGGTTACTGGGGTGAAGACCTCTGAAAGGGGGACCCCATGCTGTTTGTCAACTGCTTTGAGCCCTCCTGGGTTAACCTTTGCCCCATTTGTAAAACCACCAGCACTGGGGGGTGGAGGGGGAGGCCTGTGGGCTCTGATGGACACAGAATTCCAGGTTTATTCCCATTAGTTGGGCGTTTGTTCTTGGGATAGAATGAGGAGACTTCCATGTGGGTAATGTTAGTATTTCCATGCCACCCCCATGGGAATCCTTCAAGAATCTGGGACAACCCTCAAGTGGGCTGTGTGCCCATCTTTCTCCTTTTCCTGAACTCAATGTCCTGGGATGTGTCTGTGCTTGGCCATGTGTGTCTTGTCTTATGTCTGTCTTCTGTAGCTTTGCGCCCGTGAGGGCTGGAGTGGGGACGCCCCTGGCATCCCAGACGTGGTCCAGGCTCGCTGTGGGAGCCGGGCCCACCTGGGTCTCATCTTCCACAATAAAGATAAGCCCCACAGACCTCACTGCTACTGCTGTGCTCACAACCTTGTCCGGGATTTTAAGAACGTCAAACTGCTATAGATGATTCAATAAATGTCTTATCATTTTTTGCTGGTGGCTGTAACTTGGCAGAAGTGGAGGGCAGGGAGGAGAGGAGGTGGAAGGGGAGGAAATCTGATCCCCCAGAGTAATCCAGTCTACAAGGTCCTGTGGCCTTTTCGAGTCCAAGGGAAAGGTATGAGAATGGGCCTGAGTGACCTTAGAATGGACTTGGAAGAGTAAAGTCCTGACCTCAAAAGGACCTGCAAGGATCATGCAGCCTGAGTGGAATCGAGGTCACTTGGATGTTTTGGGTTCCTAGAAATGGAAGCAGCTCACCTCATAGTCTTTGTTGCTTCATGGCCTTTATATTGTTTTCTGAGAGTGGCCACCGGCTATCCCCAAAGCTTGCCTGCAGTGAGCATTTCATTCCACAGGTAACCACAGGCTGCCAGAGTCCCATCCCCTAATTCTTCTGGACATTCCGAGTCATCAGCCCCTGCCAGACCAGATAACCAATTCCAGGTAACCCCCATTTCCTTGAGGTTCTATTGATTTTTTTCACAACTTCCAATACCCATATTTATATTAGAATTTTTAGTTGCTAGCTACAGAAGATAATTTTGGCTGATGAATCAGAAAATAAGTTTAGAAAAGAAGAGATTGGGCAGCTCATAGAATTCTTTTGAGGCTGGAGGAACCAGAAAAGGGGTCTCAAGCCTTATGATGTCATGGAACTGACACAAAGCTGCTGCCTGCTGCTGCTGCCAGCCCAGGGATGCCTCTTCTGTGCCAGAGACCCAACCTCACAATTAACCATTTTTGAAAGCAAATAGCTTTGCTGTCTTTGTCACCAGCAAGCCCAATTCCACATGCAGCCCCTTTCTTCCACTTGCTCACTTCTGAATCAAAGTCTCACATGAGTCCATCAGATTGACTGCGTTCTAACTGCAATGAGGCTGGAAATTGGACTTTTCTGGATTCTACCTTGGGGAGGTCAGGCTCATACATCTGGAGAATTTCTAGATTTAACATTGGTGTCGTTAAACAGTCCTGAAATAAATGCCTACCACTGCAGGCCTGAGGTCCACAGCAGTTGCAGAGCCAGCTCCCTTCAGTGTTCAGGTGGGCCACTCTGAGGAAGTCAAGTCAATGGAAAGATGAATCCCAGCCCAACTGCACGTGATCCCTACAAGCAGCTAGACCACTCGCCGAAAGCTCCTAGGTATCCGGTGTGGGTGTTCCCCAGCTGGGAGGCTGCCTGAGGTCACCCCTGCTCTCTCCTCTCCAGGTCCACCTCCTCTTCCACTCCTAAGGGAAATTATCAGGCTATGTCATAAGACTTAACCTAGCAGATATCTTGAGCTGCTTCCAAAATGGAACCTACCCTCGAAGGGTGAAAATTAGGCTCCTTGTGTGTCAGACTATGCTGACCGCTCACAAAGATGACTTCCCTAGTGCTTAGAAAAATATTCTTAACTGGTGTGACCATGATAAATTGAGGTTCTATATGCTTCATTCGCAGAGAGAGGTCACACTCAACAAGCAAAGATAAAGAACCAAAGGTAAATGGAAAGCCTTGAATTCCATCCCAGTCTTGAATTTCTTGGCAACTGTGAAGATCAACCAAAGACTTAGTCCAGATGAGCACTTATTAAATCCTGTTTCCTCTATCCATTCCTCCCAATTCATCAACTATTCCAGCTCTCTTTTGTCCCAGACCCCATGAAAGAATGCCTTCAACCCTGGTTATTTCTGATGATGTTCTTTCCTCCGGGTAGTGTGAGCAGTTCCTCTTGGGTACCCAGTGGTTCTCAGGCTTTAGCATGCATCAGAATCATCTGAGGGCTTGGTAAAATACAGATTGCTGGGCCCACCCCCAGAATTTCTGATCCAGGTCTGAGGTAGGGCATGATAATTTGCAGTTCTAAGAAGTTTCTAGGTGTTGCTGCTCCTGACCTGCAGACAGTGCTTTAGGAACCATTGTTCTAGACGTTCTACCCAAGGGCACTGGCTGGGCATCACAGTCCCTTTTTGGGAACCTTGGGGCTTGACAGTGATTAACTTCCCAGCATAGGGAGGACAAGCAGGGACATCAACAACATGAACTTTCATTGACTTTTCTTCCCAGGCCACTGTGTAGGGGCAGGAAGCAGAAAGTTCCAAGAGAAAATCAACCCATGGATGTCATTTATTTTCAATCAAAGTAAGTATTAGACCATCTCTGAATCAACTAGGATCAAGTTCAGTGGGCTATAAAAGAACAACCCCAGTGAAAAGTGACTTAAAGAAGGTAGAAGTTAATTTTTCTCACATTAAAGAAGTCCAGAGGTAGGCACTCCAGAATTGGTATGGTGGCTGTATGGTCTCTCCAAGGACTCAAGCTTCTCCGTTTCTGCTCCTCCATCCTTAGCGTGTGACTTCCACTCTCAAGGTCACCTCATGGTCCAAGAATGGCTCCCAGAGGTCTGGATGTCACCAGACTCAGGGGAAAGTGAGAGAAGGCAAAAGGTCCCTCCTTCTAGTTTTTTAATTTTCTTTTTAGAAGAAGCCTCAGATCTGCTTACATCTCATTGGCCAACAGTTAATCACAAGGCTACACTTCAAGGCAGGTGATGTTATGCACCCCTAGTAAAAATAGAAGAGAGAATGGATACTGGCTGGCAAACAGTAGTTTGTGCCATAGTCTCAAAACCCCAGATCTTTCAGGGTTTAGGTGATGGTCACTGAGCTCATCCACACCTGTGAAAACCCAGAGGCTAACTGATCCTACTGATGTCCCACTCTACACCTGGAAACAAACTGGGGATGCAGTCTCCAACCTGGACCGAAGAATAACTTGAGATGGTCCCCAGTCAGAATTGAGGGAGCTGCTTATGTCCACCCACAGGAACCTAATCTGGTGTGAGGTGTGAGGGCGTGTTTGCCTCACTTCTGGTTTCCTACATCTTTCTTGCTCTCTCATGACTGCATTTCCTGAGTGGATTCTGCTCCCTCGCAGCTGCTACATTATTTAATCTCTTTTTAATTTGGGGGATCATCAGAGCGGTGACGTAGTTCACTTTTTTTTTTTTTTTTGGTCTTTTAATTTTTGTCAGTTGTCCTCAAGTGAACCCAACTTAGGTGCTTCTGAGCCTCCCAACTATCTTAGACTGCCCCCTGGTGGATGCCTGTCACAGCCATTCTTCTGATCTGATCATAGAGATGGCTTTTTTCCCTGTCCTGGATGCAAGATTAAGGATTCCACGTGTGAAACTCAGCCACCAAGACCTCTTCTAACTTTTAAGATGTGGTATTGTATATGTTCACATGGAGATAGTTTTTCTTGGCCTCTTGAAATTGTCATTTCCTCGATTTCTATAAAGGACAGGCTTGGGGTGTAAATCCTTTTAGAAGGAAGATGGTGGCAATAGGGTTTGTACCTTTCATTTATTTATTCAACAGATACTTGTTGAGCATCTGACTCTTCATTTAACAATTATCTCTTGAGTGCCTACTATGTGCCAGAAACTGTTCTGTCACTGGTGAGCACTGGTGATAAGGGCCCTGCTCTCAGGAGCTTACATTCCAAGTACAGAAGAAAAGAAATGAGCTTGTTTCAGATAGAGGAAAATGTTATGAAGAAAATAAAGCAGTTAGGACCCACCCGAATCCAGTATGACCTCATGTTAGCTTATTACATCTTCAAAACCCCTATTTCCAAATAAGGTCACATTGATAGGTACCTAGAGTTAGGACTTCAGTGTGTCTTTTTGGGGGTGGGGACACAATTCAATGCACAACAAAGGGAGAGAAAGTCTGAAGCTTCACTGGCTGAGCTGGCACACTGCTTTGACTTGGATAATTTGGAAGAGGTGGGGGTCAGTGATGGATATGTGGGGCAAGGGAGGGTGACAGCTTCCTCTCACCCACAGTCACCTCCTGGCACCACCAATGTGTTTTGGTAAAAAAGCAAACAAAAACTCACCCTGGCCCTGGTTTGGTCCTTTTTTGAGCATTTCTCACAGAAATTAACTGGCTCCTAATATTCCATTGCCTGCTAGATCATAAGCTGCACAGCAGAATCCAAATCCTTAGCGGGCTCAGTCTTAGCCAGCGAAGCCGGATGAAATTCATTCAAGCAGGCTGAACACTGACCTCCTTTCACTCTGCAAACAACCCCAACTTTCAAAGAAACTGAGTGCCCATTTCAAAGCAGAAACAAAAGCAAACCAAAACCATCTTCCGATAGCCATCTACACTCGTGAATGCCAGAAGACTTGTATAAAACCATCACTTACATCTATTCCAATTCACATAGACTCTTATAGGGGTCTGGGAGCGAAGCCTCAGCTTTAGTTGGCTTATCCCCAGCCAGCTCAACGGGAAGCATCTTTGTTCTGGCACTCAGGGCTTTCTCCCAGGCCACCCCGCTCAGTCACTCTCCTCTCTCTTTGCCTTCCAGATAGCCCCTACCCCAGTCAATTATATTTTCACTGCCTTTCCTCCCTCACCCCAAGTCCCTCCTCTCTGCCCTTGATCTAGACTTGGGCATGGCTTGGCAGTCAGTGTTTTCCTTGAGTTGATATTCTTTTGGAGCTCACATCTTTTGAATTTCCCTGATACTTGGGAATTGTCTGTGGTTTTCTCCTCAACCCCCTTTTCTTTAGACACTCCTTCCATGAGCAGAAGCATCTATTCCTATGCATTAAACATGATCTCAGTTGGTAATCCTGACTCTTCCTCTCCAGGGACAATCTACTGGCACAGGCAGGGGCCGGTGCAGTAAGTACCATGAAGAGAGCTGAGTGAACTTGGCTCCAGCACCACAGACAGTTCCAAGGCACTGTACCTGTTTGAGAGCAGATTGTGGCCAATTTATCTGATGTGAACAAAGGCAGATCTAGGTTTTATGGGGCCTGAAACATAATTTTGGGGGAGGTCCTCTTTAATAAAAAATGAAAAATTTAAAATTCAAAATTAGGTGTAAAAATGAATTTTTTAGAATGAAAAAAGTTGGTAACTATCAAATATTACAAAATCCAGAAAAATAACATTTGTATTAATTATGATAGTTTTAACCTACTATTTGGTGGAATATTTTTTGATTCTGTCTTTATTGGGCAACAATTTTTATATCATTTTCTAGACAGATAATGGAAATGGAATTCAGTCACATGATCAAAATATGTGTTTTATTATTGATAGTTTGGACTCAGCACCAATGAGAACAGAATCCTCCACTTAAAGTTTTACATATTTGATGACTGGAAGGTTTCTTTCACAGCTTACTGCCTGGTTCCACACATGCCAAGCTTTGTTTCTCCACCATTACTCACAGTGCCGGACACTGTAGGACATTTCATGTTATGATATGATCTCTGGCCCTCTGCCTTTGTATGTCATACTGAGTAGAATATAGGGTAGTGATAATCTAACTGTATACTGAAGCAATAGTACACTACTTAATCATAACCCAAACTAAATCTATCTCCAACATAAATTCCTCTTAGCTGGATCTCCAAAATGCTCATGGTCTGTTCAACAGTACCATGCATGTGAGATGGTGTTCAGTTTTCAGTCTCTTGTAGCATATTGTGTCTTGACTGTTAGAGCTGTCTGCTCTAGCTGGGGGAGAGGTTTGGCAAGTAAACTTCCAGGAGAATTTGCTCTTAAGCTTGAGTATGAATGAGGGAAAAAAATAAAAAACAAGAAGAGAGACATGAAAAAAAAAACCATTAGAAGCAGAGAAATTATAGTGAAGACTTTTTCACTTTCTTCTGAAAAGCTTTCCAAGAGCCCAAATCTGATTAAATTCCTCTCAGGTGTTTTCTCATAAAATTCTGTACTGAAGGCACACTGAGTTTTAAGCATTCATAAAAGAAATATTAATGGCACCTCTGTTAGGTTTTACGTTCTTTAGATACCTGGCAGTAAAACTATGAGTTAAGGATAAGAATTTTTTTTTTTTCTTACAGGGAATACATTCTAATCAAGAAAGCAGAAAATACATAGGCAAACACATATGTCCCTAAACTGTTCCTGACTTATGCAGTTTAGGGCAGAAACCAGCGGCCGGCTGGGAGGAGTGGTACCTGTTAAGGAGCACCCCTCACCCCAGGCTCCGCAGGGCAGGCAGCTGTGCTTGAAGGGACCACAGTGGCCTCCCCACAGGAGAGTCCAGGGCTCATCCAGACCGCCCAGGGGTTTGAGACCTAAAAGTCACCTGGTGGAAGCATTTAAATTACACTACAATCGTTGTAATTCTTTTTGGTAATTCTGTATCCTTTTTTAATATAAACAAAGCAAAAAAAAAAAAAAAAAAAAAGTCACCTGGTGGTGGCAGGATGGGCAACTGGCGCGAAAGGGAGTTTGTCACTTTGCAGTCCTTACTAACCCTGGTTATTAGGGGCAGATCCTAGCACCTTTAGGAACCACGAGCCTCTCTCACCAAAATCCAGGCCTCGTCCCAGCCTGCCCCAGGGTTCCAGAGCTGAGTCCAGGCCGCAAAAAGGGCTGGGCGGAAAGAACTGGCAGCTGGCTGAGGGAAGGGGCTCAGTTGGGAGTCTCTTCTCCCTCCAGAATGGGTTGGGTCAGGCCCAGTGTTGGTAGAAACCATGGAGAGTTCTCTCATGAGAGTCCAGTCTGCATCCCTGCCTCTTGAAGGAAGGAGAGGGCACTGCCAGGTGTGCGAACCAGGCCCTGGAAACAGTGGGGATGGTGGTGGAAAGGCTCTGCTGGAAAAGGAACCCATCCTTTTTCAGTCCTTATTTGCCCCCAGGAAGGAACTTTGCCGGAAAGCAGTCCTTTCGCTGAAGTGAAAGGGATGCAGGGGAAGGGATGAGTTGAAGATGGAATGGGTTTTATCTTTAGGCACGTTTAAGGGAATGCTGCCTTATTTGGCCCACTCAAGCAATCAAAATGTCAGACCCAGCCCTGGCCCCAGAATGTCTGCATCCATTGCTTTGACTGGAACCCCAGGACTGGCCAAAGCCACATCCCTGAATGGAACCACACACTGAGGTTTGAGGAAAGGTCTAACTGGTCTGTGGACCTGCATGATGTCCAGGCTGCACCAAGCCTCCCAGTGACCCAAGGCCTGAGGCTGGGCCCTGGCCTGCAGGCAGACAACAGGGAAGCACACAGAGGGCAGAAGACAGGCCTCGTGGGCTCTGCAGACGGCCTGCTGAGTGGTCCTGCCTTGTCATTCATTTGCATCACCAGCAGAGAAAAACTGAAAACAGGTCCTGACACAACCAGTCACTTAACCTGAAGCAGGTGAGGCAGCAGCAAATATAAAAAGCCTGGGAACCAAGAGCCAATTCTTCCCTCCAACCGAAATGTCTATGGGCAAGGTCTCCCATCTTAATTTGTCTTGGCAAAAAATCGGTGCATGGGTCTGCACTGCCCTCTGTCGGTCACTTGGTTATCAACACCGGCAGCCCCGGCACTAACCTGGAAATCGCAGGAGCTCTCCCTAGAATGGAGTGTTCTGCTAACCGGGCTTGTTTCCATACAGTGACTCATAAATGAGATAATGAGGGATAAGAGCAAGTTAAAATATTAAATATAATTAACATCGGGTGGAAAAACTTATATCTTAAATCGCCTGTGTAAAGAATGTGGCCTAGAGAAGATTTTGCCGTGGGTTTAATCCTCCGCATTTCCTGTTGATGAAGCACGCGCTTACATTGTTTTCCTGATCATACAGAAAATTTATTTCTGAAGGTCACATAAATATAAGAAACATATGTTTGGTGTCATTTAGGAAGTGAATATGTGTCTAAGAATATTCACACTTAATTGTAAACATGAGTGTTCGCATTTATCCGTTCATTCCTTCCTCAGTTTTTCAATGAGATGTTTGCCATGTCGTCTCTCCCATGCTTTGGGGGACACGAAGGTGAAAGAGATAAGGATGCTGGTCTCAAGGAGCTTGTTTGTAGGGGAGTTGATAAATACGCTGAAAGAAGGCAAACAGAGAGATGTGCCCAGATGCTGTTGGTGGCCGCCCAGGGCTCCCTCGCCGGTCCAGTTGCTGCAGGTGTGGGCTGCTAACGGCATCCACCTGCCCCTTCTCCAGACGCTTGCTGCGGGATGCCTGAGGGGTAACACTACATCCTCTCCACACTTCCCATCCGGGGTTGCCTGTGGCCAGAGACTGACTGATGTGGGCCCCGCCCCCTGCCCTCCGGGTGGGACCGCCTCTGTGGTGCCCTGTACATTCCAGAGCCCCCTGCAGGGTTGGGAAGAGGCTGATTCTGCTGAAACGACATTTTTGCCTACTCCTTCCCCTGCCCCTCCCTGCTTTCCTCACGCCTCTACAGTTTCTCCCAAGGGCAGCCCCTCCATAAATTCCTTGCTCAAGAATCTCCATTTCAGGCTCTACTTCTTGGGAATCCAGACAAAAACATGTGCTATCAAAGAGGCCCAGGAAAGATGATGTCTAGTTTCAGGATCAGGGAAAATGTGCCTTGAAGGTTAGTTTAGATTTGAGCACATTAGAAAATATTCATTCATTCTACAGACACCTATTGACAAGTGCCTTCTATGATCCTGCCACTCTTCCAGGCCTCAGGGACACAGCAGCAAATATGACAGTCTTGTTTTCACGGGCACTTACATTCTGGTGGAGAAGGAAAGAAATAAGAAAACAAATAATGGACGATTAGATGAATTCAGATAAGTTCTATAGTGAAAATAAAGCATGGTAACTGGTTAATGTCACCAGTTCTCTTTTCCTACCATTCTACAAACACTTACCCATGGGAACAGGTAGTTCAGTCCAACCTTTCTCCCAATGGTTATAATTCTTTACATCCAATGGTTCAGATTTCAGTCAGTGTCAATTTCCACTGAGTTCCTGTTGTGGATGGTTATTTTAAACCAGAGCATTGACCCCAAACATGTTTCAAACACTTCCAAAGCCTGAATTTGGGATCTTGGAACATTCTTTAGGCTTTCCACAGTTCAAGCATTGAAGAGTTTCATTTAGTCTGGATTCAGAGCACAGTCCCTCTAGAGGACTGGGAATGCTGTAAACTGGTAGAAGGCAAGTCGCTGCCATTGCTGGCAGTGAGTACTTATGGCTGCCTGACAGATGGTTCTGGGGACAAGGAGAAGTTGGCTCCCCTGGGAGTTCAGGCTTGACTTGTCCTGCACCGCTATCAGTCCCGTTCTCCATGCCAGTATCCCGGAACCACACTGTCCTTTGATCCAATGTGCCTTCCCAAGGTAACCCCTCTTCTTTCTGGTCTGTGAGGTCTCCCAGGCAGAGTGTTCTATTCATCTTCCTGTGCCCCAAGGGCACAAACAAATCGTGTTGCATGAGAATTAACCAGTGACATTTGTGTTAATAAGTGAATTCCAGGTCCTTTTTTAATCCCTACTTACCTGCCTTACTCATGGTCCCCAATGACCAGGCCATAGTCCTCTCTCCATTCGACAAGCCTGATGCCGTTTCCAGCCACTGTGCCTTTGCTCAGCCTGCTCTCCTGCTCGGTGGCTGCCTGGGTAATTGAAAGAAACCCCTGGGCTTTTGGGGTAGCCAAGCCTGCACTGGAATCCCAAAATGTGTGACTTAGGGCAAATGGCTTCTGCATAGAAACTTTGTACACAGTGTCCACTCCTGCCTGTACATAGTAGGCACTCAATGTATGTCATCCTCCAGTTCTCCCATCTTCCCGATCTGCTTTTGAAATGTCCTCTATTTTCATAACCAAACAGCATCTACCTTTCAAATCTCACCTCCTCCGCAAAGGCTCCCATGATCACTGTGATGCAGACTGACCTTAGAACCAGTTATTGTTCTCTAGTTTGTATGGGATAGGATCTTCCTAACGCAGCAGCAAACAATCCTATGAAATTCTACCTTCCTTTTACATAACACTTTGGATTGTCGTTAGGGCTTTGCTGAATATTCTGATCCTTCTCTTTCTTGGGATGGCATTCACCCAAGGTCCTTGAAGTCAGGCATAGGCATGTGACGTGCACTGGCCAACGAACTGTGGCAGAAGTGAGCTGGACCACTTTGCCACTGAAGCATTAAAGAGCCGTGTAAGATTTGTCACGTTCTTGTTCCCTCTGCTGGAGCGAAGAACAGTATGGATCTGCAAATTACATTGGAAATAAACTTTGGCTGTTTGAAGTCACAGGGATTAACCCAGGGTTGTTAATTTCTGCCACAGAATATAGCTCATTATGACTGAAGCACCCATTTTAGTCTCCTAAAATGAAATTCATAGTATACATGTGTGTGTTTGTGTCTATATGTATATACCTATATACATATACATATATATAATATGCATATATATTTACTTAATTTTAAAAAGTGATATAATGGTCTAACTGCAATACGAAGGAGAAAGAAAGGGGCATTAAATTGTAATGATATATATTCAGTAGTAAATGCTCTCAGCTGACAACACTAGCAGACCTAAAGAGGGAGATGCTTGTCCCTATACATCTTAGCACTAGGAATACAGCAGCTGCAAATGCAGACTCTTAGAGCTATGCCAGTGACTCAAACATAACTGGCAGTGCTGTTGTCACTGACATGAATATCTAAAAATAGGAACAAATCTCAGTAAAGTTTTTCATGAAAATTTAATCCTCCCTTGATTAACAAAGCAGTTGGCTTCCTGGGAAAATGCAATGTATTTTGAAACTGCGCTCCAAATACTTTGTGTTTAAGTATAAACAGGAGTTGTGTTCCTGGTCCAGGTTTAAATGTAACCTACAATTGGCCCAGGTTTTAAGTAAAAACCTACATGTTTTTTTGCCTACATAACAGAAGGCAAAAGGTCTGTTAAGATGTTGGAAAGTCGTGCAGAATGTGGGACAATTCTTTATAGTGTGCACCTGCCCTGTGTATTGCAGGATGTCTACTGTCCCTGGCCCCTGCCCAGTAAATGCCAGTTGCACCCCAACTCCAATTGCTGCGATGATCAAACCCCCTCCCCGCCATCTAAAATTTCCAAAGTGGCCCACAGAGGCTGGTTTTACCCTCCTTAAGAGGCACCAAAGTGTTTCTGAAGAAGGATGCTTCTTCATACTTCTTCAGAACCCCTAACACCACCCAACACTGGCTTGGTTAAAAGTGGCTTTCTTTTAAAAATCTGTTGAGCTGATTTTTTAAAGTTGATTCTGTTAAGCTGATTTGTTCTTATTAGCACATGTTGGATGGTTGCTCCTATAGCCTGACTCTCCAGGATTCTATCTCTGATGTTGGCACTAGGACCTGTGATTTAGAGCAGCACAGTGGCGCCCAAAGGGCTAGATATGCAGATACCCTCCAGGCCAGCACCTTCAAATTTCATGGATGTTTTCTGAGCATCCCTAACTTTTCCTCATTTGGTTGTTAGAGCTCATTACACAAGTTCTTTCCCATGATGATCTCTGGGGTTTCCACCCCATCTCAGCCTTCCCATTAGTCCCAGTTTCAGATGGCCAGACTTGGTTCAGGAGATGGTGGTGTTTGGGCTGGGCTGGCTCAGCTGAGACTAGCTGTCCGTGGGGAACAGGAGCACATTGCAGGCAGCTCATGTTCTTAGCTGCTTCTGGAAAGCATGGTGCTCCCAGATCCTTGTGGCCCTCTGTGCCCTCTTTCTCCTCCAACCCATCATTCACCATACCTGGCCAAGCTCAAGCTTCACACTGGAGGGATTTCCTTTATACCTTGTTTTCCACGGCTACACTTGAAAGCAAGATTCAGGAGGATTTCCCTCTACCAGGTACTGCTGTGCTTCAGCAGCTCATTTCCTGTTGGCATTGTTTTGAGAACTAGGGGATGCTCTTGGGGATAGATATTCCCTGACCCCCATTTGCTAGTTTGGGGATTCTCTAAAAGGTTGATTGAAAACCTGATTCTTGGAAAATCTGTGTTCTGCTCTCCAGCTTCACAAATCATGCTGTATTGTGGCCTTTACATCGGCATCCTAACGTTACAGTTCCTGTCTCTCAGCAACAAGCTCTTGCTCTATCCTAGGCGTCGGCTAGGTGGTGACTTTCTTGACCTCTGCTTCTGAAGGTTAGACTTGTGTTTTGTGGGTGGAGGGTACAACTCATCTGTTCCCTGATGGTGTCTCTCCAGACACCATTTCCAGCTGGCACTCCACAATGGCAACAGACATTATCTCTGGCAGACAGCAGGGGTGGGAACGGACTGAAGATATCATCTCCCCCCATTTCTTTGATTCCTCTCTGGCCCAAATCTTATTTCCTGCCATGTTTTCACTTTGTGACTCTGTTCATACAGGCTTTAGTACACCACACACGTTTTGTTTTTGCAGTTCTGCAAGATGTTTGATTCTCTGATTCTTGAGTTCCTAGACCTTCGTCTTTTAATTAAAATTTTTAGTAATTTAATTTAATTTTTTATTAAGATAACATGTAACATCAAGTTTCATGTGTAGAACATTATGATTTGACTTCTGAATACAATACAGCATGGTCACCACCAAAAGTCTAGTTTCCATCCATCACTTTAAAGTCGACCCATTTCACACTCCCCCTGCCACTTCCCCTCAGGTAACCACCAATCTGTTTTCTGTACCTATATGTTTGTTTTTGTTTTGTTTTGTTTGTTCGGTTATTTATCTATTTTTAGAATATTCCACATATGAGTGATATCATACCGTATTTGTTCTAGACCTTCTTAACAAGGCTGAATCCTGTTTCTATTCTCATTTCAGACAGGCCAGCTTGAACCAAACCATATCACTTTCATAAAGAAACTTACTAGAGTAAAAAGAAATAAGAGAGGTTAACCTATAGTATCTAGGGATGTACGTTGGTGTAATAAAGCTTTAAAGAAACCCAGGAAGGGATTACTATAAAGGTCAAGATAGTCATTAATTTGGGGGGCTGGGACAGGATTGGGATTGTTATACCACATGGATGGGCTTCTGAAATGGTTTAGGAAAACTCCATTGATTTGGGTCCTGGCTACAGGGTATTTACCTTATCATAATTTATTAAAGCTATACATTTTTGGGGTATAGTTTCTATATCTGTATTTATCTTACAATAAAAGTTCTATTAAACAATCCAATTAAAATGCAGAGATTGTCAGGCTGGATTAAAAAACGTGATCCAGCTGTATTCTACTTACGGGGAAACACACTTTAGATCCTAAGAAACAAATAGATTGAAAGTAAAAGGCTGAAGAAAAATGTCATACAAACAGCAACCACAAGGATTCTGGAGTGGCTATACTGATATTTGACAAAACAGACATAAGGAGGGACATTTTATAATTATAAAAGAGTCAATCAATCAGGAATATATAATAACGATAAACATATGTGCACCTAATAACAGAATATCAAAGTACATGAAACAAAATTGATAGAATGCAGGGAGTAATAGACAATTCAATAGTAATAGTTGGAGACTACAATACCCCACTTTATTTTTATTTTATTTTATTAAAATTTTTTTGCTTTTTTGTTCTTGTTCTTTAACTGAAGTATAGTTGATGTACAATATTACATGTTATAGGTGTACAACACAGTGATTCACAAATTTTAAAAGTTATGCTCCTTTAGAGTTATTATAAGATATTGACTATATTCTCTGTGTCGTACAATATATCCTTGTAACTTATTTTATACATGATAGTTTGTACCTCTTAATCCCCTACCCCTCCCCTTTCCCCCTGGTAACCACTAATTTGTTCTCTATATCTGTGTCTGTTTCTTTTTTGGTTATATTCACTAATCTGTTGTATTTTTTAGATGCCACATATAAGTGATATCATACAGTATTTGTCTCTCTCTGTCTGATTTATTTCACCAAGCATAATACCCTCCAAGTCCATCCATCCACGTTGTTGCAAATGACAAAATTTTATTTTTTTTATGGCTGAGTAGTACTCCATTGTGTGTGTGTGTGTGTGTGTGTGTGTGTGTGTATCACATCTTCTTTATCCATTCATCTGTTGATGGACTCTTAGGTTGCTTCCATACCTTGGCATTGTAAATAATGCTACTATGGACATTGGGGTGCATGTATCTTTTCATGTATTAGTTTTATTTTTGTCATTCTAGTGTGTGTAGTGATATCCACTTTAGTTTTAATCTGCATTTCCCTAATGAACTATTATGATGAACAGCTTTTCCAGTATTTATTTGCTACTCATATCTTTCCTTTGGTTAAATGTCTGTTTATATCCTTTTTTCTAGAAATTGGGTTGTTTGTTTTCTTACTATTGATTTGTGAGAGTTTTAAAATATATATATATATTCTTTATACAAGTCCTTCATCAGATAAGTGATTTACGAATATTTTCGCTGGTCTGTAGCTTGTCCTTATTTTCTTAGTAGTATCAATTTTTAAAATTTTTAAAATTTTAAATTTAAAATTTTTCTATTGGGGTATAGTTGTTTTACAATGTTGTGTTAGTTTCTACTGTACAACGAAGTAGAGTTCCCTGTGCTATACAGCAGGTTCTCATTAGTTATCTGTTTTATACATATTAGTATATATATGTCAATCGCAATCTCCCAATTCATCCCAACCACACCCCTGCTTTCCCCCGTTGGTGTCCATACGTTTGTTCTCTACATCTGTGTCTCTACTTCTGCCTTGCAAACCGGTTCATCTGTACCATTTTTCTAGCTTCCACATATATGCGTTAATATATGATATTTGTTTTTCTCTTTCTGACTTACTTCACTCTGTATGACAGTCTCTGGGTCCATCCACATCTCTACAAATGACCCAATTTCGTTCCTTTATATGGCTGAGTAATATTTCATTGTATACATGTACCACATCTTCTTTATCCATTCCTCTGTTGATAGACATTTAGGTTGCTTCCATGACCTGGCTATTGTAAATAGTGCTGCAATGAACATTGGGGTGCATGTGTCTTTTTGAATTACGGTTTTCTCTGGGTATATGCCCAGTAGTGGGATTGCTGGGTCATCTGGTAATTCTATTTTTAGTTTTCTAAGGAACCTCCATACCGTTCTCCATAGTGGCTGTATCAATTTACATTCCCACCAACAGTGCAAGAGGGTTCCCTTTTCTCCACACCCTCTCCAGCATTTGTTGTTTGTAGATTTTCTGATGATGCCCATTCTAAATGGTGTGAGGTGATACCTCATTGTAGTTTTGATTTGCATTTCTCTAATAATTAGTGATGTTGAGCAGCTTTTCATGTGCCTCTTTGCCATCAGTATGTCTTCTTTGGAGAAATGTCTATTTAGGTTTTTTGCCCATTTTTTGATTGGGTTGTTTGTTTTTTTGATATTTAGCTGCATGAGCTGTTTATATATTTTGGAGATTAATCCTTTGTCTGTTGATTCATTTGCAAATATTTTCTCCCATTCTGAGGGTTGTCTTTTTGTCTTGTTTATAGTTTCCTTTGCTGTGCAAAAGCTTTTAAGTTTCATTAGGTCCCATTTGTTTATTTTTGTTTTTATTTCCATTACTCTAGAAGGTGGGTCAAAAAGATCTTGCTGTGATTTATGTCAAAGAGTGTTCTTCCTGCGTTTTCCTCTAAGAGTTTTATAGTGTCCGGTCTTACATTTAGGCCTTTAATCCATTTTGAGTTTATTTTTGTGTGTGGTGTAAGGGAGTGTTCTAATTTCATTCTTTTGCATGTAGCTGTCCAGTTTTCCCAGCACCACTTATTGAAGAGACTGTCTTTTCTCCATTGTATATCCTTGCCTCCTTTGTCATAGATTAGTCAACCATAGGTGTGTGGGTTTATGTCTGGGCTTTCTATCCTGTTCCATTGATCTGTATTTCTGTTTTTGTGCCAGTACCAAATTGTCTTGATTACTGTAGCTGTGTAGTATAGTCTGAAGTCAGGGAGTCTGATTCCTCCAGCTCTGTTCTTTTTTCTCAAGATTGCTTTGGCTATTCGGGTTCTTTTGTGTCTCCATACAAATTTTAAGATTTTTTATTCTAGTTCTGTAAAAAAATGCCATTGGTAAATTGAATCTGTAGATTGCTTTGGGTCTTAATAGTATCTTTAGAAGAACAATCACTTTAAATTTTTATAAAGTCCAGTTTATCAATTTTTAAATTTATTTCACTAATTTTGTTTTCAGAGGCATTTTTATGCAGTAGGAAGTAGGCAGATTTTGAAGAATTTTGAGCAGGGGAACAATATCTTGAAAGAGACATGAAAACAGAAATTGGTCTGATTGTAGACAATGATATAAATTGAAGTAGAAATAAATCTACAGTAAGGAAAATCAACTATTACATTAAATTAGGTATAAAATAAATAACAATTTAGGTACATGTGGGAACAACAGGAATTATAGTTTATTAAAAATTTGCCTCTCTCTGCTTAACCAGAATGTACTAATGATTACATAGGGTTACTTACAGCCAGTGTTGGATTACTCCAGAGGGAAATCAGGAGTCCTCAGACAGGCAACATGAGAAGGCCCAACTTCCTTCATACCATCTGACCTATTCCTCAAATGTCTTCTTTTTGGCATCATGATTTCTTATTCAGTAAGGAAATATAAATTTTCTAAGATGTAATTTAGCCATAATGCTTATAAGAGTTAGCTGTTACTATATCACAAATCACCCCAAAGGAGTTTTAAAACAATCACCACTTATTTAGCCCATGATTCTGAAGACTGGTGATTTGGGCTGTTATCAGCTGGGTAGTTTTCTGGTTTCTACTGGGCCCTCCCAGGTATCTGTGAATGGCTTTGCTCATCTTGGCTGGGCCCTGCCATGTGTCACCATGTCTTGCTGGGATGGTTGTCTCTACTCTGTGTGTTCTTGCAAGCTCCACCAGGCTGCCTGGATTTGTTTGCTTGGCAGCTGGTAGGGTTCCAAGAGATTGAGCTGAAGCACACAAAGCCTCGTGAGGCCCAGACTCAGAATTGGCAAGTGTCTTCCACTGTGTTTTGGGGGGTACAAAACACATCAAAGCCAGCCCAGACTCAAAGAATAAATATAGGGAGGGGAATAATTGTGACAATTTTTGCAAACAATCTATTTCAGTGTCTATCTGATGACCTGATATAAGGTCATTTTTGTGACATTCCTTGGGATGAAAAGCATCTTAGAGATCTTTTTTTTTTCTGGGAGTTGATGGTGAAAGAATTATTTTTAAGATAAACTTTTATTATGCTCATTATTGCAGGACCTGGGGCCCTTAAAAATGAACCAGAGTTACGATCTAATGTGGAAATCCCAACTCTTGTTATTTGCCTCCCACAAGGATAAGAAACAGCCACATTATTAAGTGCTGTACTTTGCTACAAATATTAACTAACAACAATTGACCCTCTCTGGGATTTTCCATTTAGTTATTTACTGGAAGCTGTTCCCGTAATTTTCAACAATACTGTTATGTATGAGATTATCCTTCTTTT
This sequence comes from Eschrichtius robustus, assembly GCF_028021215.1. Classification (NCBI taxonomy): domain Eukaryota; kingdom Metazoa; phylum Chordata; class Mammalia; order Artiodactyla; family Eschrichtiidae; genus Eschrichtius; species Eschrichtius robustus. The sequence goes on from NC_090831.1 coordinate 84,236,043, forward strand.
AGCTGTGCTGGGTTTTCAGTTGCATTAATCCAGCTTAATATCTCTTCCTGTTGCTTCTCTAATTAAAAGCTTGTTGGATATCCAAACAAGAAATACTATATCCAAGCACCAGTAATAAAGACTGCTAATAATCAGGAAGAAAACATCAGAAAGGGACAACATCAACCAGACATGAGAAATCAGCTGATCAGGCAAAGAAAAGGGACCAGGGGTCTGGGGAGGATTATAGGGCAATGATGTGGCTCTGAGAAGCCAGCCTCCCAGGAGTTGACGGAAGACTGCAGATGGAAGACCACCAATGGGCAGGCTGAATGTAGTTCAGGAACCCTGTTCCAAGCTGGGTGTATGAATCCTGGGTCCTAGAAGAACATCTCATGTCTGCCTTTCCAATCACTACCGCTCTCCTTTCCTGATTCCCTAACTGCCCCATTCCTCCCCTCTGGCTGCCTTTGACGGTCCTCAAAGCAGGTATCAGTTCCACTTCCACTACAGTAGTTATAAGAATCAGCCACTAGATAGCACCAGCTGTTCAGACTAAAGTGCTTTATTGAGCCAGCTCTGTCGGTCCTTCCTCCCAGAGCGAGGGCAGGGTCTGAAGATAGCTTCCCCTCTCTGCCACTGTCATTCTCATTCTCCCACTTTTCTCTCCATCTTCTCACCCCATCCCAACCCCATTTAAAAATTAGGTTTTTTTCCAGAAGCAGTTTTTGTGTGATTTTGAAGGCAGAGGAGACAAGTGTGTGTGTGTGTGTGTGTGTGTGTGTGTGTGTGTGTGTGCTATGGCATGGGGTGGTAGGGAGGGAGAGGGAATTTGTGAGTTCTGCGCAATTTTTGGATGGCCCCTCTAAGGGCACAGATTTAACTCTGGGCAAGAAAGAAGGTACTGCAACTGCTCACTACTCTCATACTTGAGCCCTCCCCTCTCTTGAGCATCCCCACTGAGCTTTTCCACAGGCACCTCTATCGTTTCAAACACCAAACTCATTATTTCCTTCTTTTTATCCTCTCCCACGCAATCCTCTCTTTCTAGTTCCCTCCTGATATATTACACTCTCATAACCCTATCATTTCAGGAACCTCAGAGCCATCCTGTTTCCTTACAGAACTCTCACCCTCCTGTGCAACCTGCTACCGATCAGTGATGCTTCACTTCACCTCTACTTCCTTGGTCCTCCCGTTCCTCTGCATTTGCACTGAGTGATGCTGCTGTTTGTCTGATCACCTTTGTGTTTGAATATAGCAGTGGTGTTGACACTGGGGATTCAACGGTAACATCTACCCTGAAATCTTAAAGATGAGTTGAAGTTAGCCAGGCAAGTGGGGGTAAAAGCATTCACAGTAGAACAGTGGTTCCCAGCTGGAAAGTAAGGGTGATTTTGCCCCATCGGAAACTTTTGGTAATGTCTGTAGACATTTTTGGTTGTTACATCCTGGAAGGAGGAGGAGGTGGTACTGGCATCTAGTGGGTAGAGGTTAGGAATGCTGCTAAACATCCTACAATGAAGAGGACAGTCCCCATAACAGAGAATCATCCACCGGCCTCCCCCCACCCCCGCAAAATGTCAATAGTGCTGAGGTTGAGAAACCCTGTGACAGAGGAGGCAGCAGAGGGGTGAGAGAACATGGCTTTTCTGAGGCACTTGAAGGGTTTTATTATGATGAGAAGGAGTGGTGGGGAGACGTAGCCAGAGACCCGAGTTTGCAAAGTTGCACTCAGGAGTTTAGACTCTCCTCAAGGCCAATGGAGAGTCCTTGCAGCCATTGGCGCCACTGCAGACTTTATTCTCAGGGTCTCTGAGAGCCGCTGATGGGAGCTTTGGAGCCTCGGAAATATTTAGTGAATGAATAGGCACGATTTCAGTCACTGGTTTGAACCAGGCCTTCTTGTCCTGGTCTCACGTAGAAAAAATATTGGTATGCTATGATCCTTCGGAAATAAACTAGAAGTAATCATATTCATTCATTTCGTTAAATAAATAAACAGATAAACTAAACTTACATACCAAAGCACTGTTCTAAGCTTTTCATAAAGATTTTTACCTTTCATCTACCCAACAACCCCTATGTAATAGGAATCTTTCTGTTTTTGTTTTATATCCTTGTTTTTTTCAGATGAGGACACAGAAATGGAAAGAGTCATCCCCCAAATATCAGACAGCAGGGACATAGTAAGGTATGTATATGTTAAATTTTAGGAGATACTGACAAATACTTTTCCAAAGTGGCTGGCTGTACAACATAACAGTCCCACCAGCAGTATATGGAGTTAAAAATTGCTCACCAGCACTTAGTATGTCGATCTTTTAAATTTTAGTTATTCTCATGGGTAGGTAACAGTGTATTTCATTATAGTTTTAATATTCATTCCTCTGTTAAATAATGACATTAAGCATATTTTTATGTGTTTAGTTGTACAATTGGATATTATACTTTTTCAAGTGACTGCTCAAATCTCCTGTCTATTTTTCTATTGAGTTGACAGTCTTTCTGTTTTTATTTGGAGGTGTTTTCAAAATATTTTCTGGATACAAATCTCTTGAGAGTTATATGTAGTTGATCATATCTTCTCCCACTGTATGACTTCCAGTTTTACTCTCTTAATGTAATATTTTGATGAATAAACCTTAATGTCAATGTAGGCCAACTTACCAATCTTTTTCTCTGTGTACATTCTCTTAGTTACTCTTGGGGTTCTATTTAAGAAATCTTAGTCTATCTCATTTTCATGAATGTGTTCCCTATGTTATCTCTTTGATGTTCCTTTAAAAATCATTTACATTTAAGTTTCTGATTCATCTCAAGTTTATGCTTGTGTATAATGTGAAGTCAAAGCCAATGTTCATTGTTTTTCCATATGGCTATTCAGTTGACCCAGCACCATTTACTGACAAGGCCATCCTTCCTTTCCCCAGTGTTCCACAGTGTCAGTGTATTAGTTTCCTGTGGCTACTATAATACATTTCCACAAACTTGGTGACTTAAGACGAGAGAAATTTATTCTCTCACATTTCTGGAAGCCAGAAATACAAAATCAGTATCACTGGGCTGAAATCAAGGTGTTGGCAGGGCTGTGCTCCCTCCAGAAGTTCTAAGAGAGAATCCATTCTTTGCCTCTTCCAGCTTCTGGTGGCTGCAGGCGTTCCTGTTTATAGCCACATCACTCCAATCTCTGCCTCCATCTTGAAATCACCTTCTCCTGGGTGTGTGTAATCTCCCTTTGCCTCTTTCTTATAAGGACACTCGTGATGGCATTTAGGGCCTGCCAGGATAATCCAAGATAGTCATCTCAGTGTTTTTAATCACCTCTGCAAAAAACTTTATCATATAAGGTAATATTCACAGGTTCTAAGGATTATGACTTGGTATCGTTCTGGAGCCATTTTTATCAGCCTACCACAATCACCAGCTATCATAAATCAGGTGTTCATGTATGTGTCTGTCTGGGCTTTCAATTTCATTCCATTGATCTATTTGTCTCTCTTTGTGCCATTATTACATTGTTGTGATTTTATTATATATCTTGATATCTAGTAGTGTAAGTCTTCCAATAATGTTCTCCCTGAGCCCCCCAACCCCAGGATTGTCTTGGCTTATTTTCCCCTTTTACATTTCTTCATAAATTCTAGAATCAATTTGTCAGTTTCCTTAAAAACATAGGCTAGGATTTTGACTGAAATTCCTTTGCATCTGTAGGTCCATTTGGGAGTCACAGACACCTTTAACAATATTAAGTCTTCCAAAGCATAAACATGGTAATATTAAGCCATTTCTTTAAAAAAATATTTTTCAGTAAAATGTTATAGTTTTCTGTGAAGAGATGACATCTTAGATTTATTTCTGGTGTTTAACTTTTTGATACTTTTGAAAATGGCATAATATTTTAAAAATTTATTTTCTAATTTCTTGCCTAAAGAAATACAGTTAATTTTTACATAAACAAACTTGTTACCTTACTTATCAAGCATTATAAGTTATCTGTAAGTTTTAAATATTCTACATGCAATCATGTCACCTGCAAATGCTGACTTATTAAAATGGAACATAAATTAGTATTTTAACCACTCTCTGTTAATGCAAAGACCCTAGAATTGTTATCATGTATTTTAGTTTTACATACCTATTAATCCCTTTAAACAATTATTATTTTTATACAATCAATATTTATTTTTAGATTCACCCTCATATTGAACTTTCTTTTGCTCTTTATTCTTTTCTGCATTTCCATGATTACTCTAGGATCATTTCCCTTATGCCTTTGATATTTCATTTATTGTAGATCTGCTGTTAACAAATTCTCCCAGTTTTTCATTTTCTGAAATGTCTTTTTAAATTTTTTGATGGATATTTTTTTCTGGGAAAGAATTCAAGTTTAGCAGTTGTTTTCTTTAAGTACTTAGAAGATGCTATTCCATTGTCTTCTAGATTCCATTATTTTCATTGAGAAGTAAGCAGTAATTCTTATTTTGATTCTTTCAAGGAAATGCCTCCTTTTCCCTCTAGTTACTTTCAATAGATTTTGTGTGTGTGTGTGTGTGTGTGTGTGTGTGTGTGTTAGCAGTTTTACTGTGATAAATGTAGGTGTGTTTTTTCTTTATATTTTACTATTTGGGGTTCATAGTGTTTCTCAAACTTGTGGCTTGATGTCTTTCGTCAGTTTTAGAGAATTTCTATCAAGTATCACTTCAAATATTGCTTCAGTCCCACTGATTCTCTATATTCTCTCCTGGACTACAATTATACATGTTAGACCTTTTTGTTGTGTCTTTTATGTCTCTCACTCTATCCTCCTCCTTTTTTGTCCTTTACTTTTGATATTTTCTTCTGATCTATTCCCAGCTAACTAATTTTCTCTCTCTCTCAGTAGATTGATAGATATACAGAGCTCTTTCTATATTGATACATATGTACATTATATATGTGTATATAATATATATATATGTTGCTGTTAACACATCTTTTGAGCTTTTAATTTTGGTTTTGAAATTAAGATTCTATTTTTTTCTATTGTACTGTTTACAGTTCTCTAATCAAACCTACCAACTTGTTGCCTAATTTCTTGAACAGCAGCAATCACTTATTTTAAAGACAGTGTCTTATAAAGCCAATATTGAATCATCAATATTGAGTAAATATTGTGGCTCTGTGTCTGTCATCTGGTTTTTTCCTCATGATTTAAGCCATTTGGTTTTATTTCCTGATGTAGCAACAAATTTTGACTAAATCCCTACATTGAATATAAAAACATTTTAGAGCTGCTCTGGATGGTGTTATCTATGCCTAAAGAGGGTTTATTTTGCCCCTGATAGGCAGTTAGGGTAGGATACAATAATTTTAACACAATCAGATAATGAGTTAATTTGAAGCTGGGCTTCAGTCTTTGTTAGGGATGGTGTATTTCTGGTTCATCTCTATTCCTACAATATAGGTCCTTTAGGGCTCTCAACCAAAATCCTAGGTTGTGTACTAGGGCCCCCCCTCCACTTATTTTCCCCAAGTCTTATAAAAGTGTAGGAGATCCTTGCTCAGACTCTCTGTCTGTTAGCCACCACTTGTGAATCATCAAATTCCTTGATCAGAAAAGCAGTATGAAATTAATGCCAAGCTCACCTCATTGTAAACTCATTCTCTCTAGGACTTGTTTCCTCAAGTTCTCACTGTTTTGAAGCTCTCCAATAACTTCCAAATACATATTTTAAAAACATATTTCCAAGTATTTCTAGTTGATTTTAGTGGGAAAGTTGATTTGAAACCAGCTACTCTGTAATTATTAGAAGCATAAATCTCTGATTACTAATATTTGAAGTATATATAATTTTCCTGGATGAGTTTTTACAGGAGATTTCTGTGGAAGAATAGTAAGGGCTCTGTATCAAGGTAAATTTTTTCTTATGATCCAGGATTTGGTGTATAAATTCATTTCACTTTTATCTTTTTCCCTATGAACTGGATAGATACCTGTAGGATTTTTCTCTTTACCCACTGCTACAAAGAAAATGTTTGTGGTTTCTGTGTTTATATTTCCTGTTCTTTTTAGTTTACAAAGACTTCTGGGGAGATGAAGGGAAAAATTCTAACTTTATAATGCTATCTTCAAATCAGAAGTCTGATCTCATTTTAATTTTAAATGAATCCCTCTGGCTTTTGTCTGGAACATTATTTAAAATAGCAAAAGATTAGAATAAACCTAAGTGTACATGAATACAGAATGGTTAAATAAATTATGATAAATTCATATAATAAAACATCATAGCCATTAAAAATAATGAGGTAACTTTCTATGTAATGACATGTAACTATTCCAAGAGGTATTGAGTGAGAATATCAAAGCGTGGAAGAATGTGTATGATATTACTGCTATAATTTGTGTGAAAAAAAAGTATACTTTTTTTTTTTTTTATAAATGCATAAACAGTCTGGAATATATACAAAAACTAGTAAAAGTTACTACTTTCTCCAAAAGTTACTGCTGGGGAATGGGACAAGGTCACTGAGGGACAGGTTCAAGGTGGACATTAAGTTTTCAATGCATATCCTTCTCTTTGTTTTGGATGTTATACTGTGGGCATGTGTTACCTATTCAAAAATGTAAGTGAAATATTTTTAAAAATACAACATGCATTTTCATATTCTCTAGTGAAATAATTTTCATTTGTGGGCATTACTGAACTGCCTATTTCCTTTCATTATTTGCCTATTATCATACATAATTTACATAATTATAATCAGAGAATTTGTTATTTTATTAAGATAACTTTTTCATATTTTTATAGTCTTCAAAATTATTTTAAACTTTTGCATAATATTTTGTTTAGCTCACGTACCATAATTTACTTATCCTTTCTCCAATGTTGGTTATTTACATGTTTCCTTATTATGTGTAACATAGTGATGAGTGTCTTTATGAATGTATATTCATTTGGTCTCTATGATTAGCTCTAATACTTTATGGTTATTTGGTAAGGCTGAATGAAAATAAAATAAGCACTACATTGAGTAGAAAAAAGGTCAGAAATGATTATAGATGATCCTCTAGATACCCAGGATAAGCACAGTGATTCTCATTCATTTTAACCCTTGTCTATAAGGGTAAAACAAACAAGAGTTGTTGCTCTTTAAATATACCTACAGTGAAAATTGAACTCATAGGAAATAATGCACTTAAAGAATCATTAATTATTACCTAATTACTTGCACCACTGTGGCATGGACAGAAAAGTGCTCTGCGATGATGAAGTTGTCAATTACAGTTGATAATTAAGGGGCCAGGTGCATGTTTAACTTAACAAGATAAATATCTGCCCAGATGTTGTTTGTCTGCTGCTTCATTACCAGGTAGGTTAGAAGATTTTCATAAACTAGAAAGACTATTAAATTCATAACCTTGCTGCATCAAGAAATTTTTAACAAATCTGTTACTATAGCCAATATTCATTTAAATAGGCTGTTCATCAGACTTCCTGGAGAGCTGAAGAAGTAAGTATGTGCATATAATACCATATTTGCAGATTCTCAGTGAAACGGCTATTTGAATATAAAATAGGGCTAAAATATGACAGTCTTGGCAACTAGAGAAGATGCCTCCCCATGCCAGAAACATGAAGGAATTTTATGCAAGATTTTATATGGCAGATTGAAAGAAGACTACAAAGAATCAGTCCATGTTAGACCATTCCAAGAAACCAAAGATCCTTGGAGGTAAGAGATGAAGGTTCTGGCAGAGTTACAGTATGATATCCTAAATTGGAGGGGAGAGGCTGGGAAGAAAGGACTGCCTGCAGAAAACATGGAAGTCAGGTCATGTCACTCCTTGTGTTAGTTTGCTTGGGCTATCATAACAAAATACCCCAGACTGGGTGGCTCAAACAACAGAAATTTATTTTCTCAAAGTTCTGGAGGCTGAAAGTCCAAGATTAAGGTACTGGCAGGGCTGATTTTTCTTGAGAACTCTCATTGGCTTGCAGATAGCTGCCTCTGCCTGTGTGCTCACCTGGCCTTTTCTCTGTATATGTGCATCTCAGGTGTCTCTTCCTCTTCTTATAAGGACACTAGTCATATTGGACTAGGACCCCACCCTTATGATCTCATTTAATATTAATTACCTCTTTAAAGGACCCTATCTCCAAATACAGTCACATTTAATGCTTCAACATATGAATTTTGGGGAAACATAAAAATCTGGCCTATTTTTTAAAAAATAAGTGTATTTTTTTCTTTTAATCTAAACTTACAGACTTCATCTTGTAACTGATGAATTTAGTTTACTTTTAATGTGATTCTTGATATATTCTGATTGGTGTCTACAACCTTAATAACTGATTCATCTTTGTCTCACTTTTTCTATGCTGATTTTTCTTCTCTTTTTTTCCCCTTTTTATATTTAATAAACTTGTATTCATTCTTTTCTTCTTCCATTTTTGCTCCTCTACTGGTTTGGAATTTTACATTCCTATTTACATTTTGATTCTGTTTTCCTAAGTTCCGTAAGTTGGACATTAATATTTATTTATTGATAAATAATATTTGCTTAGGTTTATAAACTTAAGTATGTATGTATTTCTTACCTTTCCTTCTTGCATCTTAGATCAAAGACATTTTAGGATCATTTTCCTCTTACATGAACCAATGTTCCTTTAATGAATGTCTCTTAAAGGTAAATTACTTTTGTTTTCATTTACCTGAAAACGCCTTGCAGGATAATTTTCTCAGTTGATAATTATTTTAAATCAACCAATTGAAAACATTATTCCATTATCCTCTATCTTCTATTATTGCCACTAACATCTCCTGTCAATTGAATTGTCTTTCTTTTATAAGTCCTGTCTTCTATTTCTAGCTGCTGTAACAGTAACAGAAACAGAAGCCCCTTAGCTCATATAAGTCACTGCCTAAATCTACTAGGAACACATTGGTAATAAGCAAACAAATATATATCACAAGACTTAAGTGTTACGAAAAAAGATAATAAAGCTGTGTAAGAAGGAAAAGAAAGTGACAGTGAGTTCTATTTTCTATGTGATGGTCAGAAAAGACTTCTCTGGCAAGGAGCTCTTTAAACAGGGACCTTGCAGCAGTGAGGCTCTCTAAGGCAAAGCATCCCAGGGACAGAGAATAGCCATTGCAAAGGCCCTGACGTGGGAGTATGCTTGGTGTCAGAGATACAGTAAGAAGATCAACGTGGCTGGAGTGAAATACACAAAGGTGAAGAGTAGTACGAGAAAATGTTGGAGAAGCAGCGTTGAACCAGATTCAACAACACTGGCCCTTTCAGGCCATTTTAAGGCCTTTGGAGAGTTTTAAAGAGAGGAGTGTTAAACACCTATTTATGCTATTTATAAAAAAAAAGAAGAATCTGGAAAGATTGGAAGTGAAAGGGTAGAAAAATATATACCCGGCAACACTAACCAAAACAAAGCTAGAGCAGCATCATTAAATTTAGTCAAAATAGAATTTTAAGTCAAATAGAATAATTTAGGACAAGGAGGGTCACTACATAATATAAAAATTTTAATTCATCAGGAAGACATGACCATTATAAATTTCTAGGCATCTAAGAAAATAATCTAGAGAAATATAAATATATAAGTAATACATACATCAGATTGATAAAAGTTATAAAGAGAAATTGACAAAGTTACCATCATGATGGGAGATTTCAACAATTATAGAAAGGCAGATAAATATTAGTAAAGTCAGCGAAAATTTAAATGTATAATCTAATAAGTTTGAGCTAACGGAGCTTGCAAAAAATTCTGCACCTGTCAAATAGAGTATGCGTTTGTCTTAAGCACAATGAAACATGTATAAGAATTTACAGCAATTTCAACAAGATGATTTTGTTTTCTGACTTCAGGTACATTAGAAAATTTAATAGAAATTTCAGAAATACTTAGAACTAAATGACAATGAAAATACTATGCATTAAAACTTGTACAATCCATTAAACTTTTTAGGATGTGGCACAATGGTGAAGGGAAATTTGTAATCCTCAATGCTTAAATATTTGTGTACAGAATAACTTAGTAATATATCGATTAAATAAAATGTTAAGAATACAAGGACAAGTTGACAGACACACAATTGTATTTGGACACTTTAATAAGCAGTCCTTAGCCTCTGATAGATCCACAAACCAGAATAAGATTATACGGTATCTGATCATTCAAAATTAATGTGATTGGTAGTAAATACATAAAAATCTGCATACACAATAAAAAATTCACTTTTTCCAAAATTTTATTTAGTGTATAATATGTAGGGTCTCAAAAATTTCCTCACTACATTAATTTTTTTTAGATGCATAAACAAAAGAACACAAATATCAGTGAATTAAGTGTTCTATTAGTGTTAGAAAAACACCTATAAAAAATCTCAGCTATGTTAGTTAGGATTCTTTGGTTGCAAAAGACAGAAACCCAATACCAATTCACTCAAGCCTAGAAGAGGGATTTATGGACACTTACCCAGACTATGGAAAGGTGAGGTGGGCCTGGCATTAAAGATAAGTGGGTTCAGACCATAAGATGTCAGACTTTTCCTCATTATTTTTAATTTCCACTCCTCTCATAGCTTCTGCACAGAGGGTTTCTCCCAGAGTGGGGGACGTGGCTTGGACCATCTCAGTGGCTGTAACAGAGAAAGCCACTATGTGCTTACTACTCTGTGGCCTCTTCCTTGCACAAAGGACTATGACATTTCCCAGCCTCCTTTGCAGTTAGTTTGGGGCCAAGTTGTCAGTGAGCTTTATGTGGAAGAGACACAAACCACATCTAGTTGGAGGTACTTAAGAATTCTCTTTGTTCTCTCCTCCCCTGCACAGTGACCCTAGAAGTGCTATGTTGAGAAGCAAAGATACAGGGATCTTTGAGTTACAAGTTGTGAGGGGTTGCTCTTGAGTGTTTATGGACGTGCTGAAGACTTCATGTGAGTGAGAAATAAATTTTGAGCTTTGCTACCATAGCATAACCTCACCTCATCTAAATGAGTCAGATACTATAGTGACTAGGATACATTCCCCAAGAGCTAGAGCAAAATCCTGAAGGATTCTGATGAGTTCAAATTTGCAATGTGGACAGGAGGATAAGATAATAGGATGGGCTGAATTATGTACACACTCCTCTGACCAGGGTTGGGTCTGTTACCATAAGGGTCTGGAGTTGCACAGATATGGCCACTACTGGGAGTCATGAAGATGTCCCAATTTGTGGCTATTTGATTAAGGCAAACAAGAAGATGATAATAAACATGAAAATAAAAATTAACATATTTTATTGAAAATAAGTAAAGCCAATAAATAAGCCTAACAATTCATTCATTCAAAGAGAAAGTAAAATAATTAAGTCTTTGGCTGATCTCGTCAAGAAAAAAGAAAACACAGACACAGAATCAGAAATTAGAAAAAGGATATTGGCCACCAAATTCAAGGGGAGCTGATTTATACTCATATGTTTGAAAAGCTTTATGAAATATATGCCTTTTTTGGGATGTGACAACATGATCCTGAAAGTCATATGTAATAATAAATGGAAGGAAATTACTAAGAAAGCTTTGGTAAAGAGAGAGAGGGGGGAATGATTTTCTCTATTCATTATTATAGTATATAAAATGGTAATAATTAAAACGTACTCATACAGAAATTTTTGATTTGTTCTTATTGTAAGATTATTAATTTTATGTGATTATAATGTTTATGACTATTAATCATATATAGTTATTAATTTTTAATATTCTATTAAATTGATTTATGATTATTATATTTTTACTATATCTCTTCTCTTTTAAAAATTCATTTAAATTTGTATTCCATTTTCTACCATATTTATAATTTATAATACACCAAAATTTTAACTGATTTCAGGGCTCGTGGCTAATCTACCTTTTCTACATCTTTATTATTTTTAAAAGTTTTTATTTATTTCATTTTTTTCACCATAGCACTTAACACCACTTGTGTGTGTGTGTGTATATATATGTATACATATATATGTATATATACACACATATATATAATTTTTGCTTATGCTTTCTTCTTAAGATTCATCAATATTGTTATGTATAGTAATAGTTTATTCATTTTCATTACTATATGGTATTCCATTAAGTAAAGATACTATAACTTATCCATTCTACATGGATAGACATTTCGTTATTTCCAATTATTGTGGCTATTATGAATAGTGCTTCTATGAATGTCATCATATATGTATATGGTACACCTAAGCATGCATTTCTATAAGTATATACCTAGGAATAGAATTAACATGTAATAGTTTACAGGTATCTTAACTATAGTGGGAAAATACAGCCTGCTTCCCAAAGCGGTTGTACTTCATTTTAAACCAGTCTAGTGGGTGTGTAGTGACATCTTATTGTGGTTTTAATTTGCCCTGCCCTGATTACTCATAAGGTTGAGCTCCTTTTCATGTTTATTAGCCGCTTGAATTTCCTTCTTCCTGAAGTGCCATCTCAAGTCTGTTGGTCTTGGTCAGCTGACATTTTCTTGCTGACTTAGGAGTCCTTTACTTACTCTGAATGTAATAAGTATTGCAGAAATCTTCTGCTGTTCTGTGGCTTACCTTTCATTCTCTTAGTGACCTCTTTTGATGAACATAATTTTTTTTTCTTATTTTAACGGTAAGCGTTTAAATCTTTCCTTTAATAGTGATGTTTACATCTCTTTTTTAAGAAGTCTTTTTCTAGGATACAAGAGCCAGTCAGATGGTGCTCCCAATATCCAAAACTAAAACAGCTTGAGCAACAAAATAAATAATGATAATATTAGGTTATAACCCACAGAATAAAATAAATAGCTATTAACTCATACTGGTACAAATAAATCATTGAATAAATAAAAAAGCGGGAAGAGGGATAGCTCTTCCTTATAGAATAATAATAATTTAAAAATGTAGAAGATATAAGGCAATAGAAAGTCACTGTTAGGCAAACACCATAATATTTAAGAAATGCAACAACTTGGATTTAAGATCCAAGATCTCCAAAGGAAGCTAAAATCAGTGGATGAAACTTTGAAGAGAAACAGGATGTTTGTTTAGTCTCAGAGTGTTTTCACCAAGAAATTTATTAATTACAAAGGGAAAAATAGTGACTTTGTAGTGGAGAAACCCAGTAGACACCATCTTAACTAGGTGATCAGTTAACACCACAGGTAATAAGATATATTGATACCATGTAACCCTTTGTATGATGCACTGGAATGAGAACAACATCACTTCTAAATATTCTTGCAAAAATGCGTAACTTCAGTATAATCATGAGAAATTATCAGACAAACCTAAAGTGGGAGACTTCATATGAAATAATTGACCAGTACTTTTCAAAATGCCAAGATCATGAAAGACAAAGAAGATTGAGGAATTATCACAAATTGGTGGACACTAAAGGGACATAAATGCAATGTGGGATCCTGGATTAGATCTCAGAATAGAGAAAGGACAATTTAGAAAAACTGGTGAAGTTTGAATAAATAAGGGCTATAGTTTTGTTCATAGTCTTGTGTCAATGCTAACTTCCTGTTTTGATAATTGCACTGTGGTATGGAAAATGAGAACATTAGGGAAACTTGGGTGAAGGGTACACAGGAACTCTCTGTACTATTTTGTTCATAACTGTTCTGTAACTATAAAATTATTTCAAAATAGAAAGTTAAAATGTTGATGTCCTCTGTTCTTGAGGTCAGTTTAGCCTGATATAAAAGGCTCACATTTTATTTTTTTAAGTATATAAACTGTTACTCTTATTATCATCTGGCATATCACATTACCGTCAAAAACAAAATGACAGTCTGATTTTCTTTCCCCTAACAGTGACTTAGTCTTTTTGTCTGGATATCCAATATATGTTTTCTTTTTTTTATTTATTTATTTATTTATTTATTTATTTATTTATTTATTTATTTATTTATTTATTTATTTATTTATTTATTTATTTTAGGAGTGTTAGTCTTGAAACGACTAGTGGTCAGATTTGCGCAGCATTGTGCAGGATACACAAAGCACGGGGTGCCACAGGGGCTTTTTTTTCTTTCTTTCTTCCTTCCTTTCTTTCTTTCTTTATTTATTTTTGGCTGTGTTGGGTCTTCGTTTCTGTGCGAGGGCTTTCTCCAGTTGCGGCAAGCGGGGGCCACTCCTCATCGCGGTGCACGGGTCTCTCACTATCGCGGCCTCTCTTGTTGCGGAGCACAGGCTCCAGACGCGCAGGCTCAGTAGTTGTGGCTCGCGGGCCTAGTTGCTCCACGGCACGTGGGATCTTCCCAGACCAGGGCTCGAACCCGTGTCCCCTGTATTGGCAGGCAGACTCTCAACCACTGCACCACCAGGGAAGCCCATATTTTTGTTAAAGTTTTGATAAAATTACTAGACTCTGTCTTGGTGTTGGCCATTCTGGATAAAATTTTCCAACATTTAGTGTGTCCTTTCAAAACAGAATTTTACATTTTTAAATTTATTGTTTAAGTAAAGTTTTTTCCCAACTTTTTATTTAAATAAATTTCAACTGTCCAGAAAAATTGAAAAGATATTAAAGCCAACATCCATATATGTTTCATCTATATTTACCAATTGTTAACATTTTACTAATTTGCTCTGTATCTCTTTCTATACATGTGTGCATTATTTACTTTTATTTGCCAAACTTTTTTAAAGTAAATTGTTGATATAATAATACTTTATCTTTGAATATTTCATCATGTATCTCCTAAGAATTAGAACATTCTCATATATTAGCACAAAATAATGATTATGCTAAACATTGATAAATACAGTTATCTAATATAGTCATATTCAAATTTCCTCAGTTGTTCAATAATGTTCTTAATAGCTTTTTTTTCAATCTGAGTTCCAATAAAGGATTACACATTACACTTAGGTGTTGCATTTCTTAAATCTTCTAATCTAGAACAGTTCCTGCATCAATAACACAAGTTTGAATCATTGAAAGGATTCAAAAAACTCCAGAGGGTGTACTCCTGTAAGCCTTTAGTCAAGTAGAGAATATAGTACAGCAGGAGAAAGAAAGCACAGGGAAACATCAAAGAGGCCCAAGATTTACGGGCACAGCTCCCCAGGCTTCCGTCTTAGTCACCCTGAACATGCTTCATGTTCTAATTGTAGATTATTATTATTATTATTTGGGAACTACTACTTGTTTAGCCATTTGAGTCTGTGAAAAAAGAAATGTGAATAAGTTCCATACAAAGAGTCTAAACAAGCAGACCAGCAGGTCTTAATAGTCAGTGGTTATTATTCTGGGGCCATAAAATACCCGAATCCAATATTTTGTCCATTCTACTATCTCTGATTCAATTCACACAATCAAATTTAAGTAAAGATCGGGCAAATTTTCAATATACTTGACTAATCGAGTCATCATAATCTGGAAAGCCAGGTATTAACAGCCACTATTTACTATTTACAGCATTTACAGCATTTACTATTTAAATGACGTTAGGTTAGGAGATTTCACAGACTGAAAGATCATTTATTACAAGACAGGTAGTATTATCCCTATTTTTACAGTCCAGTACATAGAAGGAGATAGTCAAGTAAACTAGAGATGACCGCATAGTAGTAAATGATTGAAAGCAGATTTGAAGTCAGGTCTGTCTGAATCCAAGCCCTACTCTTTCCACTGAAGAACACAGAGTATTTGGAGAGCTCAATGCACAGCATGTATTAAATGTCTAAAGGTCTGAATGATTCACATGGGTCAGTCTGTACTGGTTGAGTTGAGGGGCTGTTTTCTGAAGCGCCATTCCTTTTTATGTGGCAGAGTATCCTCTTGATATCCAGTTCTGTGTGTATCAGAAAGAACATTCTTTACCCAAGGTGATCCCTGTGTGAAAAATCTCCATGTAGCTTGACCTTCCAGAGAATCCACACTTTGCCCCTTCTGAGGCCGGCCTGGGATTTCCCTTCTCAGTATCTGACATTGGCAGGCTCAGTGTGTGGCAGGCACCAGTGCTGGAGTGCTGGGTCCCAGCACATAGGGAGCGCCTCTTCAAGTATGGTGCTGATTGGGTGGGTACCTAAATCCGTAGCATGACCTCTGGGAAAAAGAAGTTGGCTTTGGCTAATTCTGTCCTTGTTTTTGAGATCAGCATTTCACCTATATACTACCTCGTATTTTTTTTAAATCAACGTTTTTGAGGATTAATTTGCATATTTCCTTGTATTTTTGGTAGGGCTCTTTTCTGTCCTTTTTTCTATTATCATAATACATACTTATTGTAAAAATGCAAAGAGTACAGAAATATATGACAGAAAGTGAAAGCTTCTTTAATTTTTTTTAAAAAAATTATTATTTGTTGGGTACTTAACCATGTCCCATATGCTTTATATACATAGCCTCATTCATGTCTTGCAACAACTCTGTAAATGAGCATTATTATTCCTATTTTGCAGATAACAAAAATGAGGCACACAGATTAAATAATTTTTCCAGAAGGTCCACCAGGTAACAAAACCCATTCTCTTAATCATCGCACTGGACTGCATTTAATTCTTGCAGGGCTGACCTAGCTTTCTCACTTTGGCTCTGCCCGTTATGGTCTTTTCTCCACGTGATCTTTATTAGAATCTTTTTTCCCCCTCTTTGACTTCAATTATATCTCCTTCTGACACGACATGTACTATGGGGACCTCACTAGCTAGTAAGCTTTATAAGAGCAAGAAGTAGTTATGTTTACTTTCTTAAGTAGCTGCAGTGTCTGTAGTGCAGGATCTGACATGGAGTTGCTGAGCAGTAAATCTTCATAGAATCAATAAGTGAATAAGTGAATGAATAGAGTTTTAACTGACGGGCCCTTTGTATGCATTATCTCATTTGATTCTGTTAAAATAAAATAAAACTCATTTGAAAGGGACAATGTATACAGTATTCCACTGCTGAATTCAAGTCATCCTATCAACTGTTTATACAAAGATTTAATAAGAATAATAATGTTAAGAGTTTAGGGTTTTTATGTTCTCTGAAGAAGCCAAATGCTCTTCTTTTTTATATATGAATGTGGATTTGTCTTCCATCATACTCTGTTTTTACCATGTCGTGTGGGCGCTCTTCTCTCTTGCCTGATTTAAAGCCCTCTTTATTCAGAATTTTCTTGCCAGCGATGTCTTCCCGGTTCCCACGGGATGCACTCACGCCAGTAGTCATCATGTTGGCGTTGTAAGAGCCACCTTAAAATCCAGTCCAGCTGGTTACTTACCTCAGCCTCCTTTCTCTTCCAGAATCAAAACTTTCTAGGGGGACTTCCCTGGTGGCGCAGTGGTTAAGAATCCGCCTGCCAATGCAGGGGACACGGGGTCAAGCCCTGGTCCAGGAAGATCCCACATGCCGCGGAGCAACAAAGCCCGTGCGCCACAACTACTGAGCCTGCGCTCTAGAGCCCGCAAGCCGCAACTACTGAAACCCGCCTGCCTAGAGCCCGTGCTCCTCAACAAAAGAAGCCACCGGCAATGAGAAGCCCGCGCACTGCAATGAAGAGTAGCCCCCGCTCGCCGCAACTAGAGAAAGCCCGTGCGCAGCAACGAAGACCCAGTGCAGCCAAAGATAAATAAAAGTTAAAAAAAAAAAAACTTTCTAGGGAAGAGGAGATGAAAACACCACCTGAATTACCTTCTGTTTTCAACTCAGATTCCCTGGTGTTGCACTCCACGTTTCTCCCAGCTCTGTGATTATTCTCTGTGAAATTGTGTAAGTGAGAAGAGTCGTGGGCTTGAGGTACTTTTTTTTTTTTTTAATTTATTTAATTAATTTATTTATTTTTGGCTGCATTGGGGCTTTGTTGCTGAGCACGGGCTTTCTCTAGTTGTGGCGAGTGGGGACTACTCTTCGTTGTGGTGCGTGAGCCTCTCATTGCTGTGGCTTCTCTTGTTGCAGAGCATGGGCTCTAGGCACATGGGCTTCAGTAGTGGTGGCTTGTGGGCTCTAGAGCGCAGGCTCAGCAGTTGTGGCACACAGGCCTAGTTGCTCTGCGGCATGTGGGATCTTCCCGGACCAGGGCTTGAACCCGTGTCCCCTGCATTGGCAGGCGGATTCTTAACCACTGTGCCACCAGGGAAGCCCCGGTTTGAGGTACTTTGGTAGATTTTCCTCACAAGTATTTATGCGCAGGCACACTGGAGGACAGCCATTTTCACCTCTCCAGGGTCTTCACACAGGCCTCTTCTTTTTTATATTTTTTGGCTGCACCACATGGCATGTGGGATCTTAGTTCCCTGACAAGGGATGGAACCAGCACCCCCTACACTGGCAACGCGGAGTCTTTTTTTTTTTTTTTAATTGGAGTATAATTGCTTTACAATGTTGTGCTAGTTTCTGCTGTACAACGAAGTGAATCAGCTATATGTACACATATATCCCCTCCCTCTTGGACCTCCCTCCCATCCCCCGGCTTCCTGCCCATCTAGGTCATTACAGAGCACCGAGCTGAGCTCCTGTGCTGCACCACTGGTTCCCACTAGCTATCTATTTTTACATATGGTAGTGTATTTATGTCAAACCTAATCGCCCAATTCATCCCACCCTCCCCTTTCCCCACTGTGTCCACATGTCCATTCCCTACATCTGCGTGAAGGGCGGAGTCTTAACCACTGGACTGCCAGGGAAGTCCCACGAGCCCCTTCTTGTCCCTCCCTTAGACCTTCACCTGCCCCACAGAGGGTCACATGCGCCACACCCCATGCTATTGTCTGACTCAGCTACAATCAAACCGAAGCAGCTTGACTTCAAATATCCCACTGGTTTGTAGTTTGACCTTGAAGAATTTGGTAGACCATCTTTGACCATGTGGGAAATGGAACTTACTTCAGAAAGAGAATAGTGAACTAAGAGTTGTGGAATCACAGCTCTTAAAAAAAATTAGCAGCAGCTAAAATAGTTAATTATGCTAGTGTCTCTCCACCCATTTTGTTGATGAAAGAGCTTCTAAAACATTACCTGTCAATCTGATCCTTCAGATAAAAGACTCTCCCTTTGAAAACAGTCATCATATGAAAATCTGAGGGCCAGTATCCATATTTATTAGGGGGTGCCCACCCCTCCTGTCCTGTTGTATCATGGGTTTATAGCACACCAGTTATCCTGAGCTCCCTAAGCTCTTTCAAGAATTGTGCTAAAATTAAACCTGTCGGCTGTTCCTTGGGAGAATCACAAAGTTTCAGACATTTGTGTAGCTGACTTGCCTGCAGAAGTATGGAAGCAGTGTTTTGTTTTTTTAAAATCTCGAGTTAGCAAAATATTTCTCCTTTTATCTCCCCTGCCCCTGTGGTGGTGATTAGTATCTGAAGGCCAAGTTCCTCTGGGAACGGCTGACATCTTCTGCCACTGCATAGATCAAAAGGGAAGAAGAGATATACGTTGGCCACTGAGTGAAGGGAAAAACAGGAAGATTGACAATCAGAAGGGCTTAGAAAAAAGAAGGAATAAGAAACTTACAACTGTGAAAGGAAGAAAAAAATCAAACTCTATTTTCTTAAAATTAATTTTGGAGAAAGGTTAGATCGATCAGGAAAGTGAAAGAAGCTCAGTGTCCAAAGCGAGGAGCAGCAAATAATCTGACGGTCCATGTGGGCTGAAATTAGTGCCGCAACAGATTTAGAAAGAACTAGGAAGGCTCTTCCCTAAAGGGAAATGTAGTAATACATCAATAGTCAAGTGTGTTGAGCTGTGTATTAGGTACAATTCCCATTTTGAGAGCTCCAAAAATTTCCTAGGAACAAGAATAGAAGGTGCCAGTGAGTGAATGAACTGAACAGAACAAGGTTGATGATGTTCCTTCTGACCTGGCCAGATTGCGCCTGAAATATTGTGCTCAAACCAAAGGACCACTGAGATGGTGACGGTCTGGGAATCGTGTTTATGAGGAATTTTGAAGAAACAGGAAAGTTAGGTTTCAAGAGGGGACACTTACGGCCGTGGAGGTACCTCATAGCTGCTTCCAAATATTTAAAGCCTTAGTGAATTAAATAAAAATCTGAGCACCAGCTCAGAGCCAGCCCAGTACATGGAGCCTGGGATGAGTAGATGAATATGGATACATCCTGCTTTCTGGATGCAGGAAGGAAAATGAGATTGACTCTGTGTGCTTCTAAAGAGCAAACTGGGATGACAGTAGCGGCTCTAAGACAGGAAGGTTTCAGTTTAATAAAAGGAAAAGGGCGTTTATAAACGCACCTGTCCCAAGGTAGAAAGGGCTGCTTAAGACACAGCAAGCCTTCCTGTTGCAGGGCTTCGTGGTAGGTTAGCGTGACGAGGGATCTTAGCCGTCCTAGAGGAAGCATCAGGTAGAGACAGGATGACCACCTGTTTGGGCTGTCCTTGGAATGGATTCTCCATCCCCTTCCACTTCCCATGAATCTGTGTTTCTGAATCTTAAGAGTTGGAAGAAAAATGAGGATAGAGTAGCCAAGTAGTAAAGGGAACATAGTTTAAGTAATTAAAGCATAAATAATAATTGCTAACTTTTATTGAGAGCTTACCAAGTGCTTGGCAGGGTTGGACAGTACCTGTCCTGTGAGGTAGTGCTATTTTCTTTTCACAGCTGAGGAAACAGCTAAAGTCACTTGCCCAAGGTGCCACAGCAGGTCAACTAGCCTGGGCACCGAAATGCATGCTTTAGCCTCCAGACGGCGCCGCCTCGCTTTCTCACACCTAGTGTCATTTCCTCACTCAAACCTGCACTTGCGTGCCTTCAGAAACGATACCTGCAAGGATTCTAGGAACATGTTTAATTTTGCTGCAACTTGTATAAGCTTATAGGAATGCACACCAAATGTATAAAACTACGGAAATACGAGGAACTGTGGAAAATTATTTACCGCAAGGGTTTTTTACGTGGCATCCGTGTGTGTGTCTGTGTGTGTGTGTGTGTGTGTGCACGCGCACATCACTCTGTGAAGGAATCCTCAGAATGGTGATGCATTACCTCACAAAAGTTTAAGAACTACTGTTTTAAGACCTTCTCCAGCTTCTGTGCAGAGAAGCCTAACCAGATAGAAACTTTCATTCACCAACAGGAATCAGCTAGTTTAAGAAAGAAAACCAAATCAAAACAAAAAACTCTCAGCAATTGAAGTTATTAAAACAATTCTTTCTGATAGTAGGAACCATCTAGACTTAACCTTTTGGGATTCGCTTTACTAGGTGTTTCAGACACTATGAAGAGGCACTTAGTGGATGTTTCTTTTTCCCTAAAGGAACCTGGGAACAGAGGAAGAACACAGGAACGGACTAGGATGGAGGAATGAAGATTCCTCACTGGCTTTTCTTAAGCACCCCTCCCCTAGGGTTTTACAATATTCAACAGGGAAGTCTCTGAATGATCATTTTGTTTTCACAGCGCTTCATTTCTCCCGCCTTCAATCCTGGCCTAACACCATCAAGCATTGCACAGCAGCAGAAACAGGCAACAAAATGGAAACCACAGAGATCAAAAGCAGTCAGATTTCCAAGCAGAAAAATTCATCTTTGTTTCTGAGCATCCAAAAACACTCTCCCATTCTTGCTGAATGCTTCTGATGTCAGTTAACTGCAGGAGTGATCCTTGCATAATAATTGCATTCTCCTTTGTGCTATCTGTTGTGATTGGTTTTTGGCAGAAAACTTTTGAAAAGCTATTGGGAGAAGGGAGGGTTTGGTTTTATTAACTAGTCTTACATTAAGCATTTAATGACTGCATTTGCATATTTCTGTTAGCACTACATAAAATACCAATACCATCTTGCTTTTTTTTTTTAAATTAACAGTCCATTCTCTTGCAGGAAATGACCCAGAAAAAAAGAAAGAAAATCGAACACTTTCAACTAATGAAAAAGATCACTTCTATTCTGACTCAGCTTTTTTTCCTCTTGCTTAATTCTCACATCGGTTTTGGAAGGACGGTCTCTTTGCCTAAGTGTCCATCACCATTCCACATTAACTTGCTGAAATCTCCGTATGTAACCTGCTTGGGCTTTCCATTATGGCTTTCGCAAATTGAGGTTTCTTAGTTGTTATCAGCAGTGGTTCTTGATTTGTTAGCTATGAGCCTGTAGATCAGTGTATGTTGGTTCTGTTGATTACCTTAAGATGCTAATAAGGTTGAATAATATAACTGATATGTGAATAGTTTATCACAGTTTATAAACTGTTTTCATATTCAGATCTCCCCTAATCCTAATGAAACATGTGTTTGCTCAGAAAAGAAAATCATATTTTCTCAGCAAAATATTGCATTAGGTTATTGTCTTTGCAAAAATGTGCAAAAAGTGACCATATATATTCCATTGGTTCTTTTTCTCTGAAGAACCCTGACTAATACATTATCTCTATTATCTCTCTCTATCTCTATCTCTATCTCTCTATCTTCTGGTTTCTGTCTCTCATCGCTCCTCTCTGGGGTTGCATCTCCTTGCTACTAGTGCAGTAAAGTAGCTGGGACCTCTTTTCCATTGAGAGGAGACACATCTCATACACTCACTGGTTGGGGGACTTCCTAGTCCTGATCCTGCTCTACTATCTAAGAGCCAGAGGGCTGACTTGTCTCCTCGGCACTTATTTCTTGACTCTTTTTTTTTTGGTTGTGTCAGCCTTATAGATGAGTGACTATGTTCATTACCTGTGGGCTGAACTAGTTGGGCGAGGGGAGAAGAGAGGGTAACCTATGGTTATGAGCTAACAACGCTAACAATAATGGAAAGCACATAGCCGTTGCTCTTACGGTATTGGCAATCACTTTTAAAAATCCAATTTATTTATTTTTTTATTTTTTATTTTTTTAGAAGAGTAGCAGGGAGGTATTTTAAATTTTATTTATTTATTTATTTATTTATTTATGGCTGTGTTGGGTCTTCGTTTCTGTGCAAAGGCTTTCTCTAGTTGCGGCAAGCGGGGGCCACTCTTCATCACGGTGTGCAGGCCTCTCACTATCGCAGCCTCTCTTGTTGCGGAGCACAGGCTCCAGACGCGCAGGCTCAGTAGTTGTGGCTCACGGGCCTAGTCGCTCCGCGGCATGTGGGATCTTCCCAGACCAGGGCTCGAACCCGTGTCCCCTGCATTGGCAGGCAGATTCTCAACCACTGCGCCACCAGGGAAGCCCCAATTTATTTTTTAATAGACTTTATTTTTTGGAACAGTGTTAGATTTATGGAAAAATTGACAGCATAGTACAGAGAGTTCCCATACACCACACACCCAGTTTCCCCTATTAGTAACACAGGAGTATGGTATATGTGTTATATATAAATATGTTTGGCATATTAATTAGTCAACAAATATTAGTCTGTTATTATTAACTAAAATCCATAGTTTACTCAGATTTCCTTAGTTTTTACCAAATGTCTTTTTTTCTGTTCCAGGATCCCATCCAGGATACTGTATTACATTTAGGTATCCTGTCTCTCTAGGCTCCTCTTTGCTGGGACCATTTCTCAGACTTTCCTTGTTTTTGATGACCTTGACTGTTTTGAGAAACAGTTGTCAGGTGTTTGGGGATTTGTCTGATGCTTTCCTTGTGATTAGACTGGGGTTATGTGTTTTGGGGGGCAGATCACAGAGGTAAAGTGCCATTTGCATTACGGCATTGCAAAGGTACACCCTATCAATGTGATTTATGATTGTTAATATTGACCTTGATAACCTGGATGAGGTAATGTGTGTCATACTTCAGCACTGCAGAGTTATGATTTTCCCACACCCACTATGTGCAGCCCACACCTAAGGAGTGGGGAGTTATGTTCCCTGTTCCTGAGGGCAGAGTCTCTACAGCGATGATTTGGAATTCTTCTGTATGGGAAATTTGTCTCTTCCGTCACAGAAATCACTTTTCAAAAGTTATTAAAGGCAACAGTATAAAAGCTTTTAGAAGGAAGATATGGTATAATTTCTCCACAATGTTACAAATCTGTCCATCTGAGACATATATTTTGAATCATTCACTCCATAAACCTAAAATACAATTATGGCTACAGATGTGCCAAGCATTGTGCAAAAAAAGCTAAAGGATAAACAGTATATGCAGTTCTCAATTAGTGCAGAAATGTTAGATGAATCGCTGGGAAAATTCCTAAATGGGCTCTGAAACCTCTGGGGCAGCCCAGAATAGGCAGGTAGAGGTAGAAACAGATAATCCCATACACTGTGGTGAGTACTGACAATACAAGGACAGTATACAGAGTGTGCACTAGGGGCCCTAAGAAGAGAGGCCCTAAGTGGGCAAATGTGGAAAGACACATCCAGCAGTGGTGGTTGACCAGAGGTGCTTTTAGAAAGATCAGGAAGAGGAGGAGGATGGGAGGGAGATGATAGGGATGGTGAAGCCTATAAAGGGAACGAGTTTGTGACAAATCGCTCACCCTCTCACTCTGCCCTTTGTTTCTTAGCTTTGTTACCTCTTGTGGCAAGGATGTGGGGTAAGGACCTCAGGTGAACAGAATTGAGTCAATCAGACTCCTCAGTTCATGGCAATGAACATCATTGGTCCATGTGAGACATCTCTTTGGTTTGGTTTTATTTTTTCCACCCATTCCTCATTCTCTCCAGCCCCATTCTCATTACTCCATATGCACCCACTCTGGTATGTTCAAGCTAGGTCCCTTCAGTCTACTTTCCTAATATTCTTAAAAAATAGGTAGTGTTGTTTTGAGTTTGTAATTTTAAAATTTATATGATAGTAGTATCATGCTCTAAATCTTACTATTTCTTAATTTAAGAAACGTTTTTCTTTATTGTCACTGAATATTATTTTTAAAAATCTATCTAAAATGCCATACATAATTTAGTCCGTTATTTCTGACTGCTAAATTATATTCCATCCTGCTTAAACTCCTATTTTATTTATCCATTTTCCTGTTGTTGTTATTATTATTATTATTATTTTATTTTTTATAAATTTTATTTATTTATTTATTTATGCTGTGTTGGGTCTTCATTTCTGTGCAAGGGCTTTCTCTAGTTGTGGCAAGCAGGGGCCACTCTTCATCGTGGTGTGCGGGCCTCTCACTATCGCGGCCTCTCCCGTTGCGGAGCACAGGCTCCAGACGCGCAGGCTCAGTAGTTGTGGCTCACGGGCTTAGTTGCTCCGCGGCATGTGGGATCTTCCCAGACCAGGGCTCGAACCCGTGTCCCCTGCATTGGCAGGCAGATTCTCAACCACTGCGCCACCAGGGAAGCCCATTTTCCTGTTGTTATATCCAATTCCTTGTTCTCATAAACGTTGCTACAATGAAAATCCTAATAAATGTCCCCATGTGACGATTAGAGAGCTTCTCTGGGTTACACACTCTAAGTGGAACTGCTTGACCTACTGTGTTGATATATGTATACCTACTTTCATTAAGTACAACCAAATTGCCGTCAGGATCACCAGCGATCATGTTGCTGAATTCAAATGTCAGTTCTAAGTAACCTCTCAATAACATTTGTCAGAATTATGGTTGCCCCCCTTTTGAATTCTTTTTCATTTTGGTTCCACTGAACTAGATGACTTTCCCCTTTCTTCACTGGCCACATGTTCCCATTCTTCTTTGACTTTTGCTGACCTTTAGATGGGGGCAACTCCAAAGATCTGCTCTAGAAGAGAACCCCTTCTCTTCACTATTTATATGCAGGACAGCGGGTGTGCTCATGCATTCTCCTGGCTGTTAATACCGTATCCATGTTAATGCCTTCAAATATACATGCACAGCCCTGACCTTAACTCCAAACTCTATACTCACAGCTAACTGCTGACTCAGTGTTTCCATTTGACTATCAGCCTGACTTTCCCATGACAGGTTCAGGGATGGTTATAAGGGAGGGACCTGGAAACACATGCTGATAACCACCTTGTTCATCTTGTTTTGAATTTGAATGGATTCTTCTCTCGTCTGGGTAGATTACTGGTTTTAGAAAATCAGAATCACTCCTTTCCCTTCTGTGTCTTGAGCACTCATGAAACCTACTCATCTTAACCACTGACACAGCCAAAGCACTTTTGCGGTGCAGACTGAGAGTTCTTACAGAAAACAGACCACCAGGATCACCAGTCTGCTTATGCCTGGGCAGGTTCCAAATGGGAACCAGAGTCCACCTTTGCCCCCCTACTCTGGGTCTAGGCACTTAGACATGTCTTTCCCAGAAGATGGTGCAGCAACTTCCCTTGGATACTCGTCTGGATTCTTCCTCCCTTTAGACAAATCTCCGCTCAAATATTGGCTTCTCAAAGAAGCAGTCCCTGATCAGCTGAGCAAAAATAGGCTCCACCTACACCGTCACTCTCTGCCCACTTAGCCAGCTTTACATTTCATTACATAACTAACATGATGGTATATATTTTCTGACTCCCCACAGGAATGCATGCACCATGATGCCTGGACTTTGTTTTTTTTTTTGTCATGGTATTCCTAGCACTTGGCACACCAAGAATGGTGAATAAATGCTATTATTTGGCAGCCTCTATGCATGGATATCACGAGGGAAGATCCATGACCTTTTTATATTCTGCTTCTGTTTTTAGCTCTTTTCCTACTGGGGTCACTGTGGGAACCAGGATGGCTGGGTGAGGGCAGCAAAAATCCAGACAGAAGGGTGGGGATGCCCCAATTGTGACTGTGGAACTATTTCAGCCCCAAATACTATTCTGATGGAAAGTTTTACCCTTAGTCCTCTGACACATTCCAACCACGTGGCTGTGTAAAGTGCCAGAGTTCAAGCTCTTGGGAGTGGAAGTCTTTGAAGCTAGGAGGAAAATTTATAGAATTTGGATCATATGCTGTTTTTCAGCTTCAGTTGCAAATGAGTTAGCAAAACAAAGTTTAAAGTTCCCAACTGAGCATTTAAAATAAAAATAGAATTTTTCAGGGAGCACAACATCTTTCATTGCAAGAAGGGATAAGCAAGCAATGAGCCTTTTCTGAAAAGTGGCATGACAGAACAATCCAAGGTGGTTGTCCAAGATAACTGGAAATTTGTGTGGGAAATGAGAAAACTCTGGCTACTGATAACCTCCTTCCTCTTGCAATAATACTGAGCGAGATGGTCAGCAGGGCATGTGCTTGACTACAAATGCTTCTTCTTTCTGATGTGTCTGAGGGCTGAGTGGAAGGGATTTTAATAGTGACTATTTTAGCTCTATACCTTTTTAAAAGTTTATTTTCTTGTACTTTTGTAAATTAAAGGGAGGCTTTATAATATTTTGCTCGTTCCATCACTGACCCATAAACAAGCAATTATAAGAGTTGGCACTAACCAAACAATTCTTGTGAGTGACCTAAAGCATACATTCGGGAGAGACAATAATCAGAGCTACAAGTCCTCTGATAAGGAAGGTTGTGAAGCCATAGCAACAGGCTGAAGATGCTGTTCCTTCTGTTTCCAAGCTTGCTGCATCCTTGCATCCTGGGAATGATGTTTCGCCCAACCTGGTGAGCTAATCTCGTATGGATTCTACTCAGATGTCACTTCCATTGTGCAGCCTTCCTGACCATCGTTTTCCCCCCAGATGGAGTTTGTTGCTTTCTCCTCTAAGTTCCCACAACACTTTTTTTCATGCCTCTATTGTGGACCCTACCCCATATTGTAAACAAGTGTTTATCTTGTTTCGCTAGATCATTAAGTCATCAAGGGAAGTGGCCTAAGTTTTCTTCATTCTTGTGTCTCTGGCATTAGCACAGTGGCTGGCCCAGAAAGTGAAAAAATGAGTGAGGTTATTCATCTATTACGTATACTGATCAACCACCACTCCAATTTTATGACCAAATTCTCCCGTGGTACAATGTGTTAATTTCTGATGCTGTCCGTCTGCACAGGGATGGGGTCATTGCAGTGGAAGTTCTCTCTCTGCAAGTCTTGGGGGTGAAATTGCACGGAGCAGCCAACTTGCGCTGACTCCTACTGGTACGATTGAACATTGCTACTAGTACACTGCTGTGCGTTTCCTTCCCATTTTGGTGACTTCCCAGCAGACCCCAAAGGCTTACTGTTCAACCCCAAAGGCTTACCATTCTGCCTCAGATGCAGAATCGTGGTTTGACAGGAAGCCTGGATCCGTTTCTCGGTGCTCTTTGCCCGTCTTGGATGGCACTTGAATCCTGCTGAGATGGACCATAAACAGCATGGCACTGCTTATCCTGCTCCGTTGAATTAATTTTCCTTGCTGTTTGGAGTCTCTGACTTCTTAAAAGAGTGACCAGATGCCTCTGAGTGCCTCTGGCAGGCTTGGCATCTGAAGACACTGCCACCTCTCCCAGTGTACCTCCATCAGGATGCCAGGCCAAGCGGCCAGAGCAGGCTCTCCCGCCTGCCCTGAGTATAGGGACTCTTCCAAAACTGTCCGAGTTCTTAGATGTCTGTCTTGGGCCTAGTAAATCTGTATTTGTTAATTTTTCAATGGGCCTTTAAAGTAAGCTAACAAAACCTCCCTAAGATCATCTTGTCATAGAGTGGAGACATAACTAGGTCAAGTTCATTCTCTTAGAACCCCACATCATGTGTTCACCAAGTAGGCATAGACTATATCTATGATGAACTGGTGTTGTGCTTGGGATGAAGGGGCTAAGATGCTCTCCCCAGAGTGCCAATTAATCATGTTCATCCCTGTTAAAATTGGTGAGGAGACCCTTGTAAAGCCCAATTATTTACCAGCCAAGCGAGCAGATTGTTACCTTGACAGTTAAGCTGTGTTTTGGTTTTTGGTTTCTTAATCTGAAAAAATATGAGAAATTATTAGTTCACTGGAGGAGTTATTAAGTATGTTTCTTTTGCTCCTAAGGTGCTGTGTTTTAGAAACCTCAAGGCCCAGTGGCATACACATTGCATGAAACAGGGCAGCAGGAGCCCTGACTTCTAGGCCTGCCTCTGCCAACATCTAGCTGTGTGACTTCGGACTTGTCACCTCACCCTTCTGGGCTTCACACTCATAGGGGATGAGAGTTCCTTCCATGTCTAATAAATCAAGCATGGCGACATTATTGGAGCCTCAGGGATTCAATTTTCTGCCTACATAAGAAGGTTCTTCCTCTCACTCGAGGCCATTTTAATCTCTCCCACCATAAGCTCTAGGTGGTTTGGCTGTTTTGTCCAGATCTGTCAAGAAGGCTCCAGGGAGCACCATTTTCCAGACTAGAATCCAAGGGTGCCTCTGGAATTGTGAGGCACAAAAATGCATCAAAGTCAGCTTTTTCTTCCTTTAAAAGACATGTCTAATTTCAGTTTCATAGCTGAAATTAAATAGATAATGGTGTATAAATCACGAGGCAAAGCATCATTTTGTAAAAAGACATCTGAATGTACTCCACAGCAAAGAATGTGCACCCAAACATAAGTACATCAAATGTAACAGCGTATATGTCCTCCTTCCCCCAATAGCAGCAGTTGAAAGGAATTATTCTCCCTAAATATCCTTCCAAGTTCAGAGCTCTCTTTGATGGTTCCCTTTCTCTCGTCATTTGAATCCAATCTGCTGTTTGACCCTTATGTGTTCTTACGTTCTTCATTTCTGCTCTCAGTCTCTTTATTTTCTCTCTCATTTCTTTGTTCAAGCCTTCTCCACCTCTCATTTTGACAACTACAGTATCTTTTGGTTTCCCCACCTCCAGTCTCTTTTCTTTCCAAGACATCTCATGTGCTGCTGCCAGATGACTCTTCCTGGAGCACAGCACTGAGTAAGCCCGGCCCCGACTCTGAGTTGATCCCACACTGCTCGCCAGCAGTGGTTAAGACAGTGGACTATTTAGTCAGACTCTTCGGTTTGGATCTTGGCTCCTCAGCTTGCTGACTCTGTGTGCTTGCAAAAGTCACATCCCTTCTGTAAGCTTCACTTTCTTCTGGAAGATGGAATTAATTATTGATCTAACACAAAACAGTGTTAGGGAAACTATATGCTTGGCACATAGAAATTGTCACAGAACGTTAGCTGCTCTTTTTATGATAGGTATTCGTGGCTCTTCCTAATCAGTTCTCATCATTTCTGCCCAAACCCATATGTCACCACCCCTCTTTACATAATCTGTGTTAGTCTACGTTGCTCACTGTTCCTTACAGCAGGCTGGATGTTCCCACCTCTGCACTTGCACCCATGTATGTCTTTTCACCTGGTTCCTTATTTATCCATGGTTAGATCAGTCATTCATAAAAAAATATTATGTAAATTTTCATGTATATAGTTAACCCCTGAACAACTCAGGGGTTTGGAGCACTTGACCCCCATGCAGTGGAAAATCCAAGTCTAACTTTATAGCCGGCCCTCCGTATCTGAGGTTCCTCTGTATTTTCAGTCCTGCACCCATGGATTCAACCAACCACAGATTGTGTAGTACTGTAGAATGCATTTATTGAAAAAAATCCATGTATAAGTGGACCTAGGCAGTTCCCCTGTTACTCAAGGGCCAACTGTATACACTAAATAGAATAGTAAAATGACCCTTCATGTACCTGTCACCCAGCTTCAACAATAACCAATACATGGCCAGGCTTGTTTCAACTTTACCCTTAATAGATTATTTTTATTTTTTATTTTAAAAAATTTATTTTATTGAAGTAAAGTTGATTTACAATATTGTGTTAATTTTTGCTACACAGCAAAGTGATTCAGTTATACATATATATACTTTCTTTTTCATATTTTTTTCCATTATGATTTATCACAGGATATTGACTATAGTTCCCTGTGCTATACAGTAGGACCTTGTTGTTTATCCATTCTATATATAATAGTTTGCCTCTGCTAATCCCAAACTCCCAACCATCCCTCCCCTCGCCCCAGCCCAGCAACCACAAGTCTGTTCTCTTATGTCTGTGAATCTGTTTCTGTTTTGTAAATAAGTTCATTTGTGTCATTTTTTTAGATTCCACATGTAAGTGATATCACATGATATTTGTCTTTCTCTGTCTGACTTAATTCACTTAGTATAATAATCTCTAGGTCCATCCATGTTGCTGCAAGTGGCGTTTTAATAGACTATTTTAAAGCAGATCCCAGACACCATACCGTTTCATTCATAAGTACTTCAGTAAGTATCTCTAAAAGACAAGGACTCTTTTAAAAAACATAAACACAATACCATGATCACATCTAAAAAAATAAAAAGTCATTCTTTAATATCAAGTTTATAGTCAATGTTTAAATTTCTCTGACTGTCTCATAAATGTTTACATACTTAGTTTTATAGTTGGTTATTCAAATCAGGATTCCAAGAAAGTCCATCCATTGTATTTGGTTGATATGTCACTTAAATCTCTTTTAATCTATACATTCCCTTTTTTTCCTTATAATTTATTTGTTAAAGAAACTGGATCATTTGTCCTATAGAATTTCCCACATTCTGTTTTTTGCTGATTGCATTCCTGTAGCGTGGCTTAATATGTTCTTCTGTCTTCTGTATTACCCATAAATTGGTAGTTAGGGCTACAGACTTGATCAGACTCAGGTTTGAAATTTGGGGTAAGAACGCTTTAGAGGCAATGTCACGGACCATTTCTTGGGCACTGAGCCTTGGGTGCGGTTCTGGGTGTACAGGGGGATGGGGCACGTTTCCCACATTAGGGTGCATACTCCTCCAGGATCTACCTCACTGATATTTTCTGGTCAATAATTTTTTCCCTGATATTAGAGCTTTTTAGGCATGAATCTTCCTTTTTCCTTCTCTGTAGTGGACTTCCCAAGGGAAGCATGTGGAAATCAACTTCATAACCATCTTTTTCTCCCCTACCCTGAACCTGCATAGTCAGGTTTCAATAAGAAGCAATAAAAAATTAGGTACCTTTTCTCAGTACCAGGCACTGTGGTACGCCCTTAACGTGAAGCATCTCACATAACTTCACAAGAACCTTATGATGCAGCTGTATTAGTATTCCCATTCTAGAGATGAGGAAACTGAGGGAGAGTTTAAGAATCTCCTCCAAAGAAACTTTTAAGTGATGCCCAAAATAACTGGGATCAGTCTCCAGTGTTGAGTCCTTACTATGGCAGTGATCCAGCCCTGTAGATAATCCTACTTCTTTTCATCCTATTTGAGAAACTCTTGGCTTTTCCTTTTGAACCTGGAGTGCTAGGTTATCTAAGTGTTAATAAAATTTTGCTATTTGCAGAAATCGTTGAGTGCGTAAATTCAGGTTTGAAAAATGCTTTGAGTGCTACAGCTTAGAAGGGAGTGCAGTATACCAGTTAGAGAAGGAGGCTATGGGGTGGAATCCTAACTCTGCAACTCACCAGCTGTGTGACCTTGGGTAAGTCACTTAACCTCTCTGTGCCTTATAATACAATATGTATGCTAAGTGAAAGTAATGAGAACAGCGCCTAGCAGCATACAGTAAGCACTTAGTAAATGTTACCTGATAACTGTTATTATTGTCATCATTATCCAAAGCTTTTGAACAATTACCAGAAAGAAACAAATAAAAAGCTTGAAAATAACTAATTCCTGTTGTGAAAAGGCCATCCCCCTTTTCCTTTAACTAGTCATTTCTTTTTCATAGAGGAATTAGAAGTACAGTGGTCTCTCTCCACCCTCCTCCCTCCACCACACACATTTTAATTATGGTATCTTTTGAGAAGGAATACTTTAATCCAAAGTGATCACTTTGATACTCAAAGAGACACATTTGGAGGCCACTTGCCGAGGGGGAATTCAGGACGGAGAAGCTGAATAAATAGCAAGCAAAATGTTAATGTTTTGGCTTTGTGGTGTCTGCATCTGAGAGCACTCGCTGCAGATTTGTTGGCCCGCTCCAGCTGGAAGCTCCGGCGACTCCTTTTGTGTGCGCGGGAGCCCTGGCTGCGGATTGCCGCGCTGCCCCTAGGGGTCAGTCTGATCCAGGGATTGTCCGGATACGTGCCTCTCTGGGCACGGGAGGAGCTAGGCGCCAGGGCCACGTGGCCTCCGTGAAGGCCCCAGAGAGCATCCCGGTCGTCCCCGCCGCCGCCGCGCGCCGCCGCCCCGCCTTCGCCCCTCCCGCGGTTCTCCTCCTGAAGACGCGTTTTTCCGAAGGCAGAAAAGGTCACATTTGTCTTCAATTTCATGGGGTTAGCCTCACTTCTTAATGGTAAAAAACAAAAAAGAAAGATGGCTCTAGATGGCCTAGTAATATTTTCTAATAATCTCTAATTTTTGCTTGTGCTGCATTCAACCTCTTGCATCCAAGAGCCATAAAATGTTAGAGCTGTGAGAAACCTCATATACCTTTTATGTCAACCCTTCATCCACAAAGAAACTGAGGCCCAGAGGAGAAAACAAACAGCCTTGGTTAGCACACGAGAAGTCTCAGCTGAAGGTTATTTCCACCATATGTAATCCTTTTCGTTATTTTTTTAAAAAACCTTACGAATGATTACTAATTTAAAGGCCATAAAATGATATAAAAAGTAGTTATTAGATGGCAAACTAGCATAGTAATTAACTGGAGGACTTCAGAGGCGGATTACCTGTGTTCAGATGGGAGTGGGCTGTGAGGAAAAGGATTATCACTAACAATCTGGGAGGTCCTAAGTCCTTAACCTCTCTGTCCCTCAGTTTACTTATCTGTAAAATGGTGGTGAATCGAGAGAACTCATTTTTTTAAAAGTTCCTACAAGATAATTCGGTAAACATTCAGTGACCGTTGGCTGACATTAATTATTACCATTGCAAGCATTACAAAGGCAGTCCTTGAATTTTCAGGAAGGTGTGGGAATGCCCTGGTTCATCTTGGGAAGCACAATTTTACTGCTTCCAGTTTGTACCCTACATGACTACCAGAGTAATTTTCTTTAAATATATTTCGTGAGTCCCTTCCCCCATCCCAATACGGAAACACAATGTCCAACTAAAGCAGAAGGAATGTCCCTTGGGAATCTGGTGAAGGAGTCAGGAGTAGGGTGATAACAATCAGGGTGGCAGGTGTTGGAAAGGAAGAGTCTGCCCCCAGACACATTTTCAAGGGACAATTCTCAGGATTTAGTAACCCTGTCAAATTCAAATTCCAAAGGGACAGGACTTTCCTGGGGACTTTGGGTACTTTATTTCTTGCTCTGTGGTTCAGCTGGCTGTGTGTTGTTCACGCTCAGGTCATCCAATCACAGCTTCCTAGAGGACAGAGTTTCCCCCCCAACCAATCCCCCCCTCCTGCTTTGGCTTCATGTGCAGAGGGTGCTTATGAAAATGCTTGCTATGGTGTGAATTGCTGGACAAGATGCTCACTGCGATCTTCCCCTTATGAACTATCTTGGGTACCATTCTTTCTCTGCAAACACCCTATACAAGATAAGTAGTAAGAAAGTTAATCCAACAATAGACCACTGCCTTTAGGCTTTTCTGTCTTCTTTTTCCATTGATTTTGCTGCATTTGTGGTGTTTGAAGATCCTGCCATGTACATTTTCCTCCTGTTAGTACTTAGTCTGCCTTCTGGAGAGGGGCTGGCATCTGATCCTTCTTTTCACCTGTCAGTTCTGGGGATATTCAAAGACAGCTACCACGGCTCCTGAATTCTCTTTCACAGGTCTCCAGCCATTCTTCATGGAGCATGATTCAGAATCATCATTATCTTGGTTGCCATTAGCTTCTAGATCTTCTCCAGTTTGTAAATGTCTCTCATCACCTCTTAGATTTTGGTACCCAAATTGAACCTGGAACTGTGGATTAGATCGGATTTTCCCAGAGTGCTAGTTTATCACCTGCTTTATTCTAAACACTGCACTGTCATTAACACATTCCAGGAGTACATTAGTGTCTCTCAGAGCAACATTTTGCTCTTGAATCGTGGAGCATGGAGCAAAACAAACTCCAGAGATTTTCACATCAAGAGCTATTGAACCACATTACTCCCCGCTCCCCATCCTGTACTTGTTTGACTGATTGTTTGAGTCCAGAAACCGGATTCTGTATTTGTCTCATCAATACCAACTTGTTCATTTTGCAAACTGTTAGTTACTTTGGCTAGATTATGAATTCACTGAGGTCAGAGACTGTGTCTCTTAACTCTGTGTGTGCCCAACACAGTGCCTGGCATCTCATAGGCGCTTAACAAATGCTTGTGGACTGAAAGAATGAGCCAATTGAGAGTCTTTGAATCTTCCATTTCTTATTCATAACTTTTACAACATTATTTGTAGCATGTAAATATGTTATATGTAAATATATTAAGTGTTCTTCTGTGTTTTCATCCCAAGTCAGTAATATTTTGATTGAGACAGAGCTATATAGGACCTAACTAGACACCATCCTTCATAAAGTTGAATAAGAATTGTAATGATAGTAATCCACACTGCTTGGCCAGGGCTAATCAATGTACCATATATTTCTTTCATTTTGCTAATACCCAGCTAAAATGTTCAGATACTGAGCACAAGGATTTCAGGAAGTTTTGCTGAAGACCGTGTTAAAATCAAGATGTGTTTTATCCATAGCAATCCTGATATTGGTATTATTGGTAATAACCAAGCACTGGAATTGAGGTCCATGTAACATAACTTGAGTTTTAGTGATTTGCTGTTTCTTTAGGCAAATTGCTTACCCTCTCAGTGTTATTACTGCCTCCTATGAAAAATGTGGATAAAATAGTACTACGTTATTGGGTTGTTGTGTGGATAGCACAGTAATCCATACAAAGCATTTAGCACAATTCCTGGCACACAGTGTCATGCTTAAAAGTGCGAACTACTCTTATTATTGCTTTTATTTGGCCAGCTATGAACCCACTCTTTTGGATTAGTATCCAATAAATTGTGCATTCATGCAGTCAAGTCTGTTTTGATTTTTAAAATTAGTTTAGCTAGTTTGGTGTTCTATATCCAAAAACCATGGTTGGCTCAATTTTTATCATATCAACCTTTTTTGTTTACTTGTTTGTTTTGTTTCTTTGCCTGGAAGGGACAAAGACCTGAGTGTGTTTCTTATGAGCAGATGCACGTGTTTGTTTAAGCTGGTGGCACAGGGCTGGGAAGAAAACGAGGTAGAATGGCCAACAGAGAACCTTGTAAATACAGGTCAGGCCAATGCAAAGAAAGTTTGTTGGCTAAATCATTTGTGTCTCAGTGATTTGTGAAAACAAAATGCAGGGAGTTTTCTCCATCTATCGGCAAGGTAGTTTAAGCATATGGCAAAACGTCCAGCATTTTTAATGCAATTGTATAAATTAATAAAGTCTAAAATCCAATGTCAACCAAGGTATGGTCACTGAGTGGTTTGATATTTGAGTTTTACCATGTGGGTCTTTCTGTTGCTTTAGTTGAATGCAGGTTTTGATATCCTCATCTGTCACAGGGGATAGTTTCAGGTAATTGTTACGATGTACTGGTCCTGACCATGTCATGGTTCTAGATTTTTCTAAATTGTCTGTATGGTCCTGATATTATTTAATCCTCAAGTGACTTAGGTATGAGTTAGATACTATTATCTGAACTTTCCAAAGAGGTTGACTGATTTGTCCAAGGCCACACAGCTAGTAAGTGACAAAGCAAGGTCTGTTTGACCCCAACAGTCATGATTTTAACCATTTTGCTATACTAGCCTCTCCTTTTAGGAGAGGCTAGTATAGCAAAATGCTTCTGCCTTTTAGGAGATCTCAATGACCTCTTCAGCTCATTCAGTGAGCTTTGAGAATGCTTTATGGAAGTAGGAGTAGCTTATAGATTATTAAAAAGAACAAAAGGGCCATATAACTTCTGGTTTTGATCTCTGGGACAAGTAAAACCAAAGAAGTTGGATATCAGTTATTCATAAACAGCCATTGATTACCTTCGTAGACTTTTGAGGTTCGATCTTCAGTTACTCAATTCAGAATTGATTAATTAATAATTTAATTAATTCAACAAATATTAACGAAGCACTTATCACTTGCCTGTCATTGTCTAAATAGCTGAGGAACTACGCTGATTCAAAGGCTTTCTATAGAGTTGGATATTGGTCTAAACTAAATACTCACTTTTTAATCATCATTGAAACTAAAGTTCTCACTTGATTGACATGTTTTTTATCCCTCTAGTATAACTTATATATACGTACACCTACTCCTGAACCCTGGCCATTCCTCACTTCTTGTATCCACTTAGCCAAACCCTACGCCTCCTTCATGGACCCAGGGCCACCTTCCCCTTGAAAACTTTCCTGACCACAAGGCTACAGGCTACAGGTTCCTCTTCCTCCTCTGAATCTCTATTTAGTGTCTCTAATACCCACTTGTCCCTAAGAGCATGACTGTTGGATTTTCATATTTCAAGGGTTCTTAAAATGGGGTGAGCCCAGAGTCATCCAGGGAGTTTTAATCAAAATTCATGTGACTGGCCTTTATCTCACTGAATATTTGCTGATTCAAATATTCAGTATTTCTGGCGCTGGAACGTGATTATGTATCATTGAAATAGCTCTCTGAGTGATTCTGAAGCCTGAAACAGGCTAAGAAACCATAGTCTTGTATTGTTGTCAGTAGTTATTATGGAGCCCCTACGTTTTCTGTGCTATATTATATGCAATGTTATATAAATTAAATTTATATGCAATATTAGAGTATTACCTCTTCTACTAGATTTTAGCACCTGGAAACATTGTGATTATAATCCTTTGTATTTTCCTAATTTCCTAGCACAATGCTGAACGAATACTCAATAATCACTGAATGAATCATCAGTAAATGGGACTGATCCTGTTTCTTCTTCTTTCCTAATGCCCTCAGAAAATTTCAGGGGTGAAGTATGCAGTCTGATACTAAGCCTCACGTCTTAGAGACAAACTCCCTGGCCCTGGCCTGTGTGGTAGACACAAGGATGATTCACTTGCTTCTGCTTTTCTTCCTTACAATTGTAGTAGAATGGCAATTCCCACACCCTTGAAATTATTTGTGCAACCACGTGACTTCTTTTCTTCCTAGAAAACAAGTGATAGGTGTCTGTCCTAGGCCGGAGCATTGAATTGCTGTTGCAGTACCCACTCAGATTCCCTTCCCCTGCCTGCGTAACCAGTAATGCTCCAGATACAGAGGCTGCAGGACATTGGGTCCCTGAGTGAGGAGACGAGAAGCAGACCCTCCATTTACCCATATGGGATGTGTAACATGAGCAAGAAACACAGCTTTGTGGTGACAAATGACACACATTTGTAGAGTTTTTGTTACTGCATCTTAATCTCTCTTGAGTGACCCAGCATGGACCAAATCCATATTGAATTATTTGCCATATGTATTATATAAGGCTTTTCAATTAAAAAAAAAAAAAAAGGGTGTGTAGAGTTGAACTATTTCTAGGAAGGAACAGTAGAAACAAAGCCCAAAACTAAGGCCTAGTATAGAAAGTTAAGAAATGTGGGACTTTTGTTTATATGGCCACTAAGGTAATGTTTTTGTCCTGCATGTGCTTATTAAAAATCAATATTCTTTTCACTCAGCTGGTAACATAATGAGGAGTTGTTTGTTAAGAGGGGTAAATACCATCTTCAGTCCTTTGATATGGAGGATTGAGGACTGAACATAAGGCAATCATCCGATGAAAGTTAGTACCTTGGTCACATTCTCAATTAGTCATTTGGGATAAATCCACTAAGAGAGATGGCTGGGTGACAGGTATGCCACTTTTCAGGGTTTTGATATTTACTAAAAAGTACCAGGAAGACAGTTCCACTTTACATGAGTACCAGTGATTTATAACAGGCTCTGTTTCTTTGAACTCTCCCCGATAATGGGTATTATCTTTTTCTCAGTGCTTGGTAGTTTAATAGATAAAAAATGATGTCTTAATTTGCATTTTTTCATCAGTAGTGAGGTTGTCCAGCATTACGTGTGCTATTGAACCTTTATTTCTTCTTTTGTGAATTGTCTCTTCGGGTCTTTGACAGGGATATCTTTAAGGAGGTGGATGTCTCTCTTGAAGTCAGGACACAAGGATTCTCAGCCCCTCTGCTCACCTTGGGGATTCATGACTGCTCCCAGGCAATCCTGCCAGCATCTCAGCACACAGGCTGGCAGAAGGGCGGGGAGATGCTATCAGTGTAGGAATCCCTGCCTCCTAACCCTAACTTCTGAGTGTCCCTTTCCTTTTGACTCCCTGAGTTCCAGGGTCTGATCAGCTTTCTGGAATGCCAAGGAAGGTTAGGGAGGGTGTGAGAATAAATCTCAGCTCAGGACATTGGGAGAACCCAGAGACTTTGACTTTTAAGAACTGGCCTCTCTTTTCTCTTCCTTTCCTTTTTTGAACCTCTCTCTCCCTCCCTTTTCCAGTTTCCCTTGTACAGGGGGTCAGGTGGGCAGCAGGGCTGCAGCAGCTGAGACTCTGACCCCTGGATTCCCCCTGGGAGCTGCCAGCAGCTGGTTCCATACCACGTGCTCCTCTCAAGAGAGTGCAGGCTCACTCACAACCTCTCCTGACCTTGGGGAGGGTCACATTCCAAGGAAGCCGTGGTTCTCCCTCCTCCCAACCTCCCTATCCCACCTCTGCGCAGGCTACCTTCCATTCTGGTCTTCCACCGCATGGGGTCTGGGTGATCTTTCCTTGCAATCATCTTATCTCCCCCCACTGCCCAGGGCCCATCACCTACAAGGAAGATGAAGACTCCTGACTTGACCTGTAAGGTCTCTGATCATCAAACCTATCACCTGATGAGGAGTTTCAGTTATACTTGGAAAGACAGATTGAGGGCAGATCCTGATGGACCTTGAATGCCAGATGGAGGAGTTTCGATGGCATCCTTTAAGTAATGGGAAAACAGTGCAGGTGAGTGTGTCATGGCCAGAGGTGTCCCTTATCATATGGGGAGGCCAGGTGACTCCTCTTTTGTTTATAAACCCTGACAAGAAGCAAGGGGTCACCTTCCTGCATTGGCAGCTAACATGTAGTGTCCTAGGCGGGACACCCCCTTTTCTGGGAGATCTACTGGAGAGAGGATGCAGGGGGGACTCTGGCTAAGATAGATGGATGAGAGTTTTCTTCTAAGAGAGAAGAGGAAGACTTCCTCCCACTTCTAAGGAGAGTGCTCTGTTAAATGCCACTTTGGCTTCTGTGGGGAGGGCGTGAAGGGGATGCAGCTTTGTACTGAGACCTGAGGCAAAGTAACTGCAGAGGATTCTTCTGGGCACATGGTGGGTGCTGGCTCAGCTGTCTTCTCACCGTATCCTGCAGAGACTTAATCAACTCTCTGATGAAAGAGAGACAGAGAAGGTCAGTTTGTCCTTTACTGACAAGTGCTGGCGTGCTGGTGGTGTTACTTGGTTACTTTCTCCCCTCTCCTTGATCATAAGCACAAGGACGGTGGCCGAAGTGGCAAGAGCAGTGGTTGAGCTTTCACGGCTCCAAAGGAGCATGAAAAAGTTGGCTGGGACCCTGCTGCCAAATCAGGAGAGAGGGCTTGGAGTAGCAGGCGTTCAATGACTCCCCAGAGATGGGGATTACGTTCAAAGGTAATGAGATTGCCTCCAAATTCATGATTGTCTTCCATCTTCCTGATATATGAGCAAGGGTTCTGGTAAAAAAAAAAAAAAAAAGCACATCCAAATTGGGTAATTTGGAGGAGTTCATATGAAACCATGAACAAAGGCAGAGGGGGTTACAGAAAGCTTCAAGGGGTACAGTAGTACCCAGGGGC
Source organism: Eschrichtius robustus (assembly GCF_028021215.1). Taxonomy (NCBI): domain Eukaryota; kingdom Metazoa; phylum Chordata; class Mammalia; order Artiodactyla; family Eschrichtiidae; genus Eschrichtius; species Eschrichtius robustus. The sequence goes on from NC_090831.1 coordinate 84,276,552, forward strand.
TAGACAGGACTCTCTCACCCTTAGACCAGAAAGGGTAAGAAGAGGCAGAGAAGTTATGTGGAGTGGGCTCCCTTGCAGGAGCTGGGCTTTCAGCTGAGGGACACAGCCCGTGGTGACCTCACAGCACTGGAGGGAACGGAGGGAATAAATACCTTGACCTCATTCTTCTTTCTCTGAGCTCTTCCTGGTGCTTCCCATTAGCCAAACCCAGCTGGAAACTAGAGGACCAAGGGAGCCTGTTGAAGTAGTCCATACAGGCGAGTCTCCTAGGGCAGACCAGAGAGCAGAGAGGAGAGGGTGGGTCTGGAGGGGCAAAGGGAGGATACCCAGCACACGCTGATCCCACTGTAGAGGAGGAAAAGCCTTTCTTCTACCCTCTTAGGTTCAGAACTTGAGGACCTGCAAATTAAACTGACAAAAGACAGATTAGCAAGAGAAAAGAGAGATTGAAAATGTACTTAAGGGAATTCACAGAAAGATGTAACTCAAGGAAGTGGTTAGAATTTGGGGCTTATACACCATCTTAATAGGGGAAAAGAAAAGGGAGGAGGGCACTTACAGGAAAATAAATGACTTTTTGCAAAGATAGATGGATGCTTAGAAGAAAAGGTGGGAGACATGATAGTTTTATGACAGTGTCTCATCTCCCATGATGAGCCAGTCTTCCCAGTTGCAAGCTCTGGGACTTATGACGATTGAGTTCTTTTGAGTCCTTTTGGGAGACTCTGCTTTTAGGCAGAAAAGAGATTTCAGGAACTCAAATGCCTCTGCTCAAAATAGTTTTTAATGCCACAGTGGTGTGTTCGGGGACCCTTTACCACCAAAGGTAGCATGGTCTGTGGGGGACCATAGGGAGACCAAAATTTCCTATTTTCCTCCACATAGAGAGCTGAGTAGGTGGCCCTGCTTCGAGGAAGTGCAGTCCTGCCCTATCTGAGGTTTCTCTGCAGCATGACTAAGGACACTGCACCCTCATTTCCACGCAGCCTGCAGGGTATGGCCCACAGCCTTCTCTTGCTAGGAAGTCAACGTCCTATCTATCTGGGAACTTTAGGAAATCTTATTGCTTCTAGGCAGGTTCTGCTGGAGTAAAGAATTCCAGACCATGTTTTCTTCAGGGCTTTGGGAATATGCATAGCACTTCTAACTACTCTAAGAAGATTCTGTGTACAATCATAAAAGTTTTTTGGAGTTCAAGAAGAAAGTGAACTTCCTAGGGGTGTGTGAGTGTGTGTGTGTGTGTGTGTGTGTGTGTATGCTTTCCAGATGGAAGGAAGGTAAAACAGATAAGGTGATAGAATTTCCATTGTTAGATGCCTCTCGCTTGTCTGTGAAATACGCATGAAAGAGCTATACTGAGCCACGAATACTGAAAACACTTGAGGGTTTTGCCACGTGTGAAAACGTTACCCTTTGAAAAATCCAAGGCCCGCCCCGGGCCACACATGTCGGATCCGGAGCTCAGCTGTTAGGCAGCTCCTCACCTGCGCCAACAGCAAAAGCAAAAGGGGTACGGCACAGACATTGTTTAAAATGAGTGCGTTAAAAATACCATCTCAGCTTCACAAGTTTATGGAACAGTGAGGAGGCATCCTCATTTATGTACTCGGGTGAAGGTAATTCTGGGAGAAATGCACAAGCCAGTTAAAAGTATTTGTCTAATTGGATTATGCAACAGCAGCTTTGAATCTCAGTGCTTAAGATTTTAAAGAACCAGCAACTTCTTGGGGCCCAAAAAGCAAAGCTTCTTGGGATGGAATGGGACAGAGGCAGGCAGCTCCGTCAGGGTGTGACTTTTGGAGCAACAGGACTATTGTGTGGGATGAAGGAGATCTGTTCATGAGGAAGGCTTCCCTAAGCGCTGAGGAGAAAAGAAACTATGCGCGTGTTGAAGGGAAGGATGCAAGGACTCCAGAAAAAGACCTGACGCTGAGGGTCCGTTTCCAGTTAAGGATGTTGGTGATAATCTTGGTTCAGGTTTACTTTAGAAGCCATGTGAGTTTTGTTTTCTCCCCCGCATGGTCAACTCCGAAAGAAACTAAAGTCAGGTTCTTGAGCTTGGTCTTCCTCTTCAGAAGGCATCTGTTTTGTGCCCCCAGGCAAACATTTTACAAAGGGCTTTCTTGCCTCCTGTTAACTGCAACCTTAGCTGCCTACCAGCCCACTGACCCTTCCTCCCCCTTGTTTGACACAAGCTTGGCTTGGCCAGGCTCCATTCCAGTGGCACATGCCTAATGGGCTTGTCTAGGACTCACAGACCTTCTGAAAAGGGAGATCATAGCCGTAAAGCCAGTGGTATATTTGCTTCAAACCAGACTCTCTGTTGTCTCCATTTTTTATTTCTCTATTTACTACTTTATTCTACAACTGGCCTTTGAGGTATAGTCAGAACTGTCAATGTTTCTGAAGTTCCTGCCTCCAGAGGTGGTGGGGTGGGGGGTTGACACAAGAAGAAAGGGTTAAGAAAGGCGGCCAATATGGTGGCCCCTTGGGAAGATAACCTCTAGTATTTACTCCTGAAAAGTGGGACAGTTGGCAAACCACCCAGAAGTCAGGGGAAAGGATTGTAAAAGCATAAGAAAGAGGAAAAATACTCAACATGTGTTGATTATGAATTTTAATTACTGAGTTATCTGTTCAGTCAAACAGGCTGGGAAAGAAACGTGGGCAAGAAGAACTCTATGAATGTTACAGATGATAAAATTCCGTTTTTAGGAAATGCACAATTAGACTGTGTCTACACAACCCAAAGTAAAAGCAGATGTAGCCGTCGTCAGACAATTTTGATTAATGGGGAAATTTGGAGCTGAAATTATCTGGTTCCGCCAGCTATGGTGATCAAATGAACTAGATCATTGCCAGATCTCCATTTCCTTCAGTGAGGTGTAGATACAACTTTTTGGGTGAGGCAGTCTCAGAGACAGAATTCATCATGTGAAGCAGCAGAGTCTAAGGGGAGGGGAAAAGCACCACAAAGCAAGTGATGATGTCATCCTTACATTTGGATAATCCGTATGAGAGGTCATGGACTTAGTTTACTTCCTAATCACATAATCAAGTCAGCAGGCCCCATAATCTCTGTATGGGGCCATACTACTTATTCTTCCTGGGAGTTGGTATCCAATTAGGGAAAAGGTCCTCATGATGTTGGTCTGTAATGAGGGGACTGAGTGACTAGACAGAAGTAGAAGAGATGACAGAGCCCTTCCACACCCAGGGAAGACCTCTTTCATGATAGCTCATGCCAATGTTGGGGCTGGTGCCGTGAAGATGTACCATTTGCCATCTAACTGACTGAACCAAAGTTCTCTCTTTATATGATTGTCTGCCCTCCAAAGTTTTCACTGAGCCACTCAGATCTGATGATTTGTGTCTTGGAGGATGCTCTTGCAGAAACAAACGTCTGTAGAAATAAGGCATTTTTGGAATATGGGTCCTTCACCATTAACTGAAGTGTCAAATGATCCTGAATGTCTTTTACTGCAAAATAATAGAAGCAAGTTAAAAATAAAAAGGAATAACCACACTGGAAATCATTAATGATAAAGGGTGATTAGAAAATGGCTACGATAACCCAAATGTCCATCAATGGATGAAATGATGAGTAAATTGTAGTATGTACATACTAATAGGGTATCAGCCATGAAAAGAAATGAAGTACTGATACTTTCTACAACGTAGATGAACCTCAAAAACATGCTAAGTAAAAGCAACCAGGCACAAAGGGTTGCATATTATATGACTGCACGTATATGAAATATCCAAAATAGGCAATGCCTCATTTAATTTGCCCTCAAATCATATGAAGTCAATAAGTAAACAGAGATCTACCAAGGGTAAGTAAATTTCCTCCAGAGGTTAGTAGTGGAGTTGGGGTTGGTGGTCTATTGCCAAGGGCTTCAGTGCTCTTAACCAGTACACTAGTGGTTTCTAGACCTCTAGATTTTACAAACTAATAAAATTTCGAGAAACCAACATAAGGTAGTCATATTTTATTTTGTCTAGTATAAACATTGAGTAACAAACAAATAATAAAAGCAAAAAACCCTACCACCATTATGCAATCAAATAAAAATATATTTTTATACCAAAAAGCAGAAGGACCTAATCTCAAAATAGAGAATTGTCTTTTGAAATGGATCTGTTTAGCTCTATGAAAAATCTTTTCCTCATTTTGCTGTCCAGGGGGATTTCATAGTAGAGGCTGAGTTGTCTTTGCTGATGGCTGTTTGGGCAGCCAGCAATGAAGGTGGGCAGTGAGTGCTGGTGAGGGCAGGTCCCCATCTCTGTGCCCGTGCAAACCTCCCTCTCTGCCACCATGACCACTCTGTACGTGGGACCATTGGACAAATATTGGGGTGGCTGGAAAAAGAAACTGATAGACACCCATCAGACAGGTCACGTTGTCCACCAGATTCCTGAGATCCTCCTCCTCAGTGGATGTCCAATGGTAGAAATTTATGTGGAGCACAAATATCTTCATATGCTGTGCCCATTCCTAGGAGTTACCTACCCACCTCCTCCTTTAGACCTCCTTGCCACCATTTTTCCAATATTATTTTTTCCTAAAACTTGACCTTCTGGCAAACCCTTTGAGCATTGCTCATGAATACTTGTAGATTCACATATGAAGCCTTCTCTCTTTGCATATAAAGTGGACAATTTGATGTACTGCCCACAGTTTGGTTCCCTGGGAGGATTTTTCTCCTCTACTGCCTTCAGGGCTGGAACATAACCACCTTTCACCTCTGGCTGGTGCCAGTAGGCTGGAAAACACATCAGTAAAGCTGCCCATGCATTCCCTTCCTTTGTTAACCGGTAATGGAGAGAACTCTCCAAGATATCATCGGTTCCAGCTGGGAAAGAGATAGCTCAGTATGAGGAGCAAGTACCGTGGGGGTCTGAGTCACCGTCTGTGCTCTTCACAGTCCATTGCAGACTTGCTTGGGCCAAGCCTTAAGCAGCCCATTTCCATTTGATAATGGAATACTGCCGTGCACACCCAATTTTCTGATCCAGTCAATCAAATCACATCCAGTTCATGACAGGTAACCACTTGATGTTCCATGGTCAGTTGTTCAGACTCTACTAGGCTTGGTAGCAAGTCTGGATCTGACTTTCTAACAGAATTGCCATTGGTAGGAGTTGGCATGGCCATACTCCAAACCCCAAGGGAGGTGTTGTGCGTTTCTCCTACTAGGACTTGCCAGAGAATCCATGAGCATCCCTGTCTGCCATAGACCCCCCCCAGTCCAGTTGGATATGATTGGTCAGAAGGTCCAAGTGTCTAAGCAGTTTGAATGGCTGCCCCATGTTTAATCAAAACTGCCAGCCTCACAGGTGATCCAGAACTTGGGTCAGAGCAGTACACCTATGTTTTTTCTAGAATCCAAAGAGGCCCAACAAACCTAATGCTCTTTGGGAGAAATGGGTCAAGGTAAAATATTTGTCTTATACTTTAAAGAGATACCCTGCTATGCTCCCCAACTGCTGGACCCTTGGAACCCTCACTGATATGGCAGGCCCCTGAAATTTTGTGGAGATTTTCTTCCATAGTCTGGGATGCACATGTCTTTCTAAGACACATGAAGTTCTTGCTACTCTCTGTTCTCCAGATCCAACTAGCATGATATCAGGGATGAAATGGACCAGAGATATTCTGCGGGACACCAAGGCAATCAAGATACCTCTGGACTGTCTTATGACAGAAAACAAGAGAGTAGACAGAACCCTTGCAAAATATACAGTTGTCCCTTCCACTTGAAGACAACCTATTTCTATGTATATTTTCTTATCCCTTCCCTGGTTTATTGGGGGTAATTACATGTGATGATTAAGCACTGCCATCTGGTTTCTATTACCCTGAGGTCCCATTATTTCCTTTGAAATCAGGAAGTTCAATGCCAGCTTCCACCTTTGTCTTCTGCATCACCACCTCAGGGACTTTCAAAGATGCTGGTTCTTCTGTTGTCAGTGCATTTCTAAATGCCTTGATAAAGCATTGTCCAGGTCCTCTCAGGGGAATGGTTAGGAGATGATGATAATTTGAGTGTTCATGATGGTAGCACATGCCATGGATTGCCAGTGTCTTATTTTTCCCTGGCAGGAAGTTTATTTGTGCTTTCATGAAATATGTGGGCAACTCATTCCCAGAATCCCACTTTGAGGGTCTGTTTTCTAGAACTAACCTGTATTAGTCAAGGTCCTATCAAGAAATAGATGACATACTTAAATGGGATAAAGTAGAAGAGTTTAATAAGGGAAGCAATTCTCACCTTTAGACCTGAATGGGCAAGAGGAGGAAACTGTTACCAGAATGTGGAAAGTGCTACGTGGGAACTGGATGCCTGGCAGGAACTGTGGCCTTAAGTAGAGAAATGCAGCCACTCCCCAAACCATATCCTGGCAGGGAAGAATAACGTGGCTCCCTCTTCTTCCACACTTCAAGCAATGTCCTCATTAAGACCTTTTAGGTTTTCTCTTTGGTTAAACGCAATTGGAAGCCAAAGAACAAGAGCTCCTAGTGTTCACCTCTGGAGGTGAGCCTACTGGACAGAGCACAGTGGAGAAGGGTGGAGAGTGGATCTGGAAGGGCAAATGGAGAAGACCCAGCACTAAGGATGTGTTTCTGCATTCTGGAGTCATTGGGAAGTCATGACAACTTGTTTTGAGTAAAGACATAATATTATTGGACTATGTTTTAGGATAAAGGTGGCATTAAAGTTTGGGTGATTTACAGAAGGGATATCTACCAGGAGACCAACAGTCTGAATGTCCATGACATGAAGGTGTTGCAGTGGGAATGGAGAGGATGGAGAAGAAGCTCGGAAGAAAAATATTCGGTGTATACATGTCTTTTATGCCAATCAGGTGATAGACAGTTGCTGTTTGAAGACTAGAGCTTCTATCTGATGCTGTATTAGTGAACCCAGTCAGGAGGCTGTGAAGACTGCATGCTGCAGCAGATTGCCTCAGAGTTCTGCTTTGAAGTTAGAAAGCCAAATAGATGTGAAGAGCATTTGGTCTCTCCTCATTTCTATGCACATGGAGATTTCATATTCATATCAAAGGAAGTCAGCTGTGTATGGAAAGGAAAAATAATTTACGTTGGGGTCCTTATTTGTCAAACTCTTTCAGGATTTCCTTCTTCTCGCTCATGAAAATGACAGAATTCACCTTAAATGCTTTGACAGCATGTGATGAAACTTTTATTGCTGCCAGAGGTGGTAACCATAAAAATAATATTAGCTAATATTTATTGAGTACTTACAATGATCCAGGCAGTGTGCTTTGCACTATGTCTTATTAATCACTGGCAACAAACCTATGAGGTGGCAGGTATTCTTTATTATTCCCATGTTACAGATAAGGAAGCAGAGACATAGACAAGTTAAGTCTAAGTTCACACAGAGAAGAAGAGACAAAGTTAGTTCTCTAAGGCAGAACTGGCCAGCTCTAAAGGCCATATTCTTAACTTTTCTTCTCTATTGTATCTCAATAAAATTTATGCTGATGATTGTCTATCGCCTGTTAATTATGTATGCTTATGTGTGTGTGTGTGTACTCAGTGCATTTGAATCTTTGGCTTTATCCAGTGCTGCCATCAAAGTCAGGTTTTTAAACATATTAATAGTTAATATGATTAATTTTCTATTGGATGAGAAATTGATCAGGCTTTGGCTGAGTTATTTGGGCATAGGTAAGAATGAACAGAAGAATTATAGCTAATGTTTACACCAAGCACTTACTTTGGGTCAGGCAGTGTTTAAGTCCTTTACATATATTATCTCATTTTATCCTCACGACAGTTCTGGGAGAGAAATACCAACGGGGTTTTTCTGAAATTTAGCAATAATTAACAAGGTGGGAAAATTGCCCTCAGACTGAAAGACTGTATTAACACTTGTTTTAATATTTCCGCATAAAATGACCCTTTGGAAACAGAATTTTGTCAGGACTAGTCAATTACCCATCCATACTTTCAGGTTTACTCATTCACTCAGAAAATGCTGCCAGCTAATATTTATTCAGTTCTATTCTCAGTAATGGGTCTATTTTCAGTAATGGACCATGCTGATGGAAAAAACATAGCCCCTGCTTTTGAGATGCCTACATCTTAGCGGAGGGAGAACTGAGGTCCATCTACATGCCACCAACACTTCCTGCCCTGGTGAAAAGTGGGTAAGAGAAACTGGATGGATCCAACCCTGATTGAGGAAGAGATACGATAACTAACAGTTTCTTAACATTTAAGATTGAATTGTTAATTCAATTTTGGTTGCTATCATGGAATTGTGATTATGCTGCTTTGTCCTAAGTCGGGAGTATTGCCCTTCCTGACCTCTAACTCTAACCAAATTCTTGCCTTCCTTCTTGACTCAGAGGTACAGAAAGCTAACCCCATCCAAATATTTTCTTTAAATGGGACTATTTTTTACTAGAAACAAGAAAATAATATCCTCATTTACCAATGTCTATTCTACCACTAATATGAGAACTACACACAATTCTTTAAGCAGTCATTGAGGAGCAGTAAATGCCATTTAGTCGCCCCCTTGAGCAAGGACAGTTGGGTAACACTATTAATACTTCTTATGTCCCCCCCCCCTTTAGGAAAAAAGAGGGAAAAAGAAGTTATTTCTTAATGTGTCAGTGAAAATTTCCCCTATACATTAGGTTAAGATATTTTCGTACTCAACCTGCATCAGAGTGGTGCAACCCATTATGTTGATCATAAAATATTAGTCCCCAGGAAGAGTTTAGCTAAGAACACTTGCTAGAGCAGCAGTGTAGTCTGCAAATCGTTTGTGCAAACCATTGCTTCCATACAGCACCAAACTTATCCAGGGAGAAGAAATCATATTTCATCAGAGAACAGGTTTTCCATCTGATTTGTGCTCAGAACATGTAAAAAACATAGCAGATTGCATGCTGCATTGACTTAGGAACATACATATGCATTAAATCACTTATGTTTTACTTTTTTATGATGCATTGGTGAATTGTATTTCTTTTGCATTTGTAATTAGAAGGTGGAACAGATGTGATGGCTTCGTTTAAAGTGATATGTCCATTAAAATAACCTATACTACCAAGTAATTGTTTCCTCTAACAAGGGAGTCTGTCCATTGCATTGCCGTTTTTTGAGCCATTTAAATAGACAATGAGGAAAAACATGCGTGTCTTTAGGAAATGTGGATTGATTATGGAAGTCAGAAATTTTTGTGATGGGGTTCAACTATTTTTATATATTGGTTGTTGCTTGTTTTTGTTTTCTTCTTTTTATTCAGAGATGGGACATCATCAAATAAACATTCATTCCTTCAACATCACTTTTTGTTCTCAAACTGAGACAAATAATCAGACCTGTCTGTATTTCCAAAGAGACCAAGACTTTTTTATTTTAGCAAGCTGCAGTACAGTAAACCTGAATACTCAACTATCACACACTTGGTGATCAAATGTAGTTGATATTAGCACCAGCCCTTTGAACCTAAATAAAATGTAGATTTTTATTTTGATCAATACAGCTTTCTGGAGATCTGCAGTTATGCTTGATTGAGACAGACTGTGACAGCCAACGCAATAGCCGGCAGACAATTCTTTAATATATGAACTCAACTGACCCAATTACCCACCTCCAGCCCCCATGCAAATAGCATCTGCGGCAGCCTTTTCACCATTTTATTCTTGCAACATCAATGCACTTGTGATAAAAAAATTTAACTAAAATTAGTCTTTGTAGAACAGATGCATATTAATACCTTGTACCACTATAATTAAACAGCTCTGTCTTTGAGTCACCAATGCTTGTAGACACATCCTCAAGTTCAAAGTTGACAATTTCTTTAAAGGGAAATTTAATATTGGGAACACCACATGGTCTGTACATAGCTTAAAAAGACAGTATGGTTTCATACAAATTCCGTTTAAGATACATTATTGCCAAAAATAACAATCCTTTCTTGACATAAAGCATGCAGAAAGGCTTTATATGGGAAGAAATGTTGCAATGAAATATGTCATGATGATTATGATGTCCAGTCTAATAATCAACGCTTCTGTATAGAAGGAGGCTGCTGAAAGCACTAGTATTATGCCCTATGAAGCAGGTGGAAAGAAAATCCTTTCAAACTCCTTTAACCAGATCCCTGAGATGGTCAGCATAGTTGTATAATTGAACACTAGCCAATATATTTTGAGGCTTACTTCTCCTTGCTTGATGGTTTTATAGGGGAGGAAAAAGTTCTCCTCGACCCTCTTAGGGTCTCTGGCTGAGTCTGAACATTAAATTAACAAAGACAGATTAACAGAGAAAAGTACGAAAATTCACTAAGTTTAAGTTTTACGTGACATGGAAACCTTCATAAAGAAATGAAGACCCGAAGAGACAGTTTGACTTGAGAAATTTTATGCTGGGTTTGATGTGGAGTGGGCAGTCATGCAGAGATATGATAGGTTATGGAGTATGAAGTAAGCGTAGCAAACTGGGGGAAACTTAGCAAGACCCGTTTGTTAGGACAGTGTCCCCTTGTCTTCAAAGATAAGGATGCTCTCCTTTCTTCCAGGTGTAGGGAAGGGACGTCTCACATGAAGGTTTATGACCTGTTTCAGGGAAGCAGGGTGGGAGGAAAGTCAAAGGGACTTTCCTGCTTCTGCTGTTTTCTCAAACTTCTTCAGCTTTAAATATTCAATATGCCAAGTGCCATATTTTGGGGTAGTGTGTTTGCATTACTGCAATATAGAAGAAAGGCTAGCTTTCTGTTTTTGCTGTGGAAGTTTATCACTATTTCATGTTTTCCTTGTTTCACTAGTCATGACTCTGATTTTCTATTTCTATAATAAACATATTGAATGTACATTATCTGTTGATAGTAGCTCTCAAATCCTATTTGGAAGGAGATATACAGACACTCTCAGATCAATGATTGTGAATTGATTTGACCAAGCAAATAAAACCTTTGATGTTTCCTAACCATTGATTTTCCATTTACAAAAGAGAAATAATGATAAATTTTCTTCAACTGCATTATATGCTCTGTGTTTCCTATAAATCCATATTTCATAAATTCTTTAAAGGTTTATTCAAAATGCCAATTAAGTAGTTGTTGGCAAATGATTGATAGATATTAACAGCAAAGATGTTGCAATAGGAATAATAAACTCAATTTATTAAATTGATATCTTATTGGTTAGTTATTTCTGGATATCATATAAACACTCAGGAAGTATGTTAGGGAGCCTCTATTCTACAGTAGCCAAAAATGCACGGAAGGTTCAATACTCTATAAAGCTTACAACTGCTCATAAATCCACTTATATAAAGTATCATTATCTCTTTCAAGCTCAGGGGCTTGGGGAATGAAAAGGAAGAGTTTAAAGGTAGCTCTCTTATCAAAGAGGAAGTCATCTTTTGGGGACCCTTCTCAGCCCATCCTTTCAATAAGCATCACCTCCTGTGGGGTCACAACTGTGAGCCCTGGCAACCACATTTGTATGTTGGGACAGATTCTGCCCTTCTGCCCTCAGCATATCAGGTGGGCACTGGGTGGTCCTTGCATGGGGCTGTAACCAGGGATATTTAAACACAAGTGTTGCAGGTCAGCCTTGTGCAGAGAGAAACAGAAAGAAGAGGCCATGCAATGTACCAGCAAGAATAGTTTTATAGCTTTGATGTTTGTATCAATGTTCTATCACTGATGCAATGGAAATATGAAAAACCAGTGTTTAGTAATGTAAACTCTCTTGAGTTCTTTGACTGAAATTCTACTGCTTCCTGGGAAAAAGAGGTTAGATTGGATCACTTCTAGGACCAATACTTTATGTAGCTGTATTTGATTTTTTTCTTCATATTTTATGAAAATACATTTATTTTCCTTAAAGGAAATTTTGAGGCTAGCAATAGCTAGTAGCCACTAAGTTCTTTGATTTTTGAAACTTGTATTTAGATTTACTGTAGCTAAGAAGAAATTAAGATTCCTGTGTCGTCTTCTGATAATGCAAGTAAAAATGGATCTACTTTATTGTCTAAAACAGGGGGAATCCTTTCATCTGTTCCCTTGAAAATTTTAATTATTTAAATGGAAGGAATTTTTTCAAGTTTCTGGAACGACTACAGTGGCTGAATAGAGATTTTCCAACAAGTAAAAGCTCTTCTCTTGCCTCTCCCAAGAATGCACCATTTACTTCTCTTTTGACCCTTGTTCCTTAAATGCTCCCTGTGTCCTTCGCCCAAACCTCTCTTCTGTTTTTCTGTTATTTCTCTTGGCAATTTAATCCCCTCTTACGGCTTCAGTGATTATCCACAATTTGTATCTTCACCCTTAGTTCTAAGTCTGTAAATGTCCCAAGCATATATAAGCAGACTTTCCCAAAAGCCAATATATTATACATTTCCAAACAAAGATTGTGTGTATATAATATGTATGTATATATATGTGTGTGTATATATATCCTGATTTACATGTCTACAGTTCTGTATCTCCAACCACATTTAAAATTTAAAATTGTCAGTTCCCAGGAGCTCTAAAACTGTACTGGTCATCATCCTTCCTAGACCTGTTTTTCCTTTTTGTTTATTTATTTATTTTTGGCTGTGTTGGGTCTTCGTTGCTGTGCGTGGGCTTTCTCTAGTTGCAGTGAGCATGCCAAGTGTCATATTCAAAGCGTTACAGAACGGGCATGGACTATAAAAAAACTTAGTTTTGTCTCATGGCCAATCTCTCTAATATAGAAACTCAATTCTGGCATATAATTACAAATTGATACATTGCTGTGGTGGATGGAAGATTCCTCAGGACTACTGACATATTTGGTAGATACAGATCAATGACCAAAAATGACATAGGTAATTAAAGATGGGCTAGTGGAGTACCCTTCCTTTTAAAATCAGCATATATGGCTCTTTTGAGATATTGATCCATGTTTGCCCTTGGAAAATTTGCATATAAAAGCCTGCAGAATTAAGAAGTATAAATTGGTGCAGTTGGTGCATAATATTGCTTCTGACTTTTACAAATGCCTATATTAGGATAATTAGCCAACTCAAAGTAGCTTGAGAGAGAGAGAGAGAGAACTTTTAGGCTCCTGTCACTGAGAAGTTTCAGACAAGCTGAGCATTAATTTTAACATTAGCTTTCTGACTCTCGCCCTCTCTCTCTCCATCTCTGGCTTTCTCCCCTACTTCTCAGTATGTAGGCTTTTATCAGGAAAAAGCACACTCATCACAGAAACAAAGGTGGCCCCTGTAGCTCCATAGACCCTTATTAATCATCATTTTAGAAGGAGAAAGAACCTCTTTCCTCTGACATACATATCAGCCCCCTCTTCAGGACTCTGAAAAGGGCAAGGTGGGGAGTTGGGTCTCCTGAAGACAGTGGCAGGTGGGGAGGAAGTACAGATCCAAAGAAAGAGAAGTGCAGGTGAGGCAAAAAATAACAGAAGCCTCCCACAGCTGCTGAACTATTTACAAACAAAATCTATTTAACTTCTTTCTTGGGAAAATTCCCATCTTTTTTTTAACTCAAAGTACATCAAAGTGGCAAAGATGATCCTTCTAAAGATAGGAAGTCCATAAGAGAGTAAAACTTAATGCAACACAGTTAAATGAAATAAAGATAGGAAGTCCAGATAGTATTTTGTGATTAATGTAAATGCTGCTGCATAATAAAAATGTTAGGTGTCGGATGTACTCTGGCCTTCCAAGGTGAGCTTTTAAAGAGTGGTAATGGTAGCTAGGTACATTAGAATACTTAAAAGCTTTGGGGTAAAACAAACAATCTGAATATGTTTTTTGGTTCCAAATCTTGCTCCTGCTGCTTGCTTATTGGAATTTTTCCTTTCTTTCGTTTTTATTCCTTGAGCCAGGGACTGAATTTCTTTGGATTTTGCTTCATTCACTTGTCAGATGAGGCTATACTTTTCTCGGATGGTTGATGCAAGGGTTAAAGAGATGATGCACATAAAACACGTGTCATGTAGTAGATCCTCAATAAAGGGTAGTTTTCCAGCATGATGTATACTCTTAACACAGTCAAGTTTGATTTCCCTTTCCCTTTATTAGCCATTTTTTCCCAGTTGACAGTATACAATACACATGGAAGCAAAAGTAGTTTGTTCAGGTGGTATGGATTAGGAGCAGAATTAATAATAAACTATGCTCACCATATTTCTGGTAATGAAAACGACAAGCATATAAAAAAGTTAATTACACCTTGTTATATGTCAGAAATCCAGTAGAAAGGAAAGACAGAGCTGGACACCCACTGAGTCACAATCATGGTGAGGCGAACATTTTGATAAGAGAGAATATTGTACGTCACATTGTCCCCATCACTCTGTCAGTCATTGGTGACGCGGCCATATGAGGCCCGAAACAGCGCACAGCTGCTCAGCACACCATCCAAACCAAAGAATACAGCAAGGTCTTATATGTTGACCCATTATTTTAAAAACTTCAAAATCATATTTTCCGTTAATAGTGGAAAAATGGGTTGAGTACTTTACTGTCGCTTTGGATTTTGTGTTCAATATTTAAAGATGACGTAACTTCCCTATACTTTTATTTCTCAAAGATAGGTTACTGGCAGGCTGAAAAATGTTTTTGAATATCTCTGAAAAAGATTCCCTTCCACTTGTAAAATGGCAAACCTCTCTTATAAGCCTATGGAAAGAATATTTAAGGGAGAGTGTTCAATAATGTTAGTTTTATCTAACTGTTGCTTCTTTGGGCCCACAATTGAGATTAAATGACAGGAATGGGATTTTCATCAGAAGAAATCATTCTGGAAGTTAGATGAAAAACAGAAAAAAAAAACCTGAATTAATTTACACAGCCTAACATATGATCATAATTTTCTTCGCATGTGTGTATTGTTGGTAAAATTAAGAAAAATTCATATTTTAATCTGAAGTATATTCTCGTGAAATGTACATGGCTGTGTGGTTAAATGTTTATGGAAACTTTTCAGTTTTTGCTGTTTAGGCTGCTTTCAAAATATTCAAATATATTTGGCTTTTGTAACTTCGCTAATTAAATCTTCTAAAACAGATGGAATTATAGAAATTAGAGGTATCATTTTAATTGGTTTACGATCTGTGTGACACACAGTGCCATTCATACTGTATAAAATATATACGAATGGCTTGATAGAGATAGCACGCCAATTAATTTTTCTTTAACTCTTTCAATTAAATCTTGTTGTCTTTGTTATTTAATCCCCTTTCCTTTAGCCTGGCTCCAAGCAAGTCTGGTCAACCCTAACTGTGAAGATACAGGTTGTAACCTGAACCATATTGGAGAGTTTCTTTTAGGATGACTGAAGGGAGGAGAGAATCTGAATTTACCTTCTTTCTAAAGAAAATAAATGACTTTAAGCCTTTAAGCCTGCGTGTGGCAGCCCCCTGGCGTGTTGCATAGATTCATCTTTCTTTTTAAAATATGATTGCCTAATGTATGTGAGCAACCATATTCCTCTGATTTTCTGGAATACCCTTGATTTCAAATATTCTGTTTTACCATCCCACTAAGAACACTTGCATCTATCAGACCTCATGTTCAGATGTTTGAGTTGAGATGGGGAGCTATAATCTCTGTACGTAGATTTTTAGAAGATTTGTTTAGGCTGCTTCATGTGTGTCTGTGTGCTTGAAGATCAAGAATCTGGTTGAATAAAGCTCACCCCAACCCTCAAAGATTCTAATTTTAAGGCCCACAATGAAGGCCTTGATTAAATAGACCTGGTTTACCCAGCAAAATAACATGCCGTTTAAAAAAAAACACTATACTACCTTTTTTGGGCTAATTTTTAACAAAATTAAACTTGACTGTTTCTTTCAAATATCTCAAGTTGCCATTTCAATGTGATTTTAAACACACTATTCCCCTTTGTTGCCATGGTAACAGGTTTGGGCCCTCATGGGTGACAGAAAAGTATCACAGGACTGGTTCCTGTTTGAACACACATGTTCACTGGGTCTTGCCTTGCAGTGCGAGGACAGAGGAGGTTGGAATCACCTCACTTCCCACAGCAAGGTAAACCCATGTATCACATCACACTCAGAGCTGGGAAAATCGCCCACAGCAGGGACAGATTACCTCTTACAGTCACTATGGAGAACGATTCAAATTCTAGCTTTAATGATCCCAGATAGAGCCCTTCTCCTCCCCACCAATGTGACATTTTGCAGACATTTTATATATCAAGGAAATATTTAATTGAAACGTGCTTCTGAGAATGCCTACCGAGCTGGCTCTAGGCATCTTCCAGTGTTGCAGGGGTCAGTTAAAAGAACGAATCAACTGTTTTTAAAACTTTAAAATATTTTTTAAAAAAAGGTGGGGTAAAGAAAGTGGACAAAAAGTAATGTTAAATAGCATGGAGCATGACTAATGGCGCTAGCATGTTAAAATCATTGGGAAAATGTCCTTGGAAGACAAATGAATTTTCAGCAGAATAATTAACTTAATTAACAAATTTGCATGCATATTCATCAGGCTATTGAAGTCTTTCCAGCCCAGCTTGATGAGCGTTGGTGTAATAATTGTCTCATTTGCATTCTGCAATCTACTACAATTTAGGGCATGCAAAAAAAGCCGACCTCTTCCCTTTGACTTTCTTTAGAACCCACACACTCCTAATAACAGGGCCATCACCCAGGCAGTGGCCTTAAGTTCTGGCCTTTTGAGAGAAGCTCCCACCAGGAGAGCTGACTATGGTTTCCCCAGCCCCCAGCCTTCCTCTTCTTTTTTCTTCTTCTTTTTTTTTTTTTTTTTTCCTTTTGGCCCAGGTTCTCTGTTTTTGCCTCTGCTTGCTCTCCTGGGTAAATCTTGGCACCAGTTCTGACTTCAAATCTCCTGGGTCGCCAGACTGCATCGTGTAAAAATTGCCATTTCCCTCTATCTCTGCAGGGCAATCTTTAAAGGCAGTAAGGTGTGACGCTCCAGACTGGCAGCTTGGCAAGACGGAGCCCATGGATACCAGCACACGGGAATCTGGACCGTTCACTCTGACAGCAGTCAGCACTGGGAACAAAAGGAATGGCGGGGAAAAAAAGCGCAAATGTATTTTTACATATTGTAGGCATATGGCCACAAGACCAGCAGAAATATATTTAATTACCAATTGCGTACATTGAGGAGAAAAACAGTGGGAAGGGAGAAAAAAAAACTGTGTACACAGCAATATTATTCTACTTTAACTTTTCACCTCGTTTTTGTTGTTTGTTTTGTTTTGTTTTTTAGATGAAGATGAAAGGGATGTTGATTAGAATTGCGAAGGGTTATCTGCTGGAATCCTACCAAAGGTGATGTGGGTTTTGACACGCCTTCCTGAATAGTGTAACATTACATAAGAAAATATAAAAGTTTTCTTTTAATTATTTTAATTATAAAATAATTTTATGAAGGTATTTTGGGGGGCCTGGTGAGGGGGGCCTACCTGAAATACAACAATTAGACAATCTTACTGTTCTGTTAAAACTATACTTCTGATGTTACACATTCGTTTGGGCCTTAACAATGAACAAACCACCTTTGAAAATTTATAGTTTTGTTCTTTCTTATGAAATCAGAACAGTTCAGCCCCCATTGACTGTCTGCTAGGAAGCAGGCACTGTGCTAGCCAGTGGGATGAACCAGATCTACTCCCTGCATTCAAGAAGCTCATAGTCTAAGATGGAAGACAAGTACACATATGTATAATTACACTATTAAATTATTAAAGATATTAAGAGTATAACAAAAATTAAAAGTATAAGTATAGGAACTTCCCTGGTGGCACAGTGGTTAAGAATCCACCTGCCAATGCAGGGGACACCGGTTTGATCCTTGGTCTGGGAAGATCCCACATGCCGCGGAGCAACTAAGCCCGTGCGCCACAACTACTGAGCCTGCGCTCTAGAGCCTGTGAGCCACAACCACTGAGCCCACGTGCCACAACTACTGAAGCCCCTGCACCTAGAGCCCGTGCTGTGCAACAAGAGAAGCCACCACAATGAGAAGCCCGCGCACCGCAACAAAGAGTAGCCCCCGCTCGCCGCAACCAGAGAAAAGCCCGTGTGCAGCAACGAAGACCCAAAACGCAGCCAAAAATAAATAAAATTTAAACATAGTATAATTATAGTACACATACTAAAATATGTGCGTGTTATTAGGTAGGTATATTGATCCAGGCGCCAGAGAGAATTGACTCTTACTTCAGCCTGGGAGTCAGTCACCCAGGAAGGCCAGGGAAGAGTTCATTAACACCTGGAAGAGTTAATGAAAAGGGGCTTTTGGTCTGAGCAAGAGTGTGGATAAGAGGTCTCATGGAATCCGCTGATCCTGTTGATTCTGTTTCCTCTGAGCCCTCTGAAGAGAGCTGGGGAGGGAGACCTTCAGCAGTAGGAGAGGCAGCGGCCCCAGCATTGACGTAGGGTTGGGAGACTTGGCTGTATGATGAAGTTAGTAGCCATGGACTCTAGTTTGGAAGAGGAATCCCAAGGACCAAGGCAGATAGACCTGATCCACCAAATTAGTGGCCAGGCCATGAGTTTCCCAGCCCTGATTAATGATATCTGGCAGGTATGCCTCTCAGGTTGACATTTCTGCAAATCATGTGGGCAGTTCTCTTCCTTGTTGTTGCTGGCCTCCGAAGGGTTTTTGTTTTTAAATTTTTATTGGAGTATAGTTGCTTTACAGTGTTGTGTTAGTTTCTACTGTACAGCAAGGTGAATCAGCTATACGTATAC
The DNA here is from genome assembly GCF_028021215.1 of Eschrichtius robustus. Lineage (NCBI taxonomy): Eukaryota > Metazoa > Chordata > Mammalia > Artiodactyla > Eschrichtiidae > Eschrichtius > Eschrichtius robustus. The sequence goes on from NC_090831.1 coordinate 84,295,281, forward strand.
GTATATCCCCTCTTTTTTAGATTTCCTTCCCATTTAGGTCACCACAGAGCATTGAGTAGAGTTCCCTGTGCTATAGAGTAGGTTCTCATTAGTTATGTATTTTATACATAGTATCAATAGTATATATATGTCAATTGGAAGGATAGCTATAGAGAGGGTTGCAACCCTAGGGATGGTATAGTTGTGATAACCACCAGAAGCTAGTCCCACTTTTACTGGAACAAGTTTGGTTTATTTGGGTCTTGACCCTGGAGAGGCCAACACCTAAGAAAGAGGCCAAGGTTATTGCAAGGCTCAGATGGACCCCATTTGAGCACATGAGTTGTGCTGAGTAATTAGTGACTCAGGTGTGCTTGGGTAGGAATTAAAAACGTTGAGGGGTCTGGGCAAGATGGCGGAAGAGTAAGAGGCAGAGATCACCTTCCTTCCCACAGATACATTAGAAATACATCTACACGTGGAACTGCTCCTACAGAACACCCACTGAACGCTGGCAGAAGACCTCAGACCTCCTAAAAGGCAAGAAACTCCCCACGTACTTGGGTAGGGCAAAAGAAAAAAGAAATAACAGAGACAAAAGAATAGGGACGGGACCTGCACCAGTGGGAGGGAGCTGTGAAGGAGGAAAGGTTTCCATACACTAGGAAGCCCCTTCGCGGGCAGAGACTGCGGGTGGCGGAGGGGGGTAGCTTCGGAGCCATAGAGGAGAGCGCAGCCACAGGGGTGCGGAGGGCAAAGCGGAGAGATTTCCGCACAGAGGCTCGGCGCCGAGCAGCACTCACCAGCCCGAGAGGCTTGTCTGCTCAGCCGCCGGGGCGGGCGGGGCTGGGAGCTGAGGCTCGGGCTTCGGTCGGATTGCAGGGAGAGGACTGGGGTTGGCGGCGTGAACACAGCCTGAAGGGGTTAGTGCGCCACAGCTAGCCAGGAGGGAGACCGGGAAAAAGTCTGCAGCTGCAGAAGAGGCAAGAGACTTTTTCTTGCCTCTTTGTTTTGGGGTGTGCGAGGAGAGGGGATTCAGAGCGCCGCCTAAACGAGCTCCAGAGACGGGTGCGAGCCGCGGCTATCAGCGCGCACCCCAGAGACGGGCATGAGACGCTAAGGCTGCTGCTGCCGCCAACAAGAAGCCTGCGTGCGAGCACAGGTCACTGTCCACACCGCCCCTCCCGGGAGCCTGTGCAGCCCGCCACTGCCAGGCTCCCGTGATCCAGGGACAACTTCCCCGGGAGAACACGCGGCGCCTCAGGCTGCTGCAACGTCACGCCGGCCTCTGCCGCCGCAGGCTCGCCCCGCCTCCGTACCCCTCCCTCCCCCGGCCTGAGTGAGCCAGCGCCCCCGAAGCAGCTGCTCCTTTAACCCCGTCCTGTCTGGGCGGGGAACAGACGCCCTCAGGCGACCTACACGCAAAGGCAGGGCCAAATCCAAAGCTGAACCCCGAGAGCTGTGCGAACAAAGAAGAGAAAGGGAAATCTCTCCCAGCAGCCTCAGAAGCAGCGGATTAAAGCTCCACAAACAACTTGATGTACCTGCATCTGTGGAATACCTGAATAGACAACGAATCATCCCAAATTGAGGAGGTGGACTTTGGGAGCAGGATATATTAATTTTTCCCCTTTTCCTTTTTTTGTGAGTGTATATGTGTATGCTTCTGGGTGAGATTTTGTCCGTATAGCTTTGCTTTCACCATTTGTCCTAGGGTTCGGTCCGTCCTTTTTTTTTTTTTTATACTTAAAAATTTTTTTTTCTTAATAAATGTTTTCTTAATAATTTTTTCCTTATTTTCTATTTTAAAAAATTAAAAAAATTTTTTTCGTAATAAGTTTTTTTATATTTTATATTTTAAAAAATTAAAAAAAATTTTTCTTAATAAATTTGCTACTTAATTTTTTTCTTATTTTTTATTATAAAAAATTAATAAATTTATTTTAAAAAATAAAAAAAAATTTTTCTTAATAAATTTTTTCTTAATAATTTTTTTCTTATTTTTTTATTATAATAGCTTTATTTTATTTTATCCTCTTTCTTTCTTTCTTTCTTTCTTTCTTTCTTTCTTTCTTTCTTTCTTTCTTTCTATTTTTTCTCCCTTTTATTCTGAGCCATGTGGATGAAAGGCTCTTGGTGCTCCAGCCAGGTATCAGGGCTGTGCCTCTGAGGTGGGAGAGCCAACTTCAGGACACTGGTCCACAAGAGACCTCCCAGCTCCACGTAATACCAAACGGTGAAAATCTCTCAGAGATCTCCATCTCAACATCAAGACCCAGCTTCACTCAACGACCAGCAAGCTACAGTGCTGGACACCCTATGCCAAACAACTAGCAAGACAGGAACACAACTCCACCCTTTAGCAGAGAGGCTGCCTAAAATCATAACAAGGCCACAGACACCCCAAAACACACCACCAGACATGGACGTGCCCACCAGAAAGACAAGATCCAGCCTCATCCACCAGAACACAGGCACCAGTCCCCTCCACCAGGAAGCCTACACAACCCACTGAACCAACCTTAGCCACTGGGGACAGATACCAAAAACAATGGGAACTACGAACCTGCAGCCTGTGAAAAGGAGACCCCAAACACAGTAAGATAAACAAAATGAGAGGACAGAGAAACACACAGCAGATGAAGGAGCAGGGTCAAAACACACCAGACCTAACAAATGAAGAGGAAATAGGCAGTCTACCTGAAAAAGAATTCAGAATAATGATAGTAAAGATGATCCAAAATCTTGGAAATAGAATAGACAAAATGCAAGAAACATTTAACAAGGACGTAGAAGAACTAAAGAGGAACCAAGCAATGATGAAAACACAATAAATGAAATTAAAAATACTCTAGACGAAATCAATAGCAGAATAACTGAGGCAGAAGAACGGATAAGTGACCTGGAAGATAAAATAGTGGAAATAACTACTGCAGAGCAGAATAAAGAAAAAAGAATGAAAAGAACTGAGGACAGTCTCAGAGACCTCTGGGACAACATTAAATGCACCAACATTCGAATTATAGGGGTCCCAGAAGAAGAAGAGAAAAAGAAGGGGACTGAGAAAATATTTGAAGAGATTATAGTTGAAAACGTCCCTAATATGGGAAAGGAAATAGTTAATCAAGTCCTGGAAGCACAGAGAGTCCCATACAGGATAAATCCAAGGAGAAACACGCCAAGACACATATTAATCAAACTATCAAAAATAAAATGTAAAGAAAACATATTAAAAGCAGCAAGGGAAAAACAACAAATAACACACAAGGGAATCCCCATAAGGTTAACAAGCTGATCTTTCAGCAGAAGCTCTGCAAGCCAGAAGGGAGTGGCAGGATATACTTAAAGTGATGAAGGAGAAAATCCTACAACAAAGATTACTCTACCCAGCAAGGATCTCATTCAGATTTGATGGAGAAATTAAAACCTTTACAGACAAGCAAAAGCTGAGAGAGTTCAGCACCACCAAACCAGCTTTACAACAAATGCTAAAGGAACTTCTCTAGGCAAGAAACACAAGAGAAGGAAAACACCTACAATAATAAACCCAAAACATTTAAGAAAATGGGAATAGGAACATACATATCGATAATTACCTTGAATGTAAATGGATTAAATGCTCCCACCGAAAGACACAGACTGGCTGAATGGATACAAAAACAAGACCCGTATGTATGCTGTCTACAAGAGACCCACTTCAGACCTAGAGACACATACAGACTGAAAGTGAGGGGATGGAAAAAGATATTCCATGCAAATGGAAATCAAAAGAAAGCCGGAGTAGCAATTCTCATATCAGACAAAATAGACTTTAAAATAAAGACTATTACAAGAGACAAAGAAGGACACTATATAATGATCAAGGGATCGATCCAAGAGGAAGGTATAACAATTGTAAATATTTATGCACCCAACATAGGAGCACCTCAATACATAAGGCAAATACTAACTGCCATAAAAGGAGAAATCGACAGTAACACAATCATAGTAGGGGACTTTAACACCCCACTTTCACCAATGGACAGATCATCCAAAATGAAAATAAATAAGGAAACACAAGCTTTAAATGATACATTAAACAAGATGGACTTAATTGATATTTATAGGACATTCCACCCAAAAACAACAGAATACACATTTTTCTCAAGTGCTTATGGAACATTCTCCAGGATAGATCATATCTTGGGTCACAAATCAAGCCTTGGTAAATTTAAGAAAATTGAAATCGTATCAAGTATCTTTTCCGACCACAACGCTATGAGACTAGATATCAATTACAGGAAAAGATCTGTAAAAAATACAAACACATGGAGGCTACACAATACACTACTTAATAACGAAGTGATCACTGAAGAAATCAAAGGGGAAATCAAAAAATACCTAGAAACAAATGACAATGGAGACACGACGACCCAAAACCTATGGGATGCAGCAAAAGCAGTGCTAAGAGGGAAGTTTATAGCAATACAAGCCTACATCAAGAAACAGGAAACATCTCGAATAAACAACCTAACCTTGCACCTAAAGCAATTAGAGAAAGAAGAACAAAAAAAAAAAAAAAAACCCAAAGCTAACAGAAGGAAAGAAATCATAAAGATCAGATCAGAAATAAATGAAAAAGAAATGAAGGAAACAATAGCAAAAATCAATGAAACTAAAAGCTGGTTCTTTGAGAAGATAAACAAAATTGATAAACCATTAGCCAACTCATCAAGAGAAAAAGGGAGAAGACTCAAATCAATAGAATTAGAAATGAAAAAGGAGAAGTAACCACTGACACTGCAGAAATACAAACGATCATGAGAGATTACTACAAACAACGTTATGCCAATAAAATGGACAACCTGGAAGAAATGGACAGATTCTTAGAAATGCACAACCTGCCGAGACTGAACCAGGAAGAAATAGAAAATATGAACAGACCAATCACAAGCATTGAAATTGAAACTGTGATTAAAAATCTTCCAACAAACAAAAGCCCAGGACCAGATGGCTTCACAGGCGAATTCTGTCAAACATTTAGAGAAGAGCTAACACCTATCCTTCTCAAACTCTTCCACAATATTGCAGAGGGAGGAACACTCCCCAACTCATTCTACGAGGCCACCATCACCCTGATACCAAAACCAGATAAAGATGTCACAAAGAAAGAAAACTAGAGGCCAATATCACTGACGAACATAGATGCAAAAATCCTCAACAAAATACTAGCAAACAGAATCCAGCAGCACATTAAACGGATCATACACCATGATCAAGTGGGGTTTAGCCCAGGAATGCAAGGATTCTTCAATATACGCAAATCAATCAACGTGATACATCATATTAACAAATTGAAGGAGAAAAACCATATGATCATCTCAATAGATGCAGAGAAAGCTTTCGACAAAATTCAACACCCATTTATGATAAAAGCCCTGCAGAACGTAGGCATAGAGGGAACTTTCCTCAACATAATAAAGGCCATATATGACAAACCCACAGCCAACACTGTCCTCAATGGTGAAAAACTGAAACCATTTCCACTAAGATCAGGAACAAGACAAGGTTGCCCACTCTCAGCATTATTATTCAACATAGTTTTGGAAGTGTTAGCCACAGCAATCAGAGAAGAAAAAGAAATAAAAGGAATCCAAATCGGAAAAGAAGAAGTAAAGCTGTCACTGTTTTCAGATGAGATGATACTATACACAGAGAATCCTAAAGATGCTACCAGAAAACTGCTAGAGCTAATCAATGAATTTGGTAAAGGTGCAGGATACAAAATTAATGCACAGAAATCTCTTGCATTCCTATACACTAATGATGAAAAATCTGAAAGTGAAATTAAGAAAACACTCCCGTTTACCATTGCAACAAAAAGAATAAAATATCTAGGAATAAACCTACCTAAGGAGACAAAAGACCTGTATGAAGAAAATTATAAGACACTGATGAAAGAAATCAAAGATGATACAAATAGATGGAGAGATATACCATGTTCTTGGATTGGAAGAATCAACATTGTGAAAATGACTCTACTACCCAAAGCAATCTACAGATTCAATGCAATCCCTATCAAACTACCACTGGCATTTTTCACAGAACTAGAACAAAAAAATTTCACAATTTGTATGGAAACACAAAAGACCCCGAATAGCCAAAGCAATCTTGAGAACGAAAAATGGAGCTGGAGGATCCAGGCTCCCTGACTTCAGACTATATTACAAAGCTACAGTAATCAAGACAGTTTGGTACTGGCATAAAAACAGAAACATAGATCAATGGAACAGGATAGAAAGCCCAGAGATAAACCCACGCACATATGGTCACCTTATCTTTGATAAAGGAGGCAAGCATATACAGTGGAGAAAAGACAACCTCTTCAATAAGTGGTGCTGGGAAAACTGGACAGCTACATGTAAAAGTATGAAATTAGAACACTCCCTGACACCATACACAAAAATAAACTCAAAATGGATTAAAGACCTAAGTGTAAGGCCAGACACTATCAAACTCTTAGAGGAAAACATAGGCAGAACACTCTATGACATAAATCACAGCAAGATCCTTTTTGACCCACCTCCTAGAGAAATGGAAATAAAAACAAAAATAAACAAATGGGACCTAATGAAACTTAAAAGCTTTTGCACAGCAAAGGAAACCATAAACAAGATGAAAAGACAACCCTCAGAATGGGAGAAAATATTTGCAAATGAAGCAACTGACAAAGGATTAGTCTCCAAGATTTACAAGCAGCTCATGCAGCTCAATAACAAAAAAACAAACAACCCAATCCAAAAATGGGCAGAAGACCTAAATAGACATTTCTCCAAAGAAGATATACAGATTGCCAACAGACACATGAAAGAATGCTCAACATCATTAATCATTAGAGAAATGCAAATCAAAACTACAATGAGATATCATCTCACACCGGTCAGAATGGCCATCATCAAAAAATCTAGAAACAATAAATGCTGGAGAGGGTGTGGAGAAAAGGGAACCCTCTTGCACTGTTGGTGGGAATGTAAATTGATACAGCCACTATGGAGAACAGTATGGAGGTTCCTTAAAATACTAAAAATAGAACTACCATACGACCCAGCAATCCCACTACTGGGCATATACCCTGAGAAAACCATAATTCAAAAAGAGTCATGTACCAAAATGTTCATTAGAGCTCTATTTACAATAGCCAGGACAGGGAAGCAACCTAAGTGTCCATCATCGGATGAATGGATAAAGATGTGACACATATATACAATGGAATATTACTCAGCCATAAAAAGAAATGAAATGGAGGTATTTGTAGTGAGGTGGATGGAGTTAGAGTCTGTCATACAGAGTGAAGTAAGTCAGAAAGAGAAAAACAAATACAGTATGCTAACACATATATATGGAATCTAAGGAAAAAAAAAAAAAGGTCATGAAGAACCTAGTGGCAAGACGGGAATAAAGACACAGACCTACTAGAGAATGGACTTGAGGATATGGGGAGGGGGAGGGGTAAGATGTGACAGGGTGAGAGAGTGACATGGACATATATACACTACCAAATGTAAAATAGATAACTAGTGGGAAGCAGCTGCATAGCACAGGGAGATCAGCCCGGTGCTTTGTGATCACCTAGAGGGGTGGGATAGGGAGGGTGGGAGGGAGGGAGATGCAAGAGGGAAGAGATATGGGAACATATGTATATGTATTACTGATTGACTTTGTTATAAAGCAGAAACTAACACACCATTGTAAAGCAATTATACTCCAGTAAAGATGTTTAAAAAAATAAAAAATAAAAAAAAATTAAAATGTTGAAATTGTCATGGATTAGGAGCTTGCTGGAAATTACCTTCCTATAGCCCAAATTTAAGGTACTTCTGGAAAATAAAGAGACTGCATCAGAAGAATTCTAAGGTCTTTCATTCACTCACTCATTTATCCATCCATTCATTCATTTATTCACCAGATTTATCCAACACCTGCTATGCACCTGGTATCGTGCCACCTGTTGACGATACGATGGTGAACGAGGTAGACAGACACAGTCGCCGCCTTTCCAAGGCTTCTAGTCTGGCTGTGGAGAGAGGTGAGTAAGCAAGCAGAGATGACTAACTCCACGTGAGTATAAAAGATCAGGGGAGCACCTGGTAGGAACAGCTAACCAAGTACAGAGGGACCAGGAAACTTTTCTGAAGAAAACAAGCCTAACATTAAAGGTTTTAGCCCAGAAAAGACAGGGAGGAGACCAACAACAACCACCCATTGAGGGCTTACCCTGTGGCCAACACTTAAGTGACTTGCCCAAGGACACTCTATAGGAGGAAGAGTCTGATTTTTGCAAAACCAGACTCTATGTTCTTCATCACTTTGCTCCATTGTCAATATTGAAATTATTATTTAAGAGGCCCAAATGCTGGTCACAACACACTGGGGACCAGATGGTAGATTTGGCTGCTCAATTGGCCACGTGGAGTTTGGAGCTTCAGCTTCTCAACCAGTAGAGAAAACCCAATCCAAACTATTGGGTAGTAGAGGGAGCTAGGTCTCTTAGCTGCACAATACAGATGTTGTTTATACCCTGAATAACATAGTCCAAACAACTTTCCTATTGTTTAAGTAAGTCCACACCACTGGTTTTCAATTTGGTTGAAACATGCACATTTATGCCTTGAATAAAGTCTTGCTTACCTGTTAAAAAAGCACCATGTGGTGCTTTTAAAAGCTTGCAGAGTAAAGTAAGGATGATACTTACTACCAAAGGTCTAGAACAATGCCTTGATAAATTAGACACCCGCTTTTAAATTTATAAAAGGTGTGGCTCCAAATACATATATATTGATATTCTGTCTCCCAGAAGCCTATGGAATATCTTAAAGGAAAAGTAATTTTTAAAAATTAAGATTCAAAGGAATATAAAGAGGAAGTTCATTTGAATAGGAATATGTATATTGCTTCTGAGCTTCCTAGAAGCCAAAGCAAAAAGGGAAACATGGAAAACTGCATAATTTTTTATTATCAAAAAGAAGGAAGTACATACATTCTCACGGAGAAAAAGTATTTGCTAAGACACAAATTCTGAAGGTAACGTAGACTTCACCTTTGAAAGAAGGAAGGTACAATTTAAGGTGTTTGTAATGGAGTGGCTCACAGTACAATTCAAGAACTGTAATGAAATACAACCTTTCCCTTTCCCTTAAACCTAGACTGGAGGAAGCATTCCAACCAAGGCACTTTTAGTGGAAAGTCAGAGAACCACTATGCCCTGATGCACAGATCTGGGTTCAGAATGTAGCACTTATTAATCTATTTGGTTATGTATTCATGAAGCAAACATTTGTTGATTATCTGATTTGTGCCATTCATGCTTGTAGGGCTGGAATTGAGTGATAAAAAGAAAAAAAAAAATCCCTGCTCACAGTCCAAATGAAAAAGATTCTAGAACATTAATATAAAATTTTATAGTTTTAATTGTTCCAATGATGTGTGAATGGATGAATTATGGGTTACTCAACTTACATGATGCTTTATGGTTTACAAAATGTTTTCATACATCGTTACAACCCAAGTATCCTTACTGGGACGTTCCAGGTATAACTTAACATTCAGATTTAGACAGATGTTCCTGGTTATATTATGAAAGTATTGTTTGTGCATATATTTTTCCATTAGAAAGGATATGCTTGAGAGTCTATTTCAGAACTTAGTAAGAAAATCTGCTAGTTAATTCCACAAGAGACCTTAACATACTTTCATATGTTTGAGACTTGAAAGTTATACTGAGTGACACTTGGTTTAATGAACATCTTAATTTTCTTCACATCCCATGAAGTATGGCAGGACTTTTGGCAAATAGTGAGATCCTTGTGCGAGGCACTGCTAGGAAATATTAATAATTGTTAAGTGATAACCACTTGTCAGGGTCTCAAGGCGATGATTGCTAGTCATATGGTCCACTCAGGCTCTCAGGCCCTTTATTATCCTTCCTCAGCATACCTATTGTGCACAGCGGGTGAAGAATTCTGCTTCTTTTCCAGTTAATTAACCCACATGCCAATGATACTGTTCCATCCTTGGTTAATTCAGAGCAACCTCCAGCTGTCTGCCTCCTGTCTATAAGAAGGAAGTAGCTGCAGACGTTCACCAGTGCAGGCAGGCAATGTGCTGGTGGCATGACCATCTCATCCCATCTTGCCCATGACTTTCTTGGTTTTAGTGCTAAAAGTCCCAAATCATGGTAACCACCTCAGTCCCAGGCAAACAGGACCAGGATTGGTTACCCCAAGTGCAGGGAACAATCTGTATAATCGAAAAGCAACAAATGAACATCTCCATCACTGAGTAAAATACAAGGGGCATAGATAATGTTGGGTGCCTTGGTTTGGATTCCCCTAAGAGTCTGTCGGTAGTGGAGAAGTATTAGCAAATACAGAGCAGCTGTGTGGAGCTGCATGGCCACAATGGTGGATCATTGGAATGAGAAGCAACATTGGCCTGCCATGCAGAGGAAAAGGAAATAGGTGGCTCAACTTGGCTTGTGTCTTAAAAGTCATTCCAGTGTCTCTGAGTGTGGCTAAGAGGCTGCTGGGAGAGTTTTCTGTCTTCTTCAGTTCCCCCATGCAGCCTTATAAGCAACCCAGTTTATTGAAGAAATCTGGGTGTCCCCATCTACCTGACTAATTATATTTTACATATTTGAAATTGCTTCTCACATTTCTGATTTAGACTAAATAATTTAAATTCCATTCATATTTTTTATTCTTACAAAAATTTTTTTGGATAGGTTTCATTTGCTATGTTCTTTCTGATTCTGTCATTTTGCCTTTAGAATTGGTTTATTTGTTTATTTAATTTTTTCACCCTTGTTGAGGTATAATTGTCAAATAAAATTGTAAGGTATTTAAAGTGAATGACATGATAATTTTATATAAGTATACATTGTGTATTTTTACAATTTTAACAATAGTTTTATTCAAAACTTAATTTAAAGACTAATAGATTTAATTCATTCTTTTCAAGTCCTCCTGCCTAATAGGCATTGGGTAAAGGGGGAGAAGAGTCTAAGATTTGGGGAAAGAAAGATACAGATATAAATCTTGGCCCTGAAATTTACTATAGATGTGCTCATGGGTAAGTTACTCAATGTCTCTGAATCTTGAATAAGGATAATATTTACTATGAACAGTAATTTTATCATTATTATTATTATTACCCCGCAAGAAATAAGATGTGTGAAATTCTTTCTCCCCACCTATCCCTGTCCCCAAATACAGTCTATAAAAGATTAAGTTTTGTCATATTAAAAAAAAAACTCTAATAATAAAAAGAACAGAATAAGAACCAAAAACCTGCTAGAGGGAGAAGAGATAAGCTAAGAAAGCCTATTATAATTGAGCTAAAACCTTAGTAGTGAGCTTCTTGGAAACAAAAGCAAAATACCATAGCCATATCCTATTCCAGTAAGATAAAATATAAAATGAAATCTTATAAGGTAAGAAATATTATTTTGTTTTAATTATAATATGAATTATTACATGATTCTATCAGAGACAGTGAAATACACAGTAGAAATTTTACAGAAGACAGAGAAGGGCCTCTGTGTCCTATTTCTTCTACTGACTGCAAATTAAAAGCTATGAATGTAGGGTTGTGTTGAAGGTTCCTAAAGGTATTCTATAGAGAACTGAGAGAAGATAGCCCAGACATCTGTTTTCTAATAAAATGAATAAATGCAGCAATACAACCTAAAGAAACTAGAGAAATCATTTGGTTTATGTCCTTTCTGTAATCATTTTCCAATGTGAGTTGTCATGGTTTACTTCGATGTTACATAAGCTTCCTACCTGGTCTCCTTGGCTCCAATCTTTCCCACCTTGACACTCTTTCTTTACACTGCAGCCTGTGTAGTATTTCTTTTTTCTTTTTTTAATTAATTAATTAATTTTATTAATTTATTTTTGGCTGCATTGGGTCTTTGTTGCTGCACGCAGGCTTTCTCTAGTTGTGGCAAGCGAGGGCTTCTCTTCTTTGTGGTGCGCGGGCTTCTCATTGCAGTGGCTTCTCCTGTTGCGGAGCACTGGCTCTAGGTGTGCGGGCTTCAGTAGCTGTGGCACGTGGGCTCAGTAGATATGGCTTGTGGGCTCTGGACTACAGGCTCAGCAATTGTGGTGCACGGGCTTAATTGCTTCGTGTCATGTGGGATCTTCCTGGACCAGGGCTCGAACCCGTGTCTCCTGCACTGGCAAGCAGATTCCCAACCACTGCGCCACCAGGGAAGCCCTGTGTAGTATTTCTGGAACATAGCTCTCATTGTGTCACTCCCTGGCTTTAAGTTCTTTCCATAGTTTATTCCTAAATTCTTTCAGTTTCTCAAATATGCCATGTATATGCCCTTCGTACATTCTTCTTTGTCCGGAATAGCCATCTCTGTTGTCAAACTCCATTCCTCCCCACCCCTCACCAAATCGCCAATACTCATCCGTTAGAAGTCAGCTCAGACATCATTACTTCTACCTTGACATCCTCAACCTCCCTTTCCTGAATTAGTTCCCCCTTCTCTGTGTTCCTTGAGCACTCTACTACATACTATTGTTACTCTGTATTGACTTATCTAGACCTCCCATTAGACTGAAAGTATGTAAGTCAGGGATGTCATCGTCAGAACTTCAGTGAGCCTTTAGTGTTAGCAGAGCCCTGGCACATGGTAGGGGCTTCATACATATTTGATAAATACGTAAATGTGTGACTTGATAGAAGCTTTCAAACCAACAGTCGATGTCAAGGTAATAGCCATTGGACATTTTCCCATACTGGATTTCATGAAACACTGCTTCTGAGAAATATCAATAGGAGTCCCAGACTAAAGACTTCTACAGTTAAGGAAGTAGAGAATGCTGTATATTTTATCTCTCAAAAATTCACTATTTTAATTAAAATATTAAAGGTTCTGGTATATTTTTCAATTAGTAAATTTATTATTTATGTTTCCCATACTTTTTTGGTGTGTGTGTGTGTGCATGCATGCACACAGTACCTGTTGGAACTAATGGCATGCAACAGTACTAGTTGCACTACAGGATTTTACTTTAAATTAAGAAATGAAACAAAGATGCATTTGTCTTCATGATTACTTACATCATTCTGTAAAGGTTGAGCCAATGCAGTAAGACCAAAAAGGAAAAAGAAGGAAAAAAAGAAACAGCAGCAGTACAGAAAGACAAAATGACTATTTTGCAGATAATATCAATCAACTTTGAAAACACAAGGAAATCAGCTGGGAAAACCTATTCAACTAACAAGAAATATATGTGAGGTTAAAAAAGAAATATTGAAAATGACTATATATAGTACATAATGATCATCTTAGGAAATATTATGGGAAAAAAAAGAGCCCTCATTTGCTAACAAGTATAACAAAACATAATGACTAACAAAATATAACAACTTAGGAATAAACCTCACATAAATATATATGATTTAAATAACCCAAATTTTAAAAATTAATATATAAATGATCCATAAATTAACAGATCTACCATATCTCTGGATGAAATCATTCAATATTGTAGGACATACCAAAATATTAATTAAACACAATGCTATTTAAAATCCCAGTTTAGAACTTGGTAAAGTGTTTCTAAAGTTCAGCTAGAAGATAAATGGGTAGAAGTAGCCAAAAAATAATAATAAAGAGCAATTAGGGGAAACCAGCAATGCTAGTTACTTAAATACATTAAAAGCTGTTAAGTCTCAAAACCACACTGTACCATGCAAGAATAATCCAAGAGATATTAGAATATTAAAAGGCATTTTTATACCTAAAGACAATGTAAAATAAAGGTAGAATCATACATAAATGTAAGATTGGGTAATGTTGCTGCAGATATTGGATAACAGTTTATAAATTAAATTTAGTTCCTCATTTCATGCTATATACAATTTCCAGATGGAGTAGGGAATTTAAATGTAAAGAAAAAAAAACACAGGAGAACTAGGAGAAAATAAAGATACATTGTTTGCTTTTAAATTAATAGTTATTTTTTAGAGTTTTTAGAATTTTAGGTTTACAGAAAAATTGCACAGAAAGTACAGGGTTCGCATATGCGCCTTCCCCCTCTTCCCCTTACAGTTGCTCTAATTAGTAACATCTTGCATTGGTACATTTGTCTTCATTGATGAACCCATATTGATACATTATTATTAACTAAGTCGTAGTTTACATTAGGGCTCACTTTGTGTTATATAGTTATTAGGATTTTGACAAATGCATTATGTCATGTATCCACCATTACAGTATTACACAGGTAGTCTCACAAAAAATCTCCTAAGCTCCACCCATTCATCCCTGTTGAGCACCTGGAAACCACTGAATATTTTTTTTTACTACCTATATAGTATTGCATTTTTCCAGAGTGTCACTTAGTTGGAATCACACAGTATGTAGGCCTTTTAGACCGACTTCTTTCATTTAACAATATGAATTTAAGGTTTCTCCCTGTTTTTTCATGATTTAATAACTTATTTCTTCTTACCACTGAATAATATTCCATTGCATAGATGTACCATAGTTTATTTCTCCATTTACATATGGATGCACTAGATATTTTTAAAGGAAATTTTGTAATATTCATTAAAACAAAATAAAACAAAACATTTATTTTACTTTTTTTGAATTTTTGAATTTTATTTTACTTATTTTTTGTACAGCAGATTCTTATTAGTTATCCATTTAATACATATTAGTGTATATATGTCAATCCCAATCTCCCAGTTCATCCCACCACAACCACCCACCCCTCCACTTTCCCCCCTTTGTGTCCATACGTTTGTTCTCTACATCTGTGTCTCTATTTCTGCCCTGCAAACCGGTTCATGTGTACCATTTTTCTAGGTCCCACATATGTGCGTTAATATACGATATTTGTTTTTCTCTTTCTTACTTACTTCACTCTGTATGACAGTCTCTAGATCCATCCACGTCTCTACAAATGACCCAGTTTCATTTCTTTTTATGGCTGAGTAATATTCCATTGTATATATGTACCACATCTTCTTTATCCATTCGTCTGTCGATGGGCATTTAGGTTGCTTCCATGACCTGGCTATTGTAAATAGTGCTGCAGTGAACATTGGGGTGCATGTGTCTTTTTGAATTATGGTTTTCTCTGGGTATATGCCCAGTAGTGGGATTGCTGGATCATATGGTAATTCTATTTTTAGTTTTATGAGGAACCTCCATACTGTTCTCCATAGTGGCTGTATCAATTTACATTCCCACCAACAGTGCAAGAAGGTTCCCTTTTCTCCACACCCTCTCCAGCATTTGTTGTTTGTAGATTTTCTGATGATGCCCATTCTAACTGGTGTGAGGTGATACCTCATTGTAGTTTTGATTTGCATTTCTCTAATAATTAGTGATGTTGAGCAGCTTTTCATGCACTTCTTGGCCATCTGTATGTCTTCTTTGGAGAAATGTCTTCTGGACATTAAGGTCTTCTGGACATTTTTTGATTGGGTTGTTTGTTTTTTTAAAATTGAGCTGCATGAACTGTTTGTATATTTTGGAGATTAATCCTTTGTCTCTTGATTCGTTTGCAAATATTTTCTTGCATTCTGAGGGTTGTCTTTTCGTCTTGTTTCCTTTGTTTTGCAAAAGCTTTTACGTTTCATTGGGTCCCATTTGTTTATTTTTGTTTTTATTTCCATTACTCTAGGAGGTGGATCAAAAAAGATCTGGCTGTGATTTATGTCAAAGAGTGTTCTTCCTATGTTTTCCTCTCAGAGTTTTATAGTGTGTGGTCTTACATTTAGGTCTCGAATCCATTTTGAGTTTATTTTTGTGTATGGTGTTAGGGAGTATTCTAATTTCATTCTTTTGCATGTAGCTGTCCAGTTTTCCCAGCACCACTTATTGAAGACACTGTCTTTTCTCCATTGTATATCTTTGCCTCCTTTGTCATGGATTAGTAGACCATAGGTGCATGGGTTTATCTCTGGGCTTTCTGTCCTGTTCCATTGATCTGTATTTCTGTTTTTGTGCCAGTACCATATTGTCTTGATTACTGTAGCTTTGTAGTATAGTCTAAAGTCTGGGAGTCTGATTCTCCAGCTCCGTTTTTTTCCCTCAAGACTGCTTTTTCTATTCGGGGTCTTTTGTGTCTCCATACAAATTTTAAGATTTTTGGTTCTAGTTCGGTAAAAAATACCACTGGTAATTTGATAGGGATTGCATTATTCTTTTTGTTGCAATGGTGAATGGGATTCTTTACTTAATTTCTCTTCTGATCTTTTGTTGTTAGTGTACAGGAATGCAAGAGACTTCTGTGCATTAATTTTGTATCCTGCAACTTTACCAAATTCATTGATTAGCTCTAGGAGTTTTCTGGTGGCATCTTTAGGATTCTCTATGTATCGTACCATGTCATCTGCAAACAGTGACAGTTTTAATTCTTCTTTTCCAATTTGTATTCCTTTTATTTCTTTTTCTTCTCTGATTGCTGTGGCTAGGACTTCCAAAACTATGTTGAATAATAGTGGTGAGAGTGGACATCCTTGTCTTGTTCCTTATCTTAGAGAAAGTGCTTTCAGTTTTTCACCATTGAGAATGATGTTTGCTGTGGGTTTGTTGTACATGGCTTTTATTACGTTGAGGTAGGTTTCCTCTATGCCCACTTTCTGGAGAGTTTTTATCATAAATGGGTGTTGAATTTTGTCAACAGCTTTTTCTGCATCTATTGAGATGATCATATGGTTTTTATTCTTCAGTTTGTTAATATGGTGTATCACATTGATTGATTTGTGTGTATTGCAGAATCCTTGCATCCCTGGGATAAATCCCACTTGATCATGGTGTATGATCCTTTTAATGTGCTGCTGGATTCTATTTTCTAGTATTTTTTTGAGGATTTTTGCATCTATATTCATCAGTGATATTGGTCTGTAATTTTCTTTTTTTGTAGTATCTTTGTCTGATTTTGGTATCAGGGTGATGGTGACCTCATAGAATGAGTTTGGGAGTTTTCCTTCCTGTGCAATTTTTTGGAAGAGTTTGAGAAGGATGGGTGTTAGCTCTTCTCTAAATGTTTGATAGAATTCACCTGTGAAGCCATCTGGTCCAGGACTTCTGTTTGTTGGAAGATTTTTAATCACAGTTTCAATTTCATTACTTGTGATTAGTTTGTTCATATTTTCTATTTCTTCCTGGTTCAGTCTTGGAAGGTTACACCTTTCTAAGAATTTGTCCATTTCTTCCAGGTTGTCCATTTTATTGGCATAGAGTTGCTTGTAGTAGTCTCTTAGGATGCTTTGTATTTCTGTGGTGTCCGTTGTAACGTCTCCTTTTTCATTTCTAATGTTATTGATTTGAGTCCTCTCCCTCTTTTTCTTGATGAGTCTGGCCAATGGTTTATCAATTTTGTTTATCTTCTCAAAGAACCAGCTTTTAGTTTTATTGCTCTTTGCTATTGTTTTCTTTGTTTCTATTTCATTTATTTCTGCTCTGATCTTTATGATTTCTTTCCTTCTACTAACTTTGGGTTTTGTTTGTTCTTCTTTCTCTAGTTCCTTTAGGTGTAAGGTTAGATTGTTTATTTGAGATTTTTCTTGTTTCTTGAGGTAGGCTTGTATTGCTATAAACTTCCCTCTTAGAACTGCTTTTGCTGCATCCCATAGGTTTTGGATCATCGTGTTTTTGTTGTCATTTGTCTCTAGGTATTTTTTGATTTCCTCTTTGATTTCTTCAGTGATCTCTTGGTTATTTAGTAATGTATTGTTTAGCCTCCAAGTGTTTGTGTTTTTTACGTTTTTTTCCCCTGTGATTGATTTCTAACCTCATAATATTGTCATTGGAAAGGATGCTTGATATGATTTCAATTTTCTTAAATTTACTGAGGTTTGATTTGTGACCCAAGATGTGATCTATCCTGGAGAATGTTCCATGTGCACTTGAGAAGAAAGTGTAGTCTGCTGTTTTTTGGATGGAATGTCCTATAAATATCAATTAAATCTATCTGATCTATTGTGTCATTTAAAACTGTGTTTCCTTTTTAATTTTCTGTCTGGATGATCTGTCTATTGGTGTAAGTGAGGTGTTAAAGTCCCCCACTATTACTGTGTTACTGTCAATTTCCTCTTTTATAGCTGTTAGCAGTTACCTTATGTATTGAGGTGCTCCTGTGTTGAGTGCATATATATTTATAATTTTTTTATCTTCTTCTTGGATTGATCCCTTGATCATTATGTAGTGTTCTTCCTTGTCTCTTGTAACATCCTTTATTTTAAAGTCTATTTTATCCGATATGAATATTGCTACTCCAGCTTTCTTTTGATTTCCATTTGTATGGAACATCTTTTTCCATCCCCTCCCTTTCAGTTTGTATGTGTCCCTAGGTCTGAAGTGGGTCTCTTGTAGACAGCATATATATGGGTCTTGTATTTGTATCCATTCAGTGAGCCTGTGTCTTTTGGTTGGAGCATTTAATCCATTTACATTTAAGGTAATTATCGATATGTATGCTCCTATTACCATTTTCTCAATTGTTATGGGTTTGTTTTTGTAGGTCCTTTTCTTCTCTTGTGTTTCCCACTTAGAGAAGTTCCTTTAGCATTTGTTGTAGAGCTGGTTTGGTGGTGCTGAATTATCTTAGTTTTTTCTTGTGTGTAAAGCTTTTGATTTCTTCGTCGAATCTGAATGATATCCTTGCCGGGTAGAGTAATCTTGGTTGTAGATTCTTCCCTTTCGTCACTGTAAATATTTCGTGCCACTCCCTTCTGGCTTGTAGAGTTTCTGCTGAGAAATCAGCTGTTAACCTTATGGGAGTTCACTTGTATGTTATTTGTCATTTTTCCCTTGTTGCTTTTAATAATTTTTCTTTGTGTTAATTTTTTTCAGTTTGATTACTATGTGTCTTTGCGTGTTTTTCCCTGGATTTATCCTGTCTGGGACTCTCTGCGCTTCCTGGATTTGGGTGGCTATTTCCTTTCCCATGTTAGGGAAGTTTTTGACTATAATCTCTTCAAATATATTCTCTGGTCCTTTCTCTCTCTCTTCTCCTTCTGGGACCCCTATAATGCGAATGTTGTTGCATTTAGTGTTGTCCCAGAGGGCTCTTAGGCTGTCTTCATTTCTTTTCATTCTTTTTTCTTTACTCTGTTCCATGGCAGTGATTTCCACCATTCTGTCTTCCAGGTCACTTATCCATTCTTCTGCCTCAGTTATTCTGCTATCGATTCCTTCTAATGTATTTTTCATTTCAGTTATTGTATTGTTCATCTCTGTTTGTTCTTTAATTCTTCTAGGTGTTTGTTCTTTAATTCTTCTAGATCTTTGTGAAACATTTCTGGCATGTTCTCGATCTTTGCCTCCATTCTTTTTCCGAGGTCCTGGATCATCTTCACTATCACTATTCTGAATTCTTTTTCTGGAAGGTTGCCTATCTCCACTTCATTTAGTTGTTTTTCTGGGGTTTTATCTTGTTCCTTCATCTGATACATAGTCCTCTGCCTTTTCATTTTGTCTTTCTGTGAATGTGGTTTTCCTTCCACAGGCTGCAGAATTGTAGTTCTTCTTGCTTCTGCTGTCTACCCTCTGGTGGATGAGGCTATCTAAGAGGCTTGTGTAAGCTTCCTGATGGGAGGGACTGGTTGTGGGTAGAGCTGGGTGTTGTTCTGGTGGGCATAGCTCAGTAAAACTTTAATCCGTTTGTCTGCTGATTGGTGGGGCTGGGTTCCCTCCCTGTTGGTTGTTTTGCCTGAGGCGACCCAGCACTGGAGCCTACCCCTCTCTTTGGTGGGGCTAATGGCAGACTCTGGGAGGGCTCACACCAAGGAAAAACAAAACATTTATTGAGAGCCTACCATGGGCCAAGCTCTCTCCTCGAGTGTTGGGGTGTATCAATGAGCAAAATATGCAATGATCTTTGCTCTTGGGAAGCTATATGAACGTGGGAGGAGACAGACACACAGAAAATAAAGAAGAGAAACAATAAATAGATAAATTTTAACATATACTGAAAGTGGTAATTGCTATGGCAAAGTATAAAAGAGAGCAAAGTACGGGATTTGGGAGTGTTGGGGCTGGTGAGATAAGGCAGCAGGTGGCAATTGTGAATAAGGTGTCAGAGCCCCATACAAAGATGATACTTACGCCCAGAGTTGGTGGAGATCAGTACAAACAGATGGCCTGTAAATGTAAAAATTTTAAACATACTACTAATATAAAAGGCAAATTCAAACAATGTTATAATATTTCACTTATTAAATTGGCAAAAGCTTTTAAAAATACAGGGTCAGTTATGTTATGTGGAGTTTTCACACAGTAGGAAAAAATAGTAACTTCTATAATCATTATTGAAGGAAATGGTGTAATATGGAATATGGAGTCTTAACAATGTTTAAACACAGTCATTCTACATCTATAAATGAATAGTTAAAAAGTAATCAGGGATGCTAACAGAACTGGTGTAAAAATTATTTAATTGTAATTTTAAAATTTGGAAATAGCTACAATTTCTATAATGAGGATAGAATTAGAAATTATTATGGTAGATTCAATTAATATAATGCTATGCCATCTTTAAAAATGATGAAATCATTTTTGAAGAATATTTAATGATTTGGGAAAGTGCTTATGCATAGAAAATGTTCCAAAAGAAATATACCAAATGTTAGCAGTAGTTATAAACCTTGGGTGGTGGGATTGTGGATGCTTAAAAATAACTTCTTTTTGATATTTACGTATAATACATTACAAAATTCATGCATAATACATATATGGTATAAAATACATGGTTAAAAATGAAAATTTCAGAAAAGTAGAAAGAAAATAAAAATAGTTTTGGCTTATTTCTCCTAATTCTATTTGTTGTTTTACTTTCTTCTTCTGGATCAATTATTACTTGTCTTTTTTCTTTGCTCCTTCCTTTGTCCCTCTCTTCCTGCTTCTACCTCCTCCTCCACCTTCTGCTGCTTCTTCTGATGTTCATGAGGCAAAGGGTATTCACATATTTTATTCACTGCCAGATTACACTCCAGAAAGTCATCTATAATTTCACCCTTTCTCCTCATCCTCACCAGCACTTTATATATATAATTTAACATTCCTGTTTTTGCTATTTGGACAGATGAAGAGTCATGTCTTGTTTTGAATTGCATTTCTGTGGTTTCCAGTGAGACTGAACTCCTTTTCATGTTCTTACTAGTTTTTTGGGTTTCCCTTCCTGTGAATTCAGTTTATAGGTCCTTTGCCCATTTTCTGGGGGTGGGGGATGTGGGGGTTGTTCATTCGTTTGCCCCTCCCTCCCTCCCTTCTTTCCTTCCTTCCTTCCTTCATCCTTGCTGACTTGGAGGCATTCCTTGCTGTTCTGGATGGCAATCTCTTGTAAGTTTAAGCACTTCAAATATTTTCTCTCAACTTATGCCCTTCCTGTGAACTTTGCTATGCTGTCCTCTTTAGAAGAAATTCTTGAATTTTGATCCATCAATCTTTAATTGACTCACCAATATTTCCATGTAGAACATCACTTAGATCATCAGTTAGATCTTTGAATTTCTGTGTCCATCATTTTTTCTCTCCCCATTTCCATTTTTGTCTTTTCTCTCTTTATTCTATAATGAATTCTCAAGTTTTTCCTCTATATTACTTATTCGTATGTCAATGCCAATTCTGCTATTTCTGCCTTAAGTAAGGGCTTAATTCTGCCTTTTGAAATTTTATTTTCCTTATAGCCATGTCTTACTTCAGTAAACCCTACTTTCTTCTCATCTTATTGCTTATAGGTCTATTTTATCATTAACCTTCTTTTTCCATTTCATCTCATCATTTATTGAGATATAAACAACTCTTTTTTTT
The DNA here is from genome assembly GCF_028021215.1 of Eschrichtius robustus. NCBI lineage: Eukaryota > Metazoa > Chordata > Mammalia > Artiodactyla > Eschrichtiidae > Eschrichtius > Eschrichtius robustus. The sequence goes on from NC_090831.1 coordinate 84,317,083, forward strand.
TTTTTTTTTTTTTTTTGCTTCTTTGAGCAAAAATGTCTAGAGGTATCCTTTTTCTGAGTCTTTAAGAAGGTATTACCTTTCTCTTAATCCCCCCTACTTTTTAGGTTGCTCTATCCTTACCTGGGGAGCTGGTGGGAGGGTACCCAAACCCCTGTGCTCTGACCACTTCTGTAGTGGCTGAATCTCCTTCCTGGAGTCACAGATGGAAGGTAGGTTGGTGAGTCCAGTGCCTCACATGTTTCCTGTCTAGTTCTGCTCCCTAAGACAGAAATGGGATCCCCTCCTACGTCCATCGCCAGCTCTCAAACGCATGAAACAGATGGACTGCATGGAAAACTATAGCCCTGGTTTTACTGCTTCTATTTCTATCTTCTCCCAGGCCTATTTTGTTTTATTTATGGAGACTACTATGCTGGTAGCCCACAACCTAAGTCTTGCCCAGGTGTTTTCTGAAGAGCTGAAGTCTCTGGATATAGATAGGGGTGAGGTGGGGGTGAGTGAAATGAGAAATTACCATCTGGCTGTCCTAAAAAATAGCATGAGCTCAGTGAAGGGCTAGATGGCTAGTTTTCTGGTGGGTACAGTTCATGTGTTTCTCAACTAAGCATCGTACACTGGAGGAGAAAAAAAGGATTTTTCTTCCTTCGTTCAGGTATACAGTTTTTTGTTTTGTTTTGTTTTGTTTTTTTCCTTTAGAAACAAAGCTCACAGTGTCCTTTGTTGTGGCATGGTGTTTATGAGTCTGGTTATAGTGGCATTAAAGCCAGATTCTCCTAGTATTTGGAAACAAGCTCATTGTTCTAGTTTTCACTGGTGTTACGAATTTTCATCTTTGTGTGTCTTCAGAGATATTTTAACGAGGCATTGAGAAAGACCAGGAATCACTTAAAGCTGATCCATGTATTTAATATGCCACAGTTTCATTTCTCGCCCTGGAGGAGCAGTGATCTCTGTGCAGAAAGTTCTTCAAGGGATGCCGCAGGCCAGGCCAGGCTACTTCTCAAAGAATAACAGGCTTGAAACTGCTCCAGATATTTGCGCAAGCAATTCTCTATGAAAGAGAAAACTTTGCCTGAGAATTTCTGAAATTTGATATTACTAATGCCCACTTCCACCATATAAAAAGTTTTGATATGGCTTCTCCTAAAGGTATGAACTTTAGAGAAATTGCATCTTGATGAATCCATTCTAGTAGATGAAAATAAAAAATGAATAAAGTCTGGTTGTATGGATACTGAGTGACAGCAGGGAGCAAAGAATAATATAAATGAGATACATAACACATGGGGAGTGCTATATGGTTTAACATGTTGTTCTGTGTATGGACTTATTTGGTATCATTGCTTTTCGTTTGGGGGCCGAAAGCCAAAGAAAAACAATAGGTGTTAATAGCCCTTATTTCAACATGAGAAATACACCAGCTGTATATAAGTTTGCCAAATAAAATAGAACTTGCTCAGTTAAATTTGAATTTCAGATAAACAAGGAATAATTCTTTTTAGCATGAGTATGCCCCACATTTACAGGACTTGCAAAAGGTGGTGTCTGAGCATTTTTAGTGACACATTGAATATATTGTTATCAAAGTGTAGAGGCTGAGGAGTCCAGGTGATAGAGTTTGGTGTCATTCCCATTGTCCCCACCCTCATGGGAGAGAGGAGGGTGTGCTTCCTTCTATAAACCCCTCTTGAGAAAGGCCTGAAGAACCTGCAGCCTGGAGAGAGCAGGAGCTTTGGGGTTATGTGCCTGGTGGACTCAAATTAAAGACTGGCAGGGATCATCTGCCTGGCAGTGAGCAAGGGGGAGAGGGTGTGTTAAAAGCAAGCTGCACCTCCCTGGAGGACAGGACAGAGAGGCCTATTTTGCATGGATCGGACACGGGTCCCCCGGCAGGGACTGGAACTGCAGGTTATTTGAGAATGAGATCCACTCAGGAGGGCCTCCTTCCAGATGAAGAGACTTTGGCAGAAAGAGACCTTCCAATTGCAGGCACTGAGGAGGTTGCCATAAGGTGCCACCCGGAGGAGAACTGAGGGAGGTCAAGGCTAATGTCCTCAAGGAAGAACTTTCTGCGGAATTTATGAAAACGTCCCAGAGCAGCAATCATCTAAAGGTCAGGGAGCACCAGCAGAGGTCATTCATTCATTCATTCATTCACTCATTCATTCATTCCTTATCAAAGATTTGTACTACATGCTGGGTATGCAGGGTTCTCCGTGCTTTGGCTACATCAGAGAACACAGCAGACACAGATACTTGCTCTTGAGTAGCAAAGGGGTGGCAGACAGTGAACTAAACCTGATAAATACATAAACTATAGAGTATGTTAGAAAGTAACTATTGCTATGCTGTTTTCTTAGAGCAGAGGCTGGGCCTTGGGGGTGCCAGGGGAGCTGGGGTGCAGGCCTTCATTAGCGAGGTAAGTGTTGATTGGAGTGCTCAGGGCTCCTTGTGGAAGCCTGCATCATCTTATGTGATATGTCAAGTGGGCATGCATCCAGTTCATTTAAAATCACCATAAATAAATTAATGCATATGACCAGTGGTCATACATCATTCTTAAATATCCTTTCAATTGGTCGAAAGAGAGCACAGTCGTAGTAAATAGCAAAATTCCCCAGTCAGAACTGTCATTTCGTACAGAGAAACCTAAGAGAGACTCAAAGTAAAAAAAAAAAAAAAAGCTGGGGAAAAAGTTAATGTCAAGCTTTCCTCTTTGGTTCCTCCATCTACCTGGCTCCTGGGAAAGATGGTATTAGGAGGGATACGAGTGTACAATGAAAGAGGTTGAAATGAAAGGCCGTCTTCTATTGGAAATGGAAGAGAACTAATAGAAAGAATGACCCTGAAATGGGGGAGGGTGGCAGTAAAAAAGACCAACATTTCTAAAGGCTGGTTTGAATGAGAGTTAAACAGGAAAAAGAATATATTTAAAGTATTTAAGTAGCTTTTTAATTATTTTAATTTATCAAAATAGTGCTTCTCTGAATACAATTCTGTGCCAAGTCTGACTTCAAAGTTAGGGAGCCATCTCAGTTCATGCAGGTTACCAAAGGTCATGTTCATAGCAGGATGGCTTTGAAGGAGTTGAAGATCACCAGGGAGTGTGTAAATGAAATGTGTTTATACCATCAACAACAATGGACTAAGTGTACATGTAGCAACAAGGATAGATTTTATAATATGGGGTGACATAAAAATGGAAAATGATTAATAGCATAACACCATGACAGTAATTAAACACACATAAAACAACTACTCTGCATTTTTTATGCTACATGATGTCTACACAGACATATTGAACGTAGACAAAAAGGTTCAATAATAATAATACTAGAGTGGTTGGCAAGGAAAGGAGGGGAATTAAGAGTGGACATGGGGAAGGAACGGCACTGAACAGCCACTGATATTGTGCCACATCAGACCCTAGATGCCTGCAACAGATGAAAGCCTTAGGTTTCTCCCAGCCATCCTCTTAAAGTAAGTTTGCAGCTTCCCAATAATGGGGTTCTGCACTGGGCTGTAGGTACCATGGCAGGCCCCAGGCTACCATCTGGCTCCGGTCCATGGGGGGCTAGGACTAGGGAGCAGCCTTTCCTCTGGGGCAGACCATCAGACCTCTCTTGCCAATGAGACTTGGGTCTTGATCCGTGTCCCACATCTTTCATCTTCTCTACAACTCACTGATGGTGTGATGATTAGCTAAAGGAGAAACCCTCTTCTTATACTTTTAGATTCTAATTGGGGAATTGTTTTGCTGAGTTGTCAGCAGTCCAGCATGGTATTAGCTTTCTTGCCAACTCATGCTTGCACTTAATCCTACCAACTTCTCCTGATACCGCATGTGAAATCTAGTTAGAGATGGAAACTATTTGTCTTCTGCCCACCACTGGGAGATCAAATTGCTTGCATTCAAATGCTGTGTGGCTTATATAATAGAAATTGTTTTTACCGTATATTATATTTTAAATTGGTTTTCATGCTCAAGCAGTAAAGAAAGCACAGTTTAACTATTTTAGTATGGAATTCAGTTTTCCAAATGTAGTATATTTTCTTATTTCAAACTAGAATATATTTTCTTATTCAACCTAGAATTGTTTCATTCATTAAACAATATTTATTAAACATCTATCATGTGTCAGGACCTAATGTTTAAAGAGCCCTGGTTTAAAAAGGTAAAAATCATGATTCCTACCTCTGTGAACTTCACAGTCTACCAGGGAGACTATTATAATACATTAAAGCAATTGCTATAAGTGTATAGTAGCATAAGAAAAAATGTTCCTTGCCGAATTGAAGAAAACTTTACAGAGGAAAATCTTTAGCCAAGTCTTGAAAGACAGTTCAACAAGAGACAGAGGGAGTGAAGAAGGGCTGTGAAAGGGTACTTGACAGACAGAATGGCTCTATTTGGGGGACAGAGCAAAGCAGGAATGAGGATGTTGAGATGGAGTTCCCGTCCCTGGCTCTCAGCACAGCCTTTGCAAATCCCTTAGGTCTTCGAGGAACTTTGGTTGAGGAATCCTTACAGATCATTGATTGCAGCAGATTTGCAAAAAGTTTTTGTTTGCTTCAGAAAGAACCATGGATTTGAGAACCGGTATGCATTGCAAAAATTCCAGCTAATGTATCACAATTACAGAAACACCTGTTCTAGATATGGCGATATTTTTGTTGTTGTTGATTCGCTAGGCTGAGTACATCAAAAGTAACTTCTTCATTTAAAAAATTAATGAATAAATGATATTCCTAGCTTCAATTCCCCCTCTCCAAAAGTTTAGAAAACGTTTAGGTTGAAAAAACCATGAATTTTTGTAGTTCCAGAAAAATCTCCTAGTGAGCACTGACTCACAAACGATTGCAGAAGTACCATTTCTTCAAATATTACAGTTGATCGAGTAAAATAAGTAAATTTAGTTTTGACCTGATGGATTCTAGTTTCTTACATGGAACTAAAATTTGAACGGTTTTTATTTTAAACTCTGAGAGCACTAGTCAACTCTATTTGGTAACAATAAAAAAAAAAGCATAGTGTCTTTTTATCTGGTTTGGATCTATATAAATAGAGTCCTTGGAATGGAATGAGGCCACTTGCTGTTCAGTGATATTATCCCTTTGGTTTTAAATATTTGTCATATGTTATTTTTAATTGTGATTATTATCAATTTTTTCACAGATACCTAGAGGGTACAGAAGTGAATAATATTTGAAATTTTAAAAATGTGAATTTCTTTCTCTCCTCATTAATTCAGAGCAATTATCTCTTTGATTCAGCACTTTGCAAATGCTCTACACAGTAGCAACCTGTGTAGAGGATGATGGTGAGAAAATACGCTGGATTTCAGCTCCAAAATCCTCAGGGAACCTCAAGGCCAAGATTATGTAGCTGAAGCAAAGAGCAAGATTCAACAATTACATGTTTGTTTGTTTGTTTTTCTGGTAGTTTAGGAAGTCTAGGTGAATATTATAAACAAAACATATGCATTGACCCTCTTCTATGATTGAAACAATCCTATATCTACCAAGCCTTTATCTAACCCCTTTAAAGAAGAGGATTGACCAATGTGTTGACAACTTCTCAGCCCCCCCTACTTTTCTTTCAATGTGGAAAGCAAGCATTATAGGAATTAAATGTGCAGGCACTGGAGCCATACTGCATGGATCTGAATCCTATTTCTTCCCCTTGGTGGCTGTGTGACTTTGGGAAACCTACTTAAACTCCATATACCTCACTTTCCACATCAGCAAAATGGGAATATTAATAGTTCCTGCCTCATGGGGTGACCTACAGGATTAAATGAGTCAATAGATGCATTGCTTGCTTTCCCAAATTATCGGCCTAAAGTCACATGGCAGAGATAGTGAGTTAGTGTTCACCAAATATCCATGTACCCCTATATATCCCAGCTTCCTTTGCCATTAGATTGGGGCTGTGTGGCTAGTTCTGACCAATCACCCTGAGCATCAGTGATCTGCGTCACTTCCAGGCCAAGGTCACTTCCAGGCCAAGGATCAGTGTGCTTTCTCTGTCCCTCCTTTCTCCCACCATGGTGACTTCAGAGACCACATGTTCCTGGGTTATAGCTTGACATGGTAAAAACTTGGGTCCCTGAGTCATAACTTAAAAGAGGGACACACAGGACAGCTGCCCCATCTGCAGTAAATTTTGCATGAATGAGAAATAGACCTTACATTACAATAAGCCAATGAGTTTTGTTGCCATAACATAGCCTAATATTACCCTATTACAAGTCATAAGTAGCTTAATTTTAATTTAAATATACCTGCTTTCTCCTCCCTTTAAACTTTATTTTAGACATATTTTAAGTTTTCCCAATAATTAACTTAAAACATTAAGTCATAAAATTCTTCAAGAAATAAATTTGTATATTTAATTTTTATTATATGACTTCTATGATTTTTGCATCAAATTAGGTTACTCTCTTTGATCTCTAGTGGGTATTAGGCCAATCTATGTAATTAGAGACGGAGATTACCTGAAGAATTTCTGGTGCCAATTATCTAGAAAAGAGATGTGCTTTGCTTTCAGGAAATAGGGACTAAGAGGAGCCTGAAGGTGTGAAATTCTCTTGTTCTTGATAGTTTGTTCTTAGTAAGGGAAAGGTCAAGGTATCTAAAAGGCAGTAAAAAGTTGGGGATTGCAATGTGAGTGATCTCTGCCCTTGAAAAGTGTTCAAGTTTCTAGTAAACAAAGACCCCCACCAAAGGCTATGGCCCAATACCATGGTAGTGGAGAAGTGATTGCTTAAAAAAAAAGAAGAAAAATAATAAAAGGAAAGATGTCTTAGTTCATTCAGGCAGGCTGCTATTACAGAACACCATAGACTGGGTGGCATATAAACAACAGAAATTTATTTCTCACAGTTCTGAAGACTGGGAGGTCCAAGATCAATGCGCTGGCAGATTCGGGGTCTGGTGAGAGTCTGTTTTCTGGTTCATAGACAGTGCCTTCTCACTGTGTCCTCACATGGTGGAAGGGTCGAGGAAGCTCTCTGGAGTATCTTTTAGAAGCAAACTGTAGTCGACCCTTGAACAATATGGGTTTGAATTGTGTGGGTTCAAATCACTTATACACAGATTTTTTTTTCAATAAATACATACTATAGTACTATAGGATCTGCAATTGGTTGAATCCTTAGATGTGGAACTGTTGATACAGAGAGATAACTGTAAAGTTATATGAAGATTTTCAATTGCGTGGAGGGTCGATGTCCTTAACCCCAAGTTGTTCAAGGGTCAACTGTAATCCCATTCATGAGATTTCAGGACCAAATCACCTCTCAAAGGCCCCACCTCCTAATACTATCACATTGGGATTTAGGATCTCAACATGTGAATTTGTGGATGGGGCACAAACATTCAGGCCGTAAAAGAAGGTAAACTCAGGGCAACAAGAATGCTGTCTCTTGGTCTCCCCAGCCAACAAAATTCTCCTCCAGAATTAATCATGGAAGTGTTGCAGGAACGGGACTCCCTTCCAGGGCCTAAGAGTGGGTTCTTGTCTAACACTCGGAAATGAATTATCCGAGGAGACACACGTGCTGACAAAGCGAGAGACTTTATTGGGAAGGGGCGCCCAGGTGGAGAGCAGCAGGGTAAGTGAACCCAGGAGAATTGCTCTGCCACGTGGCTCACAGTCTCAGGTTTTATGGTCATGGGGTAAGTTTCCGGGTTGTCTCTGGCCAGTCATCTTGTCTGGCCCGTAGTCTGACTCAGGGTCCTTCCTGGTGGCGCACGCATCTCTCGGCCAAGATGGATTCCAGCAAGAAGGACTCTGGGAGGTTGGTTGTCTCCTCCCTCTTTTGGATTCTTCTGGTTAGTTTTTGGAGGCAGCACCATGTTCCTAATCAGGACCTCCTGTTGTGAGACAATTCAGGCAAGCAGGCCTGGCCAAGGTTGGTGGTTTCAGTCAACTGTTCCCTAACTGACTGAAGTAAATGGTTTTGTTTTTCTTAAGAAAGACTCCATTTTCTTAATTATCCTGAAAAAAATTGATGACTTTTCCACTAATTCTTAAGGATTTCAATTACACTTGATTCATAATTTTATGAATGAGCACCAATTAGAATATCCCTTTGAATGTACTCCACTTCTCCTAATTTGGAGTCTTGTGTGTGTGTGTGTGTGTGTATGTGTTTCACAAAGATAATTTTGTATTTGTTATGTGGAATAAAGACTGAGGAAGGGAGACACAAAAGTTAGAGACACCAGTTAAGAGGGTATTGTATTACAAGGGTACAAAATAATAGGAAAGGGCAATTACAGAGGTAATTAGGAGAGAAAGCCAATTCAGGAAATGGTCTTTCCTTCTGATAGACTTCCAAGAATTGTTTTTTTTTTTTTTTAAACATCTTTATTGGAGTATAATTGCTTTACAATGTTGTGTTAGTTTCTGCTGTATAACAAAGTGAATCAGCTATACGTATACATATATCCCCATATCCCCTCCCTCTTGCGTCTCCCTCCCACCCTCCCTATCCCACCCCTCTAGGTGTCACAAAGCACCGAGCTGATCTCCCTGTGCTATGCGGCTGCTTCCCACTAGCTATCTATTTTACATTTGATAGTGTATATATGTCAGTGCCACTCTCTCACTTCGTCCCAGCTTACCCTTCCCCGTCCCTGTGTCCTCAAGTAATATGGAGTCTGGAATTTGTCTCTTCTTTACCATCTTTTCCAATAGTCTTATCAATTCTCTGGACTGAGAATTCTTGCATTTTTATTCCCCTAAGTTGAGGGCAAGCCCATAAAACTGTCATGTAAAACAATTCAGATCCAAGGACTGGCTTTTCTTTTTTTTTTTTTTTTTCCTATCAAGCATTGTTTACTTTTTTTTTTCACACACACACACTGTATTTTATTTTTACAAGAGATAAATAGACTGACACCAAGCATTATAAATGGATGACCACAACAAAAGAAACAATGATTGCAATTACCAAACATGAAAAGGACTGGCTTTTCTTGATTGCAGACTTGAGTGACAAATTATAGCTGTGAAAGTGATACAGTATTTTATTTCCCATACCAAATCCTAACTCTTGAGCTCCTGTAGCTGGGTGTTTCTCTAGCATTTCTCTTGATATTTGCTTCTTCTGAATTTTTATGTGGCCTTTACAGTAGAGTACCTAAGAGAATGGTCTTTTAGAGTTATAATTTTATTATTAAATTTTAAAACATAGGTAATAAGCTTGTGTGGTTCAAAATTCAAAAAGTATAAAATAATCAGCAGTGAAAATTGTCTCTCTATTCCTATTCCATCCCCTAGTTACCCATTTCCCTCCTGGAAGCAGCATGAGACAGTATTACTGAGTTTCTTATGTATATTTAAAGATATAAAGGGTGCATATACAAGTAAAGAAGTCACACACACACATTTACACATATGCATACACACGTATCCTCTGTCCCTTTTTTACACAAATGGTAGATACCATATGCCGTCTTCTGAGCTCTTATTTTCTCCTTTAACAATATATCTAGGAAATTATCCCATATCAGTACATAAAGATTTTATTTTATTTCTACTTTTTAAACCGAAGTAAAAAAATATATATTATATATATATATATATACACACACACACACACACACACACACACACACACACACAAATATCGTAATTATACAGTTCAATGAATCTTAGTGTGAATGCATATGTGTTATCAAAATTTGGATCAGGAAATAGTTATTATAAAAACCCTGTAAGGCCCTATTAGCAGGTCTCTGAATTACTACCACCTCTTCCACCACAGTATTCGTTAGATACACTCCAAAACTGAGGGGCTTAAGACAACAGTCATTTATTGATACAATTCTGTGGGTTGTCAATTTGGGCTCAGCTCAGCTGGGAAGTTCTGTTGATCTGGATGAGGCTCAGCTAATCTCAGGGTGGGTGCTTGCTCCTGCATCAGTTTGTGACCGCTAGATTGCCTGGGGGCTGGTTGACTTCTGGCTGGAGTGTCAAGTTTCTCCTCCATATAATCCCTCCAACAAGCCAACTGAGGCTTGTTCTCCTAGTGGCAGAATTGCAACAGTAGCAGGAATAGAAATTACAAGGCTTCTTATGGCCTAGCCTCAGAACTGGTATATATCACTTTGTCACATTTTCTTTGTCAAAGAAAATCACAAGGCCAACCTAGTTTCAAGGGGTGAGACTCTACTTCTTAATGCAAGGGTCTTCAAAGTATTTTGGCCGTTTTTACAATCAACCAAAATCACCATTAATAGGTTTCGCCTGTTTTTGATTTTTATATAAATGAAATCATACATTATGTACTACTTTTTTGGGTTTTTTTCACTTAACATTATGCCTATTGTTGTGAATAACAGACACAACAATTTATTGCTGTGTAGTATTTTTTAAGAATATACTATAGTTTATTCTACTATTGGTGGACATTTGATGTATTTACCTATTTTAGCTATTATGAATAGTACCAATATAACATTTTTGTCCATGTCTTTTGGTGAACACATATACACATATCTGTTTGGTATGAAAATCTAGAAATGAAATTTCTAGGTAACAGTGCATATATATATTCAGCTTTAACAAATACCGCCAAATAGTTTTTCCCATGTTGTTGTAACAATTTACCCTCCCACCAGCAGTTTATGAGAATTCCAATTGATACATATTCTTGCCTAAACTTGGTTATCACTTGTTACCAGTGATTTTAATTTGAACCATTCTCAAAGGTGTGTACTGATAGCTCATTGTTGAATTTGCATTTCCTTGATGAATAATGATGTAGAGTTTCTTTTCATATGTTTATTGGCTAGTTGGATATCCTGTTTTGTGAAGTGTCTATTCAAGACCTTTGCTTATTTTTCTATTCAGTTATCTGTGTTTTAAAAAATTGATTTTTGAGTTATTTATAGATATTTGATGAGTCCTTTGACAGCTATATGTATTACAAGTATCTTCTCCCAGTCTTGCCTTTTCACTCTCTTAGAAGTATCTTTTTATAGTCAGAAGTTGTAATATTTTAAGTAATCCAATTTACCAGTCTTCTGCAGGATGGAGAGTGCTTCCTGGGTCCACTTTAAGAAATTTTTGTCTACCCTAATGTCAGGAAGATATTTTTATGTGTTATTTTCTAGAAGTTTTATTGTTTTGCCTTTCATATTTAGATCAACAATCCTCCTTCAACTGATTTTTTTTGGGTATGGGCTGGGGTAGGAATAAAAGTTTTCTTTTTCTGTATGGATAACCAGTTCACTCAGCACTGTTTATTGCAAAGACCATCTTTTCAGCCTCCCACTGCAGTTTTACCTTTGTCATAAATTGAGTGTTTGTGTAAGGTTCGTAGGTCTCTGGATCCTCTCTTCAGTTCCATTATTCTGTTAATCCTTGTACCAAATACCATGCTACCTTAATTACTACAACTTTCTAAAAAATCAAGATACCCAGGAGATTAAGTACTCCAGTTTTCTTCTTCATATTCCAAGCTGTCTCTGCTATTCTTGGCCATTGCATTTCCATATGAGCTTTACTTACACACAAGTAAAAATCCTGTTTGGGTGTTGGCTAGGATTGTGTTGACTCTTTTGATTATTTGGGAAGAACTGACACTTTAACAATACTGAGTCTTCAAATTCATAATTATGTTCTGTTATTTCATTTATTCAGGTTTTAAAAACTGATTCTTAATAAATTTATGTAGTTTTCATTAGATTTGTTGTTCATTAGATTTTATATATATGAATGATTGATTTTGTTATTGACTCATAACCAGTGACCTATCTGAGTTCACTTATGAATTCTAATAATTTGTCTCCATAAAGAAGACATTCTTGTCTAGTCCCAGATCTTAGGGGAAGAGCTTTCAACCTTTCACGATTGAACATGGTCTATTTAACTTTGTTTTGACCCGAGGTACTCCAAACTTATTTGACTGAGGAATAAGCTATTCATACTGGGAAACACTTTTACCGATAGATGATACCTGCTATGAGTCTACAATATCTGACAACTAGAATAAAAATTCTGGTGCTCAGAGAAACACATGGCATTTAGGTTTCCACTTTTGATTCTAACATTTGACTCTGCCATTTTGAGGAAGCCATTTTATTTGCTTAATCAATTCCTCTGTATACTTCAGATCAATTCACAAAGCAAACAAAAAATGTACTTTTCTCAAGCAATGAAGCAAGATGTGTCTACTAATTAAAATGCAAAGAGTGAGTTGTATGTGGCATTGTTAATAGAGGGAGGACCCTCACACACATGGCTTTGTGCTCTGTAGTATTGTATTGTTGGTGGTTGAGAGAATTCAGCAGAAAGAGTTAACAGCCGAAAGTTTTATAATTTGCCTTTTAGGGAGAAAGGTGTGAGGGTGAAATGAAAACACTGGGTATTTTCTCCCCTTGACAAAAGTTTCTTGATTGTATCTTGTTCACTCTGATCACTACTCATTAATTTTCACCAAGCACCCCATCTCCACATGCATGCTTTCTCTCAAAAAATCCCGACCAAGACTCTGCCAAACTTCCCTCATCTGAATACATTACCCTTCTTACAGTTTACAGATAACTGACAAAGGCCAGGAAATAAAATGACGAATAAACAAATTGGCTGAAAAATCAGAGTTGTTGTAAAAGTGGCAGCAGTAAGATAAGCAAGCAGCAAAACACTGGTGGTGGTTAAGTAATCAAACAGTAGGGTCAAAATGGCTGGGCTTAAACTGGCTTCCTTAGAACTTTCTGGCCTTGTGGACAAAACCAGATGAAGGACACTTCTTGCAGGATTTAGTCATAAGACTAAAGTCAAAGAAAGTTTTATGTGTTTCATGGATGGCTTGGTTTTGTCATGTCTTTGCATGAGGAGTCCTATCTCCATTTTGAATAGCACTAACTGGCTTTGCATATGATGGGAGTTAAATAAATGGTGGGTCAGAGAGTCACTGGGAGAAAGATTGTCATTTCTGTGTCAGCCACTCCCCATTGGCCTCTTTGTTCTTCCTCAGATATACAAAGCACTTTCTCATCTTAGTTTGAACTTTTTGTCTCTCTGCCTAAAACAACCTTCCCCAAATACTTACAGGGTGTTTACCCCTGATTTAGTTAAGTCTCTGTTTAGAGACATCTTCCCTAATGCCCCTTTATAACTATCTCCCAAAACTTACTATCCCACTACACTGCCTATTCTTCTTTATGGTTCTTGATTCTCGGCATTATGTTAAATGTTTATTGATATATTTATCTGTTCACCAATATCACTTCTATGAGGGCACAACTTTGTCTTGTTCACTGCTATACCGCCAACACTTAAAACAATGCCTTGCCCATTGGTTAGGTACTTAGAAAGTATTTTCTGAATAAATGAACTAATAAACTAATAGAAAAGTTATTTAAGAAACAAAAGATAATTCATTGGCTCACTGAAATAAAAGAAATCTTGTCATATATAGGTGGTAGATGATACCCTCATACAAGGTCACTGGGACTCTCTCTCTGCCCCTCAGCTCAGCTTTCCTCCCTGTTGGCTTCATTCTCTAGCAGACTCTTTCCTCATCATGAACCCTGGTAACCCAAAGCTTACAGCAAACCAGGTTAAAATATCCAGAGATGAGGACATGCCTCTTTCCCAGTAGTGTCAGCAGGATTTCAGGGCTCTCCTGAGCTCAACTGAGCAACACCCCTGAACCGAACATTTTGGCCAAGGAATTGAAACATTACCATAATATTGGTAATATTACAGTAAAATTGGTACTATAACACTGGTAATTGGCCAGACTTCGGGCACTTGTCCCATCCTGGAGTTTGGGTGGTGTATGCCCACTCAAGCCACATGGACCAAGAATGAGGAAGGACAGTTCTTAAAAGAAAAATCAGGGTGCTGGTACTAGAAGATGGATAAAAGGATTACAGGAAGTCAAAAGCAACCGAGTACACTGTGTTCCCTATGATTGAATAAAGAAAGAAAAACAAACAAAACCAAATCGTTGCTGCTCAATCACCTCTTAACTTTCAGAAGTCCTCTCTGACAGGAAACTGGTACAAGTATATCAAAACTTTATTCCAAGTTGGGAGTCTTGTCTTTATGCTTTGTTAGCACCCCTAAGGTGCTAATTGAAACAATCAGGACGTAGTGAGCCTCTAAAATTTCAAATGCTGGACACACGCCTGTGAGGAAGGCACTGAACTCTTGACTACTGCCTCTCAAACACATGTGGAGCCCTTCTGTGTGCCAGGAACTACTTAGGGTGCTGGGAACAAACTGCACCCCTCACTCCCTGTCCCCCTTCTCTGCTTTGGTTTTCTCCAAAGCACTTCTCACTTTCTAATATATTTTATGATTTATTTATTGTCTGCATCCCTCCTCACTTCCCAGAATGTAAATTCCATTAAGGCAGAGACTTTTGTCCCTTTTGTCCACTATTGTATCCCTAGAGCCTAGAACCGTGCCTGGCATAGAGTAAACACTTGGTAAATATTTACTGAATAAATGAATGGGGATGAGTTGAACCTCTGTGCTTTTTATTTAATACTTCTCTATATTCAATAACTTAATATTAGTCCATCTGGTATATTTTGCTCATTTCTTCACAAGATTTTAATTTTTTCGCTTTCATACTCATTTCTTTTAGTGTTTTTAGCTTCTCTGTTGTTCAAAAGAAAAGAGCTATTACCTAAAAATGTGTTTAGCATCTGATATTGTTTGTAGCTAAACCAGCTTCATTAAAACACACACAGACACAGACACACACGCACACACAAACAACAACAAGCAATTCACTGCAGTTTTATAACAATTCGCATCGTAGTTTGTGCCAGGAAAATAACAATCCCCTGTGATCAGAGCTTTATTTTTTTTTAATGCTCAGCTGTCATTAACATAAGGGTTTCCTGATTTGCTTTGTCAGTTTAGTGTTAGATAAGGAAAAAGAAGAATGGGATCCAATTTTGACTTACATAAAAATTAGACATTTAAGTCAAATTGAAATTTTTTTTCTTTTAGTCAGTGGCTAGTTGTGGCTTTACCAGAGATCCCAGCATTTGGGCTTCGGTAGCCTAGTACAATCTGCCCATTGTGCACATTGTTCCCTCTACAGGTCAAAGATTAGAAGTGGAGCTCCCTTTACCTTAACCTTATTTCCTTTTCTATTCCTCCATAATCCCCTGCACTTCCCTCCAAAACCCTGGAATACTGCCTACTTTTCAGTAAGAAAAGCTACGTAGCAATGTCCCATTTCTCTTTCTGTCATGGCTGCCAAATTAGAATTCCCATGTTGAGTTTAGAGTTAGTGAGTTTATGCATATCAATATATTTGCAATTTCCTTTTTCTCTATAATATTAATTTTATATTCCTTTTTTATTTACTTTTTTGTCAGTGATTTTGGTTATATACTAATTCAAAGCTCTTAGGGGAAGACACAAGTTATAAATAAGCCAAGCAAAATTTTAAGAGTACATGTATGGGCTGGTTGCTATAATAGTCACAAGAGGAGAGGAGGAGGATCCAAGTAAAATATAAGACCTTTGATGCTGTTGAAGAGTTTACAGTAATATTTGTTGAATGGGACAAATGTGGACCCAAGGAGCATGGATATGCTCTGGATCATTCCCTATCCTAGGATTCCAGAGGCCATGATAGCTGTCAGCTACTCTGAAAATGAGTAGTTTAAACCTTTTCAAATATGAGAAGTTACTTTTCATGTCAAAAGATGCCGTAGACTCTGTACCAGTCAGGATAGGCTAGGGAAAGTGGTAATAGCAAACAACTTCGGAATGTTAGAAGCTTTAAGCCACAAAATTTCTTTCTGGATCAGCTCATCCAGAAAGACCACCCTGAATCAATGAAGGCCTCTGACCATCATAGTCACTCTGGCAGACAGGCTGACAGAGGCACCATCATCTCTGATTATAGAAGCAGAGGGAAGAGCCGAGCTTTGGAGGGTCTCCCACTGGCCCTTAAAGCCTGGCTCAGAAGTGACAATCACTGCTTCCTTTCATTCACTAGACCTAGTCATATGGCACCACAAGATTTGCAACCCTAGTGTGGGCTCAGAAGGATGAGAGGACTTGGATATATTGGGTAAATGGCACTAATAACTACCACAGATATGCCTGTACAACAAGGTTATCAATTTTTAATATCTGTTGCTTGTGCAAATACATAATGATAAAAAGTTGCTATGCATTTGAGTAACACTTTAAAATTAATTTGTATTATATTAATCATGTTAATATCTAAGTAAATGTAGCAAGACTGAGACATTTTTATCTTAAGAGTTAGGCTAGGAAAAAATAGAGTTAGTACCAGGATTTTTCTAAGGAGAGAATTCTCTTTGGTAAAAGAGCCTGATGATTATGTACGGGCAATGGTGGGAATGTGGAGGACAGGAGAATAGGCTGGTGTGAGAAGTTTGGAGTTTTGGGAGGCAGTACAAGAGGATGAAAAGAAGGAGGGGTATGGGAAAGGAGGTGGGGTGGGGAGGAGAGGGGAGAGAGACAGGCTAGCAAATGGGGAGAAGGATTTGTTCCCTGGAATGATGACTCTCTGCCTTTGACCTTCACCCACTCATCCACAAATGTCAACAGTTTAATAAACTCAGAAATGCATGATGTGAGTGAACTTTGGTTGTGAACACTAAAGAAAGAGATGTTTCATGCTGGATTGAAGCCTTAAACATTTTAGACAGTAAGGATGCAGAAGAGGATTAGAGAATGTAAGCTGCTCAGAAATTTGCAGAAGTCTTAGAGAGGGCTCTAGGTGGTCTGGCCAATTTTGTGTACCTCTTGAATTCCTAGCTGACATTTTTGTTAAATAATACTATTATAGTTAATTGATATTATTTTAAAATGCACTTAATCCATTTGTACCTTGATTTATTCATTTAATAATATGTATTGAGTACAAACAAGATAATGAATAACATGATAAACAATGTTCCTGTCGCCCATGGAGGTTATTGTCACTCAGGAGAGGCAGAAATTAAATAAATACATATGGAAATAAACCTATTTATTCAGTCTACAACAATGCTCAATGGTTATAGATTTATAGACTGTAGATTATAGGGTCTGTGAGTTGAGAACCATAGTACCAGGAGTTCAGGCTCTTCTTTAACAGGCTTGACATGGAAAGAACTAAATATACCTATGACAAATTTAATACTTCTCTTTTCTTAGAGTGTTCAAAGAGATTTCTTAATTTTTGATGCCATAAGTGATCCATGCTAGAAAGTTAGTGGATATAATTAAAGAGGAGAATTTACATTTGAGGAACTAAAGATAATATATCAATTAGAAAGAGGAGGAGGAGGAGACGAAGAAATAATCATAAAATTGATTAGAAAGTTAATTAGAGGAATACCTACCATTAAAAGCGTCGTAACCCAGATAGTGTGGACGTTGAAGAACATATTGTTCCAAAATCATTTATCTATTCTAGGTCAAATGAAAGAATGAAAAACTTCCTAAGTTGTTTTCAGAAACTAACACAACATTTATATCAAAATCTGATAAAGATATGAAAACTAGAGAATGAGTGCACTTATTAATGTCAATGCCAGCAATTATAAATAAAATATTTCCAAACAGAGCAGTCTATCAAAGTAATAATACACCATAGTTAGGCTTTATTCCAGAAGGAGTAGTTTAGTGTTAGAATATCTATTAATTCGTTTAATTAACAGATCAGAAAGAGAACAACATAAAATCATCACCATAGATGCTTTATATAAGCATTTAAAAATATTTAACATCTATCACTGATTAAAAAATTCTTAGAAAATTAAAAATAGTGGCAAACTTCTTTTACCACATAAAGAATATTTAAAATTAAGAGTAAGACAAAAATTCTTATTTCTATTATTATCGAGTACTTTTTGGGAAGTCTAACCACTGTAATAGATATGAAACAGAAATATAATTTTTATAAGGAAGGATACAGAATAATCATTATTTATAGATAATGTGAACTTCTACCATGAGAATTAAAGAGATCATTCTGAACCAATATATTTAAATAATATAACAAGTGAAAAAAATAAATATAATAACTTTTCTCTGTGCCTTCAGTTGTCAGTAGAAAATATATGGGAAAAATGGCCATGTTTGAAATAGTGGAAATACAAATTATCTAGGGAAAATACTATCAAAAAATGTTTAGTATTTTTATGGGGAAAAAAACACCTGAACTGAGCCTACTTCTCTGAGGTATAAGAAGGACTTCTTGAAACACTCAGGGAAACCTGAATGTTATAAGATGGAAGATCTCTCAAATCAAGGTATAAGCTTACTGCAACACCAAATGAAAATCACTATGAGATTTTGGGGTGCGAGAGCTGGGTAAGACCAATAAGATGATTTTTAAGATAGTGTAGGGGAATAAATAAGTGCTAGCTGTCAATGGCATTTCTGGGTTAAGCACTTTTTATGCATTGTCTCACTTGATCCTCATGAAATTTTAAGTCTAAGCTTAGGCTCGGAAAGGTTAAATAATTTTCCAGGGGTTACACAGCTGGGTGGAATGGGGACTCCAACACAGGTCTGATGGCCTTATTCCAGAAACTGAGATTTTTTAATAACCATATTATATACTGCAAGAGCAACAGCCCTTTACATTTTTCGTATTATGAATTTTGTCTAGCCTATTTGAAGAAGAAGCAGTTTGCACTAAATAGTGTTACTCACATTCCCTTTACAGACTATTCAAAAAGGGATATTCAAAATCTTTCTTTACCTACACTTAAAATAGTAGTCTTATGGAAAGCTGTTCATGATACATGGTTAAGTGAAAAAGAAAAAGCCAAACCCCAAAACACATTGCAGAGCAGAATGATACACTTTTGCACAAAAATATCCTTTTATGTTTATATATATGTATATATGGCAGGATATTAATGCCCACCAATATATATGGCAAATATATATATATATGGCAAAATATATATGTATGGCAAATATATGTATGTATATATATAATATATGGCAAATATATATATTCCTTTTATATAAATGGCAGGATATTATTACCCCAAAATGTTAACAATGGCTAGCTCAGAATAATCTTTCTTCTTTCTGTCTGTATTTTCTACAGTCAGTTCTTTTAAAAGTTGTAACATTCCAATAAACAAAACAAAAAACAGAAAAGCCCCCCAAACCCCAACTCTTTTTAAGTCGAAGAATGCAGGGAGCTAAATTTGTTCCCTAGTCTAGGTTCATAATGAGCAATTATCAGTATTTTTTATCTGCAGCCTGAAAAATATTAGTAGTATTAGTAAAGTTATTCTAGGCATTTTATTTGGGAAAACTATGAAGTCCAATTAGCTTGATCTTTAGCCGTTACCTAAGTGTAAGGTGAAAATAAATAACGATTTTAGTATGGTAATCAGGTGAAATTATACCGTGTGTTTATTTTAGAAATGGGTCTCGTCAACTTCCGAGGCTGTTATAACAAATCCTGTTTTTCGTGCTAACGTCAGAATGTGGTACTCTTGTCCCTGGGTTTCCGTGCCGCTCCCGTTTCCCCTTTGCAATGCCCGCTGACTGGTATACCAAGGGACGCTGGAACGCTCCACTAATAAGCAGCATTCCTTCCACAGTCATGTTCTGCTTGGTTGTTTGAGAATGTCCAATGATTCTTGTTCTCACCATGCAGCTCTACATGTTAACATGCATCTTAGCAAGACCTTAAATACTGACTTTCAGGCAGCCGCATTTCAGCTACACTCTCAGTGTTTCCTTTTTGTTTGTTAGCTACATAACCGAGCAAATGGGACTGAGGGACTCTGGCAGGGCTCCAAATCAGAGCGAAACGCATCCCGAATTGGCCCTTTGCCCAAAGGTATAATTTTCAGCTGTGAGTTGCCATTAATTTTGAAAATCACTTTTGTAGCTTCCGATTTTTCAGAGGAGTAGAAGCATTTTGTCTGCTCTCCAGGCAACCAGCATTCACAAACAAAAACAAAATCACAGTATTTTGCTTTCTCTTTGCGTCTGATTAGACTTCTTTAGCTAGAGGATTCAACATATTAAGCACATTCAAGTGTAAATGATATAACTACCTTGTGCTTGCCAGCCATAAACATCTCAATAACATGCAGATTTCTTTAGGTTATTTGATCTTGGAATAGATCCTTCTTTCAAGTTTGATACCTGAGATATTTTAAAACTAGATTTCTCCGCCTTTATAAATAGTAAAATTTCTTAGCAGTTTCAATTATGTTGGTATAAATAAATTATTCTGTGATTAAGGATATCAATTGACAATACATGTATTTAGTAAACATGAGTGCCAGTGTGTACAAAATATCCACAATACGCTAATACTACAGAGCATGGGGACTTGGCAAACAGCAAGTTGATATTTATTTCTATTGTTCTGTGAATAATGTCTTCTAATATGTCTTAAACTCCATCAGGCAAAGGACTTGTGGTCCTAATCAATAGATATCTGTCCTTCTTTGAAAAGATCATGCCTATAAGAACTTGAAGAATTTTTGTAGCTGCCATTTTGCTTTTTGTATTTATTATAAGTAAGATGTGTTATTTTTCTATTTTAACAAGTGCAGTTTACAAAGAGCAGCTTAAAAAAAATCAACTGAATTACATCAGCTAATCTTCTGTATCTTTTATCTCCCAAATTGAAAACTAAATGTACAAAAATAAAGAGAATTATATGCGACTTATCATTAGTTCTGTGACAAATACAAACCACAGTCTTTGAAATCAGACAGGCGTGGTTTCTAATACTCTGGTAAAAGAATTAAACCTGTGCAGAAGACATCAGTCACGACCAACAATCTGACACTTATTCACTGTTTGAACCGAGGCATATACTCTCTGGCTTCAACTTCCTTAACTAAAAACATAAGAAATTATGCCTTTTTTTGCAAGGCTGTTGTGAGGAGTCAGGAGATAATATGTGAATAGATTTGGCACAGGACCTGACAAAATTTAAGAGTTTAATTACTGTGTGTGTATGTGTGGGCGTGTTGTTGTTGATTATGAAAGGAATATAAGCGTATTATAGAAAATTGAAAAAAAAAAAAGTAGAAAAAAATCACCATTGCCACACCATCCAGTTTTTTTGCTGGACTTTTTCCTATCGTGGTTTTTGTAGTTGAGGTAATGCTCACTATAAAATTTTAGATTCTGCCTTAATTCAATGTACTTTATAACACCAACATTTTCTCATCTCGTTACGAGCTCTTCATAAACATCAGTTTTAGTGTCTGCATAGTATTCCATCATGTTGTTTACTAACCATTTTCCTATCACTGGATAAGTTGTTTCCAATGTCTTGTATTGTGGATAGTGCCATGATAAACGCCTTTGCTTCTAACTTTTGTATTTCAGATTATTCCTTCAGAATAGATATTTATCCCATCTGTTCTTTGTTCCATGTTTCCACCTTTTCTGTCTTCATTTGATTAAAGTTCTTTTGTGATTCCATTTTATCTCCTTTATTGGCTCATTCACTATAACTCTGTTTCAGTGGTTGCTTTAGTACTGATAGCATACATATTGAACTCAGCACAGTGTACCTTGAAGTAACATTATACCACTTTATGTATAGAATAAGAACTTCACAATTGATTATATTCATCCCTCCCTCCTGCCCTGTGTGCTACTTTTGTCATTTACTTTTCTTGTACATATGTTATAAATTCCACAATACACTGTTTTTATTTTTTGTTTTAAACAATCAAGTCTTTTTTAAAGATATCTTATAAGTGACAAAATATTCTTTTATATTTAGTCACATATTTACCATTTCTGATGCTCTTTATTCCTCTGTATATCTCCAGATTTCCACCTGGTATCATTGATCATTTTCCTTCTACCTGAAAGGCTTCATTTCACTTTTCTGGTAGTGCAGATCTGCTGGAGATGATTTCTTTCAACTTTTGTGTGTCTGCAAAAATCTGTATTTTGCCATTGCTTTTGAAAGATTTTTTTTTGTGTGCGGGGTATAGAATTCCAGATTGATAATTTTTTTCTTGTAGTATTAATACATTAGAAATGTTGTTCTACTCACTTCCAGCTTGCATTGTTTCTGACAAGAAGTTTCTTGTCATTCTTATCTTTGTTACTCTACATACTGTGAGCTTTTTTCCTCTGGCAACTCTTTAGGTTTCTCTTTTTCATGGGTTTTAAGCAATTTGAATATGATGTTACTTGATGTAGTTTTCTTCAGGTTTCTGGGGCCTGGGATTTGTTGAGCTTGGATCTGGAGGTTTGCAGTTTTCATCAAATTTAGAAAATTTTCAGCCCTTTGTTTTCAAGTATTTTTTCTGACCCCTTATCCTATCCTCCTGAGACACCAATTACCTGTACAGCAGGATGTTTGAAGTTGTTCCACACTCACTGATTCTCTGTTCATTTCTTTTAGTCTTTGTCTATGTTTCACTTGGATAATTTCTATTGCTGTGTCTTCAAGTTTGCTAATCTCTTTTTCTATATTATCTGAACTGCTGTTAACTTTTTTTTTTTTTTAAATGAAATCTTATTTATTTATTTATTTATTTTTGGCTGTGTTGGGTCTTCGTTTCTGTGCAAGGGCTTTCTCCAGTTGCGGCGAGCGGGGGCCACTCTTCATCGCGGTGCGCGGGCCTCTCATTGTTGCGGCCTCTCTTGGTGCGGAGCACAAGCTCCAGACGCGCAGGCTCAGTAGTTGTGGCTCACGGGCCTAGTTGCTCCGCAGCATGTGGGGTCTTCCCAGACCAGGGCTCGAACCCGTGTCCCCTGCATTGGCAGGCAGATTCTCAACCACTGCGCCACCAGGGAAGCCCAAACTGCTGTTAATTTTATCCAATGGACTTTTCATCTGAGACATTGTAGTTTTCATCTCTGGAAATTCTATTTATGTCTTTATATCTTGCATGTTTCTACTTAAAACACTCAATCTTTCTTCTACACGTGCAATATAGTTATAATAATTACTTTAATGTTATTTTCTAATTTAATCATCTGCGTCATTTCAGAATGTGTTTCTGTTGATCAATTTTCTCCTCCTTATGGGCCATATTTTCCTGCCTTTTTGCATGCCTAGTAATTTTCTATTGGATTTTGGATTGTGTATTTTACCTTGGTGTGTGTTGGATATTGTTGTGTTTCCATAAATATTCTTGAGCTTTGTTCTGGAATGCAGTTAAGTTACTTGAAAACCATTTTATCCTTTCAAGGCTTGATTTTTAAGATTTGTTAGATGGGACTGGAGCAGCATTTAATCTAGGGCTATTTTTTCTACCACTACTGAGGCAATATCCTTTTGAGTACTTTATGCAATGCCTCATGAATTACATGGTTTTCCACTCTGGCTGGTGGGAACATGAATTAGTCCAAGCCCTGTGCCAGTTTTATTTATTTACTTATTTTTGTGCAGGAACACTTTTTTAAAAAAATTGAGTACCTATTATGTGCCAGGTCCCATGTTGTGTGTTTAATATACATTACTTCTGATTCTTGCAAAAGCTCTTTGGTGTCAGTGGTATTATGTATCCATTTTGCTGATGAAGAAACTGAGATTCAGTGAGCATAAGCAATTTGCCAAAGACCATACACAGGAAATAACAGTAGTAGGATTGAAATCCCTGTGTTAGTTTTGAGGAGTGTTCGCTCTAATGCTTTCAGATGGTTCTTCCCCCAACCTTGGGCGATTTCTTCAGACAAATGCCCAGATCAGCATGCAGCTGAAGACTTGAGGGGATCCCTCTGCAGTTCCCCAGAGCACTCTGTCTATGCAGCTCTCCTCCCCCCACTACTTGGCCCTAAGAACTCTAGCCACAGTAAGCCTCCCCAGACTCCCAGTAATGGCTCCTCAACAAATTGAGACTGTTGGCCTCTGCCTAGGTTCCCCGTGACTGCGCCATGGCTTGGAAACTTTCTTTGGACCGTTAGCTGGCATAATCATATGGCTCACATAATTTGTTTCCTTCTCTTAGGAATCACTGTCCTCCCTATTGTCCAATGTCTAGAATCATAGCTTAGTATCTCTTGACCAGATATTTAGTTGTTTTAGGCGTTTGTGTGTGGCGTGTGTGTGTAAATCTGGTTCCTTTTATTCCATCTTGGATGGAAAAGGAAATCCTTTCAGAATTGATTTCTAGGAATTATATATTATCTTTAGAGACAAATTACTCATCAAGAATTCTAAGTATAAGCTCTAGTTTATTTGGCTAAGAAATTAGATCTATCCAGAATCTACTAATGACAAGTTTATTCTGACTAGCAAAGCTAGATTTAGAAATAAAAGTCTGTTATATGCTATAGCATGTGTTATAGTTTCATTCTAAGTTTGTCCTTTTAACTTTATCCTCTTAAGAGATATACCCAAATCATCTACTTGGGAGGAAAGAGCATAAATTTCATACTTTTTGCCTAGCATAGTATCTGGTACCCAGTAGGTGTGCAGTAAGTAATAGTGGGAGGAATGATGGATGAATAAGATTGTGAACATGCTAATACTACTACTAACTATAAGATAAAGGCACTAATGCCAGGTTTACACACATACATAGAATTCAACTAAAAGTTAATATTAGCAAATCTAAATATTTTAATGAATATTATTGGGTAGTTTTTGTTCAATGAAATATCCATTTTATTGGAAGAGGGAAATGTGTTAGGTTTAGTTGACAAAAATAGGGTATGCTGGGTCATGAATTCGGTAAAGATATTGAGAAGAATGGTTAGCTAGGGAGCCTGCTGAGTGCTTACACTCTTCAAACTATGAGATTCATGTGAGTCCATAACACAGATGAAGTTCAGACCAGTGGAGCAGATGCAGCTAATACTGAACTTTGTAGACACCACTCCCCATCACCTCAATTCTAAAATCTTGAATCTTGACCATGATATTAAAATGAAAAGCCATGTACAAATAAATAGTAATTAATGATAGAAAAACACATAGTCTTACTGCTCTATCTTGGGGAGAAGTTCTGGGGAGTAGTTGGCAGTGTGGTGAAATGCAAAGGAGAAAAGACAAAGGCAAGAGCAGGAAGGATGGTCTTGGATTGCAAATAAGAGAGATGTTACTGGACAGGCAAGCACGTGAACCCATGGGTTGTACAGTATTTTGTTTCTCCCAATGATGGAATTACAGTCGGTGTTTTCATGAATTCAGGTCACACCACAGTTTTTTTGGTGGCCATTACTGATTAATACTGTCTAATACCAGGACTGGATATTAGATTTAAGGATTAGATTTGGAGTCTAGAAATTGTGGCAGCTTGCTGTCTTGAAGGTTGGCGTCACCTTCTACTGCTACCAAGGAGGGTTAAGCCCCCAAAAGTCTTGGAGGGCAAGAAAGAAGCTAATAAAAGTTCTATATATAGAATGCAATTTAAAATACTCAAATAGTATTCATATGGTGACAAGCATGACCATTGATTACTTTTAGTATAGATACTAAATATTTTACTGTTTGATTAACATACTGGATAACACTGACATTTCTGCTGCTTTAGGTAGCATGTAACAAGAAATATTTGAAGACAATAAATATATAACTCTAGTAGAAAAAATAGAACAGACACAGAACCGAGACACGTGGCCTTAAGTCAAATACCTCGGTTAGCGTTAGTTCTGTATACATCTGTTTAAATGTAATAGAAAACAGAAAGATCATTACATATTTCCGTTAAATCAGCAGGTGCTAGTTTTGTAAACCAAATATCAAGAAAATGATTTCTTAATATATAGGAATCAAATCCACGTGATAAATGCTCATATTATTTTAATGCATTAAGATCTGGTAAAATAAAAAGACTTCACTTAACATTATGTGGTTAAGTCATTATATGAACTATTACTTGTTCCATGCTCTCAATAAAACGCTAAAATGAAACAATAATATTACTTTCAAAAATCCAGTTTGTTAATTTCCATTTTATTTAAAACATCTACACAGCATCTGGGATTCAACCTAATGCAGTGGGCAGAGTGCTTACGATGTTCGTGAAGCCTCAAGTCTGCCATGCATATTTATCTTTTTAAAAAGCGCCCCAATCTTGTTACTTTTTATGCATCAGTATATCTAATAGAGCATAGGTTGGATATACTTACAACTGATTGGATCCGTGATTGAAGTATTAGCCACAAGGAAGCTTACTTAAGCGTCAGAGAGGCTAATACACTCTGAATTGGCTTGTGGTAAAATTCTGCTAAGCACTGGATAGTATAAACCCATCCCATCAGATCTTCTTCTTCTTTATTTTTTTTAAAAAACATATCCATTTTAACTGAAAAGTGTTACACATGTGCTTGGTAAAAAGCATTTAATCAACATGAAATGTTCAAAGACACACCTCAAAACCAACTACCCAGAAATCACAGTGTTAATATTTGAATGTTACTCAGAATTTCTCTAAGGATACACAGAAGGATGAGTAGAAATAATTTTATAGCATTTTTGTTATCTAGCTATATAAGTGTTATATGTTATATAATTATATCATTATATGTTAATATAAGTGTTATAATATAAATGTTATAAATATCACATCTTCCTTTAAAAAGCATAAACACTCAGCAATTTGAAAGAAATTAAAACTAGTGTGTGCTTTGAGAAACTCTGACATATGTTTCTAGGTCCTTCTGATATGTGTTTTCCATCTCAGCCTAGAAAGTATGTGGACATAATTGCAGAGGCCCTGTTCCATGCTACTTCGTATTCTTGAATATACTTAAATAATTCCTTATTATTATAGATAGTCTGAGTATATTTTCCAAAACCTAACAGCATGGCAAATAAACCTAACTTAATCAATATACCTATTTGCCTCTTGGTAAACCCTGTTTAGCAATCTTTGTGTAGTTTTCTTAAACAAGAGGTAGTCACTCATGATTTATCATAAATATTGAATTTATATTTATTACAAGGTATATAGGGAAACTTCTTAAAAATCATGAAGATAATTTTATCAGGAACCAAGAGTGATAATTATAGTAGAGGGAAAATGATAAAGGTATTCCACATTAGATTAAGAAACAATAATATATCTACTGTCGTCATTATTTTTTAAACATTCTGAAGGTTCAAGCAAATATCACAATGCACGAAAATAATCAGTATAAATATTGGAATATAAGAGAAACTATTATTAACAGTTATATGAGTATATGATTGTATACCTACAAAATACAAGAGCATCAGTTATAAAGCTATTAATAAAGCTAAAAGAATTTATTAAATTGCTGGAGTACAAAAACACACACAAAATCAATAGCTTTCCCATTTCCTAGCTATAAGTGACAAAAAGTTGAAATGAAAAAATAAGATCTCATTCAGAATGACTGTAGAAACTATAAGTTACTTGGGAATACATTTAATAAGAAAAAATCTACATAAAGAGAAATATAGTGGAGTCATAACATATGCCCGTTTATCATATACAAATTAAACTTATTCCATGCTGCACATGCTTCTTTTTTTTCTTTAAGATATGTATATTTCATGCAATTGAGCCCCCAGCTATAGGCCAAGTCCTATACTGGGTGTTCAACTTAAGAAACAGCAATCTGTTTCAATATTGGAGGAAAAGCTGACTGTGTTGAATTTATTGTAAGATATTACATCTGTATACTGTTTATCAGGGGCCATTTAAAGGCTTTTCAAGGATAATTTTGACTATAAGCCATTGTCACCTTGAGTGCTGGTTTTGGAAACCAACCCTTGTGTAAGATGAGCCCCCGCTCACTGTGGTATATACAAGTCTTCTGAAGGACGTAAGGTAAGACCAGAATAAATGGAGTATGAGGTTATAATAGTATTAAACATTTGGTTGTCTAATATCAAAATAAAACGTACAGAAAGGCCAGAAGAAGCAGAAAACTGTCAAACGATGCTCTCTCCTCCAACCCATTCCGGGAGGCATCTTAAGGCCAAATGCTTAGAACTGCCAGACATCTGCCTTCCCTTGATGCTTTTCTTCCCTGGCTGAGTTAGAGAATCCCCATTATTAAGGAAACGTGGCTGCATGCAGACTTTCAAACCATTACTTACCTCTGTAAATAAGATTTCAGGTAGTAAAAGTGAAGCATGCTTGATTTCCTCGAACTAGTATGTCCATTTACAATAGCAGAGTCTGGACTTCCCTGGTGGCGCAGTGGTTGAGAATCCGCCAGCCAATTCAGGGGATATGGGCTCGAGCCGGAAAGATCCCACGTGCCGCGGAGCAACTAAACCCACGAGCCACAACTACGGAAGCCCGCGAGCCTAGAGCCCGCGCTCCGCAACAAGAGAAGCCACCACAATGAGAAGCCCGCGCACCGCAGCGACGAAGAGTAGCCCCCGCTCGCCGCAACTAGAGAAAGCCCGCGCGCAGCAACGAAGACCCAACGCAGCCAAAAATAAAATATAAAATATATAAATAAATTTATTAAAAAAAAAAAAAGAATAGCAGAGGCTAGGTCTGGGTTCCATGATGCTGCTAATACTTAGATGCTTTGGGTATGGGTGATGGGAAAGATCAGGAAGGTGTAAGAGCTCACGAAGACAGGATAAAATTAGAGAACTCCTAAAATGAAGTGTGAAGGAAGTCAAGTTCTCCTGAGACACTCCTCCACTGTTCTGCTTCATTTTGTGGGATGTTTGTGTATTGTACTGGGAGAGGGGTGTTACCTGACTCCCTCGGTCTAACCTCTCCCATGAGCATAACCAAAACCTCTAAAATCTGTCAACCAGCTGAATGTTACATATATAGCCTTGGGGGACCATAGCAGGGGAAGATGCAGTGGCTATGACCTGAAACAATATAATGCAAATGTTGATCTTTCCCAGATGAATATAGACATATAATGCAATTACAATCAGAATCCCAACTGCCTTTTCTGTTTGCTTGTCTCTGGACCTGGACAAGCTGTCTCTAAATATATGATAGTTGTCAAGAGAATTTTTAAAAAGAGCTAGTGAGAGGCATTTACTCTATCAGCCATAAATAGACACTAAAAATGCTGCAATAAAAATCCTGTGGTACTGGAATAGAAATAGTAAATTGTGAAAACATAATAGTAAAGACCTACTGCAATCATTCAACAACAAGTAATTTATTAGGTGTGTACTATGTGCCAGAGGCTATGCTAGTCATTGGTCAAAAGCTGTGAACAATATACAGTCATTGCCCTCGTTATAGACTGAATATTTCCAAAGTATGAGAAATGTCAGGGAGAATGAAAGGTGCTATGAAATATAAAACAGAGTGATGGATCCTAGTGTGGGACCAAGGAGAAGCATCCCTGAGGCTGAGGTTCTGGCTGAGTCTTGAAGGATCACCACAGTTAGCCAGGTTAAGAGGGGCCGTGTCAAGAGGACATGGCTCAGGGGGGAAGCACCCCATGTGGGAGCAGTCTGGCATGTTTAAACATAGGGAAACCTTGTGACTGGTGTGTAAGAGGGCCTCAGAAAATGAGTTTAAGAGCAGATCATGCAGATCCTAGGAGAGGCTGAGAGAACTAATTTTACCTTAAGAACAATGGAAAACCCTTGAAGGTTTATATAAATATCAATTTATATTTAAATATAAATTTCCTTGTCTTTCAACTGATGTGGATGTATACATTTCAGTGCAATATTGATTGGTAAATGATATCTCAGTATCTCTTTGATACAGGACAACATTTGAATAGGAATATCAATAAATACTGGTTATCAAGTAGAAAAGTACTAGTATCTATATTATCAGTGAAAAATATCCCTTTTCTTTGATTTTTTTTCTTCTTCTGAGCTCACTACGTCCTCTGCTTTCTTGTTATCAGCTTTTATATGGTATATTTTGCTTATCAATTCTCCCTCATTGTGTGTGCTGTTGTTGTTTCCTTTTTTCTCTTTAGTGGTTTTTTTTTTTTAAGATTTATTTATTGATTGATTGATTGCTATGTTGGGTCTTCGTTTCTGTGCTAGGGCTTTCTCTAGTTGCGGCAAGCGGGGGCCGCTCTTCATCGCGGTGCGCGGGCCTCTCACTATCGTGGCCTCTCTTGTTGTGGAGCACAGGCTCCAGACGCGCAGGCTCAGTAGTTGTGGCTCACGGGCCCAGTTGCTCCGTGGCATGTGGGATCCTCCCAGACCAGGGCTCGAACCCGTGTCCCCTGCATTAGCAGGCAGATTCTCAACCACTGCGCCACCAGGGAAGCCCCTCTTTAGTGGTTTTTAAGGGATTGACCAAGTTTCTCTTTTTTATTTATTTCTTCAAATAGTTTTGATGCAGAGCTAGGATTAGAGTGAGCTGAGTGAGAGGCCTTGAATGTAAAATTTCAGAGGGCACCAAAAAACCCAGTAATCAAGATGAAGGATATTTTCATGCAATATATTAAAAAAATCAAAATTAATGCAAAAAGTCCATGATGAATAACATCAAAAATTTAAATAAACACAGAAATCTGCACTGCACACTTTGCCTCATCCTAACCCCAGCCCAGGATCTAATAAAACTGGACTTACAAAGACAGCCAGCTAGCTCTTGGGCTATAGTTTGCTGATTTGATTTTAGCTTTGTAGCACATGTATGGGAATTTAGCTTTGTCTTTGAACACCCAGAATTTAACAGCGTTTATAACACTGTCCATTCCTTAAAAAATAAAAGGACATGAATATGTTTTTATTTACCTTCTACCTGCCCTTCTCCCAATTATTTTAATAACCTAGAGTTCTAGTTTCAGTTTACTTTGACGTAATATCTTTGACTTTAAGGTTCCTTTCTAAATAACAGCATTAAACTTCACAACTCCATTAACCACAGTTGTTTAGGTTTAGTTATATATTTTAGCAGTTATATTGCTCATTTTTGTATGTTAATTTTTCCTCTCTTGAGCCCTGCATTCAGAGTCTTTTTTGTTGTTGCTGTCGTTGGAGTGATTGACTAAATGATTTTCCCTAGGACTTAAAAAAGATGTTTTTTCCAGAAAATGGGCATAGGTGGTACATTTTAAAAAATCTTTAAATGTCCACAAATGTTATACTTTCCCCCTCTTGTTTGCACACCAGTCTGTCTGAGTACAGAATTCTAAGAGATAATTTCTGTTTCCTTATAACTCTGTGAACATTTCTTCATCTTCTAGTATTTAGTCCAGTGCTCTTCTGGTTCACTTGTCATTTATTCTTGGTATTTGGAAATGTCAATATGATATGACTAATGTGTGGTTTCAATATTCCTGTCCAGGACCTTTTAGATCTGATGACTCAAGTCTTTTTTTCATCTTTCTATTTTTGGACTTTGTTTTCCCTCTCTCCACTCAAATTCAGCTTTCTAGAACTCCGCTTACATGGATTGTATAGGACCCCGTGTGTGGTTAAAGGCCTTGGAGATGTCATTCATTATGTGGGTCTCCCATGGCCATGCCTGTGCTTTCTGGCCTGGATCCACCCTGGCTATCCAGGGTTGGGCACCTGACCCCGACTGGACCAATCAACATCCTTCTCCAGGAATTTCCTTTTCAGCTGGAACTAAGGGGAATGGGTTAGTTCTTCTGAGTAGTAACAGAAGAGAACTGTAAAGTTTTAGGCTTGTAACTGACTATTTTCTGCCATCAGGAACATCCTCAGTTGCAGTGAGAAAGAGGGAAATTGCAGGAAGAAAGGAAAACAGATGGTGGTATTTGGAAACTTGGTTCCTGATGTTTCACTTTTAAGTCAGGAAGCATGTCATTCATTTTAAATGACCAAATTGACACCAAAGTGGAGGGACCAAGAGAAAGGAGACAAGGAAACCAATTGAGAAAATATGTTAATAGTTTCTATGAGAGGTGATTAGAACCTTTTTTTGAGTCTTTAATTTTAGGGATGAGTTGAAAATATAACTAGGAGTTATAGTCGATAGACCTGTTCATAGATTAGATGTGAGAGTGGTGAGAAAGGGGAGGCTAGCATGTGCTAACCTTTCTTGTTGTGTGCCCGACAGACACAGGGATGAAGTTGACACCATATGCAATAATGAAGTCGAGAGAAGGAAGCCAGATACAAAGAAGCACATACTGTATGATTCAGGTTATACAAGCACAGAGCTAGGCAAAACCAGTCTATGGTGTCTGAAACCATTTTGGTAGAAGGGTGTCTGAAACCACTTTGGCAAGATGGGCCGTGAAGCCACTTTGGGGGCCACTGGCGATGTTCTGTTTCTTGACGTAGGTGCTGGTTACACATGAGTGTTCATTTTATGAAAAATGTATGATATGGCCATGTTTCTATATGAATTTCATACTGCAACAAAAATGGTAAAAGCAAGGGTGAGGAGCATTGGGGGTAAAGAGGATGATTACTGTTTGAAATATTCTGAATTTGAGGTGTCTGTAGAGCAGTGGTTCTCAAAGCGTGGTTCCCAGGGCAACAGCAGCATCACTCAGGAACTTGCTAGGAGAGCAAATCTTTGGGCTCGATATCAGATGTCTAGGAGTCAGACCTCCTGGTGGCAGGGCCCAGAAATCTGTGTTTGAACAAGCTTCCAGGTGATGCTAACGTACACTAACACTTGAGAAAGGATATCTGGATGGATCTGTTAGGCATATAGCTAAACCTGAGTCTGAAGTTAAGTAGAAAAAGGTTTGGGCTAAAGGCACAGTTTTGCGATTGCATCATTTATTTATTTTTTATTTTATTTTTATTTTATATTGGAGTATAGCTGATTAACAATGTTGTGTTAGTTTCAGGTATACAGCAGAGTGATTCAGTTGTACATATATATGTACGTTGCGCCGGGTCTTGGTTGTGGCACGTGGGATCTTCGTTGCCACGTGCGGATCTTCGTTGTGGCCTGCGGGATCTAGTTCCCTGACCAGGGATCGAACCCAGGCCCCCTGCATTGTGAGCGCGGAGTCTTAACCACTGGACCACCAGGGAAGTCCCATATATGTATATTTTAAGTGATCTTTAAAGTCATAAGAAGAGATGAACCCCTTCAAGGACATTGCATACAGAAAAACAAAAAAAAAAAAGACCCATAGGAAACCGCAGCACTTCAGGGGTAAATAGGAAAATAAGAAACTGCTTGAACTGACAGCATACACATGCAAATATTACCCAGCTTTAAAAGACATTGGAGATAAACATTCATATGGAAAGATTTTTGTGATGTATTTTAAGTGAAAGAAGACAGGCAATAAAAGGGCACAAAACTTAGGATCCCACTGGCATACGTTGATTATCTTTGAAGTGCGCAATTAAGACTCTATTTTTATTTTCTTCATTTTGCCTATCTGTTCTTTCTAGTTTTTCCTAATGTGAAGATGTCTTGCCTTTTGTAAATAAGGGAAAAAAACACAATAAAATTGTTTTCAAAAGGTAAAAGATATCTTGTACACATGGAGCTAGATAAAACAGACACGAAGAAAATGCAATTTTAAGACTAGAAAAGTCTATATGAAGATGAAAATCACAATTGCAAAATTCTAAACTGTAATACAGGGAGAGAATTGAGAATGATGTTGGCTGTGGGTTTGTCATATACGGCCTTTATTATGTTGAACTAAGTTCCCACCATGCCTACTTTCTGGAGGGTTTTTTATCATAAATGGGTGTTGAATTTTGTCGAAAGCTTTTTCTACATCTATTGTATTGATCATATGGTTTTTCTCCTTCAATTTGTTAATATGGTGTATCACATTGATTGATTTTCATATATTGAAGAATCCTTGCATTCCTGGGATAAACCCCACTTGATCATGGTTTGTGGTCCTTTTAATGTGCTGTTGAATTCTGTTTGCTAGTATTTTGTTGAGAATTTTTGCATCTATGTTCATCAGTGATATTGGCCTGTAGTTTTCTTTCTTTGTGACATCTTTGTCTGGTTTTGGTATCAGGGTGATGGTGGCTTCGTAGAATGAGTTCGCGAGTGTTCTTTCCCCGTGCTATGTTGTGGAAGAGTTTGAGAAGGATAGGTGTTAGCTCTTCTCTAAATGTTTGATAGAATTCACCTGTGAAGCCATCTGGTCCTGGGCTTTTGTTTGTTGGAAGATTTTTAATCGTAGTCTCAATTTCAGTGCTTGTCTTCCACCATTTTCTACACAGTAGCTAGAGCGATCTATTCATCGTATAAACCAGACCAGTTCACCGCCCTCTTAAATCCCCTCAGAGGCTTTCCATTGCATTTCAGTTGAAATACAACATTCTTGACTGGCTACAGAATTGTCCACTGTCCTCTCTAGCCATCTTCTATCTTCACGCTCCCAACACTCCAGTTACACTGACCTTCTTTCTGTTCTTTTTGGACCAAGTTCTTTCTCATCTCAAGGCCTTTGGGGATGCTGCTGTCCTCACTAGAAATATTCTCCTTTCCCTTATTCTTCAGGTCACAGCCTAAATCAAACATCCTCAGTGAAGCAGTCCTGCCATGCTGTACTTCTGCCTCATGGTATCCATCATAATACATAGATATAACTTATTTGTACATCTTCCAGTATAGTATAAACTTAGTGAGGGCAGGGTCCACGTCTAATTTATTCACCTCTGTTAGGCTGCATGTAACAGGGTCTCTAGCACCCAGGAGGTGCTCAATAAATAATTGTTAATGAATGATGGTTGCAGATGTTCTCTCATTGGTGTGTTTTCATGGCCGTTTAAAAGAGAAGTTTGAAAATGGATTCCCCTGCGTCTATGCTTATTGCCACCCTCTTACACAGACGTTGGCAGATGTGAGGCTTTAATTGCAGCTCCTCCTATTATATAAACCAATTTCTAGAAGTAAGCTAACTAAATCTTAGAAGGTGTGTTGTCCATTTGGAGTTTCCTTGTGTGGTGTTCGGATGGCCTGGAAGAATGAAAATGGCATCAAAATCTGCCTAGTATAATCTCAGTGAGTAGTTTATGCATCCACAGACTCTAGTTCAATAAATGGCAGGGGCTACCTTTTAATTATGTTGTTTTCATTCTGTCATCTAAAACAGTGCTGCACAAATTGTAGGTGTCTTATACATGCTTATTGATTTAATCATAAGTCAACAGACCTGTTTTCTTGCAGAATGATAGCTTAACATTTCTTAATTTTTAGTGATCATTTCCTACTGCCAAATGGACCTCCCTTTCCTACTAAACTGATTAACTCCTGAAATAGTAAGAGCTAACTCCTTGTTGAAAACAATAATTGAAATCATGATGTTTCAAAATGTCTCTAGCAATGTTATGTGTTTAGCTTCTTTTATTCTCATAATATTTGTGCTAGTTATCTATTGCTGCATACCGAATTGCCACCAAATTTAGCAGCTTAAAACAACAAACTTGTACCATATCACAGTTTCTGTAGGTCAGGAATCCAGAACAGCTCAGCTAGTCCCTCTGGCTCAGAGTCTTCTGAGACTTGACTTAGGGAAGATCCTCTTCCAAGTTCACTCATGGCTATTGGCAGACCTCAGATCCTCCTTGGCTGTTGGCTAGAGGCATCACTTCCTTGCCATTGGCACCCCCGCTCCTCTCCCCACCCCTGCCCCCTCATAGGGCAGCTCACAATATGGCAGCTGGCTTTTCCCAGTGGGAGGGAGGAGAGAGAGAATGAGAGAGAGACCAAGAGAGAGAAACAAGAGAGGGCAAGTCAAAAGCCACAGTCTTTATGTTATCTAATCTCAGAAGTGGTATGCTACCACTTTTGCCCTATTCTGTTCATTAGTCACTAGGTCCAGCCCACACTCAAGGGGAAGGGAACACAAGGGCGCAGATACCAGGAGGCGAGGATCTTTGGGGCTTTCTCAGGAGTTGCCTAGCACAGCATTTTCTCTTATTACTTAATACCAGAAATCTTTCTTATTATCTTGTGGGAAATTGCAACCATATAATAAGCAACCATATATCCAGCACCTAACTTTAACAATTGTTAACATTTTGCCATATTTGCTTCATTAATTTTCTTATTTCCATTTAAGTGATTTTATGTTAGTTATGGACATCATGACATTCCACCTAGAAAAACTTCAACAGACATCCATGGAAAAGGAGTCCGTGTTCCTACATAATCACAAAACCATGATCACATTTGACAAAATTATCAATAATTCCCTAATACTGTGCAATAATCAGCCCATTTTAAAATTTTCCAAATTGTTCCCCAAATGTCTTTTACAGCTGGGGTGTCCAAATCAAGTTTTTGTGACCCTTAATTCTCTTTGAACTGAGAAGATCCTTGGCCCATAGTTCTGTATTAACTTGTTTTTCTATGCTAAATTATTGTTACACATTTGTTCCTCAACAAGAAACACAGTTTGAAAGAATTCAAATGGAAGATAATTCAACAATTCCTAAGTATGCCATTTAAATTATAGATTTTAATCAAACTCTTCTAACTCATACATATTATGAGATTTAAATATTTCTGATCTCAACCACTTTCAGAGTAGCAGGGGACTGCTTTTTTATTTCCCAAATTACATGCTGTTGTTTTAGTTCTTTCTTTGTATTAGTCACATGAATTATTATTATTATTATTTTAATTTTTAAAATCTTAGACATTCTAAATTATTATCAAATTCACATTAGTATATTAAAGTTGAAAAATATTTGATCATCTCAATAAAAGGAGGAAAAGCAATGACGTTGATAAATACATTTTTATTATTAAAAGCCCATACAAACCAGGAAAGTCTTTAGAAACCTATGAAGAATATCTATCCCAAACCTCAGTCAACATTGTTTTTTATAGAAAAATTTTGAAAGAGGTCTCTCTATAGCAAGAAAAGACAAAAATATCCATTCTCACGGTTTTTATTCTACATTGGTTTGGAAATTCTAGTTGGTGGAATAACATAAGGAAAAAAAATTAAAGTTATAAAAATAAGAAAAGAAGAAACAGGACTATCACCATTTGTGGACAATAGAACTATTTCTAGAAAACCCAAAATAATCTACAAATTATTAGAAATAATAAGAAAATCTATTGAAGTGTTTGTATTTAAGGTCAATATACAAAAATAATAAATGCCAACCACAGTTAGAAAATGCAAATAAAGAAAAAAAAAACCTTTTTATTTACAATAACAACAACAAACTGTAAAGAACATAAGAATAAATCTAACAAAATGTGCAGACTTGTATGGAGAAAATTAGAAAACTTTGTTAAAATGCACTAAAGCAGCCTAATAAGTGGTGAGGTAGTGCATGTTCATAGATAGGATAACCCAATATTGTAAAGATGTTAATTCTCTCCAAATAAATTCAATGAATTTCCAATCAAACTCTTAAGAGTGTTTTCCATGGAACCTGAGAAGTTGGTTCTAAAATTTGTATGTAAGACCATGGAGTCAAGAAAAGTCAAAGTATACAGAGGAAGAGACGGATGGAAGAACTTGCTGTACTTGGTGTCAAGGCTTGTTATAAAACTATGTGATTAAGTCAGTATAGTATTGGTGCAGGAATAGAGAAACTGACCAACAGAACAGAAGAGGGAGCCCGGAAATAGACCTACATATATATGGAATGTTTATACGTGACAGAGGAGTGTTTTAGATTGATGGGGGAAAGAATAGAGAATTCCAAAAATAGGTAGAACTAGTGGTTTTTAATACAGAAAAAAATAATGAAGTTTAACCCTACCTTACACCATGTACAAAACCCAGTTACTGAATTTATATATGAAAGACACAACAATAAAAGTTTTAGAAGAAAATACCTAATATTATCTTTTTGACCTCAGGTTAGGGAAAAAGTCTTTTTGACTTTTTTAGATGAAGCACAAAAATAGTGTCGATATTAAAGTGTAAAATTAACTCATTAACGCTATAAAGAAAATGAAAGACAAGTCACAAATTCAAAGATATGTAACATTTAATTAGCAAAGTAATGTTATATATGTGTGCATGTATTTCTACAAATCACAGAGAAAAAAATGGAACAAAAGACATAAAAAACATTTATTTTAGTTTTATCTTTGACAAAGATTTTAGAAATTAATAGATAAAATTCCTATTGCTTCAAACCTTATACTTTGACCCATCTCTAATAAACTAATTATTAGAATTCACATTAAAATTTGTAACACAAATTTAAGCTCTAGATGGTTTGAAAATAACTTTTTTTATTGTTGTAAAATATACATAACATATCATTTACCATCTTAAAGTGTATAATTCAGTGCCACTGAGTATGGTAGTCATTACCACTATCTATTTCTAGAATTTTTCATCATCCCAAACAGAAACTCTGTGCCCATTAAGCAATAGTTCCCCATTCCCACTCTCTCCAGCCCCTGATAACCCCTATTCTATATTCTCTCTCTATGAATTTGCCTATTCTAGATATCTCATATTAGTGGTATCATACATTTGTCCTTTTGTGCCTGGTTTGTTTTACCTAGTATAATATATTCAAGGTTCATCCATGTTGTAGCATGTGTCAGAATTTCATTCCTTTTTATGGCTGAGTAATATTCCATTGTATGTATATACTACATTACATTTATTCATTCATCTGTTGATGGACATTTGGGTTGTTTCCACCTTTTGGCTATTACAAATAATGCTGCTATGAGCTTTGGTGTACAAGTACCTGAATCCCTGTTTACAGTTCTTTGGTGTATATACCTAGGAGTGGAATTGGTGGGTCATATGATAATTTTATGTTTAACTTTTTGAGGAACTGCCGAACTGTTTTCCATAAAGCCTGCACATTCCCATCAGCAATGCACTAAGGTTCCAATTGGGAACATCTTTATGTGTCACCCTATCTGATTTTGAAACAAAAACAAAACATGCCGAGATTAATTCACCTAGAGGTGAAAAGCAATAGTTAAATAGCAAACCTATGTGACATTAAAACCTGAGATTTGTGGATTTCTTCTTGTTTGGCGGACTTTTCAGGAATCCGCAAGTGTTGTTGAAACAAGCTTCTTTGTCAGCAGGTAATGTGAAAATTGAATTTGTTGTTGGTGATAAAGTTCACGTCTGCTTTCTTTGGGGGGACATTGATCTGGGAATATAGTTTACTGTAACCTGAAGTTCACGTCAACTTTCTTTGGGGGGACATTGATCTGGGAATATAGTTTACTGTAACCTGGTGATTTCAGTAATGCAAATGCAACAAAATGTTACTTAAAAACAAAACATAAATTCAATCGGGGGTGGCAAGGCAATTAAGGGGAGCTCTCTCCATTTTGTTGTCCTTCTGGGGCATTATGGCAGCTGCAGCCAATATTGAACAGAGAGCTGCAGCTGTTTACCGATGCATTAGGAAGAAGAGATTTTGGAACTCAGTTGCAGAATTTCTCCTGTGCAAAAGAAAGGCCAAAATTGTCGGAGAAGGGGGATATCTATGGGATATAAGTAAATTTAATTTTCAGCAAGAGCTCGAGGTGCTAATACTGAGCATTACAATTGCAATGAATCAAATTCTTGGTTTTGAGTGGTCACAAGAAAGGTGATCTAAGTTCAGAACAGTCCAGTCATGTCTTTATTTCCCAGTATATCCATTACTCTTACATAGGCCCACAAAAGCAGTGTGTACCAATGCATCTTTCGTTTAGGGTATTAATATAGGTCCTACATGTTAAAGAACTGTTAGTGTTCCAATTATCCATGAATTGCAAGGCTGTCCATTTCCACCATGATAAATTCAATGATTATAGGTAGGTGCTAAAACATCAAGTCTTCTGCTATTTGATTATCCGTAACATAGAGCTTTGATAATAAAAAGATTTCTGTTGAAAATGGTATAACTTCAAATTGGAATGATGAGACTTAAAGGGGAACATTTATAAACCTGGGGCTCTTGGTTTTGACTTGTGACTAGATGCTTAACAGGTGGTCTGCCACTTGCCTTGTGACTCTGATGACATCATCTCTTTGCCAAGATGTCAAAGCTGAACACACACCCAACAGAACAGGAGCTACCTCTGTAATTCAACAAATTATATTTATCGTCTCATCTGGCTATACCCAGTTGCCCAGGAGTATGACTTTTGGTCATTATTCTTCACCATATATGTGGTTGTCATGTAAAAAAGCCAAACAAAACAGTCACAAAATCAATTTGTTTCCAGGGAAGAAAGGGGGCTTCAAGGCATGGAGGAGGACCCTAATCCCTTTGGGAGAAAAGCAGAAAGGTCAATTTGGTTTATTAAAGAGCTGATCCTTTTAGGTTCAGGATATAATATACTTCCTTTAATGCCATCTAATAGGAAATCAGAAACAGTCCAAAAGCATACTATTCCCTGAGGAAGAGTCAACACAAAATTAGTACCACCAGGCCAACTCCAGCGCCTTCTGCGGCCTTAAGCACAGAATCCTGCAATGCAAATGTCATTTCAGCTTCTTGGAATCAAATTTAAGGCCTGGTGTATAGAGGTGTTCTGGTAGGCACACACACACACACACACACACACACACACACATATATATATATATATATATATATATATATATATATATATATATATATAAAGGAAGGGCAAGTAAATTGTACTTTAGAATGATCTGGCAGATTTGTGCTGTAGCTTAAAAAAAGAAATATATTTTTCCCATAAACGACACATTAATGAACACACACTAATTGGGTACTTACTATTGCTCAGCACTCATAAGGGTAGATTATCTGAGCAGATTCTTCAAAGGAGAAAGAGAAGGGGCTCCTGGACCCTGAGAGGGTCCCAGGATCAAGATGAGCCAGAAAGGGGCTTACCTAAGGTAGGGCACCTGGTCAGAATTAAGGTCCAAGAGGTCAAGCATTCGTCAGAGAAGTCTGTGGTTAGAATCAAACCTCAAGGGCACAGAAAGAAGGGACAATGATTTGAATTGGATGATAAAGTGTTGGTGAAGAATCAGAGTACTTGTGGCCCCCTTGCCTGGTATCTGCTGTTCAGTAAGAAAGCAGGTACAATGGCTTCAAGGCACCACGAGTGCGTGCCAATGGGGATGGGTACAGATACATGCAACATGCAGTTCTTCTTCTCAAAGGACTCCCAGTGTAGCTGGGCTGACTCAATCACATGTGAAGCAACCAGAGAACAATTCAAAATAGCAAATGATGAAGGACTAAATAGTGGGTTGCGGACTGACTGTGTGAGATTCAGAGAGAATAGTCAGAGAAATCCTCACAGAGAGGGGAGATCAAGCAGGCTTCAATAAGCTTAGGGGAAGGGAGAGGGATTGGGGACATCCCAGGCAGAGGTACAGCATGTACAAAGGCTCTGAGGTTGAAGGAACATGGCAGCTGCATAG
The DNA here is from genome assembly GCF_028021215.1 of Eschrichtius robustus. Classification (NCBI taxonomy): domain Eukaryota; kingdom Metazoa; phylum Chordata; class Mammalia; order Artiodactyla; family Eschrichtiidae; genus Eschrichtius; species Eschrichtius robustus. The sequence continues at coordinate 84,358,184 of NC_090831.1, forward strand.
ATCATGGGAGATTAACCCACAACAAACATGGCACTGCACAGACCACAGGAATCTGGCCCCAGTGGAGCAAATGGTGCACTGTGAGAGCCAGTGGAAACTGGGTCTGGCTGGAGAAGCTTGAGGGCCAGTAAAGGTTTGGATGAAGTAGGAAAGAGAGAGCCCTGAAGGCAATGTGAAGAGAAGACTAGTCAGGAGGGGAATAGGGAAAAGTGGGAGAAAGAAGAGACAGAGTCTGAGGAAACCACATGGCAGCCAGCTGATGAAGTGGTCCAGCCACAGTGCCTAGTTTAGAACCCAGAAATAGGACAGGGGAGGAAATGATAAATGTCAGGACATTTTAGAAGGAAAATCAACAGGGTTTGTATTTTGACAGTATATGAAGTTTAAAGAAGAGAAGAGGAAAAGTTCAGAATTTCACATCTGAGTGAAAGTAAGGTTGGAGAAAGGAAACTTTCCATGTGAACTTGGTTGTGGAAAAATGACTATGCATGTAATATCGAGCATACTGATGTTAAAATCACATCTAAACGTCCAAATGGAAATGTCCAGTAAGCAGGTAGAAAGATGGAAATAAAGCTAAGATAATAACATAGGACAGGAAATACAATTTGATCATACGCAAGGTAATTCTCAGTGAGCTGTATGTTCATTTATTATGATCCTGAGAGGAACTATTTTCTGTATTCCATATGGGATATGAATTTATGTCCTGGAATTAACTGAGTACAATTTTCCCTTTATTAGAAGAAGTAGTAACATAAAGCAATCTTCTTGGTACCAGAATGGAGAGGAGAGAAGTCTACATACAATCTAGAGATCTAACAGTCGACTTGGGTCAGCATTTTCTTTGAGTGTTGAGACTCCTTAACCATGATTTGAAGGCAAAAAGGAAACCCATCAGAATGTTCATCAACATTTTAAAGATTCTAGTGGAAAACTCAACATAAGAGCCAGAAGTAATTCTTTCCCACTGAAGCCCAGCCTCTTGGTCTAAGTATCACTTCCTTACTGAATAGAACTTCTTTCATGGAAACAGGATGCTTTGTTTCCTTAGTGTGATGTTCTCATCAGAGAAATCTGTTGTTTAGTGTATACAGGTTGATTTGGTGGAATGGTATCTCTGTGTGGTGTTATGTAAATAGAGTTATAGCCCATCCTTCTGATAGTAACTTAGGCTATAATTAGGATGTATGTGTAATGATGCTGTGTGTGTGTTTGAGAGGGTGTGTGTGTGTGTGTGTGTGTGTGTGTGTACGGACACATGTGCATGCTGAGAGCAGGGGGTAGAGAGATGTGTAAGCAAGTCCGTGTTAAAGTTCTTCATGTACAGAAAGTCACCAATTCACAGAGGACTTTGATTACCTCTATCCATTATACACACACAGTGAGTGAGCGTGCTACTCACCATCTGTCGTCTATTTCATTTGCATCACCAGCACCTGGCCTGTTTATCTGCTACATTCGTTTCTTCGCCGAATTCTTATGCTGCTTTAATAAAATATAGAAATGTTATTGTTAAAAACCAATTAATTTACAATCCTCTACAGAGATAGTATTACTTATAATTCAATTTGGCTTCTAATGATCTGCTTTCTTGCAAAATGACTTAATTCTTGTGTCAAAGATTAGTTATTAGATATTACCCTGCTGTACGAGTCATGTACTGCTGAGGTAGGCAGAGCAGCTTGGAATGTCCCTGGCCATTAATCAGAAGTCTGAAACATGTTCTTGTTTAACTCCTTTAAGAACCTGGCTGCAGACATCATGCCCTTAACTCTTTCCCTGACCAAATGCTCAGATAGCATGCTTCCTACTTCAGGTTAGGTCTGGTGCATGGAGATCTGGAATTTCCAATGAAAGATTTTGGTCATTAGGAGCTTGAATAAACATATATAACTTGAAATTCTCTCCAGTTCCATGTATCCACGTACATTTTTATTTGTCTATTTCATACAGAGTTTCCTTTCCTATCCAGCCATGTTACGAATGAGGTATGAAAAGATTGTCTCCTCTCCTAAACCCGGACTTTGAAGTGAACGTGGTTGGGTCTCTCACACAGTGACGGTGCTGGGTGTCGTTTGCCTTATTATTACAGTGTTACCCACACCCATCATGCAGGCCAACCTGCTCACACAGGGCAGTCTGGCAGCTCTCAGCCACCTCGTCCACACATTTCAAGAACGGACTCACTAAGCATATGGCTATCGCCAGCACACTCTAGAAACATCAGCTTGGCCCAGAGGTATCTGAGAGAAAATTTATTCTTACAGATTAAAAATCCTTATATGCCTTCAAAAATTTTTTTTCAGTATAATATTCTCAAGCTGCCCATGTCTTTGTTTTTTAAACCTTCTGATGTAACCCAGAATTTAGTGTGGAAACTATTGTTTCCTTTCTTGATTTACTTTTGATTATAACACATGGCAAATGACATATCCTAACAGTGGAAAATATATATGTATATATATATGTATATTTTTTGTATTTTATTTTCCACAGGTACAGAATATAAATATGCTTACATTTAAAATTATGGCTATAAAGACTAGGACCTGTCCTGAGAAACCTAATGAATTGCTATGAAAAAATGAAGCCACAAAAGTAATTGCTGGGCATTACTAATAACTGAGTAAGGATACTTCTCAAACCTTGAAATAATTCAATTAGCTGAATCTGAAGGGGCCAGAGAATTCAATAATACAGACCGAAAGGAGAATATCATTTTGATGTAAAAGGGGGAAAAAATCTTTTTCGTGGTCTCAATTAACTAAAAGGCCAGCAATCTACATTTACAAAATTCTATTTTTTCAATGATGCACTTGTTCTGCTTGTTTAGCTTTATAAAATGCATTTGCTGCCAGCTCTGGAACATATGCACATATGCAAACTACAGGGGGGCTACAAAGGTAGCGACACTTTAGTTTGACTTCTCTGGATGGTGCCACATGCAAAGCATGAGGTGCTCATTATTTTACAAAAGCAGAGAAACCAGCATTGCGATCGGGGCAGGCAAAACTTGAACAACTGTCTTAGAAGAAACATTTTCTTTTTTGCACATTTATAATATCAAGGGAACTGTGCCTAGCTCCACACACGTTGTCTTACACAATAGGCTTTCTACAGACAATCAAACTCATTGGTAAATTCCAAAAGATCATCTGATTTCAGCTATATGCCTCATCCTGAATGCTACTCTCTGAATGCTCAGTCCATTATACATGTTATTTTAAATAGCTTTTCCTGCCTGTTCATGCACATTTTTGTAGTCTTTTGCTAGTAAAATTAAACAGGAAAGATGGTATTTAATATGAGCTTGTCCCCAAACTTGGAAGATTTAGAAATTAGGTCTGAGGGGGCCAAAGGGAGAAAACTACAGGAATGAAGATGGACAAATGGTCTCCAAATCTGTTCCCTGGTGACTTTGGCTCAGGTTGGTATGATTTATAAACTTCTTTTGGAATAACAAATACTTCATGTCCCTGAATCATTGCTCTATATGCAAAGTAGGGATGGGAACCAAATGCCAAAATATGTCCCCCAAAAGAAAAATTCCCAAATAACCCTATTCTCCAAAGCTTATTCTTCAGTTTCAGACAATACATCATCAACCTCAGAAAGAGGAGCTGAGCCAAGCAAGCTGCAATCTAATATGGAAATGTGTCCTGGCCATGGTACTGTGTCATTCTTCTGAATGGGATCACCTGCACCCATCTCTCCTAGGAGAACATTTCAAACAGAGTTAGCTCCTTAAACCTTCTAATTAAAATGAGAAATCCCCAGGCTTCCATGACTCAGCCTCAGAAAAAGATTATTAGGAATTTAATAGGGAAAATATAGCAGCTCAGACCATCTGTGACCCAGTGCTCTGTGAGAATTTAAAGAAAACTGGAGGGAGGCAGCGCACACTCCAATGTACTCTTGAGGAGTACTTTGTAGGAGCTGCAATAAATCAACATCGTTAGAGTACAGCCTTTTTCAGACTTAATTACTGTTACATAATTATTAGCAAAGCATTCTCCTCTGAAACTGTAAAACTCATTACATCAAAAATCCCCAAGCTCCTGATGGAATTTATGAACTAGTTACTTTCTTTCTAGCCCTGGGAAAATAGTGGAAGAGAGTCCAAATTTGTCTCCGGCTTTTTAGAGGCAGAGGGAGATTTCTTCCCCCTGTTTTGTGTCATTTTAATAGGTTTCTGAACTGGCTTTCTATAGATCATTCTGTTAGACATCTATTGTATATTCTCACCTGAATATCTGTTTAAACGAGTTCCATTCCACTGGTAAAAGGTACTAAGCAAGTAAATTTCAAAGTATGAGGACAAGGAGCTGGCTGATTTTCAAAAGAGTGAAAGATAAATAATTTTTGAGTGTCTGATTTTTTTTTTTTTTTTTTGATGGTTCACGAAGAGTCAGAAAAATCACAGCAAGTCACGGGGCTTGTGTTGGAAGGTCCAGTGTCAACATGGGAGTGATCTGCATGCAATGGTTCACTGGGTTTGGCTGGGCATCTCTTCCCAATACCATATGCAAGGGCATTGCTCAGATAGCTTGAAATCGGCCACGGTAGGAGTATTTACGATACAAAATTGGCAGATGCTACCATCTAGGCTTGTTCCTGCAGAGCCTGTTGTTAAACACTTACCAGCACAGCACTGTTACCGTGTTCACCAATGACACAAGTGTAAATGACATCTCTATTGTCTACACAGCTCTATCCTAGGATAAATGTCCCTCACCGAAACACTGTTTCAATCTAACTTTAACAAAAATTTGTTTATTTTAAAGTCTGGCTTGGGTAGGATGTTTGTTCCCGGAAGCAGGAATACCATACAGTGGGATTCCTTTGGAAGACAGGTAGATGCCCTCACCTGTGCCTAGCTAGCTTCTTACCCTAGCCGTTACTGAGCTCAAGATCGGGACATTCCTTCCAATGTGGGTCAGGCAGCCTCCTCGGATCCTTAGCCCCTTGCCTGCAGAGAACTGCAGCTGCTAGAGAAGGGTTTGTTCTTGCTCCTACACTCAGAATATCCAGCCAGATGTTGTATCTGTAGGCTCTCCTGGGATTAGCTCTTATCACAGTGAGAGGAAGATAAAGGCAGCTGAGGCTTAACCAGTCAGCTGCCTTGGACCTACTCCCTCTGTTGCCTGACTCTTTGCCAGCCCTGGGACAACCTTAGTTTCTCCCTGGCGATCTCCTAATCCCCACTTTCTGCAGGATCTCCCACCACTCCTGTTGCTCATAACTACCTGGTAGCCAAACTAAATGACTCCCTGCCCCGAACATGTCCCATGCTCTTCTACGCTATTTTTTTTCCTAATAGAAGAGGTGACTAACACCCCTTGAACATTGTTCTAGAGTTCTGTTTTCACGTTCAGTGTGTACATTCTACACTTCAGATCATCTACTGATTTTTTCTTAGCAATCTGCTTTAACTGATAAGAGCTCTCACTGCTTTTTTTTTTTTTTATAGCAGCCTGCTATTTCTTTTTAAATTTATAAATGTGATAGCTTTACAAATCTCTTGGAGAATAACGTACTTAAAATTTTCTTTTGTTTTCAGCATTAATTCTGTGTTCTCTGGATATAGTTCTTTTGTTTGCTAAATACTGTGTCTCTTGCATGCTGGAGTTTTTCTTGGATGTTTGGTGATTCTCTGTGGTCTGTTCATATTATAGATGAGGATCTAATTTAAACAATGTTATTAGGAAGCGTTATTTCCTCTGCTCAGTTGAAACTTCCTATCTGCCCATGAATTTGTGTTCTGATTTGGAAAGCCCTACTTCTGCTGGCTGGAGGGAGGAAGAAGACATATAGGGCAGGTGAGGCTTTCTTTTCAGGTCTATGGGTGGTTTTTCTTCTGGGTTATGAAGACCAATTTCTTAGTGACCATACATTTGTTAGAATGCTGTGTGCTTCTAGAGCCCCATACCAATTGTTAAGTCTCTCTTGTCAGAATTCTGAAGTCACAGAGGACTCCAGAATTCCATCCATAGCCAAATGCCAAATCCAGAAGCGTGAGATTATGGAATTGCCCCAACTTTTTATTGCCACTTAATTCATTAACTAGCCAGTCTCTCTTGTCTTCCTTCTAGCCTCTGCTGCTTCTGGGTTTGGAATTATTAGAGTTTCTGTTGGGGAAACTCACCTGGACACAGAGAATTCTCTTTCATTTGAAGTGGTTGTAGGTTTTTCAGTTGCATTTTCCCTTTTTCTGTTACATATTAGAGAAAATTCTCCTTGCTCCGATCTTTTGGTACTATGCTGTCCAGCTTTTGAGTGCTGCTGTGTATTTAATTTTTTATCTTCTTCCTGCAGTTTAAGGGAATTTGGGGAGAGAGTGGTCATGTGTCCTCAGCTTTCTAGAACTGGAAGTCTCCCTTTCTTTTTTTTAACAGTACTTATTTCTGGCTCAATTATAACTATACCTGTAACTTAACAAAACAGAATTTAACTGTAGCACTGTCCACACTTGTGGCTTGCAAACACATGTTTAATGAAATAGCGTTAATCACATAAAATACTAGGGGTCTGTATTTTAACTAGGATACGTAATTGTGGAGCTGCCTGTCTGTTCCACATTTCCTGACTCATCATTGAAGAAAATGCTACTTTTTAATCTAAGCCCATTATGAGGTATGAGGCACATTAAGAACTACCCAATTCTTCTCTCTTTATTTTTGAATATGGTTTAAATTATATCTATTAATTTCTTTTGTATTTTAGTAGGAAAATGTTATTTAAAAACCCACGAAAGCTTATGGTGCTAATAGTCTTTTTAAGAAATCTTTGTGCAATGAACATCACATGTTATTCTCTAGACCGTCACTGAGTCTATGGTTGAAAAATACTGAGCCTTTTGCTTAATGCCAGGATTTATTGTTTCTTTTTCTAAAACATCATTATTGTAGGCCCAAAGCTAATTTTTCAAGGGAAGGAATGTGTTTTAAAGATAAAGAGGAGAAATGCTAATATTTTCCCATTACAACTTGCTAGTTTGCAATAGAGTTACATTTAAGCAGAAAATTCTTAAATATATATTTGTGAATATCACTTATAGTACCTGGAATCTTATACTATAATCGCATGATGAATCTATTTCAGTTTTATTGCCATGGCAATTAACCACTTAAAGATTTATTCTGTTTTCGTAATTCTTCTCTATATTTTGTCAGATGGATGAAGTCACTCGGTATAAATCTAGAATTCAAACATCTGACTGAGAGAATAAATGCTGTGCTTTAAATTGGTCAGCATGGCAATGCAGAGAAATCCTAGAGGGTTACAGATGATATCAATCACTTGCCACACTCATGACTAATTTAATCTCCTTCTTACCATGTTCTCCCATCAGCCTAACACTGCATGATCTGTCAAAGTCTCTGCCACAGTGTGACTGGGCCAGAGATGAAACAAATTGTTCAGCCAAACCTATTTGGCTACCATCTGATTCGGGTTTTGTAATAACTCATCCTGGCTTGTTTGAAATTAATTTTTATCATGGTCTATAAGGAAGGTATTTGATTAACAAGCTAGAGGTAACATGAATTCAGCACTTATTCTGGGTCAGGCACTGTTTTTAGCATTTTGCATGTATTATCTCATTTAATCCTCACATCAATACTATGAGGCAAGTGCTACTGTTAGGTGAAATATCCAAGGGAAAAAAGTGAGGGCCAGAGAAAGTCACCTGCCCAAAGTCACACAGATGGTAAGCAAGGGATCCAGGATTTGCATCTGCATGGGGTAAATCCACAGTCCACGTTCGTATAACCCCTTGCTTTAAAAGAACAAGACAATTTTTGTTTAGAATTGTCGGACTGTATATTAAATATTTATAAGTAAATACAATAAGTGGCCCTAAATATTAAATGAATTGTATCTGATTAACTGAAGGATATGTATACCCAAATATTTTATTTGAATTAATTCAGCTCATTTATGGACTTGAAAAAAAATAAAGCACGTTTCCATTAAACTACCTGTCAGTCAAATATTTTCTTAGTTTATATTGACTTTTCCCTTCTATTAGTCTGAATATATTGGCTTTTACTCAGTGTTCATACCTTCTAATCTGATTTAAAGAATACCTTTCCTATCCGTTTAAACTCTCTGCTTGTCACTGCCTTTCTGGACCTAAATCCCTCCTGAATGGCTTGAGACTGCCCACCTTTGCTCATCTGTTCCATCCCTGAACCCAGAGGCAGACCTAGGTTTGGGGAACCTGGAGTTTATATGATTGGGGTGGAGGTGGGGCAGAAGACTTTTAACACAAATAATGCAAAGTGCAAAAACACAAAATTAGGTCCAAAATGAGTATTTAATTAAGGTGAGCAAAGGAATCACAACACATTAGAGATTTTTTAAAAGCTGGAAAATACTACAAACATTAAGAAATCCAAAAATATAGACACACACACAAAATATTTTTAATAGTTAACTGGCTGACAACTTACAAATACCTTTTCCCCCCTACATTATTTGTTTTCTGCATAATGGTTGATCTACCCTTCATATAGCAACAATTTGGTAATACAATTTTTAAAAGAGTAGAAAGCTAAGCCAGTCTTTCATCTACCACAGTTGATCACAATATCACTTTTGTTTAATGGCCCATCATTTTTATCCAAAGTGTGTGTGTGTGTGTGTGTGTGTGTTTACAAATCAATTTAATTATTAACAAAGACGATATACTTCACATATGTTCAAATCAAGATTTTGTAATTTCACACTTGTTTTATTGAACTTTCCAAAATGGCTTTACAAATGCCAGTTAAAATGGTACTTTTTTAGCTCTATCAAATGTGTTATTGCATCAAAAAAAGGGGGAAATGTATGGTCCATTTATATTTGGATATGCTGCCTTATCAGATGCATTCCTGACAGGAGAGAACTCCATTTGGCCAGTCCTGGATGAGACTGAATGTTCCACTTATGATTACACATATCTGATAATTGGAAGAATTTCCTACTACTAGCTTATGGCTTCATATTTTCCCCCCATTAGCACAATGTACTATAAGACACACTCTATGGTACAGGACCTTGAGGGTTAACTCAGCCTACTTGGGTAGTAGGACTATTCCAGAAAGCCATTCCTGCACCTAAAGAGCCAGCAATAATATTGAATGACTGAGGACCACAACCCCAGACTAAATTTATCCCCAACTCAGCTTTCCTTAGCCAGATCCCCAAAATTTCATCTATAAGGAGAGGTCATGTGAGAGAGAGAGAGGCAGAGGGGCAGAGGGGCAAAGGCAGATGTTCATCCTGAGTCTTTGCACACACTCTGGACCAAGATCCTGGTACCCAGGGCCCAGAATTCCTTTCCCAAATGTATTCTGGGCTGGTTTCCTCAGCTGCTGACCTGCTGGGCCAGTCCTTGCATAGTGAACCATGCTTTCTCAGCCTCAAGTGATAGCCAAGGGGAGTCATGGGTGGGAAGAAAACGAGGGCAGGCTAGCACCTAAAGGCTGTCTTTCCCCACACTGCCAGGGTCCAAGGAGAAATTCCAAGAAGTCAGATTATTCTCCATTTGAACTAGGCTTTCGCATTCATTATACAGGCACATTTGTCAAAAGAGGAGGATAGGACATATTTTATTTAATAGTTTGTTAGCTAGATTTATAACTTAAATGTTTTACAATGAATGTGCAATCCTTGTATTATCAAAACTAATAATGAAAAACTTGTCAAATGTCAAAACATGCAAACAAAACTTTAAAAGCCTAATCTGGACATTCCATTTGGGAACTCTTTTTGGTGTGTCAAGAAAGTGCACTAGGCCATCAGTCTGCTATATCTTTGGAATCTGGGAAGAGTTGAAGGGACTTAGGCAGTAACATTCAGGATTCCCAAGATCCCAATGTTACCCACCAGAGTTCCTGGCCTCCTTAATCAAAAGAAACTGGTAAGAGGCCAGACAAGAAGTTCAGGCAAGGCTTTAAGGGATTTGTGCTGCAGCACGGGGGAGCGAAAACAAGTAGCAGGTGCCCTTGCTTGCTCCCCGAGAGGGGCGGTGCGAGCTGGTCCCTTATATGGGGTGAGGGTAGGGGTGGGTCCAGGGGTCGGGCAGGAGGGGTGGCTTAGGTGGTCTGCCCACCCCCTTGGTGGTGCTGTGTGCAGGGTGCATGTGCAGTACCCTGCTTTTGCTCCAGACACCCTACTTTTGCTGGGTGTTTGGTCTTTCTGTATCTTGTTCATAATTTGCCCCAACTGCACATGCTCACAATTATTTTTAGTCCTTTATAGTGTCTTTGTATTTTGTTGCTAAAGGAGATGTTTGTCCAGGTGCAAGCACCTGCAGCAAAGGGCCCCCGGTTCCCACCTGCCTGTCTTACCCAGGCCTGTGGGACAGAGAAGGCACAACAAATGCTGTTCCAGCTCCTGGAAGAATGCCCTGACAAAGCAGAACACATACTTCGGGGCTTGAGCAAGTAGAAGCACATCTTGCTGCTCATATGATAGGTGCCTTGTCACCATGGCTGAGACTAATAAGCAACATGACCCTCATACCACTCCTGAGGGATGGAGCAAAGCATAGATCTCACAGCCTAAGACCATTTTGGATTGGTGGGGTCAGGCACTCAGTATGCTCATGATCACATAGCCAGAATCTGTAATATTAGTAAAAAGACATCATTCTTGGATGAAAGAAAATTATTCTCTTTGGGAAGAGAGAAACAGTAACACTAAGCAGGATGGTGAGTTTTCATTACACAGCTCTTTAAAATTCTAAGCACTGTTATTGGTGTTGTATAACACTTAGAGAATGATAGAATCAGGACACATTATTAGGAATATAAACAATCAGATACCTTCTCCTTACTCATCAACTGTTGTCAAGTACCTGCCATGGGTCCCCTCCTAACCTAACCCCGATTCTGTGTCCCTCTGTGTCCAGACTTGGACAGAAGTTTTAAATTCTAAGAGGCTGTCCTGAACATCCAGGCTTCAGGACGATCAGGCCAGCACTCCCTGCGAAAAGAGGAAGTGGCCCTGGCGTTGTGTTCAGCTCTCAGGTCCACATGGTGTTCTGCCCCACATTGCTTAGGAAAAGCTGGAAGGGAGAGATCAGTGCCCCACTAGGGCTCCTCAGTGTGATTCCCTCCTAATGATCCTTTTCCAATCAGAGGGGAGTAATTTCCCTCCACCTCATTATTTTCCTGCCTAGCTTTCCACCCTTTGAAGCTGAGTCTTTCCTTCCATTAACAACCAACCAGGAAAGTGTACTCACTAGTACTTCGTACTAATCTTGTAGTTTTATAGCCTGACCTCTGACCAATCTTTTGACATAAGTGGTTTCTTAAAGGGGCACTGACTTCTTTTTCTAAACTTATTAAAAGACATTAAAAGGTATTCTACTTTTTTTGGGGGGGGGGTCCCCTGGAGAAAATCATACACACAAAATACTGTTGTCTTTTATTTAGGTGGTGGGGTGCCTTTTTGCCTGTCTCTATGTCAGGTTCCACATGGTGGCCTGGGTGCTCAGTATTCAGAAACCAGGCAAGAAATTAGCATTTCAAGCTGATATTTTTCTCTCATAAAAACAAACCCAATCCAAAAATGGGTGGAAGACCTAAATAGACATTTCTCCAAAGAAGACATACAGATGGCCAAAAAACAGATGAAAAGATGCTCAACATCACTAATCATTAGAGAAATGCAAATCAAAACTACAATGAGGTATCACCTCACACCAGTCAGAGTGGCCATCATCAAAAAATCTACAAACAATAAATGCTGGAGAGGGTGTGGAGAAAAGGGAACCCTCTTGCACTGTTGGTGGGAATGTAAATTGATACAGCCACTATGGAGAACAGTATGGAGATTCCTTAAAAAACTAAAAATAGAACTACCATATGACCCAGCAATCCCACTACTGGGCATATACCCTGAGAAAACCATAATTCAAAAAGACACATGTACCACAGTGTTCACTGCAGCACTATTTACAATAGCCAGGACATGGAAACAACCTAAATGTCCATCGATATATGAATGGATAAAGAAGATGTGGCACATATATACAATGGAATATCACTCAGCCATAAAAAGGAACGAAAATGAGTTATTGGTAGTGAGGTGGATGGACTTAGAGTCTGTCATACAGAGTGAAATAAGTCAGAAAGAGAAAAACAAATACCGTATGCTAACACATATGTATGGAATCTAGAAAAATGGTACTGATGAACCTAGCGGTAGGGCAGGAATAAAGATGCAGATGTTGAGAATGGACTTGAGGACACGGCGGGGAGGGGAAGGCTGGGATGTAGTGAGAGAGTAGCACGGACATATATAAACTACCAAATGTAAAATAGATAGCTAGTGGGAAGCAGCCGCATAGCACAGGGAGATCAGCTTGGTGCTTTGTGACCACCTAGAGGTGTGGGATAGGGAGGGTGGGAGGAAGGCTCAAGAGGGAGGGGATATGGGGTTATATGTATGCATACAGCTGATTCACTTTGTTGTACAGCAGAAACTAATACAACATTGTAAAGCAATTTTACTCCAATAAAGATGTATAAAAAATAAACAAAGGGAATTAAACATTTAAAAAAACCTGATACTATTCTCATCTTTTAGGACAGGATTAGCACTTGGTAAACACATAGAGTACTTTATGCATACAATATAAATGGATTCAGTTAAACAAACATTTACTGAGCACCTGCTGTATGCAGGACACTGTGTTGAGTGCTGTAATGAGTGCTGTGTAGGTCAACAATATGACCAGGATTTACAATTTGATAGAGCATATGCCTTTACGTGGATATACAGTGGTCCCTCAGCACCTGCAGGTGATTGGTTCTAAGACCCCTGCAGATACCAAAACCCATGGATGCTCAAGACCCTTACATAAAATGGTGTAGTATTTGCATACAACTTATGCACGTCCTCCTGTATATTTTATATCATTTCTAGATTATGTCTAATGCCTAATACAATGTAAATGCTATGTAAATGTGCACTGCAAATTCAAGTTTCGCATTTTGGAACATTCTGGAATTTTTTCCCAAGTATTTTTGATCCACAGTTGGTTGAACCCACAGATGCCAAACCCTCGGATTTGGAGGGCCACTTGAACATAGAATTCTTAAAGTTCACAAAGTGAATAAATACAATATGACCAGGTGATGGAGTAAACATCTCAGAAAGTCAAGCGAGAGATGGGTAACACATGTTAAGATTGGGGAAGACAAAGGGAATCCATGATTCAGATTTTCTTTCTCATATTTTCTTTCTTCTAAGGTTTTCTTAACCGGTGTCTTTTCCCAGCTCCAATAATAAGTCTCCCAAACCTGTCAGTGGCTCCTCAGGTCTCCTACAAGGGTACGGCATTTTCCATGGTCTGGAGTCTGTATTCAAATTGATAGCCAGATTTATAATGTTTGCAAACATCTTAAATATTTAGGCTTGCAGTGAAACGTCCAAGGAAATATAGTCAATTCTTAAAAGTCACAAAACACAAATAATATTATAGTACACTCTTTGCTGGAAATACACAAGTCATACTTTTCTCATCCTTAAAGCAAGATTTTGCCATTACTTTACTAAAACAATGAAACTTAGACATTACCAGGACTTTCTGAGCAGTACCATGGAAGGACTGTTGAACTGGTTTTTGAAAGACTTGGGTCTAATTTAAACTCTGCTCCTTGCTAACAGTGTGAGTTTTGGTGAGTCACCTACTTCTCTGTTTTTCCATATCCAAGACTAGTAATTACATTTATTTACTGCAACATGTCAAAAAGTTTGTTGAGATAATCCATGTAAAATAATGTTTAAAGGTATCATTCAGAAGGAAAGCATCACTGTTAGAACAAGCTTTGAAATAAACTCTTGGATATAGTTTGGTTCCTGTTTCACTAGTCGTTAACAGTTATCAATGTTGTGTTTCTAATTTTCTTCACTGATCTTTATAGAATGTTTCTTTTCTAATTTCTCCACTTTTTCTAGCTTAGGATCAAAACCCATAAGTCTTTTACAAAGATGCACACCTTTGCATCAGTTTGAGAATAGAAACCCTTTGGGGTCGTTTCCCTCATGTAACCTTGCTCCCCTTTCTGGTGAGAGCATCGTTGTTTGGTATGAATCAGAGCCAAAGCATATTGCCTTTTTGTATTCTCAGCTCCTGTCTTCCTCCCTCCCTCTATCACCCACCCCTCCTGTAAATAACAGAAGCAAAAATGTGCAATTGCCAAATATAAAGTTGAGAAATCTCTGTCACTAATTTTTTTTTCTGAATCATAGGTTTCTCTTGTCAGTTTAACTTTTGAAAGTGGCAGTAAAAAGAATTTGGCAAGACTTACAGAATGAAATGGAGTGACTAAAGCAGAGACTTCATCACGATGGATGAAGAGATCCTTTCCAGGACAAATTCTGGAAGAAAAGTGGTTGATCTGTCTGATCTGACAACCAGGCTTCATGGTGGGAATGACTAAGGAAGAAAAGCAGTTGCCCACACAAAATACCCTGAGGGGCTCTGTGGAGACACAAGTTCCCAAGAAAACGAAACACTAAAGGAAAATACAGGTGAGAGACATATTCCCTACTCTTTAGGCTGATTGTTCTTCTTTTAGGCCTGAGACATGAAGTTCAATTAAAATATTTGTTTCTCATCGAGCATGATGCAAGTTGTGTATCTCATTCATTAGGGAACTTGAACTCCTTTTAATGGAGGCATGAAATCTAGCTGTGAAACCCAGATGACATATCATTCTGGCAGGATCATGAAGAAGAAAGTTTAAACTCTGAACAACTCTTTTATCTCAGCATTCTTAAATCAGCTAGGGGTGTGTGTGTGTGTGTGTGTGTGTGTGTGTGTATTCCTTGTCCTTCATCTTCTAAGGAAAAACAGTAAAAAGAAAAAGGAAGTGGGGAACCAGGAAAAATAGATGAGCGTCGGCTAGCATTGGAGACTGGGTGCTTTTGGTTTTTCTCCATCACTAAATGTCTATGTAATAATAAGCCTATATATTTTAAAACATATTTGTTTAATACGATAAAAATAAGAAATAAACCAAACCTCTAATTACATAGTTTGAAAGTCAAAGCTTCACACTGGTTAGGTCAAGTGCCCTCCGACTTGACATGCTGGGCTCTTCCGTAAATGATTCAATGGAGTGACCAGAAATCTAAAATTGAAGCCATATGGAAACTTACTGTGCACATTAAATTGTGTGTAGCGGTGTTAACAACATCTTGATTTGTGGCTGCAAGTAATAAATGAATTATATTAATTTTGTTGCTGCAAGCTAATTTCTCTGGAATTACTTTTTAATAACCAAGCATCATGTTCGCTGGTAAGATTTAAATACATTTAGGAACAAATTTGTAGACTTTTAAGTAATGCTAGATTATCATTTTGAAAGTTTAAGAGTTAATTTTCTATTTCCCCTAACACCAAATTTTTAGAGAGAAAACGATTTTTGTCCAGCTGGACACCTGGGTTGATAAGCAATGGCTGTATTACTACTCAGTAACAGTTACCTTCCTGGTACAGCCAGGTGGGAACTGAATTGTTGCAAGTATTTTTTCCCCTATTTTGTAGGTGATTTGTCTTTATCATATAGCTTATCATTTTCCTCTCCCCTGCTGGATTGAAACTAATCATGCTTTCATGTCAGTGCACAGCTTTGAAGATTATGGTTGGTTGTCTTAAATGTCTTAGTTTGGTGGCGGAGAGTGTGGGTTCCCTTGGATTGAATTTTCATCCCAGCGCTTCTTAACTGTGTGACCCGGGGCTAGTTTTTGTGCCTCAGTTTCCTGAGGGGGTTAATAATAGGATATGCCCCCCCGGTCGTTGGGAGGATTAAATGAGAAAGTACACGTGAAGTGTGTAGGTTGAGACCTGCCTCGAAGAAGCCTCATTAAATTGAGCTGCTGTAATTCTCTGGGAGAGAACGAGGTTCATGCGAAGATTGTGAGGCTGCAGGTCAGGCAGATCTGGCTGAATTCCAGGTCCACCATTTATCACTTGGACAAGTTGCTTCACTGCTCTGAACCTCAATCTTTGTCTGGAAAATGAAATTCTCATACCAGACTCATCTCCCTGCACTTTTGGGAGGAATATATAAGATGAAACAACGTGAAGAAGTATAACATGGTCATGGTCATGTAATAGTTTCAATAAATTCATTAATATTCATTTCCTTTCTCTTCCGTGGGAAGTAGTCTCAGCTCTATTATTGTGGGTGTGGAGTGGGGTCACAGCTAAGTCAGATGGCCTATTTCTCCCCTGTGTTCTTAGGCTCCATGTCAAAGGAGACTTCTGACAATAGCGAATAGTGGTATGAAAAATCTACACTCGCAAATCATATAACACATGTTTATATGTGAGTTTAAAAATGTATTGTTTTGGCTACAGATTTTTCTTCCTAATTATATTCGATATCAGGTATTAAAATTAGTTGGCCTTCCCTGAGTAACACAGACTGGCAATGAATGGAGGAGACAGAAAAGAGAAAACTAGCCGGTACTTGAAAAATATTGCTATTGGGTAATCTGCCTGTGAGTAATTGGAATTTTACCATCAAAAATGTTCAACCACTTCACAAATAATAATAATATTACTGGGGGGGGGGTTGTTGGTGGTGCTGGGATGAATTGGGAGATTGGGATTGACATATATACACTAATATGTATAAAATAGATAACTAATAAGAATCTGTTGTATAAAAAATAAACAAAATAAAATTCAAAAAAAATAATAATACTTATTGAGTACTCACTATGTGCCAGACATGCTGAGTAATTTATATACAATATCTAATTAAATCTTCCCCTAAATGCTATCAAGTAATTGTTATGGCTCTCACAATTGCAAATAAAGATGGTGAGAGAGGTTAAAAAAATCACTCCAGTCACTTCCTAAATTGATTGTTCAGCTTAAATGATAGAAGGGTGTAGAGTGGTCAGTTTTGGCCTTTTCTTGTTACCATCTGATTTCGTGACACAGAACTTTACAACAAAGAACTTTAAAAAACTTTAGAGCAATATTGTTCCAATATCTTGTAATTAGGAACCATGTTTTAATTTGTCTGCATGGTCCTTAATAATCCTATCCAGAAATCAAAGGCCTGGTTTGGTACAGTTATGCTACATGTCCTGCAGTAATTTTGAGAGGAATCTGGGGTAATAACTGCAAATACAGAGAACTTATCCTGTAGAATATTTAACCCCGGAAGGGGCTGTACTTGGAGTAATATTAACTATCAGCCCTCTGGTCTTACTCTTCTTTTCTATTCACACCCCACACTCTGGGTTTGAGTCCATTCATACCTACAAGTCTACAACTGCAGCTCAGACATGTCTCCCCAACTCCAGACTTAGAGAGCTGCCATTGAACCTTTTAAACATAACTGACCCATTTGTGTCCTCTCCACTAAAGTTTTTGATTTATTAATTTATATTTATCTAAATATCTTTCTTCTGTCTTGGACTCCCTGTACTTGGAGAGTAGTGTCTTTTTCATTTTTATGTCTTCACACCTAATGGAGTTTCTGAAGAATAGCAGTTTAGTAATAGATATTTGTTGAATGCATGGGTGCTCTTTTGGCCTTGATTATTCACGATCCAAGAGAGCAGGAACCACGCCTAGCCTGCTCACCACTGTGTCCACCCTCCTCCCGGCACCCTCTTCGCAGCACGTGGCGCAGGGTGGCTCTACTGAACAGCCTCTTACCTGGGTGAAGGACACATGGGCATCCTCACCACACCAGAAACTCCAGGAGATCGGGGAGCTTGTCTCCTCCTATGTCACTCTATCCTCACTGCCCAGCACAGTGAAGGACTCATCAGAGTAGGGACGCAATAAATAATTTTTGGGTGAACAACTCTTCTCATTGAATCCTCCACTTTTCCCTCCTGTTGGGACAGGAAAGGTGAAGACCAAGACCCATTATTTTGAGGTGTTTTTGAAGGCACAGAGCAATTGCCAAATTTTTGCCCTAGTGTTTTGTAAGGAAGGTTGGTAATATTTCCGTTCCTCTTTCCATTGGCCATTGTGTCACAAACTAATTGAAATATATGTCTATAGAGCCCTGAAATATCCAACTAGGAAAGTGAGGATCTGGTACATATTCCTTTTTGCCCACAATTCCAGTTCTCCAGGGGTGCTGGCCAGTCTACATTCCTGTCTAGATCCTCTGTGATGTGACATGGGACCCCCTTGCATAGTCACCCAATGGGAATTTGCAAGTCTCCAGATGCAGTAGAGGATAAAATTTTAAAAAGTCGTTGGGGGATATCTCTTTTATTTTCCAAGTCTGGGAGAGGGTCTTGGAGAACATGCACAAAGACCAATTTTTCCATTATGACAAGACCACCATCCTAATTGTGACTCCATGGCACTGCTTTTAAGACACTATCATGAGGAAATCTTATTTAATGTTCCCAGGGTTACAGCAAGTCTGGATTCTTCCACCACAAAAGAAGAGTGACAGTCCCAGGTCAGGATCCACCAGGATGTCCCCTGTTATCTCGAGTCATGTCTTAACACACACACACACAAATCCTTCATGACTAATTTTACTTCCATTATATTTTGAGACGAAATAGATATGGCATGTTCAGCAAGGGGGATTTGAGAGTGGATGTATTTCAAAAGTGTACCAGGAAGAATGCCAAAATAGTTGGGAATCATTGCTCTCTAATGACATATCTCAGGTCTTCTACATGTTTATCCAACTTTTTGTCGGGAGTGCTGACTGCTCAAAGGCTGGAAAGAAAAACAGCCCTTGTGTCTCAGCAGATCACACACCTGTGATATTCCTGACCAAGACTGCTGCACAAAGGCCAGCGTGACTCATGTTGTGACTTTACTTTCTTCTTTAACAGAAACACTAATGGCACCAGGAATTCCTCCTCTTTTCCATTGTCTGTATCCAACTATCTTGCTGAGAGCTGAAAAGATATTTCAGTTTTTCTTTCCTTTGCCTTTATCTGTCACCCCAAAGATTGTGTTCATTGTTTAGTGATGTGAAATACCTCTGGCGTTGGCATTCCAGGAAAGTATGTGGACCAGGTAATGAAGTAGCAAAGGATCAGTAGGTGGAGATGGAAACTGAGAACTGGTATTCCAAAAAACAATCCGTGGGTGATTCTGTTGCTGAGCAAAACATGGGAATCCTGACCTCCAAATCTAGGACATGACTGGATTCTTGCAGGCAATTATGATGGGTCCTTTAAGCCTTTTTTGGTTCTTACGTTATACTCCAATATAAAGTCTCTGAATTTACTGGGGTCCTCCTCCCTTTCCTGACGTTAAAAGGATTCTGGTTCTTTACCATCTTTCCCTCAAAGTTCTCATTGCAGTACTGCCTTTTTCAAACTCTGGAGAGAAATAAGGTCCCTGATGTGGCACCCTGGCAATTCCTGTCACATTATAAAAGTCATCCCTGGAAATTGGCAGGTGAGAATACAGGGAATTCTCACCTTTCTGGTGTGATGGGGTCTGACATAAGATGTAATACAGTTCACAAGATTAGGTGCAGGTGTATACAGAGCTTGGGTTCTCTGGCTTTTTCATACATTTATTCCACCATAGGTATCTTCCAGATCAGGGGCTTTCCAACATTTTTGACATTTGATGTCGTAAAATATATAGTACCGTGTGTGTGTGTGTGTGTGTGTGTGTGTGTGTGTGTAGCTGAAGCAAAGTTTCAGATGAACTAGTACTTCCTTTTACTATGTGTGAGGGACTCTATTTTTCATTCTATTAAAAATATATTGATTAAGTTCACTAGACTAAATTTGTATCACAGTGTGTAACCTCGATCAAACCTGCACTTAGAAAAATATTCATACTGTTCAGATTTAGCAGGAGTTAATACGTTTATACCATATTAGTAATAGAAATAATATCTGGTTTCATCAGCTGCTTGCTTACTTTGAATCAGGAAGTGGGCTAATCACTTTTCATAAATGATCGCATTTTATCTTCACAACCCTATGAAATATGTGTTATTATTCTCACGTTAAAGGTGAAAATCTGAATCTTATGCGGTTGCTCAGTGTCAGTTGTTGGATATGAAATGTCTGTGCTGCTTTGCCTTTGAATTGAGGTTATCCTGTAATCAAACGAGAGCTTCTAGCCCTAATTACAATCAATGAATCAAGAACTTAATGAGCGCGTGCCCTGTAGACACACAAAGAGGATTAAACATTGCCCCTGCTCACATAGGGTGTACAAGCTAGTCAAATCTCTACCTTAAATAGCAATGTATGGCCTAAATAAGATTTTGAATA
Organism: Eschrichtius robustus; assembly: GCF_028021215.1. Classification (NCBI taxonomy): domain Eukaryota; kingdom Metazoa; phylum Chordata; class Mammalia; order Artiodactyla; family Eschrichtiidae; genus Eschrichtius; species Eschrichtius robustus. The sequence goes on from NC_090831.1 coordinate 84,378,434, forward strand.
TAACATAATATCTAGACAGTGAAAATTTAGTTGACAATTATGTGATTGAAACAATAGGGCTGTGACTTCAGAGCAGCATGATGTCACTTTAGCCTAGAGGGACCTGGGAGGCTTCATGTAGGAGGTGGCCTTGAAGGATACATGAATTTGAAATGGTAAAGAATAGAAATGAGGACATCTCAAACAGGTGGAGCAATGCAAGACACAAAGGAGGATGGACATGCAGTAAACAGGCTTAAGCAGGGATGTATTTCTGTAGAGTGGAAGTTGTCTACCCTTGCTCCTCATAGATATCTCAGGAGCTAGGGCAGGGATAGGGGTGTCTTGGTCTTGGCTCACCACACCTATCTTTACCAAGGCCAGAAACATTTTCATGTGCACACTAGCTCCCGAGAAATCATTTGAACAAAGTGTACTGATGCTTTTTTAAAAAAGTGGGTGAGGACCATTTATATAATGAAACAGGATATCAAATTGGAAAAGTGGACTAGACGTCCCATACATAAGGCCTTGGGTGCCCAACCAAGGGGCAAAATTCTGAGAACTGGCTTTGTCCACCTATGTCCATTAGCTCTGTGCCCAGGGGCAAGTGACATGACTTTGCTGATTCTGTTTCCAGTAAAATAAGAATCATGGGAATTATTACCCCTTACCTGGCACCCAGGGCCTTGTATGAGACCTCTAGTCAACTTTTCCAACTTTTCCATGATAAGTTCCTAGGAGTAAATATGGTGAATATGTGAAAAGTGTTTTGTAAATTCTAAAGTCCTATATGATGTCAGCAGTTGTTTTTATTTTTAATATGGAGAATTTACACAAATGAAAATTTTTATCATTTATCAGATAGTAAATGAGAACTGTGAAAGGTGTTACTCCAAGGGATTGGTGTGTTGGAGTAGTTTGGGAAGATTAATCCGGCCTTGGGAAATTAGCTGGAAGGAGGGAGGGTGGAACAGCGGTGATTAGCTTGGAGGACAGTAAATTAGTCAAGATGTGAAGGGATAAGGGGAAATCAACAGAACCTGGAGACTAACTTCAAGGGCAATGGCCAGAAAAAGAAGGAAATATGAGAAACATTTAATACTTTTTTTTTTTTATTTTTTTACAAAATGCTTTTCACATTCATGCTCATTTAACCAGAGAAGGCTCAGAGAGTTTATTCACGGGAAGTTTCAGAAATGTTCTAGATAAGGCTGGAAGGAGGGGGTAGTGTTTTGGAAAGTGTTTCATTATAGACACGTCAAGTTTTAGAGGACAATGCGCTATCCAGGTGAAGATGTTTGGTGGGCTGAAGTGCAGATCTGGTAGTTTTCATACAGAGGGGACAGGAGGAGGAGAAATGGGCTCTGCAAGACAAGGAAGAGGTGCAAAGGGCTGAGGAAAGGTAAGAGAAGGGAGGGCTTGTAAAGCAGACAGAAGAATAGTTAACAAAGTGTGAGGAAATCCACGATAGCTTGGGAGGGCAGGGGCAGCCAGAGAGACAGCAAAGAGAATAGGGATTGAATAACAGTCATTCGACATCAAGAAACCATGATACTTTGTATGATCCTTATTTTACCAGAAACTAAGAACCTGCAAGGTCGTGTTACTTGCCCAGGGGCATAAAGCTGATGGACATAACTGGACAAAGTTGGGCCCTCAGACCTAACACCCTTGGATGATCTTCCATATCCCCTTACCTGGCACCCAGGGCCTTGTATGAGATGGGATCTCTAGTTAACTTTTCCAACCTGATATCCCAATTCTTTTTATCAGTGGTTTTTACACACTTTTTTTCCCTTTTTCCTGTTTATCTATCTATCTATCTATCATCTATCTATCTATCTATCTATCTATCTATCTATCTATCTATCTATCTATCTCCCTCCCTCCCTCCCCTCCCTGCCACCAGCCCGGGACGTCTGCCTCCTTCCTTGCCACGTAACCCACACCCCCAACCAGCAGGTGGAGCCACACCTTTTCCTCCCGCTGCCCCTTCCCCTCCTGCAGGTGCCCCAGCGGCATGCGCCTGCGCACTGGGGCCAGTGCTCGGACTGCTGAGACACCGGCTGCTTCCTGTCAGCTGGGGCAGAGGTCTTTCTTTTGAAACATCAGTGTGCTTTGTTAAAACAGTATCTCGGGAGTAAATATTAAAACATATGCAGCCTCAGATGGTAGAGGTGGAGGAAGGACTACAGCAGATTAAAGAGAGCAGGTGCTAAAGAAGGTGAGACATTCCTTGTCAAGTACCTATTGAAGAACTTTGCTTAGGAAGGGAAGGGAGCAAAAGTCTAGGTGGGGCCTTAGAGTGAAGAAGGGTGTTTTGTTGTTGTTTTGGTTTGGGTCTCCAATTTGGGAAGAAAGTCTTATATACATGGCTGGGTCTCTGCCTAGGCTAGAGCATCATGTTATATACTTTAGTATGAGGGGGCAGGGTATAGACCCTCCCCTTCCTATGCTCCTAGTATAGCGTTACTCAAAGGAAGAACCTGAACCTTGTCCTACTTTGGGTTTCCACTGGAAGCCTGATTAATAAATAGGGTCCCTGTTGGAAAGGGAGGATACCCCACACGTACAGAACGTCTCAGATGCATCGAAGACAACTCAGTAACAGGTCCAAGGGGAGACAAGCTGCAGTAGCTTTGAGAAAACAAGAGGCCATGCTTGAACCTACCCTGACCCAGCTCCCTGGGTGGCTGAGTGCCCTGGGACCAAGAGGGCTGGGTGATTAAAGCAAGAGACCCTTATCAGGAGCTCGAGCACTCTGCCCTCTCTTCAAAATATGAACATGTTTTTCCTTATAAGCCAGAGACCCGCAGAGAGGTGATGAGAGAGAGAAAGCAGTTTCAAGGGGGAGCACACATGCCCAGAAGACATTTGATGGAGGTCAAAGGTAGGCCGGTGCAACCAGGTGGGCCACAGAGTAGAACATCAGCCACACGATGCTTCACTGGAGGTGGCATTGGCATGGGCAACCCGGGCAAGGGGACATGACTGAGAAAAGGCACAGGTGGCACCAGGATTGGTAGATGAAATCCTTTCCTTCCATGCCTTCAAAATACAGAAAGCGAGAGGCTTGAGGTCTTGCATTTTGCATGGGAAGAAGGAGGACTGGACTTAAGAACGAACCTACATAGAATCTATAAGCTGGGGGAGCCAAAGAGACCATTTGGTAGCATGCATGTATGTAGTCAAAGAGGAAAAAGATAGCAGAAACAGAAAAAAGAATACTTGGGAAAAGTATAAGATCTCAGAGAGAAGAAGGAATTGGTGGACAGCAGAGTTAAAGGCATTGGTCTTGGAAAGAGGTAAGCAAACCTGGCCACCTACAGCTGGGAAGGGATGGGGATCACTGTACTAAAAAGAAAATAAGCTAAGACAGTCTCTTATCTGGCAGACTGAACTCTCTAAGGCAGGCGATGCCATGGGCGGCACAAAAGTGTCATCTTGGAGGCCAGAAGCAGTGCAGTGTGAGGAGACAAAGATCAGTGTGATCAAGACAACCCCTTGAGGGGCATCAGTGAAGGATGGTTGTACTGCAGAAATGGTCCGGTTGAAGTTTGATATGCAGTGTATCTCATGAGCACACAGATGGAAGACATGCCCTGGAACGTTTCCCTCCCAAACTGTTATGAGGAATTTTAAAATAATTTAAAACTATATTGAACACCTATGATGTGCAAGGCAGACTGCTGAAGTGGTCCTCACAGTGTATAAGGTGAGGCCAAAGCTCTTGAGGCTTCAGAGTTTAGAAGGAGAGGCATGGCAGAGATTGCTAGGTGCTTAACCAACATCCGTTTTCTCCCTCTTTCTTATTCAGGACCTGAATTTATTCCAGGTGGCAATATACTCTGATAAAAAGGATATATTTTACAGCTTCTCTGAAATCTAGAAGTGGTCAGTGAGATGTAAGTATAAGTCATGGGGTGGGGCTTTCATAAATATTCTCTAAAGGGGTCTGATCAGGTGGGTGGGACATTCTTTTGCCATCCCCTTTCCTTCTTCTTCATTGGAATGAGGACACAATGGCTAGAACTCCAGCAGCCATCTTGGGCCATGAGGTGAACTTGAGAATGGAAGCCCCATACTAAGGTTAGAGGAATAGAAAGGTAGAAGGAACCTAGGCCTCTGGTGCCTTTGGACAGCCATACAAGTCCTACTTTATCTACCACTTCTTTTAAATGAGTGTGAAATACATCTTTATTTTGTTGAGGCCACTTACATAACACACACACACACACACACACACACACACACACACACACACACTAATCCTGAGATTAAATATGAGATTCACATAACTCAGCTAAAAAGAAGAGATGCTTAATCAATTTGAAAGACATTAATTATTAAAAGGGTTCAGAAAATAGAAATACCTCTCATCCTCTCATGCTGGGAGGTAAGGGAAGCATGGGGTCAGGAAGAGAGCAAGGAGTTAAGGTATCCTGACCTCAAGCCTTCTGGGTGCTGTGTACTATCTCACTGAGGCTGCAATAAGAGGTTAGCAGTGAGGCAGATTTTGACCCAAATCTGTCCGACTCCAGCCTTCCTGATCCTCAGTTGCGCTCTCTATTCTATACTATTTCCTCTTCCATTGGAGCGATACCTTAAGAGGTAGGATTCTGTAATGCATTGCATCTGTGATGTTGGTATATGAATGAACAATTCATATGATTTCTCAGGGTTGCAGTCAACCAGGAACAGGGAGGGCCCTGTTGGGGAAGAGAACTGACACTCTGTCCTTGGTGAGTGTAAAGGTGGCAGCTGGGTGATTCCCATGCCAGAGGTCATCAGTGGGATCTGAAGGATAATTAAGCCACAGGGATCAGTCCCACACACCCTGATTCTATCAGTCCACTGAAGGAGAGAGCACACATCAGATTTGTGCATCCAGATTATGGAAGAAATTTCATTCTCTCTAGGGCCTGTGCCTAAAAATCCCACTCTTGCTTGAATTCCTTACGAACAAAGCTCTGAGATGAGATGCTTCTTCTGAGCGTTTGCTTCTTCCCCAGACATTCAGCCAGCTGCTTTTCTTCGCAGCTCTCCCATATTGCCAGAAGGGAGACAGGAGAATGCAGCTCCTGTTGCAATCTCTAGTTCCAACATGAGTTTGTGACCCTCGAAAGACTATGCGGTGTTCAAAGGTTGTCTGGACCAGCAAGACACTGAGCAGGCGCAGTGTGGGTCACCTTGGAGCAAGGGTGTGGGAACACCGCACCCTTTCTGCTGATGACCAAACAGAACTGCCTTAATTTTCTTTTCTTTTCTTTTTAAAAACCAAACACAACAGATTCTTCTAGTTCCAGATGCTTCCTCACTTTCGTGCTCCTTGCTCAGACAGGGTGAGCTCTTTGCTCAGACGGGGTGAGGGCCTTAACGAGGCTGGGCAATCCTGGACACAATCCCAGGGAGGGCAGGTGTTGTGCGCGGATTCGACGAAGCAACCACGAGTCACTCCCGTGTCGGCGACAGACAGGGGACAGGCGGCTCTCTACCTAAGGCAGACTTCTCTCTATCCCTGGAGGGCACACTGCCTCCTCTTTCCCGACTCCTTCGCCCCGGCCCTCGCGGGGTGTGAACGGGCAGGTGTTAACACACCCGCTTAGAAGGGCGCGTCCGTCACCCGCCGAGTCCCGCGCCAGCAGCTGCTGGCACTCTTGCCCCTCGGAGCGCGGCGGCCGCGCGCGCCACAGGGCCGGGAGCTTAAGGCAGGGGGAGCTGAGGGACGGGGGACGCTGAGTCTCTCGGCCTCGGCTCAAGAAGCCCCGCCAGCCGCGGAGGGGCAGGACGGCGCGGCTCTTAGCCGAACTTGGGCAAACTGAAGCCGCCGCCGCCGCGCATCCCCCATCGTGGCAGGCAGCACGGGTGATGGGGCGACCCCTTTCCCGCCCCTCGGGGCCTGGCCACCAAGAGGTCGCCTCCTCCCCAGTTCGGGGCAGGGTCTGCCGGGCGCGCCCCCTCCCCCCGCGGTGAAGTGTCTTCCCCGGCCTGCAAGGCCGGAGCAAGAGCCGCGGCCCCGGGCCCCAGGGCGCCCACTGCGGGCGGGACCCGGGCAGTGCAGCCCGTGTCCCTGAGCCCGGCTGACTGCAGGCGACGGGAAGCCGCCTCCACCTCCTCCCGGCGCCCTCCGCGAGGCGCCGTCGGGCCTGCGCCCGCTCAGTCGATGCCCGCGGGGCGCACAAGTGGGCAGCGTGGGCGCAGCCGTGGAGCGCGGACCCCCTGCCTCGGCCCACCCAGCACCGCGCGGTCCCGCCATCGGTGGACCCATTTCTACTGGCCTCACCAGGCTTCGCAGCTGTCCCCATCTTCCCCCTGGAGGCAACCTGTGCACGAGGGCATCTGGAGTGAGGCCACTGCCACCTTGATTTTTATTTTAGAAGGGTCTCAGTTCTGCTTAAGAGGGTGAGCTCCTTTGCGCTATTCAAGTAGGGTTTAAACTTACACTCACACAGAATTTAGCCTCTAATCGGCCAGACTTATTTAAACGGCACAGAGTAAAACCTTCCAGTTTTAACATCCACTCTGGTGTTTGCTGGAAATTTGCCACCGAATTTCGGCGCGAGCTGAAGGTTACCAGGATTTATCATTGTTTCCCCAGGATGTTTAACCCCCATGGGCGCCTCTTCTTTCATTTAAGATACTTAAAAAAAAAAAAAAAAATTCTTGTAAGCACTTTGGCCATTTTGTTTAAGAAATTTGTTTTATCTCGCCCGGTTTTGAAATCCAGAACTATGTCTGAAATGGGGAGAAGGGAGTGTTGGAGACAGAAACCAGCTGTGTACCAGGAAATAATAAGTATCATGCGAAAATATCACAGCTAATAGATGTCCTTTACGAGTGGAAATATCTATGTTTAATTGCTTTAAAAATGTGGGTGGAAAACCACAATTATACATTGTGATAACAAACCTGTACAGATAATTTCTGAACAATACAAAACAAGTGCTGAAAATTTTTTCTTTAGGATTGATATAATTATTCCAAAATTATGACACCACCCACCCAAATATCATGTTGCCCCATCTGCAAATCCTTGAAGAGGAATAGTTACCGATCGAATGCATTTAGACTCGTCCTTAATAAAAAGAAAATTGCATAGCTTTTTATACTGTTGTACACCCTCAAATGCATCTTCCAATATCATTGTCGGCTTAGTGTTATTCTCGATATTTAAAATGTTCAATTTTTCAGAGATACATTGTATATAAATTCCTAATAATTATAAACACATCATTTTATTCATCTGATTTTTAATAGCATGCATTTTTATAATTACTGTACAACTGAAGTAGACACTGAATTATGCTGTGTGCATGTCTTTATTCAACAGTATATTCTTAGACACCTTGTTCAAACAAATTAAGTGAATTTAAAGGAAAATAAAACATGAAAAAAATATCCTTCCAGTAGAAACAGAATCACAGTGCTTTACAGACAAAAGGAAAGGAAAAGAAGTTCTCATAGGAAAAGAGATTTATTATTACATAGAAAATTCTCACAATAGTTGAAACACACTCCAGAAACTAGTAAACACCTTAGCTAGAGTTGTGCCTATTACTCAGCCCACAAGCATCTGCTTTGTCTTAATTAGAAGGGGGAGGTGAATGACCACTGTTTATTTTCATTTTCCTCATTAATTATGAAAAACTGCATTTAATTCATCTTGCATGGTGAGAGATTGGCTGCGCAGATGTAAGTCGTAAGGGAAGTGGCTGTCGGTGGGCAACCTGAACATGGCACCCTGCCCAAGGGGACCCCTGGGTGGCACTGCACAGTAATGCATGCCGTAATTGTAATTTTTGCCATAGTCCAAGGTTTCTTCTTGCTTCAGGGAAAATATCCCATTATAGTTAATTGGGGGAGGACTTAAGGGACCCTCAAACTGAGGGCTGGCACACTCAGGGGAAGTGCTTTCATAGAAGGATTCATACGCACTGCAATAATTGTAGGGTTTCATGGACTTGGAATTATCAAGAGTTCCATGCCCTGGGGGAGGGGTGAGCTCAGGGCTGTGGTAGGGCGGGTAGAAGGTAGAGTAGGGTGACCTTGTGTGGTGTGCCGCCTCCCCACCCTGACCCATCAGGAAACTCCTGGCATTGAGCTGCAAGCAGCCTGCCACCAAGTTTGTAGTTGGCTGGGAAAGACCTTTGCATAAGTTTTGGACGAACGTGAGCAGATCAGGTCTCTTGCCGATTCTCAGAATTTCAGAAAGTGCCCAGATGTAGTTTTTGGCCAGTCGTAAAGTTTCTATTTTGGACAGTTTTTGGGTTTTAGAATAACAGGGGACCACTTTTCTTAAATTGTCCAGGGCGTCGTTGAGGCCGTGCATCCTGTTCCTCTCGCGCGCGTTAGCTTCCTGTCTCCTGAACTTGACCCTCTCCAGTCGGAGCTTGGTCGTCTTTTTTTTCCTAAGACCCCTCCTTCTGGGCAACCCATTTTCGTCTTCCTCTTCCCTGTCTTCCTCCTCTTCTTCTTTCTCAGTCTCTTCTCCAGGGGCCCTTTTGATGCTCTTTCCTCGAAGGACAATCTGTTTGGAAAAGCTTTCTGGTTTCTTAATTTGCTTCTGGTCCTCGCATTCTCTAGAAAACTTTCTGCACATCTGGGATTCTGGCATTACAACTGACTCATCAAACGGTAGTGTTAACATGGTTCTCTAATCTTAAATTACCTGAAAAAATGCCAGCACAATATTTAAAGTGTTTTCATTTTTAAAGTTTATACACTTAAAGCATATTCAATGACTTAATCATAAGAATACAAAAACATGAGAAAAAGACTGATTTTTACATTAAATAAAATTTTTGAGTTTGTGCAGCCTAGTAATTATTAAAGAAAACAATGACACATGCAATAGGATTAATTTATACCAAATTATCAAAAGAAAATAAAACAGGAAGTATTTATTGTAATACCACCACCACCTCCATTTCTCTTTGATTTTAAACTGATTTTTAATACACGAAAAGGGCAGTGAAATTCAAACAAATGCAAAACATGATATAGCAATGCAGAATTTCATTAATTCCAATTCCCCTGAGTGCAAAAGGAGAAGAGGCACCAGTTTTTAAAATAAGAAATGCTACCTCTCCATTAGCTGACAAATTTGTGGAGATTTATTTTTTAGAAAGAAAATAAGCCTTAACTTTATTTGCTGTATTATATAACTGTGAATTTAGATAAGTGGCTGTTGAAATACACCAATTTGAAGAAAAGATTAATCAGAGCCAATTTAAAAACTGCTTTCTTTCTGATCCGTAAAGAAACATGTAAAAGAGCACTCTTTTCCCAACCTTCACCAAAAGAAGCGAGGGGGAGGATTAGGCTAATTTGGGATAAACTCTATAAATAAATTTTAAAAATCACTGGCATTATTTTAAGTCAAGAAAAATATTGAGACTGCTTTTCTGTTTTAAATTTTTCTCAGTGTAATTGTCTGTTTACTGCTGTTCAAATCATCCTGACAAAAAACACTCTCGTAGTGTTTTTGTTCTACGAGCCACAGAAGTCTCCCTCTAGCTAATATCTGACAGGAACGGTCCAAGGATTCTGACTGCAATTGTGCACGTGTATTCAGAATCCCGAATGAAAGGGGAAAATAATTTGTGTTTCAAATGCAATTTTGGCTTTCGTTTGGCGAAGCAGCAAGTATTTTCATCTAAAGTCTTCAAACAACTAGGCATGTTAAAACAGAGACTTTTTAATTTAACAATCTCCAGCTCCCTCAACACACACACACACACACACACACACACACAAACTCTTAATAATGTCCACATACTTGCAGTTACATAATAGCCGTGAAAGTATGTGATAATTACATCATAAGAATGAAATATGATAAGAAGTTATAGATGACAAAAGACCATATAAATACTATAAGACAGTGACACTGTATCTTTAAATACTTGCATGCAAAGCCAGCATCAATTGAAGTATATCTTTATTTATATTACCTTAGGTTTTAATTTCATTCAATAATCAGTTTTCATTTTGGATCTTCCACATCTTTTCAGGCTGAGTGTCGCATCGTCTCCTGGAGTCTCTAGATCTGTGTGTATCTGCACTATCTCATTGATCTCTAAAAAGTGACATTGATGCCAACTGCCAGAGCTGGTACCCATGCCATCTGCTAGTGACGTCACAGGGCAGAGAGAACCATGTGATCCTCTCTCTTGGGACCTTCATTCTGCACTGATCATCTGGCATCCCTGTAAGTGGGTACCAGCATTCATGCATCAACACAGAAGGTTAGACTGATAGGAAAAAAATCTGCACCAGCCTTTCACATACAGTAGGTGCGTTTCTCCTCGAGCTGCTTCGGCTTCACTGGCAGTCTGTAGAAAGAGCTGTGTTAGTGTTCAGTTTCGCCCTGCCAACGGTGCAACTATTAGGTAGTCGTTAATGTTCCCTTCATTTACAAGGTGGGCTTTTGTGTGAGCGAGAGGTTTTTTGTTGTTGTTGTTGTTGATGTTTTGTAAAGATCACCATCCCATTTGTGCACCTGGGTACCCAGGGGAAGAAAGCCGTGAAAAGGAGCTGAAATCAGGAAAATGGTCTTGAGATGCTTAACCAAACCAAGATTTGTGTAAGCGAACAGGGATCAACAAAGGTCTCCTTATTTCCTTTCATGGCATGTAACTTATGGGTGTGTGTCTGTGTGTTCTCTTATTGACATGTAAGACTTCTGTGCTTCTTAAGAATTTGGAATAAAAGAACAGTTTCTCCATCTGGGGTCTGTGAAAGACATCCTCAGATGCTCCCCTTTCTACACTTGCTGGTATCTTTCAACAACTTTTCAGAGAGATTCTTTGTATGTCTGTGTAAAATGCAGAGACAACTGCAAGTCCACTGTGAAAGATTTCAAACTACGTTCTTATGTCCTCTACCCAAAGTCACAACTTCACTCTCTTATTGCCCTCTCTTTACAGCCTTCACTGGCCTGTTCCTTTTCATTTCATTTCATATCATATACAATGAACATAAAAATTATCACTTAGGTTTTTGTCTTTCCCTAGCATTTTGCTGAGTATTTTAGTCAAAGGTTAGCTTTCCTATTTTTTGGAGCTTTCAGATTTTTTTCTTTCTCCTAAAAATCATCCCCTCACATTTTTCCCCCTCTAGATCAAAATTATTTTAAATATCTTCTCATCCCTGTATCAGTGTCCAGTTGTTTTTCTCTGTCAGATTTATTTCATATTTATCTTTTTCTTCCACTTTTCCCTTTTGGTTTCTTAACAAAAGCAGGGTACAAACAGTTAAGCAAAGCTGGCAAAGCCTTACAGATAAAACGAACTGTGAAGCCAGAGGCAAGCCTCGCCTTCTTCTCCTTTTCTCTGCTCCCCTGCCACCACCAGCCCCCTACCCCTGAAATAAAAGGACATTTTATTTCAGGATTGCCTGTCACTAAAGTTAAAAGGGCGCTTTAAAAAAAAATAAAAGTTTAAAAATAGACAAACACAACCTTTGTTGTTTGACAACTGAGTAATCTCCTTCTATAAAGTGAGACAGTATGCTTTTGGTATTAAAGTAATCCCTGGCAGAGTTGTAACTGTTGAATCTGTGTTAGCATTCCCCTTATAAATCCCAGTTTTGAAAGGTTTAAAATTCTGCTGCTTTAATGCACTTTGGTTCCAAATTGGCATCGGGGGACCCAAGCTAAATGCAATTTTTCTCCTGTCATACCCCACTCATTTCCGTCTCCCCACAAAGTTACCTGACTTTGCCTGGACTGTTCGAGAAAAGATGGGGAAGTTGGCAAAAAGAAGAATCATGCTAAGTAAAGGAGGGTCATTTTTTTTCTCTCAATGGTCTGGTAAAAAAATGCAAATTTAAAATAAAAATAAGGCTATAAACTCATAACTTAAAATAGGGGGGTAGGTTGGCCTAGCTCATGTTTTTTAAAAAATCAGACACACCAAAGGCATTTCAAATTTGTTGTTTAAGGGGATAGTCCTGGTAATGGGTGCATTAAGTGTATTTCATATAGCTTTTGGTTCAAAAACTACACACACTTTTTATATCAGCACAGAGAATATCTATAGGAAGACCAGGTGCAGAGTTTTGTTTGTTCTCACGAATGGTTTACTTTTTAAATGTAAAGGAGCATGAGTATCAGAGTCACAGTCACAAAGCAGCCAGCCCTGTCATGAATGTTGCATATTGCACCATATTCTAAACTTGCAAAGTCTCCAGGAGCTGCATTGTATTACAGGCATCACAGACATGAAAATCAAAATCCAAGGAACAGATAAAGTGACACATTAGTAGAAAATTATCACCGATGTAGCTCATCCCAAGGATAGATTTTATATTTTATCTTTGCGATGTGCAGACAAATGAGAAACAGCTTTTCCATGAAAACATTTGGGGCTGTTCTATTTCTGCCTTTGAACATGAAATAAAACCCTTTGGTGGTGGTAGTGATGTGGCGGGGGGGGTATAGAATCTGTGTTGAGGTTTTCTGAGTATTAATCTATTGTTTGAATGTCGTAGTTTTTTTTTTTTTTTAAAGGGAGGAAACAAAAAGTTGTTATGTCAAGATTTAGCAAGGATTCAGTGTGTTTGTACAATAGTCTTTCAAAAGAAATTTCGTTATGCATTTTCTACTGTAGTTCCAGATATGCAAATGTCTGTGCTGTTAATATGCATTCATAACATACACCATAACGGCTGTTCTACTCTCTGCTAAGAAAGCATGTTAACACCAGTACTCCAAACAGAAATACATTGTGAGTTATAGACAAATACTCGGAGTATAGGGAGCGTATCATCACCATTTCTCATTTTACGGCAATCACTGCACACCAAAGTTTACATCTATAACTCAATTTAATATTAATTGAACTGATATGTTCTTTGCTTCTGAGGCCATGACATTTTTTAATAGATTTTTAAAAATTGCCCAATGTCTATCTGCCTGCCTCTGTCTTGCTTTCACTGGGTGAATGTTCATATTTCACTTATAAAAATGACCCAGAGAAAATTTAGGTATAATTCGACTCAGATGCAAGGCAACAGAGGCGTAAAGTCTAAATTAAGACTCAAGTGTTGTTATTTTTAGGTCATCCAGTTGGTACCTGTGTCTTAGCAAATGGGAATTCTGTTGACTCTCTTTTTCACAATCCCCTCATTACTTAAGAGATCAGTTTGGAACATGACAGGCATTTTCCTCAGCTCTCCAAGGGTATAAGGCAGTAGAATGTAGACCTGGGCAGGATCAGGCAGCAAAATCTCAGGACCAGAGTTTTTTTCCCCAGAAGTAGGGTACTTCCTGAGATAGATTTTGGACAATTTTCTCTATTGCCTTTTTTTTTTTTTTTTTTTAAAGCTTTTAGACAAATGCTTCAGGGCAGCCTGGAAGCCTGTGAACCAGCCCAGTGTTAATCCCTAGAGTTTTAACTCTGTGATCCGAATTGCCTTGAAAGAGTTTTATGGCTGTGGCAGAGCATCCCACTTTGGAAAACAGCCCTTGGGGTTTAAATAAAGGTATTTAACTTGTAAGACAAAACACAAAACAACCTTATTCCCCTTGAAACTTTAGAGGGCTTAAAAATATAATTTAAACTAGATGTCTTAATATTTTGTTTATGTGTATTACACGAGGCTTACTTAGACTAAATAGATAATCTGGAAATAAAGCAACATTTGGATTGTTTTTTAGATTTCTTTCAGAGTGAAGACTAGAGTGAATTGTACTATTATTATGCAATTTTAAAATGTATGGTTGTTTATGCCACTCACAAAACGCTGCAACATTCAGTCTTTGACTTTAGTCTTTGCACAAAACAGCACTGCAGTCCTTTCCAGAAATACCTTTCTCATTTTTCTTCCGTGAAGCATACTTTTTATTTTACTCACCAAACCACATTTATTAGATTCATTTTCTAATTTGTTATCAAATAAGGTCACCTGAATCTGCCAGTGAAAACTTCTACCAGTATGAGAAAACCAGTATTATTGGACTGAGTTATTATACTTCCAGCCATTAGTAGAGAAATGGTGTTTTATTAACTTTTGTGATCTTACTGTAAGAAAACGTAGTTTCCTTTAGGCTTTTACAAATATTAAGAATGATTTATTGTCACTGATTACTATTTTTCATGCTGCTGAATTCAAAATTATTACTATATTCCAGTGTTGTAATCGTTACTTATAAACATAGAAAACAGAAGTGCAGTTTGTCTTTTTCCTGTTACATGAATCCATTTTGTAAGATTGGAAGTGGGTACTTTATAAGGAGATTTTTTTTTGGCAAAAGTTTATGCAAACCGCATCTTGAAAATCAAGTTTTATATTAGTTGCTTGTATGATGACATGCAGGCTCTCTTCACACAGGGGATTCCTGGATGGATTTTAAGAGGTTCTGGAGCTTCCTAAGATTATGTACAAATTTGGCATATATGTACATACGTACATTTTTCTAAAGAAAGGCTTTCTCTCAGATTCTTAAAAAGTTGAGAATCACAACAAGAATTTTGACCAACTAACCTTGCTTTAAGTCTCATCCTGCTGTTTAATAGCTATGTGTCATTCATTCATTCATTCATTCATTTATTCATCCATTCAACAAAGGTTTACTGAATATCTCTTTTGGAGTAATTCTTGACTCCGCTTTTTCACACACTAGAACCAAATGTCTGCAAATTCTCTCAGTACTATCTTAAAACTATATCCAGGATCTGACCACTTTCTGGCAATTCCACTACTCCTACCCTGGTCCAATCTGCCTTCATCTTTCACGTGGCCTAAATGGCACCTGGGCTTTCACTCTTAGCTCCTTACATTCCGTACACAGTCCTCAATTCAGCATCCTGAGCATCTGGTTAAAACGTGAATCAGATTGTGTTCCTCTATGCTCGGAAACCTTCAATGGCTTCCCCTCTCCCTCAGTCAAAACCTAAACTTAACAGAGGCCCAGAGGCTTCCTCTGGCCTTTCTGATCTCACCTTCTACTACTCTCCCCTTCACTCACTCAGCTCCGGCCACACTGGCCCTCGGCTCTTCCTCACACTCTCAGGCACGCTCCTACCTCAGGATAGTCCTACTTGGAATCCCCTTCCATGGTTTATTCTCACATTCTTCGTCTCTGCTCAAATGCTCCTGTCAGGGAGGTCCCCTTTGACCACCCTAGTTTACACTGTACCCCTACCCCCATCTATCCCTCTCTATCCACCTTCCACCAGTTTTGCTTTTCTCAGTAGGGATTATCACTTGCTAACACAATACATGTACTTATTTAATGTGTGTATTAATCTGCAGTTCTAGTGCCTGCTCTTGAAAGGCCATAAGTACATACTTGTTGAATGAAGATATTTGTTCCAGGCACTGAGTTAGTGGTGGCTATTCAATGGCGTGTAGAACAGCCATGGCAAAATTGTTGGGAAGTTTACAGTCTAAACGGTGGGCAGGCAATGAACAGGTAAACATAGAAATGTGAAATTTACATGTTGCTGGCTACAGAGAATCATGGGAAGATCTACTGGATTACATGGGAACCTTTTTCTGAGTCATCTTTTATGCTGAGTTGTGAAGGAAGAGCAACAGAAGCAAGAGTACATGTGGAATGTCTAACGTTCTGGGAGGACCAGAAGGGTCAGAGCACAGTGAGAGTAAGGACCAGACCATATGAGATTGTGAATTGGTGAAGTATTTGGAATTTATTTCAAAGAAAGACATTGAGGGTTTAAGGCAATTTAAGGTTTGAAAGGATCATTCTGGATGCTTTGGAGAGAAGAAAAGAAGAAACAGGGAGAGATTTACAAAGCCTGTGAGAGTGGACAGAACAAGAGGGGCCTGGCTGTGGCCTGGATTAGAGTGGTGGTAATGGAAATGGAGAGAGGAGGCCTGGAAATATATTTTGGAGATACAGTCAGCAGAACTTACTGATGGATGGGCGTGGATTAGATGTGGGAAAGTTCCTTAACCTCTGGTCCTGATGATAATGAACAGTACTCTTTCACGTGTAATCCGCCAAGCACCAGGCTAAATGCCTCATTTACAGTTGACCCTTGAATAATTTGGGGATGGGTGATAAGGGTACCAACCCTCTTCACAGTCGAAAGTCCACGTATAACTTATAGTTGGCCTTCCACACACACATTTCCTTCGTATCCATGGTTCCGCATCCTTGGGTTCAATCAACGGTGGATGGTGTAGTACTATGATATTTACTATTGAAAAAATTTGTAAGTGTACCCATGCAATTCCAACTGTGTTGTTCAAGGGTCAACTGTACATTGTCTCATGGGAACCTTGCAGTAAGGTAGACGTGACTATCTCCGTTGTAGACTCCATGAAACTACACGGCTCAGAGAATTAATGTACCCACAACTGCTCAGTTTTTAAGTGGGAGAATCACGATTTGGACATAAGTCTGTCTGAATCCAAATCCTAGTTTCTTAACAACTCACACTTTACTGATTTAAGTATTAAATGATCAAATGTCAATGAACTGCCTAGAACTGTTTCTAGTACAAAATAAATCCTGAATAAATAATAAATATTAGATGAAGTAGAAAAACTGAACCATGAATCTATTCACAAAATGAAGAATTATCCTATTAATGTATCTGGTGACGTAAGGGTTTTTACTATACATTTGTCTTTTAGAGCCATGTGCATAGACAGGTAGATCAGTAGACTGCCATGTATGACATAATCCTATAACAATGATTACAGTCGTCATGACTGAGCTTCTGTTTGTCTGGAGTAGTTGAGGGTTGAGTTGTTCATTTATTCTTTCATTCTTTTTCATTCCTTCAACAAAACACTTACATTTGTGTGTTACCACTCTAGATATTATTAGGAGAAATAAAGATAAACAACAAAGAGCCCCACCTCTCAAGGAAGTTAGAGTTGAATTAACACACAAAATATGTCCACAATATTCTAATTAAAAGCAGAGTGAGCTTACTATGATAAGAGAGTTTGTTGGTAGGGAATGAAGAAAACATTTGAGTAGAGTTTGCAAGCATTTGGAGAATTATTTTCATTTGAAGTATAATAAAGACTGAAAAGCACACATGACAATAAGTACACAGCTCAATTAATTTTGACAAATTGAACAATCTGTGTAATAAGATTGTGATCAAGAAACAGAACATTACCAGAAGCCTCCTTCCTGCCCCTTCCAGATACCCAACACTTTTCCCCAAGAGAGAGCACTATCCTGAATTCTAACAGCATTGCTTGGTTTTGTTCATTTTGTATATTATATAAATGGAATCATTCAGTATATAATTTTGGGGGGTCTGATTTCTTTATCTCAGCATTTTGTTTGTGCAGTTTATCCATGTTGTTGCACGTAACTGTAGAATGTTCGTTCTCATTGCTGTATAATATTCAATTGTATGACTATATCATAATTTGTTTCTCCATTCTGTTGTTGACAGGTGTTTGGATAATTTCCAGTTTGGGGCTATTATAAGTAGTGTTATCCTAATACAGATAATTTAGTAAACGTATATACGTTAGGTGTAGTCCATTCCTAGGTATATATCCAACAGAAATGCATACATGTATTCTGCATGTGTAATTTTAAGAGGAATTCAGAATAAGACATTTAGAAAGAGTTAATCTTTAGTAATTACCTACATGATAATCACACATTTTCTAAGATCAATAACATTATCCCAAAGCTATGGAGTCTGTTACCAATCTACAAGTATTTATTGAGTGATTCCTATGCGAAAAACCACTGTGATACTGGAGAAAGACAGTAGAAGATACAATCCTCTCCTTCAATGACTCAAGAATCCTGTTTAGGAAATGAAACTAACAAACTTAAAGCATTGAGATGCATGAGGGGCAGACTATGGCATAGAGTATCAAACAAATGAATATTTGCTTTGTTTATGTAATATCCTTTAGGAAGATAGTGCAAATTTAAGATTATGCAGAAGGTTTACCAAGGACATATTTCAGAATACTTGCACTTAAAGAGTACTTTAGTTGATTTTAAGTTTTAAAACATGAAGGCTAAATTATTGACTAACATTTAATCATGTTAATATTAACTAATATTTTAATACTTTCTTTGTACCAGCTTTTCTGCATATGCTATATAATTCTTACAACAGCTGAGAGGATTATATATATAAGCAGACCAGTATAGTAGCTAAAGCATAAGTACATAAGCAGATCGGTATGTGGTATCGGGAACCAGAACCCCTGGTTCTAACACTTTCTTGCTGGTTGACTCTGAGTAAGGTCCTATGCTTCAGGTTTTCCATCCGTCAAATAGGGATAAATATATTCTTATGTCACAGGTTGTTGGATGTACATGGCTATAATATTAGCTGGCACATAGTAAGCCTTGCATTATTATTTGCTGGATTATTTTAAAATAAAAATAGGGGGAGGTTAAAAATAAGGCATTTATGTGAAATAATTCCTCAGCTCTTTGTGAAGGAAAGGCTCACGTCTATGGCAATGTCCTCTGGTTTTCCAAGCATTCGGGTTATAGGTGGAGAGCACATATTATGTTGTCAATGAAATCAATTATTTTGAAAATGTTATATCCTTTTGCTTACAAATTTAGCTCCTTGGGCCGGGAAATATAGCAAAATGTTAAAGACAAATACCATCTGAGGGAGGGTTGAGCCAGGCTGCAAATGTTTAAGGGACTTGAGCTTCTCTGCTATGAATACTCCATTTCTTTCCTATAGAAACACTGAAGACTTTGCACTTTGTCTCCACCTACTTCAGAATTTCTTAGCGGCTTTGATGGAAGGAATACACTACACACCCAGACGATAAACAGACTGAAAGCGTTTTTAGTCCTAATGTTTACATGCTTGCAGATATAAGGCCATGAGATGACTTTGGAAACTAAAGCATTAGATTAAAAGGCTAACTTTGCTAATGCCACGGATTCAAACACACACAGGCACAATCCAATCACCCCCCAGAGACCACATGTATTTGTCCCGAGATCTGCCATATGCAGGTAGAACTTATAACCCCTAGATCACACTAAAAAAAAAATCATGGTTTACACCTATAGCAATAGAATAAGCAGCGAACTAATCCTACACAAAATGAAAAAGCCCAAATCATTATTTGTCTTTTTGTATTTTAGACTTCTGGTTGGTTTGCTCTGTTTGGCTGGCAAATCTCATCTAATTACAGTATATTTTTCATTTGTGTTTTAAAATAGCAGTCTGAACCCACTGTTATTATAACATATGTGGTAAGTTGTTGTTCCTGGGGTGGTAATAAATTCATGGCGATCCATTCACATCCTCATGGGTTGGAATTAATCTTTCTCCTCTGATTTCCCACTACACTTTGTGGTTCTATTATTGTGCGTAGCATAATTTACTTTGTAGTGGAGCTATTTGTGAATGCATCTGTCTCCCCAGCTAGATCGTGAGGACAAAAACTGTCTCGGATTTCATTTTGTTTCATTCCGTTTGTTTCATTCTGTTTTGCAGTCCCAACGTCACACAACACGCTGATTTGTACTTAGTAGGGACTCAATCAATATTGATAGTAGAATTGAATTGATCAATTGTAGTCATAGCACATTTGACTGCTCACCTTAGGGCAATGAGGCAATTGATCGAATGACTACAATCGATCAATTGTAGTCATAGCACATTTGGCTGCTCACCTTAGAGCAATGAGGGCCATCTGTCAATCAAAGCTGTAATCTTTTCTTCATTAACACCATGGCTAAGCAATGAGGTAATAAGTCAGTGACAGAGAGCTTCATGCCTCACATACCATAAGTTAAATGGTAGATTATATAATTCCTTAAGCAGGAAAAAATCCTTTGGAACGCATGAGGCTCTGAGGTGGCAAAAATGATCAGTAATTTTATTCAGCCTACGTGTGAAGATTGAACCCAGATATCTCCTTCCTATTTTTTTTTTTAATCCAAAAAGGCTGCTGCAGTGCTAATTATTTCTTTCAAAAGCTAGAGTAACTATTTCACTAAGCAGTTTGCAGTTCATTTTGGCCACCAATACTGGTACAAGATCCAGTCTAAGACTGTGGCACATGGCTTTGAATTCTCTTATTGGCCAGTGTCATTTTCTGCAGGAAATATATCATTATCCCTTTGATTCAAAGATTAAGCATTCCCCAGGCTGGATTTTCTACCATTCACAGGATATAAGTTTGGCTTGTTAGTGGCGATGATAACTTGCAGTACGCCAGCTCTACTTTTCCCCCTGTTACTTTTTTGGGAGATATTGATATAAAAAAGAATGGAAGGGACCGTCCTCCGTCATGCTCCATCTGGCCCTGCTGGTTACTTGGCTGCTGAGGCAGCGCATACGTTTGGTGGACTGATAAGGAATGGGAAATCCACGATATTAATAACGATCCTCTTCTCCAAAGCAAAAATCCTTCCAGATTAGCATGTCTCTTACAAACAATCCATGCTGGGAGGGGGCTGAGAGAGAATCAGTGGAGAAAATGAAACAGAAGTAAGTGAATATATTACGTATTTGGAATTAAAGACCAGACAGGACACCTAAAGATGGCATGTACTTAACAGCTGCGATTATTGAATGTCTAGCATGATAAACCAATAGAACACGGTGCCTGTCCTTAAAAGACTCCTGGTCTTTAGGGGCATTTAGACGCATGTAGACACATCCCTAAAGTAGTGGGGGGTAAGAGTCATTTATAACAGTGGTCCCCAACCTTTTTGGCACCAAGGACCGGTTTCGTGGAAGACAATTTTTCCATGGACGGAGTCGGGGTGGGGGGGGATGGTTCAGGCGGCAATGCGAGTGATGGGGAGCAATGGGGAGCGGCAGGTGAAACTTTGCTCGCTTGCCCACGGCTCACCTCCTGCTGTGTGGCCCGGTTCCTAACAGGCCTCGGACTGATACCAGTCCATGGCCCGGGGGTTGGGGACCCCTATTTATACGACTCCATAGAAGAAGTCTGTCTCTTTCAGGTTTGAAATGATCCTAGACATTTTTGGTAGTGATGGCAATAAAAACATAATAGCCCATTGGAAATGTGGATGAAATTAACATTCTTACCTGGAAGAATGATAATTTTTCTACAATAGGAAAGAGTAGATTGAAAAGGAAATTTTGAAATGTAACTTGTGAGGTCTTTGAGAACTTGGTTTTTGACTATTCCTCAGGAGACTTTGGTGATTATACTTGGTGATTGTGTTGCTATATAAGAAGTATAATCCAAGATGGATTGTATTATTATATGAATAATTATATATATGTTTATATATACAATAATATATATAAACATATATATGTTTATATTTGTTATTCTTGTGTACTGTGCTTAATGGATAAATCGACCTATCCACCTGTCATTGGAGATAGGGCCTTGCCAACAGCACTTTTTAAACCTCCACATGGTTGAGAATCTCTGTGCTTTGGGAGTTACCCACTAACCTACAAGGACCTTAGGAATACCTTTTAGAAGTGTCTGCCTCTTTTATTTCCTTCAACTTCCAGTTTTCATAAGCCACCCACTCTCCATATGAAATACACCTGGTTGGAGGACATAGCAGAATGGGTATACTACTAAGACTGCCAGATTTAGCAAATAAAAATGCAGGACACCTAGTTGAATTTGAATTTCAGACATATTTATGCATGGGACAAACATACTAAAAAGTATTCATTGTCTTTCTGAAATTCAGATTTAACTGGGCGTCCTATATTTTACCTGGCAACTCTATATGCTTCCTTTATTCTTGGAACCCCAAGTTGCTTTTTCCTCGTAAAATACACTTTCTGATTAACATGCTATGCACTAATAAAGTGTTTTCCAAATAATGCTCTGTAGACTGTTAATGGGAATCGCAATGAAAAGAGTTGCGTGGTCTAAGGTATTTTCTTTCAAGTGGGCTCTCTTGATTTCTTCCATATGCCCAATCACATTGTGACTTTCCAAGAGCAGGGGAGCATGTCCCAAATTTGTTAGACCACTATGAGTGACTTCCTTTCTTCCTGGAGTGTCTTGCAGAACTGAAATTTCTGATGGGATACACATAGTATCCTGCCAAGGGCCAATATGCTTTTATTTATGATGAGTGTGATGGGTATTTTGAACCTGCCTCACTGATTTACTTTCCTTTCCTTTTTTGCTCTTACTGGCTTCTGTGATGAGTTGTACATTGCAGGGTGAAATCCAGCTTTCTCTTTTATCTCAAGTGTTTTACAGTCTCCCTTTGTGACTGGGGTAGGTTTAGTTAGAGCTAGAGTATAGTTGATTTACAATGTTGTGTTAATTTCTGCTGTACAGCAAAGTGATTCAGATATATATATATATATATTCTTTATATATATATATATTCTTTTCCTTTATGGTCTATTGTGGAATATCAAATGTAGTTCCCTGTGCTATACAGTAGGACCTTGTTGTTTGTCCATTCTATATATAATAGTGCACATCTGCTAATCTCAAACTCCCAATCCTTCCCTCCCTACATCCCCTCAGACTTGGCAACCACAAGTCTGTTCTCTATGTCTGTGAATCTGTTTCTGTTTCATAGACATGTTCTTTTCTGTCGTATTTGAAATTCCACATTTAAGTGATATCATATGGTATTTGTCTTTCTCTTTCTGACTTACTTCATTTAATATGATAATCTTTAAGTTCATCCATGTTGCTGCAAATGGCATTATTCCATTCTTTTTTATAGCTGAGTATTCCGTTGTATATATGTACCACATCTTCTTTATCATGGATTTTATCTTATTGTTGGATGAAGGGCACCTAAAGCAGGTGTACAGGGCCAGCCACATAATTAGTGGGGCTGAGAATCAATTGAGGATGCAGGGACCCTAGTTCGGAAATTATTAAGAATTTCAAGATGGCAACAGTAGATCATTAAACCAAGCATGGGGCCCTTCTGAGTGCAGGGTCTTTCTGAGTGAGTGCCCGCTCAGGTGGCACACCCATGAAAGTCAGCCCTGTGGGAGCACCATCTTCAGTGTCAAGACACTGAGAGTCTTCACCCAGGAAACCCCAGAAAGAATTTTCAAAGGCTAAAAATCAAAACTATCTTCATAGTTACCAAGAAGTCATAAGCAGAAGCAAGGTAACTAGATTGGGCCCCAGAAGACATAGAATTTTGATATTTTATTTATTGTGGATTTTTGCATTAATTTTGAATTTTAAAAACCTTGTGTTACTTATATTGGTTTTGATACTATCTTAGTCTGCTCAGGCTGCTATAACAAAGAAACCAAGACTGGGTAGCTTAAACAACAGAAATTTACTTCTCACAGTTCTGGAAGCTGGAAGTCCAAGATCAATGTGCCAGTCAATTCAGTTTCTAGTGAAGAAGGGGTCTCTTCCTGGCCTGCAGACAGCCACCTTCTCACTGTGTCCTCACATGACCTTTCTTTGTTGCACATACTGGAAGAGTGAAGGAGACAGGGAGAGAGGGAGAGAGAGGGAGATCTCTTCCTCATCTCATAAGGTCACTAATCCTATCATGAGGGACACAACCTCATGACTTAATCTAACACTATTTACATCCCAAAGGCCCCATCTCCAAACACCATCACATTGGGAGTTAGGGCTTCAGCTACAATTTTTGGGGGGTGTAGACACTTACTCCATAACAGGCACCCCCTTAAATTTTGTTCTGGGGTGAGTGCTCACTCACATGCCCCTAACCCTGGCCTGGCAAATGGTGATGAAAAATTATGCTCTATCATTATTTACTTTAAAACATAGTTTAAAAAGGGAAACATTTTCTTCATTTATTTCTGTTTTACAACTCAAACACAGAGCTACATACGTATTACATAGATACATACATATACCCCAATGAATAAATATGATTTCTTGGAAATAGCTGGCACAAAATCTAGAATCATTCTTTAAGAATACTTCAAATGGAAATGAAAAATGTAAGATAATCTATTTGTCATTAGAATTATACTTATTTCAGATGAGTGTTTGTTTTAAGAAAGGCAAATGCTAAAAAATAATTGTGGCCAAACATATTTTATCTGGTAATTTATCTGCTATATGTTTTTTCTTTCTCCATATGAAAACAGTTACTTGGTTAATCATAACTTCTGAATAATGCAAAAGAGGCTGTTCTTATTTAACAAATCACAGCTTTAGTTATTTTCTTAAGTTTCTGGACCACTGTTGATTTATTTTTTTGAATTTTTGCTTACTTGTAGTGGCCATCTGTTTCTGAGTGCCAAGAGTCATTTCTTTATATTTTGGCAAAGTACTCTTCTTTTCTTTGGCAGATGAGCCCTCTTCAGTCCGTATGCTTTTTGTGGTCCTAACTCCACCTCTGAAGATAGGTTAGACCCAGGGGCCAGTCAACAATTCCGTTCCCTGGATGGAGTGCTTGCTTGGGGATCAGCATGGGACCCAAGTAAGCCCAATGAGAGTCAGCCCCAGGCTTCTGATGGAACTATTGGAAAAAGGAACTTTTTTTTCCACTGAGGCTGCTGAGCTGGAAGAATGTCAGCCTGGAGCTGCTAGTGCCATCTTGGCCACTCCTGAGGAGAGGCTGATGGAGAAAGATGCACTCACAGAGGGAGAGAGGCCAAGACATGGTGAGGAGCAGATCCCTAAGGGCATTTTTTGAACACCTGGATCAAGCCATGTCTGAAGCAAGACTACTGCAGACTTTTAGTTATGGAAACAATAAGTTCACTTAAAAAATTCTGGTTTAAGTTTCTGTCACTTACCACTAAGAGTACTGACAAACTTCAATGCACAGAAATTTCTGAACTGGAGATGAGTGATGATTATATTGCAAAAGTGGTCCCTTAGTAATACTGGAGTCAGTCTGAGGGCTCATTAATTGATACCTTTCCCCAGACTATGTTAGATGCCTCCTTATAAGTACCTGGACTGGTACACTTGCCCAAAGAATTGTAACTGCCTTCTTACCTGTTGGTCTCTTCTCTTGGACTGTGATAAGCCCCTTTGTGTGTGTGTGTGTGTGTGTGTGTGTGTGAGTTTGTGTTTTTTTTTTTTTTTTGACCACGCGGCTTGAGGGTTCTTAGTTCCCTGACCAGAGATCGAACCTGTGCCCCCTGCAGTGCAAGCGCGTGAAGTCTTAACCACTGGACTGCCAGGGAAGTCTGTGATAAGCCCCTTTGGAGACTGTTTTTGGGTTCAAGGGCATTCATTTGGTGCTTACTAAGTGTTAGGCTCTATTGGGTACTTTATTCCGTTATCTAATTGTCACAATAATCCTGTAAAGTATCTGTGCCTTTTTTTCTTAGTATCTTCATGACTGGCTTGTAGCTCTGTGTGTGTGTATGTCAGGGGCCAACTATGTAACTAGGAGTTTTCTGAATTTACATCCCTTTCGAACATGTATTAAAACTCAAGAACAACTGAACCAATTCTTTAGAACAGACGTGGAGAAACTTTTCTCTCAAAGGCCAAGCAGTAAAAATGTAAAGGCTTTTTTTGCCGGTCATAGGGTCTCTTTTACTATCGTAATGTGAAAGCAGCCTTATGCAAT
Source organism: Eschrichtius robustus (assembly GCF_028021215.1). NCBI lineage: Eukaryota > Metazoa > Chordata > Mammalia > Artiodactyla > Eschrichtiidae > Eschrichtius > Eschrichtius robustus. The sequence continues at coordinate 84,403,860 of NC_090831.1, forward strand.
ATATAAACAAATGGGTGTGGCTGTGTTCCAATAAAACTCCATTTATGAAATTTGAATTTCATACAGTTTTTACATGTTGTGAAATATTGATTCTTCTTTTGATATTTTTCAACTATTTTAAAAGGCAAAACCATTCTTAGCTCTTGGCCTGTGCAAAAATAGGTGGTGGACTGAATTTTGCCTATAGGCAGAAATTTGCATATCCTGGTTTAGAACTTAGACCAGCACTTTCCAATAGAAAGATAATGTGAACCACACAAGTCATTTAAAATTTCTGGTATCCATATTAAAAAAAAAAGGCAAAAAGAAACAGATGAAATTAATTTTAATAAGATATTTGAATTCTTCCAGTATAACCAAACTATTACCATTTCAACTGGTATTCAGTATAAAAATTCATTAATGAGGTGTTTTACATTCTTTATTTTTGGGCTGTTAGAAATCTGGTGTATATTTTACATTACAGCATATCTCCATTTGTATGCTAAATTTTCATCAGAAATATTTGATCTGTATTTAGATTTCATAAAATTTACAGTTGAAAAATAGATTCACAAGTTGTTAGAAAACATTCTTAAAAGTTTTCTGGTAGTTGAAGTTTTAAATTTTAATTTAATTAACTTTAAATTAAAATTTAAACATGAACAATTTAGTTTCCCAATTACTCCAGTCACATTTTAAGGGCTCAATAGCTACTATATTGGACAGCACAGACTTAGAAGAACAAGAGATTGTTTCTTGCAGAGAGTATTTTCACTGGCATGGTTTAGAATTGCTAGTAAAATGGAGATTATAGAAAGCAGATTAACTATGTCAGTATTTTAAACCTTTAAAATTCTCTGCAGACAGTGTACCCCTCTGGCCTGCACCTGGGGTGGACCACCACCCCAAACTTGGTTCACCCCCGGAAGCCCTCATGCCAGGAATGTAGTGACCAAGGAAGAGAAAAATATGAGAGATTGCCAAAGAGGCATCTAGTTGTGGACCACATAGGGCCTGGTAAGCCTTGGTGAGGATTTCAGACTTTCTCTTAAGTGTGATAGGCAGTCAGTCATTGGAGGGCCTTGAGCTGCTGCTGGCGAAGAGGCTTTAAGAGGGCGAAAGTATGGCAGGTGTCAGGTGATAGACATGGGGGGTGCAGGGCTGTGATGGAGGGGAAGTGAGTGGGGCACCTGGGATTCTAAGTTGAAGGAGGCACTCACCCTTAGGGTCACGTGAGCGCTGGTGTACCACCCTAGGGGTAAGCATCCCCTTACATTTTGGCCCTGGTGGCTGGGATAAAAGGAGTTCTGTATAGGAAGTGAGAGAGGTCACCAGAATTTGGATCTATTTTAAAGGAAGAGCTCACAGAATCTACTAACAAATTGGATATGGAATGTGAGCAAAATAGGGGAGTCAAGTCTGACACTACGATTTTGATTTTCACTGTAAATCCGGGCAGCCCCCAGGATAGCCTGTACTGCTCTTCCTGCTCCACTGCCAAGTTTACCAGAGCACAGAGTGCTTTTGAAAATAGGAGATTTCAATTAAACACATTTTGAAATTGCAGAGATTCAGTTGCACAGCCCCAGTCTTCTTCATTGTAACAAAGGTCACCACAGAGCTGGTTTGCCCTTAATACCACTGATGAGAAGTCTCAGGGTACCATCGCTGCATGAACCTGTTCTCACCCTTCTTGAATACCAAGGCTGCTGTGACCCTTCCCCCCATCAAAGGGGGCATCAGCCCATCCCCCCTGCTCCGGGTCTGTAATGGAAATCCAAGCTTGTTCTTACCCCCCTTGCCCCCCACCATCTCCACCCCTCTTAGATTCCATTTTACAACACACAAAGCAAGCTAGCCTTTGTTAAAAAGTTTAATGTTCTTAATTAGTTGAATCGGTTGGGCTAATTAGAATACCAATTAGAACTGGCAGGGCTATCGTTAATTTGAAAATGCTGTGGTCTAGTGTTAATCGCTATTAAACCTTATAGTTTGTGAAAGAGAGAGGATGAATTCACAATATACTGTTTGAAATGTTAGAGGTCGGTGGTCAGAAGGAGCCTGCCTGTCAGTGAGTATTCCAGGGAGGCAAAACCCACAGAGAAGTGCAGTTGCTGAAGACTTGGGCCCTGCACGGGTCATAAGTGTCTCCCTTTTCAAAAAAAAATGTTAAAAGCCTGCAATGTGTTTTACTAAAATAGCCAAAGTGTTTAATTCACCTAATGGACTAGTGATCTAGAATAATTCTTTAAAAAAATCAGTTTAAGTTAGCAGGACACAAAAAAGTTTCTGCCATTACCAGAGCTGTTTGTCCCTTTGGGTTGTAACTTTCTAATATAAAGACCAACCCTCACAGTGAAACCTCTTTTGTTTCTGGTCACTGTCTGAATATGAAATTAAATCACAAGAACAAAAAACCAAAGTCTTAGTACAGAAGAAATGCCATGTTTGGACTGTAGTCGTACATGAGTCTGTATTTTCATGTCTCATTTGGAGATGGCTAAATGGATAAGCAAATCTTAATTTATGTTTTCCAACAAGTATAAAAATCACTACTCGTTTTCTCAGCGAGCAAATATGGAACCGACAATTATAGCAATTCCTACCGTACATTTTCTGAGATATGACTTGATTTTCCCTCTATTCCAGTGATAAAGACAGAAGGTATTGCCATCCATTATCGTTCCTGGTATCCTCTCAATATATCTGTGGTACATTTCCGGAAAATAAACCATGCAGTTTATAGAAACAAATATAAAGATATATTTCATCATATGTATTATGGCACTGTTAGGAAACAAGGAATCTTTCTAAATGGCGAATTGCTCTACAAAGGATATAAAAATGTTCAGCTCAATTGCTACCTCAAATATTGGAGGTAAGTGGAGAATAAATTTAAAACACTCAGACCAACAAATACATAAGTGACTGAGTGACTACCAGTATAGTATTTGTGCATAAAATTTGTAGGCAAAGAAAAAGTTTATAACCAAGAATTTGCTCTCAGTGTATCTTAGGATCTATGGTGACATCTGTATAGATGTTATGAAGTACTATCTAGTTAAGTTCCACGTGATCTTATTAAGGTCTATTTTGCCTGGATCAAGTGCCGGCATATTACAGCCATTGTGCTAGATGCCTGCCCTGGGGACAGGAGAGTACACTGTTGAAAAAGACCTGACTAGGATCTACCAGGAAAGACTGTATAACTGACAGCAAAACATACACACAAACAAAAAAAATGTATTTGATAACTGATCAAAATAAACTTGTTTCCTTTCATTGTAGATTCAAATACCACATTAAGCCTTTGCCTCACCACTAAATTTTTTACATTTGTTTTTAATCCTACTCACCAGCTCCAATTCTTTAGGATTACTGGTCATATGTTACCTTTAGGTTATGGTTGAAAATAATATTCAAGCTACTTGTTTAAGTCTTTATTTTGAACTTATATGTGAAAAATCAGTAATTTTTTTGGTAAAATGCCCAACAGTTAAGCACCAGAGGTTTTCCTTTAAGCACTGAGAGAGGGAAAAACCAAGACAAATGAAGTACAGACCCCAAGTAAAAGTTTGAACTGGAAACTGTACTGATCCACCGGTCATTTTTATTTTCTTTTGTTTTACTTGACTGCATTTCAAGTTACTTATGTCCTTGCATATGTTTTGGAGCTGCTTTTTTACATTGTAGGCAAATCCCTTGATGAATGTATTCTATAATCAAACCATAAATGCCTTCATTAATTCATCCATGCAGTGATTTAACAAGCATTTATTTATTTTTTACTATGTACCAGGTAGTATGCCAGGCTCTGGGATACAAAGATGCAAGTATAAGACAGCTATGTCAAAAAATTGATCAGTCTAAGAAGTGAGGCGAAGGTATAAAGAAATGGTTGGAATACTGTCTGGCAAGCAGTGTGTCAGGGGCAAGGCCCAGGTGCTTTGGAGGACAAAAGATGTAGCAAGGAAATTGCTGTGTGGGCAGAGTTGGGGAGGTGAGGTCTGAGGGAGCTTTGAAGGACAAGTAGGGCCACTATGAGATGGCTGTCCCCTGGAATGTGCAAGGCAGAGGCCCTGGCTTAGGGTTTGGGGTGGGGGAGGCATCGGATGTTATTTGAACCTGGAAAATATAATGCAAAAGAAAGAGATGGGACGAATAAAAGTACAACTCTGATGTAATATGCATGTATATTTCATCTCTAGAATCTCTCCAGCTCCTGAGGACAGGATTTGACCCACAACATCACTAGTTGTGTGGTTTAGAAAGTTATCTAATAAATTAACAAAGCTCAATGGTAATTTTCATCTACAAAGAATCTGTAGGATTGAGCTAAAGCGACATATTTTCAGAAATTTCTTTTGGCATCTGTAAAAGGTATACGAACACCAAGGAGAGTATATACAATTCATTTCAGTTTTAGAAAGAATGTTAAGAAAACAAATGAAATAATTTTTTGTTTCCCTTTTGGTTTGATTTGAGACTAAATGTATCCCTTCTTACTAAAAAAAAGCGTTCATACCAAGTCAGGCTCTCTCCTATTGCGATGTGCATCCTTACCCTGAAAATATGTTTAGTGAAGTCAAATCAAGACGCTATTTCTTATTCACCCTGATTCCCCAACCTCCCTGGAAATTTTTGAGCAGGTCCCTCATTTTACTATGGGTGCTTAATGTCTGTTATTTGAAGTCTGTGTGTCTACGTGTCTGTGCGTATGTTTAATAGTTTATTTGCCCCGTGTCATTCTGCAAAAATGGATTCACTCAGTCAACTAGATAGGAGAGCCTTGAGCTCAGCTATCAGCTGGAGGAACAAAGAGAAGGCAGTCAGAACCCCCTGAAGGGAAGGTAGTGAACGCTCGCAGTCCCCTGAGGGTCCTCATCAGCACTAGAGAACTGTTTTGACAGAACCACTGAATTGAGTGCAGGAGTCAAATTCCTGGGACATCAAACCAGGACAGATTTCCCACTCACCCACAAACAACAGAGACCCCTTTGCCTTTGGGGAATAGGAGGAGCCCAGTCTGAGGGGCACATTGACTTCCAGGGTTGGTTGGAATAACTTGCTGTAGGCAAAAGGGCAAGGAACATTGAGTAGCAGAAATGGAAGCAAATAATTTACTACTTTTTAAAAAAAAAGTGCGAACCCTGATGTCTGGCCCCAGATATTTGAGCATATTCTCCGTTCTTCTAACAAAAGAAACACACATGCTTATTCCACCCTTTTCCGCCTCATCTGGCAGCCGCTTTCTGGTCCAGCAGACACTAACATCTAATGAGTCAAACTTCTCATTTTCAGACTAATCAGTCGGCTGCACTAATTGCAAATGCAAATATGCAAATTTATATTAATTAATTACTCTGCTAATTAGTTCTGCGGTCTTTTTTGGGTAATAAATCATTGTGCAGTGGAAGGGAAACAAGTCCTGTCCCATTTCACTCCACATAAAAATTTAATGTACTCATGGAAGAAAATATATTAAAAAAAAGACACCCTGAGTTGATCACTATGCTCCCACTGACTAGTCCCCTCCAGAAAGGTGCGATTGTGAGAGGGCTTTCACATCTTCAGCAAATGCCATCACTAAGGTGCCTGTTAGCAATTTAATTATCACATTACGGGCTTCAGAAAATGCCAGTTTGCTGTGCTGCAGGCTGTGACATGGAGCTCGACAGTTCACCCACTTTGCAGCAAAACACTTAAAAATAAAATGAGAATATAGAAAGGGAATCACATTTCTTTGCTGAAACACTATAGCTTGGGATCCAATATTTTCAGGGTTTTTGTTGTTATTGTTGTTTTAAGCCAAAGTTACCATCTTGATTTCCATGCCCTTGAATGAAAAGTTTTATCATTCCGGTTTAGAGACTCAGTGAAGGACTGTATCATGGGGAAGGGGGTTCAGGACAAGGTGAGGAGGAGCTCTTAGGAGAGGAAACTATCTTTCACAATGTTTAGGAGGGATGTTGTGCTCATCCAGACTTATTTATTTAGTAAATTCTTTTTGGTGACCTACTATGTTTCTAACGACCCATCTTGGGGGGTAGAGTGACATATGAGAAACAGTCTCTCCCAATTAGCCTTTGAATTCTCTGAGGATAAGAGGCTGTGTCTGCTCTTTGCCCAGATAGAACATTCAATAAGTATTTGCTGAATGAGTGAATGAATGAATGAATGAATGGCTGCAGCCTTCAAGAACCTCAAGTCTATTTAAGGTGACAATAACCTATTCATGTACAGTCTTGCCTTTATTATTGGGTGGGTGCCAAGTGATACTCACTGATTAGGAGATGCGAGGAGGGAGCCATGGTGGTTAAGATTTAAATCCTCATGTGTTAAACGTCCCTTCATTTCCTTCTTCTCAGAAAGAAATTTCTATTTTAATTCCCCATGCTCTTTCCTCTCTATTGTGCCTTCTCCATGTGGGATTTGATGATTCAGCAATAAAAAGGAAACTGCCATCATTACAGCTGGGCAACTGGCATCCAAGCCCTGGCTCACCCATTAGTGGTTTTGTAATCTTGGGCAAGCCATTTAAGCTCATGGTGTCAGTTTCTTCATCTGTGAAAACAGGGGTGGTGGATTCCTCATCAGCGCCGTGGTGGACGCCGGGACTTTGCCGTCGGCACCCGGGGCTTTGCGGCTCAGCACCCAGTCCCCACCCCCTCGGTTGCTCTCTGTGTGACTGTACTTTTTATTATTTATAAAAATTATTTACTTTTGAAATGTTTTTAAAGAGTTGGAATGGAGGGTACATGTACATGGTACAAAATTCAAAAAGTGTACCAGATATTCAATAAAAAGTTAGTCTCCTTCCCTGACCCCTACTAGCCTCTCTGTCCCTTCCCCAGTGGCAACAACTAATTCCTGTGTGTGCTTCAGTGATAGTCGCTGTACTTGTGTGTGTGTGTATTTCCCCACACACGAATGATAGCATACCATGACCCTCTTCTGCATCTTACTCTTAAACTACCTTGTACTTTTTTTTATATATAAATTTATTTATTTTATTTATTTATTTTTGATCTTCGTTGCTGCGCGCGGGCTTTCTCCAGCTGTGGCGAGCGGGGGCCACTCCTCGTTGCGGTGCGCGGGCTTCTTATTACGGTGGGTGGCTTCTCTCGTTGTAGAGCGCGGGCTGCAGGAGCATGGGCTTCAGTAGTTGGGCTCGCAGGCTCTAGAGAGCAGGCTCAGTAGTTGTGGCGCACGGGCTTAGTTGCTCCGTGGCATGTGGGATCTTCCCAGACCAGGGCTTGAACCCGTGTTCCCTGCATTGGCAGGCGGATTCCCAACCACTGCGCCACCAGGGAAGCCCTCCCTTGTACTTTTTAAGCGTGAATGTTTCACATTGTATGAGAGTACAGTAATTTACTTGTATTAGCCACCAACTGATGGACCTTTTGGTTGTTTCCAATTTTCAACTACTACAAATAAGGCTGCAATTAAAATTCTTGTACATACAACACTTTGCCCATATGGAGGTAGATCTGCAGGATGATACCTGAAAATAGAACTGCTGGGTCAAAGGATACATACTACTCGAAATCTCAATTCCTCAGTTTTCTCATCGACAAAGTGGAGGTAACAGTGCTCCCTTTCTCATACGTGGCTGTGAGGAGTAACTGAGATAATTAGTGAAAAGTCCTTAGTATTGTTGTTTGTTTTTCTTATTCTCAGCATCGACATTATTATTTTTCTTTTCACCACCTCATGGCTTTATGTTGAGGGTAAAAGGAGACCACAATTGTAAAAGCAATGTGTATAGGGCTGTGCCAATGTTAGCCATCAATAAGAACCCATTTTGCTTTTCCTACCCTGTTTTCTCCGGTTTTTGTGCCATGGTGGCCTCTTGTGCTAAGCCTTCACATTGTTTCAGTTCATAGAGATATTTTGCAAGCGCTCTGGAAGGTTTTCTAAGGCTTCAGAAATGTCTGTATATGTAAAGCATTTAACAAAAACAAGGCTAATATTAACTTCATTCTCCCAAATTAGTCACGTGCCCAAGGTACAGAACAGGAGAAAGATGTGTGAGTGATAGCAAATGAGAATACAAACCAAGGGACTAAATTAGGGAGGTAGGAAGTGGGGAAGAGAAGCAGGGATGGAGAAAAGGGAACAGGAAGGAGCCAAGGTAGATGACCAATTAGATTGCAGGGCACCAAAGGGGAAGGTGTAACCAAGGTCCAGGACCCAGAGAGCTGCCAACAGAGGAGGTGGTTGGACAGATGATGCAAGCATTTGATTAGCCTAGAGAATGCACAAATCCTCGCTGCCTTTCTGCATCATACTTCCATTGTTTGCTGAGCAATGGGCCTCCTTCCTGTCTCTTCTTTCCATGCATGATTCCAGGGCTCCTACTTTATCCCCTCCTCTTCTCTCTTTAAACTTTCCTCCCTGAGTTCAATCTCTTCTCAAAGTTTCAACTGCCACTGGTAGGTGGCTGTCTGGCTGGGTGCCTAGTGCCATGTTTTAAATCACTGACAGAGCACTTAAAAGTCACTCTTAAATGATCTGTGTTCATTTCCAGCACAACTTACTTGAAACCAATCTCATCCTCTCTTTGAAATGCCTTTTCCTTCTTATTGTATTTCCATGTATGTTAATAAACTGTAAATAACTTATTGCTTTGTATATACCCTGTCAGCAAGGACAATGTTGCCCGATAGTCTGTACACAACAACTGCTTGTTGGTTGACTGATGGAGCCAAAGTGTTTCCCATGCTTGTAAAAGCCTCATCTTCCCCAGCACAGCTCACTTCTCTTATTTTCTATTTTGATATGAACACAATTTGGAGATTACTTTCTCAAAGATGAGACAGTCTTTTGATTGTTTCATGGCTTGCGCTGGATGATTAACAATTCTTCAGCAGAAGCCTTCAACCTGCTGATCTCAGAACAGCCTTCAGAAAAGCCAGTGAGCCACCTTACCAAGTGAGTTTATGTGCATGGGAGAATTCAGACCCTTCCACTCTGCAGGGCATATAGCTGTGCTCTACAGGGCCCAAAGGGGAGAGCTGGGCTAATTATTTTTTTAATGTGAGAGCCTGAGCGCAGTATCTTAGAACCTAATTAGTCCCATAAAAGTGAATCATGATGCAGATTTTAAGAATGTGAAAGGGGATGGCCCAAATCTGGAGAACTGAACCTTCAAAATTCCATCTGAAAGAAAAAAATAAATGCTATTAATAAATGCGTTATGAAGGTGAAATGGAAAAAAATATGTTTCTTCAGTTAATTAAAAACCCTATGCCACATACTAGATGTGTTTTATATTTGAGTCATATTTTTTAGGAAAAAAGATATTTTTTCAATAGATCATTATTCCTAACCCATGTTTTAGATAAGAAGTTATTGAGTTTTGTTTTTGTTTTTGGCCTCACATTTTTTAGCAATCAGCTGTAGTTAAAGGATGATGCCAATGAACTGAGGTTGAACACTTCATGTCCCAGAATGACCAATTGGCTTATGGTAAGGAACTTTGTGTTCTGTACACCCACACTGTAGCCACCGCTTCTGAAAATATGTGCCACAGCATGTGAGAAGGAATGCATTAGCTTTCTAGGAAAAGCAATTTAAAATCCTTGCCCTTTTAAAACTATTATTTTATATTCATGGTTTAGCATAAAGAAAAATAAAAATCACCCTTAATCTTAAAATCCAAAGATGACCACTGTAAATATTCAGGGTTATACCCTTCCTGATTTTTATGTATACCTACATCTAGAACTGTTAGTGTCTATATGCATTCATACTTCTCTACGGATATATCTCTAACATTCCTGGGGTTTGCACTGATGCTGCAGCTGGATCACTTGTTTAAGGCTTATTCTGATTGGTCAGAATCAGTGCTGTATATCGGTGCTCTGTGACGACCTAGATGGGTGGGATGGGGGGGGGGTGAGAGGGAGGTCCAAGAGAGAGGGGATATAGGTGTATATATAGCTGATTCACTTCATTGTATAGCAGAAACTAACACAACATTGTAAAGCAATTTTACTTCGGTGGAAAAAAAAAAGAATCGGTACTGTATAGATTGATAAATACTTTGAGTGTCACCTTGTATCTGTCTAACAAAAGTGGAGTCAGTCTCCCCATATTGGGGGGGGGGGGTGTGTGTGTGTGTGTGTGCACATGTGTGTGCATATCTGTACTTACTGGTGTCAGTTTTTCAAAATGCACATCATTTTTATGACTGCAGAGTATTCAGTTGTGGGCATGGGTAGTCCATAATTTATTCAACTAGTCCCATGTTATGGGATATTTTGAACTGTTTGCAGTTCAATCTTTTTTATATTTATATGTCATCCTATTTTGTTGTCGATCTTCCCTTTTCCTTTGTTATCTTTGTTGCTTACATTTCTTTCAAGTAGTGGTTTGAGATTTCTAAACTTATTGTTCTCAAATAGTCATTATCTTTTTATTGAAAATATTTGAATCCATCTTTATCAGCGTTAGGGTTTAATCAGTTTCTGCTAATTTCCCCACCTTAGCTTTCCTCCCAGAGTAGATATTTCTGCTTTTATTGTCTCCTCCCATCTCCTATGCTCAGTTGACTTTAAATAATTTGGGGCTTTTATATTCATTTCTTGAGATACAATTTGTATCTCTTCTTTCAAGAATTATGTTTGATATTTGCATTGTTTATAATCATATTAGCAATTGTTTAGCTGTTAACTGAACTTTACTGCCTTCATTGCTCACTGCCATTTCTTTTAAACAACATTTTACATATATAATATTTAAATGCTTTATTTTGTTACTTTCTCAATGAACTGAAATACTTTTTTGAGGACATTTTTCAGAAAAAGCATATGGGTGATAAACATATATAGCCCTTGCTTATCAGGAAAAAAATGTTTCTCTTGCCTTCAAACATAAATGGCATGCAATCTGTTTTTGTTATTCTTAAAATTTCTTTACATATTCACCCCAATTATTTTCTGGCTTTGAGTTCTAATCTGATTACCTTTTTTTAAAAAAATTACTCATGCCTAAATATATATATATTATTTCTTTGTCTTTCAAATAGAAAACCATAACTAGAGTTTGTGTGTGTGTGTATGTGTGTGTGCCTTTCTTCATTACCTTTTGTACTGGACCCATGAACTCCAGGTTCATTTAGCATTTTTTTCATCACAGAAATCTTTCTGTTGTTATTTCAATCGTAAATAATTATGTCTCCTGCATATTTCTATTTTCTTTATTCTCTCATCATACTCATACTACATCTTGTGGATCGATCATCTGTGTCACGTATCTTTCCACTTGTTGCTTGCTGTGTATTTATCGTCTTACACTGAGCTCTCTGGGTGAAGCTCTAGTGTTCCAATTCACAGATTCCATTTTCTGCTATTCACCACTTCACTAGTACTTTTACATTTGAAAAACCTGTTTTTTGTCTGACAGCATTCTCTTTTGGAAGCAGATTTTTTTTTCTTTGCAGAGATGCAACTCTGAAAGATACTGAATTTACAACAGTATGTATTGTCATATATACTTAATACACAGCTTCAAATACACAGTTTTTTAAATTTCTTGTCATAAACCTATATCATTTTGGGAATTTGGTTCTGTTGCTTCTTTTGGTCAAGTGAATCTTTTCATATGTCTGGTGAATCTTCACCTTTGGGAGTAGGAGCAGATATAGATGTTTGTTTATTTTAAGTATTATGATGGCTTCACTGGCAATTTTATAGATCCCTGTTCACATGTATTTTAGTTCTAGACAAAAAGAAATAAAAACAGTTTATATTTTCTGCAGTTTTATTTTGGCAGATAAAGGTTCCAGATGCTTGAGAAGACAGAGTAGGTAATAAAGCCAGAAGCAATTCTGCATTCTGGAGCCCGTGGCTTTTTTCTCTGTGTCACTTAGTACCTGGCCTACCATGTGTGGTCCAGGCTGCAGAATGCCACCCATTGTCAGTCCCATTCACGCTTTCTGAAGCCACTGGCAGGGGCTGTCTTTTCACTGTTTTGAGGCCGCTGTTTCACTCACTCTTGCCTAGAGATTCTGGCTACTCCATATTGGAGGTGGGAGACAGCCCCCTAGGCCATCAGGGTTTCTACTGGTGTCATTTACAGCTACTCCAGATTGGCTTAGCCCTTCAACTGGCCAAGTATAAGCTAAGACAGAGGCATGTGGCCTGTAAACTGCACTACTTTGTGGCATTATTCATAAAATTGAGATTTGCTCCCATGGGCCACCCTTTACCACAGCCCTACTCTTGTCAGTCTGGGGGTGTTTGTGAGACTCTGATGATTAACCTTCTTAAGTGCATCCTTTTATAGCCAGAAATTGTAGCTTGGGTATTCCATTCCTCAATCTGGACCTGGTCAGCATTATGTCTGACATGTATTCTGTGACACTCTTGGCCTGTAGCTGACAGAGCCTCACCTATTTTTATTTTTAGGAAGTTTGCATAGTTGGGGCAGTTAATCAAGATTATTGAACCCCTGTAAAGACATCGAAAGCTATGACAAATTCCACCTGACAGCCTTGTTGGTCTATAGGACACAGGAATATCTGAATGAACAATTCAATAGTCACTATGATCTGTCATCTCTAAAATATGACCCACTCACCTGTATAAAGATATTCAGGCTTTGAATTTTCTTCTTGATATTTGGCATCATAAAGCTATAGATACCATCTATGGATCCTGAAGATCAAAAAACATTTTCCCCCAAGTCTGAAGATCTTTTAGGCAAAGGTACATTTTAATGTGGTTGGATTGATCCTGACTTCTGGGACTCTCTCTGTGTCTTTGTAGAAGACCTGAAATAACAGTTTGTTTACAATTTCCTTTCAAGTTGCTTTGCTCTCACTCTCACCTCCTTTCTTAAGGCACAAGCTGAGCTTTACAATTCAGAAAGCACATTAGAATATTTATTTAAAGGCAATTACACTTCCTGCTTTTTCTGGAGAGATGGGTTCAACATGTCACTAGATCACAAATTTTATTCACATTATGGTGGTGGCCCGGTCTGCGGAGGCTCAGCCTACAAGGGGATTGTCCCCCTGTTGTTTGAGAATGGTTTCCTCTACAAACCTTTTAACTCCACAAGTTTGTAACCATTAATTCTTAAGGGTTTTGACAAATCTCCCCAGTTAAATATTAAATAATAAATATGGTCCTGATGGTAACGGGGCTTTGTGAAGTCTGTTTGAAGTGTCCTTTAAAATATTAAATTCAAATAAATGATTGAATCAGAACAAAGGGTATATCTTAAGACAAATTCAGCCAAGTCTCTTTAACCTTTGAGCATTCAACATAGATTAGAAAGCTAGGGCAGCACATGCTTTCATAGCAAATTGAAATGGGATTTTTGAAGCAAGTCTTGCAAATACAGGTAACCCATACCTAGGTTTGATCTGCCTTTGCCATTTGGGGGGAGAGATTTTGCTGCCTATTGTTTGATAAGTATGTGATTTTTTTTCTTTAAACACTTACATTCAAAGAAGCAAATCCTTGAAAACGCTAGCTTTGGGTGCTATGTTTATTCCTTGTCAATGTCTTCCATATGAAATCTGTTCTGCTTATAATATCTACCACAGTTGGAGCCCTGGAAAAAATCTGTTTCATATCTGCCCTTTGCACTTAGCTTATTTTGTTTTACACTTCCCCCATGTTATCTGTCTGTAATCAGTCTTGCTTACAAGCAGGCAGTCCCTGGGGAGGAAGACTTGGGGAGATTGCCCTGCATTTAGGGGGATCCTGGACTCCTGATACTTGCGCCGTGCCCTTCGAAAGGAGCAGGTAAAGGAGAGGGGGTGGCTTCACCAACTGGGCTAAAAAGACCAGTAAAGCCAAATTCCGCCTCCTTCTTACTCCCCCTCGTGTCCCAGGCTGGTTTGGCACCCATTACGTCTATTCTCGGGTTTGTGCTCTGCCACTGGGTCTCCATCTGCTCTATCTGCTTCCTCACCACCGAGCAACCTCCCATAGCTCTTGATTGAGTCCACCCAGAACAGTGACTCCATATACCCAAGCTTCCCAGAGTAGAGGGTGACACAGTTGGCACAGGGCATGCCCAATAAAGAAACCTTGTTAGAATAGGACGTGGAACAGTCCGGCTGGCTTCATGGGGGCTGAAGTGCGTGCACATGTCGAAGACAGACACCCACCAGGCGTCTCTGGAATGAATGCTTGTAGGCTGCAAGGGCTTCAGAAAGGAGCAGGAATAAGACTCCTGCTCCTCGAATTTGCTGCAGTGTAGGCGGCTGGTGGGCATCTGTGCCCAGCCTGGTGAGAAAACGCTCCAACACGAGGAGGGGTGCATCCTCCACTACAGCCCAATAATCTGCCCCAGTTTTGATGTAGACGCTGTCCCCTGCTCTCCCTCTCTCACTCATGCTCCATCTGGAGGATAGGAGTCTCCCTTACTTCGGAAATAGATGAATAAAGTAATTAGCAAATACAGGAAAGGTTAGAAATCATCCAACCCAATAAAATGAGGTTTAAGATCCAGAGAGAGAAACCTCCTTTGGAAACCTGGGAATAAGATGCTCATTTTTCCTCTACAGGAAAGAGACATGTCATCTTTGGGGCAGCTCCCAGGGTTGTGGAACCACCCTTGATGGTTTGAAGCCTGTGTGTAACCTGCTAGGCTGAACTTCTCCCAGGAATCCCAGTGCGGATTCCGACTTCACACCCCTTTTCTCAATGGTGTCAGGCTGTTTAAAGGCATGGCCTTTGGTTGCTGTATGTCCATGCTGTTCATGCCACTAGGGGTCCTCATTGGTTTGCTCTGGACAGAGCAAAAGCCAGCTTCTAAGACAGAAACCACTAGGAAGAAGCTTTGACTTGAATTCTCTGCTGGTTTCAGGCTGTGTCATCTCCAGCAAGTTACTCAGTGCCCCTGAGCCTCTGAATTCTCATCTTTACCATGGGAAGAAGGGGTCAAGAGATTACATTTGTTGAGGACCTACAGTGTTCCGGCCATTGCTTTTGCTTTAGTTGGAATTACTCCAAAAACAAAGTCCAAGGTAAGGACTTGGGTACAGCTGTTTATCTGGGGAGCGTGGATCACGGGAAGCAGGAGTGAGGGTCGGGAGAGTGTGACAGGAACAAGGAAAAGCCAATACAAGGGGACGTTACGGAGGGGTTGCTGAAGACTACAGGGTCCGGATTCCAGTGAGACCTCCTCAGAAGGGTACAGAGTGCACTCCCAGAAGTGTCCACAAGTATCTGGAAAGGCTGCCTCCTTTACCCACTGGCTCCCATCCCACGTAGATTGAGGGTTGCCTCTGAGGGTGATGCACTGTCTCACAGAGTGGAGAAGGCTCTGGGACAGAAGATGGAGACACATGGCGCCACTTAAGGTGAGTGAGTCCAAAATCAGGTGAGCTGTCACTGATACCGAACACGAGCCAAAGGATGTGATACAGGTGCCTGGGCTATGGTTTCAATGATATAAACATATATATGGCGTGCCAATCATTTGATACATATGCAAGGACCTAATATCTATGGTGCTCAATGATGCACATGTATATTACGTATAATACACATATATCATTCTTATAATATATGTTATATGTATTATCATTATTATGATTGTGCCTGATGCAAGGCAGAGTTTTGGAAACAGAGCTCGGCTGCCTGTTGGCACAGGGAGAGTGTATGTCCACTAACAAAGAAGAGCTACCTCCCCTGGGGACCACTGTGTTTTGGGGGAGGAGGGAGTGTGAGAAAGAAAGGGGCCACCCACCGATGAATCCTTTGGGAGCCATTCAGCTCTAGCTGCTAAGCTAGAGCCTCTAGCTGCTAAGACTCTCCTCAACTGGTGCTTGTTAAATGAATGAATGTAGCCATGGGGTTTCTCTTTGCTGACCCCATGGCAGGATCCGCAGGATCCTGGATATTTTTGAGATAATCAATTGAAACACCAATAGGCTGAAAACCTTCACCCTCATGTAAAACACGCACAGAATGTGCCTGGCACTACATTCGTGTGCATGTGTGTAAAAGCTTTTTAATGTAATTATTACTACATTCCACAAAGTAACACTTTTCCGAACCTAAATACGTAAATCTGTGTTAAATAGATAGTAACTTGAAATAGTCAAAAAAGATTTAAAAATTTTCTTTTTATCCAGTGGAATATGTTGTGGATCCACCAGCAGAGCAGAGTTTTAAGTTGGTGGCCAGAGCACAGACGTAGCCTCACTGTAGTGAATAATGACCAATGTGCTTATTCATTAGGGCCTGACTATACCTGGACTGCACACGTTTATATTTCTACTTAGGATTATCTATACCCCAATTTATCTGAGGTGAACTGCTTCAAATTCTTAGTGAAATTTTCCAGAGAGTTTACCAAAATCTGATCATTTGCCATCTCTTGTTTAGCTTACTTCCTTTGGAGCTTGCAAACAGCAAAAGGTATTTTTAGTGAAAGTATTCACAGACTCTAAGCTCTGTGCTCTCTTTTCCGTCCTCAGAGCCTCTATCTTAGTTCAAACCATTCTCAGCTGTCAAATTATCATAACCTTCACTGTACCAGTGTCTGCCTCTCCGCTGGCTTCCAGTCCTGTCCCTGCTCCAATCCAAACTCCTCCTGCCCCTAAACGGATCCTTACAAAATGCAAATCTAGTCGTATATGTCACCCCTCTGTTTAAAATCTTTCTGTAGCGCCATATTTTTCAGAGCAAGATGAAAACTTAGACCTTACATGATCGTGCTTCCCCCGCCTTTTCAGCCCACTTCAGTCCCCACACATTTCTGTGATTCCGACCAGACTCCAAAGGCTGCGACACTGCACCCCAGGTCTGTGTCTCAGCTGGAAACGCTCCCGCTGCCTTTACCTGCCTCAGCACCTCCGCCTGGTCCTCCCTTCATATTCATCTCTGCTCAATGATTTTGAATGTTCTCCACTGAACCACAAATAAAATCAAAGAAGCCTGCCTCTTTCTAAAAGGTGATTTGGTCAAACTCTAGCATGGCACAGAGAGGTGGGTGAAAGTTCTAGACACAGGTAAGAAAAGGAAGTGATATAATTCCCAACTCTTCCTGACTGGGTCTTCACCATGTGTTTTAGCTGTTTTATTTAAACTGAATTCCAAGAGCACCAGACCTGTGCATATTTAAATATGTAAAAACTTGGAAGTTTAAGCAAATGCTATGTAAGTGATTCTTGGGTTTTTCACTGTTTTAAATGATCTGATACTCTTTATTATAGAGAATGGGACTTGATTGTCTATCTATAACAAATATGTCTGTGCTCCAATGAACTAATTAACTGACACAGACATTACCTCCTTAATATTCAGTACAATAAGATTTGACATATTTTTCAAGGCACAGAGGAAAATGGACCTGATTTTGGTTGAATAAGTTATCCCAAAGCTAAGTTCTTATAATTCCATAGGTTTAAAAATCAATAGGCCTACAATTTAATTTGCCATCAAAAAAGTGCCTTTTCTCACCAAAAAAGTAAAATTATCCTAGTTCATCCCAAGATTAAATAGGAATATGGTTACTAAAATAACTTGCTTATTATATTTGCCTTGTATAAGAAATTGAAGACCTTTTTTTTTAAAAAAAAATGTATTATATTTACGCTACCAGCTGCATGTCTAATTTATATTGTGGTGACTTAAAACAGAGCATTTTGTATTAAGGTTTATCGTTACTTAAGTTGCTTTCCAGAGGGGTAGCCGACACACGCAGGGGTAGCCTTCATTTAAATAGTCTCCTCTTCATTGGTGCACTAATAATACCAGATATGTGCTGACTCACTCATTCAATCCTATTTCAAAATATTTATTGACCATTTGTTATTTTTTGTGCCAGGCACGCTGTGACAGTGAACTCTCTTCTCAGAGTCCATGTAATGAGCTGATTATCTACCTTCCACGGGGAGAGCTTAGTTCAGACTATCCCTGATGCCCAAGGTATCAGGCAGATACTAGGCAGAAATAGTTTCTGTAGATGAAGTTTGGAATAGAATGACCAAGAAAGACCAGTTCTAGGCTGAATCATTCACCTCAGGCTCAATTTTAGGAGGTATATCATCATCTGGGATGAACAAAATACCAAAAATTTATTTCTGAAATTTTGTACTAAAATATTTACCTTGATTACTGATTACTGAGAGGTATTTGTGTGTGTGTGTGCCACCTTAAATTTTACACCCAAGTTTAGTGCCCCATTGTCCTTCCCTGGGCCCCAATCCGGCCACCAGGCAGACCTCATGGCTGCCTAAACGTTGTGGAAACTGGAATGGCCTCAGTCTCCCTGCTCTCCGGGGCTCCTGCTTAAGTATACTAATCTAGGGATAAAGCACTTCGTTCCACAATAACAAATTCTAGACTTAAGATGTTAGGGAAAAAATAGAAGGGTGATTTTAATTTATACTTCTGAGGAGTTGACTAATACCAATTCTTTACAAGGATCAGATTTAGGATAAAGAGGAGGAGCAAAGAATCCAGGTAAACACTCGTGCCCTGCGGGGGGAGAAAATGCGTAGGCAGGAGTGTCTGGGGACAAATAAGACAGAGACATCTGTGTTACAGTCCAGGTTGATCCCAAGTGGTAGAAATGGTGGATCCAGAGCTTTTGAGGCAGTGGCTATCACTGCCATATTTTCTATATGAAGTATAAAGGGTATTTTTTTCAAGGAGGAGCCATGGACACAGCTTGTGTTTCCTTCAAAATATAGCTAATTTTAATGTAGAGGAACAAAGAAATTTAGAGTTGATGATGAACATCTGTCCATGATTAACCCTGCTTGCACTCAGAAATTAGAGACAATCACACCGTTTTGAAATCATAATATCACCTTCAAGTGAAACTGGTCATTCTCGGAACTTTGTCTCCAAAAAATAAAAGAAATGCTAGTAGTCAGTTTTAAATTGCCAGGGTTTTTGAAATATATTTCTTTATAACCATAATGTTTATAGTTTTTAAAATTTGGGTTTGTGATCATTTTTCCCCCTAAAAAAATTAAAAAACAAAATATTTCATTTCATTGTCCCCATTTTCTAATCAAGAGAATATTTAAGACAATCCAAGTGTACATTATTTAACCAGTCTAGAGTATTTTGCAGATTGCCAACAAACATATGAAAGGATGCTCAACATCACTAATAATTAGAGAAATGCAAGTCAAAACTACAATGACATATCACCTCACACCAGTCAGAATGGCCATCATCAAAAAATCTACAAACAATAAATGCTGGAGAGGGTGTGAAGAAAAGGGAACCCTCTTGCACTGTTGGTGGGAATGTAAATTGATACAGCCACTATGGAGAACAGCATGGAGGTTCCTGAAAAAACTAAAAATAGAACTACCATACGACCCAGCAATCCCACTACCGGGCATATACCCTGAGAAAACCGTAATTCAAAAAGAGTCATGTACCACAGTGTTCATTGCAGATCTATTTACAATAGCCAGGACATGGAAGCCACCTAAGTGTCCATCGACAGATGAATGGATAAAGAAGATGTGGCACATATATACAATGGAATATTACTCAGCCATAAAAAGAAACGAAATTGAGTTACTTGTAGTGAGGTGGATGGACCTAGAGACTGTCATACAGAGTGAAGTTAAGTCAGAAAGAGAAAAACAAATACCGTATGCTAACACATATATATGGAATCTAAAAAAAAAAAAAAAAAAAGGTTCTGAAGAACCTAGGGGCAGGACAGGAATAAAGACGCAGACATAGCGAATGGACTTGAGGACATGGGGAGGGGGAAGGGTAGGCTGGGACGAAGTGAGAGAGTGGCATGGACATATATACACTACCAAATGTAAAATAGATAGCTACTGAGAAGCAGCCACATAGCACAGGGAGATCAGCTCGGTGCTTTGTGACCACCTAGAGGGGTGGGATAGGGAGGGTGGGAGGGAGACGCAAGAGGGAGGGGATATGGGGATATATGTTTATGTATAGCTGACTCACTTTGTTATACAGCAGAAATTAACACACCATTGTAAAGCAATTATATTCCAATAAAGATGTTAAAATCAATCAATAAATATAGAGTATCTTAGAGACAATAAAATGATCTGTTTTTTCAATAATAGAAACTCTATATCCTGCAGCCCCTAACATACACATCAGTGTACAACATTGGCAAACTCAGAAAACTTTAACACAGAAATCCAAGCTCAGATCTTACCTCAAGATTGAAACCCATTTAAATTCCAAGAATAAGTAGCTGACAGAGATAATTTTCATAGATTAACATTTTTCACCTGGGTTTTACATTTCTGGAAGAAATATACACTGCATTGGTTATGCATTGATCAAACTTTTATTGTGCCAGCTGTACTTCGTAGACCTGAAAAAGTGATTCAAGCAAAACAAAAGAGAACATAAAAGCACAACTATAATGGTTTTAAAACCCAAAGAGGCAATTACAAGTTTGATGCCAGTGATGCAGCTGGACTCCATCGGAAAACGAAACACCTTATCCATATTAAGCAGTTATGAACGCTAGGGCTCGGGATGTAAATAATAAATTTGCACTACAGTCATATTTGTAAAGTACATCCCTTTTAATAAGTGGAAAGAGTATGGTAATAAATTTCACACTAATTCATGTGCAAAGGAGAATTTTACAGAGTTCAA
Source organism: Eschrichtius robustus (assembly GCF_028021215.1). NCBI lineage: Eukaryota > Metazoa > Chordata > Mammalia > Artiodactyla > Eschrichtiidae > Eschrichtius > Eschrichtius robustus. The sequence goes on from NC_090831.1 coordinate 84,424,436, forward strand.
ATGTGTTAAGGCAGGTAGAAAAACTGAGATATGAAACAAGTAATTATTGAGATAAAACAAATGAAAAAAGATCAGAATCATGTGCACGGGACTGGATTGTAACTCTTTAACCACTTGGAGCTGGGTTCAGCCTAATGCAGCTTTTTGTATGCATGATGTTTCTCTGCCTCTCTTTAAAAGTAAAATGAAAGTAAATGGGGCATTGTGCTGCTTCCCAAATTAATTCACAAAAGCCTAGGACAAGACACTTCTAGAACTAATTATTGCATAGCTTAGAATATCTTGCTCTTCCGCAATTTTTAGACATAGGAATGAGAAGAGCAAACAGGATTCCATCCAGCATTAAGCAAGCTGGCTGGGGCTCGTCCAAACTCCCCTCTGAGTGATCCAAAAATGCTCATTAATTCATTAATCTGCCAAACGTTTAGTGTCTATTACATATCAGGCACCAGGGATGCAAAGATCAGAAGGCACTGGACCAAACCTCAAGGACCCACAGGTTAGTGGAGGAAATAGATGGGGACACAGATATTCCCAGGAAAAAGAAATAATTGCTAAAGTAGAAAAATTCAGTGTTGGGTTGCAGAGTGAAAGACTACTTATCTCTTTGTCTTGAGGAAAGAAGTTCAGACAAAGGCTCAATAGTAGAGCAAAACTTGAGTAGTTTTAAAGTAATCTTTAAAAAGCTTTTGCTCCAAATCTTGCTGCTTGTAACAAATTGCTGAGGGTTAGCCAATATAAGCCCATTTTTCCTCAATGGGCCATTCACAAAAATCAATCCTAACTCTTACCGAGAAGAGTCTGATGATTACCCATAGAGTAAAAGATAAAATTGGATTCCTTCCTCATATCAAACATAAAGATGGTTTTAAAAATTAAATGCAAGAAGCAAAATGTTAAACATTTAGAAGAAAATATAGGATGACGTTTTATGAAGTTGGAGCAGGAAAAAAATTCTTAATCAATCCTCAAAAAAATGCAAGACCAGAAGGAAAAGAGACAATTTTAACAACATTAAAATTGAAATTTTCTTTTCATCAAAAGGCAAAAAAAAAAAAAAAAAAATTCTGGGAAGACAACCCACAGACTGGAGAGATATTTCTAACTTGTATAACCAATACAGCATTAGCATCCAGAATATATGAAATTTACAAATCAATAAGAAGAAAATTTAAAAGTAGAACAATGAGTAAAGAAATGAAAGAGTAGAGAAACAAGGGAAAAGATGCTCAACGTCTTGAGTTATCAGGATAAATGCAAATAAGAACATAGATTTCATACCTGTCCATTTGGCAAAAAGTCAAAAAACACAGGATACAAACTATTGGCAAGGATGCAGGATTAAAGAAACTCTCACATACTGCTCATAGGATTGTCAACTTGCACAACTACTTTGAAAGACAAAACAGCAAAATCTAGTAAGGATGAGGATGTGCATACTTTATGATCCAGTAGTTTCAATTCTCGGTGTATATTCTAGAGAAACTTTTATATATGTACACAGAGCACACGTCCAAAAGGACATAATTTCGAGCCAAAATGTCCATTAAGAGGAGACTAGATAAATAAAATGTGGCATATTCATATAATGAAATACTATATGGCAGTGAACATTAATGAACATGCAAGTTACTGAATGAAAAAGGGAGGTAGTAAAAATGAAAAGAGAAACAAAGCATGAGTATAAAAGAGAAGCTGAACTGGAGCAACCCATGGAGTTTTTCATAATAGAGGATCTTGAGGTGGGAGACTGGAGCTTGAATGTCTACATAGGGCTACAGCACATCCAGGGCAGGGAAGAAAGACCAGAGTTCCACATATAAAGCTTCCAGCATCAAAGTCTTCATCATCTGGAAAATCTCCATGTGCTAGTCTGGTGAAGCAGCAAAAAAGTTTGCTCTGAGAGAGAAGGAAAACAGCCACAAAAACTCGAGATCCTATGCCTGCACCACTGCAGTGAGGAATCCCAAGTGTACCAAAAACATGGTGAGGAAACTCAGTGCTGAGAAATCAACATAAAAGCTATCATTCCAGAGTGAGGACAAAATAATAATAATTTTAGTAAACGGCTCAGTTTGCCACTCAAGGAAAGGAATACTAAAGGCTGAACTTTAAAAAGAAGGAAATTGCGCCCAGAGAGATCCAGAAGAAGAATGAACTCATGAGAAACAAAAGAGGTAAACCTAAAGAAAAAATGACTGTAAAAGCAAAACCATAACAATAATCACTAAGTGGGGTGTAGGATAGGTAAAAATAAGTTGGAACAAAGCTATGAGATCAGAATAACATGGAAGACTGTGAATGGGAAGTTGGATTTAAAGCTTCCCAAGGGCATGCTGCTATAGGATAGACAGACATATAGATGAACTTCAGACTTCACTATGTGAAATAGACTCCTTAACTGTCCACAACTTGCATATAATTCCTTTATTAAGCTCTTGTCAGCTGACTCATTTGAATGTATTGTTTTCTGTCATGACTCATTTTGATACAGAATTGAATATTTACATTAGAAGTTAAGAAATGTTGTAAACAAATGAACTAAATGTAAATCCAAAGAAATAGAATAAATGAACTAGTAAAAAGAAGAACAAAAATTGATGTGTGTGAAATGGTTCCCACATTCCCTCTAACAGTACCTAGAATTCCACATGTTGAGGTATGTTCCTGAAAGACATTTTAGTCAGGGCTTTGTGAACAGCTAAGAACAGAACTTCCTGCGTGAGAATATCATGGGCATGGGGGCTGGGAAGGAAAGAGAGCCCAGGGAAGGGAACACGATAGACTGATTTTATTATTTCCCTATGTCCGGCCCTGCCAGTTTATACCTAGAATCTGCACAGCCAGCTTTTTTTCCCCTATACATATAAGACAAACATTTGCACATGCTTTGATTGTCATTTTCAGTTTCTTACAAACTCAGATACACTCCTACAGTTGTCTAGTTGCTTCCGAACATCAGGTAGAATGACTGTTCTCTGCTGTCTTACTTAGAATCATTTGGGTCTTGGAATTAAAATTTGCAACGTTTCCACTCCATACGGCAGCATCAAACAATGACACCTAATTTCCTATGGCTGTGTTCTTTGTCACTAATTGTCTTGTAAAACTGAAATATTTAAAGAAACATTTCTGTTATGATTGTACACTATTACTCTGTTAAAGTACATATTGCAGGTACACTTGCACTGTGTTAATGCAGATCTTTGGGATTTTTCAGCCTTGAAAAACACCATTTCTTTTTACTTCATACAAAATTTTTGTTAGCCTGAAGCCATTTTACCTCTCCTATCTAACGTGATTGAGACTAGTTTGTAGGAATCAATAGTTGTTAAGGGATTCCATAAGCTTTGAGGCAGAATAAATTATTTTATCATGTCCTCTTCCTTGGATATTCAGTTTAAAGGAATGTAGTGGCTTTAAACCTAGGCAAGAGACAGCCCTGAATCTTGCCCCAAGTACATGGGAACCCCTGTCTGAGCTGCATTACCCCTGAACGAATTTTGTCTACCTGTGAAAAGTTTTATTCTTGGAGAGCAGAACACTCGAGCATAAATCTTGACTCTAATAAACTGGCTGACAAATGTTGGGTGAGGCATTTAATTATCTGAGCCTCAGTTTTCCTCAAGTGTAATGTGGGGGATGATTTCCATCCCAAAGAATCATTGATTGACTAAGAAAACTCATGTAAAATCCGGTGCTGGCACAGAGAAGTCGAAATCCAGAAGTCATTACTATTCAGAGACTTACCAGGAGGGTCTGTGCAGAGGTCCTCCCAGGAGGAGTTTACACCAACGGAGGAGAGATGTTGGGGGTAGGTTTGAGATTATTGTCCAAGGGGTGACTCTGGCTGCAGTGTGGTGTCCATTACACGGGATGTACTGTAGCCCAAGCCTCGTGACTTCTAAGTCTCAAGAAGAGCAGTGCAATAAGAACAAGTCAAAAGTGGAACCAGGGGCATTAAGATGCTGCAAGCAGAAGTCAGCATTGTGTTGCAGCCCATGTATTACATGTGGCACAAGGAGCTGTAGGGCACTGTTCACACTTGGTCTGAGTGATGGCACGAATCACGGGCTTGATGATGAGCTGGGGCAGCCTTTGAGGGACACCTCGCTTGAGGAGCTTTGAGGCCCAGTCACAGCAGACATCCCACTGCTGCTTGAGCAGGAGGAAATAGGTATGACTCATGCATGGACTCGCCAGAAGGACCCATCCTCACAACCAGTGTGGAGGTATCTGAGGCAATGCTCAAGTATCCACCAAGAAATGGGGGAGGGTGCAGCCAAAAAAAATGTGCTCTTTCCAGGCTGATCTGGCTATGCCACCCGGGTTATCTTTGCATCCTCGGTGATACCCCACAGAGCTCTTCATTCCAGACATCAAGCTCTAGTTCCTCTCTAGTTGGCTTGCCATCTACTTTCTTCCTTCTCTATATTTGTCTATGTATCATTTATGCCATTCTTGGAGTATGATTAACCACATGTCATTTCTTTGGATTATTATTAGTTGAATTTTGCCCAACCTTTGTAGTGTATAGAATGTGGAATATGGCTTTCACACTTGACACCCTTTTCTCTCCTACTCCTCAGACTTGCTCCTTGAACCTCTCCATCCAGATGTTCTTGGTTCTCCCTTAATACTTTCTTTTTCCTCCAGCTTTCACTTCTGTTTATTTTATCTCCCACTATTTGCTCTTACAGTGATGTCTTTGCAAGTCTAATGGCGTCAATATAAACGGATTTGTATATCAACTGTTCACTTCTGTCCCCTGCTGAGGAAGATTTGAAAATCATCCTAACTCTTCTTTATTTTTTCATTGTGTTTCCCAAAATGCTTTTCAAATTTTTCACTTTTAATGAAATTTTTGTAAGTTAAAATGTTGAACATATTTTTAAAAAACGATCCTTGGTATTTTTAATACTAAATGATGTTGGAGAATGAGGGAATGAGAAGCACCCACCAAACTGAGCAGGCATTTTGAGACCAAAAATAAGGCAGGCAGCTCTATATAATCAATGGATCAGTTTATTATAGGGTAACTTACTCATAGGGTGGGATCTGGATCAGGCAGACAACAATCCAGAAGCATTTGCAGCTGCACTCTGCAATCCTGAGGGGCCATTAGGACAATTTTATAGTTAACCTAGGGCCTGGGGGTAGGTACTTGGAAACAAGACATGCATTCCTAAGTCAAGATTTATGAATGGGTAACTAGTCTTGTGGATGATCATTGTTTTGGAGCATAGAGGCTGCCTGATCCTAATGATTATTAAACAATATCTATTAACTACAAAGCCCTGGATGACAGAGAAGTAAGTTGCTGTACAGTATAGACCTGGATAGGGTCAGCAGAAGGACAGGAAAAACTTTAAGGGCCCAACACGATGTTAGTTATGCTAACAGCTGTGCAGATGACTTCAGCAGTGTCTTTACCAGGAAGGTGAAATTTGGTGTATCTATAATAACAACCAAAAGGAACATTTTAAGAAAACTGGGAACTCTTGTTTTCAAATCTAGTATGAGATTAGGTACACATTATATTTCTAAACTAGTAGCTTTTTATTTATTAAAAATTTATAAAGTAACACATGAATAAAGAATGAGAGCAAGAAGGTAACAAGAGGAAGGAAGAAAGGGACAGAGGTAGGGCAGGAGGGACTGTCATATATAAGTAGACCCTTTTATTTGAACATTTGAAATCACATCAATTTCATGGTCTTTCTCAAAGGAATTGACAGGCACAAGTTGTACCAATGGAAATATTCTAAAAGTCATGTAGCAGCTCCATGACTATGCCTTAGGCATTCGGTAACCATTCTTTGAATAGGTATCGTATGCCAGGGCACTGTGTTTGGCTCTAGAAAATGAAACGCTTGACCTCCATTTCAGTGTTTTCAAATATAACTCTTAAACAACGTTTATGTTGGGCACTCATAAGAAAGGAATGTCTTTTCAAACACGATAATAGATGCTTCTGCCTCAAGGGTTTGTGCCGAGTTATTTTTCTAGATGAGGGGAGGTTCTGTGATGATTTACTCTTAGTCCTGGTATTGTGGCCAGAGGAGATGGTTTGGGCAAGATGGTTGGTTATAGGGTTGAGGTGTGGTTGTTGGCCATGAAACAGAATGGAAACAATAAAATAGAGCAGAACAGTACAAAATAATAGTTTGAGCTCATAACCTCATTCATTTTCTTATGTTGTAAAAATTCATGAGAACTTTCATGGATGATTTCAGCATGTGTCAGTCCTTTTGGATCAGCTCTCTCTGATCTATCATGCGATAATGTGATAAATTGTGGGGCAAGGAGATATACATGCAAAGTGCGGAAGATCCGATTATCTCTAGTGATCTGGGATTCATCTTCCATGGAGTAGAACTGGGATGAGGAAAAGAGGATATTGGCAGGAAACAGATACTGAGCATTAAAAATAAAAGAAAGAAAAAAGAAACAGATATTGAGATGTGGGAGATCCAGAGAGGTAGCTAGAGGTCCCTCACAATGGTGATTCCGAAATAAAGGCCAAGAGAAGGAATCTCCATTTTGACAGAACCGGGCATCTTGCTTTATATGATGCCAAGGTACTGTCACTGCAGAGACAGCCATTTTGGCAGGAAACTCATAAGCTGTGGCACAGAGCTCTGCTCTCATCAACCCCTTCAGTGGACCTAAAGGAGGATGTAAGACAAACAGTCCTTTGAGGAGGAGTAGTGGTAGATACAAGGAGCAGACAAGACAAAACTTTTTCTTCCTCCTACTCTTCCTCACTATAAATCTCCTCCTTCCAAATCATTCATACTCTTCCTAACTCTTCACTAGTATGCTTAGCTCCTAGCCACATTTTCCCATTAATGCTGACCTTCACTTTGAGGGACATATTGATTTCATATTGAAAAACTATATAGGCTCATCATCTTCATAATATAGGATTTTCATTTTCTCTTCACAAATACCTAAAATTCTCATAGAACACAAACATGCTAGCTCAGTTACTTGACTTTTTAAAAATTTCTCCAGATCAAAGTGATAAATAATTAATGAGCTATTTACTACTTTCTCTTTGGCCGAAATGCCTTACTCCTGTTCTGAAAGCTGCATTGTCCTGCCAACTTTAAGTAATGGAATACAGTAGTAAAATAAATGTATTCATAAGTCACCTTATAAATATAATTGTTTTTTGGTTTCTACGCCATTTGTTGCTTATAAGCTGTACCTAGGATGATTGTCTTTATCATCTTACCCTAAGCGATTCTCTCTGCTCTCGAACTTCTAAATATTTTTTTTTTTATTATTTTTTGACTGTGTTGGGTCTTCGGTTCGTGCGAGGGCTTTCTCTAGTTGCGGCAAGCGGGGGCCACTCTTCATCGCGGTGCGCGGGCCTTTCACTATCGCGGCCCCTCCCGTTGCGGGGCACAGGCTCCAGACGAACAGGCTCAGTAGTTGTGACTCACGGGCCCAGCTGCTCCGCGGCATGTGGGATCTTCCCAGACCAGGGCTCGAACCCGTGTCCCCTGCATTAGCAGGCAGATTCTCAACCACTGCGCCACCAGGGAAGCCCTCGAACTTCTAAATATAGAAGAATTGGAAAACTTGTTAGCAGTTTAGAGGCGAATTATAAAATTAAAAACTTCAAATCCAGACTTCCGAGGAAAAGTTAAAGAAATGTGGAGAGTTTAATCTAAGGAATTTAAAATTGAATGAAATCTGAAAATGGCTTCTCATATATATCTGAGGTTAAACAAAGTACTAACACTTCTGCTCTGACCCCTGCTCCCTCCCACGATGGCTGTAAACAGAAGTGAGGCCTCAAAGAAATGTGGAATGGCACGGGGGAAGGGCTCGTTTCTTCATCCTGACTCCACCCAAGCCCTCAGGGAGGGAGGCAAGTCGTCGCCGGACCTCATGGAGGCCGTTGGTCATCTGCTGTCCTTCATCTCAGCAGAGTCGTCAGGAAAGATTCTAGAAGGGAGAACAGAGGTTTTCCTCACTGCTAGGTGAGATTGTTTCCCAAACCCTTCTCCTCGCCTCCAGTCTCTTCCTTTCAGTCCTCACTGCAGCCACAGCTTTCTGTTTGTTTTATTTTTATTTTAAAATACAAGTCTCTTCCATTTTATTTCCCTGTCTTAAACAATAGCAACTTCAAATACCTCTTCACTGCGTCAGAAATAAAGTTCTGACTCTTGCATTTACAACCCCTCAATCCTGGTCCCTGTCTCCTCCCTTAGCCTCATTTTTCAGCTAATCCATTCACCACCCTCTGCAGCATCACTGCCACACGGATATAAGCACGTGGACATATTCATGCCTCAGAGCCACGTTGTTCAAACTCAGTCCAAATGCCATTCCTCTCCAAGATCTTCCCCAACTTCCAGTCTACGCAACAATTGCTCATCATACGTATTTTTACTATAGAGCTTATTACGTGGTGTTATAGTTTTTGTTTTTCTTTTTTTTTAACATCTTTATTGGAGTATAATTGCTTTACAATGGTGTGTTAGTTTCTGCTTTATAACAAAGTGAATCAGCTATATGTATACATATATCCCCATATCTCCTCTCTCTTGCATCTCCCTCCCACCCTCCCTATCCCACCCCTCTAGGTGGTCACAGAGCACCAAGCTGATCTCCCTGTGCTATATGGCTGCTTCCCACTAGCTATCTATTTTACATTTGGTAGTGTATATATGTCCATGCCACTCTCTCACTTCATCCCAGCTTACCCTTCCTCCTCCCCGTGTCCTCAAGTCCATTCTCTACGTCTGCGTCTTTATTCCTGTCCTGCCCCTAGGTTCTTCAGAACCTTTTTTTTTTTTTTAGATTCCATATATATGTGTTAGCATACTGTACTTGTTTTTCTCTTTCTGACTTACTTCACTCTGTATGACAGACTCTAGGTCCATCCACCTCACTACAAATAACTCAATTTCGTTTCTTTTTATGGCTGAGTAATATTCCATTGTATATATGTGTCACATCTTCTTTATCCATTCATCTGTCGATGGACACTTAGGTTGCTTCCATGTTCTGGCTATTGTAAATAGTGCTGCAATGAACATTGTGGTACATGTCTCTTTTTGAATTACGGTTTTCTCAGGGTATATGCCCAGTAGTGGGGTTGCTGGGTCATATGGTAGTTTTATTTTTAGTTTTTTAAGGAACCTCCATACTCTTCTCCGTAGTGGCTGTATTAATTTACATTCCCACCAACAGTACAAGAGGGTTCCCTTTTCTCCACACCCTCTCCAGCATTTATTGTTTGTAGATTTTTTGATGATGGCCATTCTGACTGGTGTGAAGTGATACCTCATTGTGGTTTTGATTTTCTTTTCATATCTATCTCTTCTATTCCGATTGAGCTCTCTCAGGGCAGGTTCTCTATCTTTTTCTCTTTTTATTAATGTCAACATCCATCCAGGTTCTGGCACAAAGACTTTGCTTAATAAATTCTGGTTGAACTGTGCATGCCCGGGAAGATGGCTGGTTAGTTATAAAGGAAGGTTTGTGACCTCATTTCCCAGGCAAACACGTTTGGGTAATTTCCACAACTGTCTTTTTCTATGGTCTTAGTATTAAGGCCTCTTTTCTACAGTCTCTACCTGTAACCCCTAAGTCTGATGACTGTCCTTGGAGGACATCACAGGAGACAGCCAAGTGCAGTGCCTAAGAGCACAGGTTCTAGAAAGAACTGCCTAGGTTGGAATCTCAGCTCTCCCCAGCAGTGTGGCCTCTGGTGATCACTGAACCTTTAAGCTTTCCTCAACTGTGGAAGAACCTCATGGCTACATTTTAGAGCTGTTGTGAGGATGAAATGAGATAGTACACATAAAAATAGCGGCTCACGTTTGTGGGCTAGGCACTGCTCTAAGTGCTTGATATATTACCTTACTAATACAGCCCCATAAGGTAATGCTATTTTTGTCACTTGGCAAATGAGGAAATGGAGGCATAGGAAGGCTAGTAAGTGTCAGGGCTGAATTTTGTTTCCCAAGTCTGCATTCTTTTTTTTTTCTCCCCCACAAACTTTTATTAAGAATCAGATGAGTGGTAGGAATTGTGCTAGCCGCCCCCCTAGGATCCAACGGAACCAGATTCAATCCCTGACCTCCAGAGGCTCACAGGTTCGTGGGTCAGGCACAGGAGAAGACAAATATTGCAGATACGAATGCTAGCCGGTCCCCGATGAGGTGCCGTCTAACCAAACAAAGATGAGGGCCACCCTAGAAATGGTTCACCAACGCCAAGTAAGAAACTACAGAAAACCCTGCCAGGCAATTCTGACCAGCTACTGGCTCCCCCGAGTCTGCATTCTTAACCACTCTTTTTATTTAGAGCATCAACTTGAACACAACAAACTCCTACTTAAGGTGAACTAGAAATATTATTATCCCTTAGCTTTCTTTCATTCCAAGGTTTTCTGCCTTCTCAAGGTATCTTTTGAAATTCTTACAAAACTAGAATGAGTGATGTCAAAAATCAGTTTGTTTGTGCATGCAGTGCTTTTAGGAGTGTATTTAAAAATAGGTCATATAAATAATTACAAAGTTCACCCATCCAAAAATGATTGCGAAAATACTACCTCCTGATTATGATATAGTAATTGAGAGGGGCCGACGAGGGAAACACATTTTTTTTTAAATTTTATTTATTTATTTATCTATTTTTGGCTGTGTTGGGTCTTCGTCTCTGTGCGAGGGCTTTCTCTAGTTGCGGCAAGTGGGAGCCACTCCTCATCGCGGTGGGCGGGCCTCTCACTATCGCGGCCTCTCTTGTTGGGGAGCACAGGCTCCAGACGCGCAGGCTCAGCAGTTGTGGCACACGGGCTCAGTTGCTCCGCGGCATGTGGGATCCTCCCGGACCAGGGCTCGAACCCGTGTCCCCTGCACCGGCAGGCAGACTCTCAACCACTGCGCCATCAGGGAAGCCCGGGAAACACATTTTTTTTCCTTTCCTCCTGAAAGTTAAGGACACTTGCTTTTTATCCTACATTTTTTTCCTTTCCTCCTGAAAATTAAGGATATTTATTTACCTATTTGTTTGTTCATTTATAGGCAGAATGGGCGTTACTGTTCAAATTTGTGATATTTAATTTAGGAGTGGGAAGGGTGATGCCATTCATGTAATAATAATCACAGTCTTTACAAGCAAATTTCCCATTGTCAGACAACCAAATTAACTGGCATAAATGTTTGACAAATTGTAAAACAGTTGATTAAACCAGTTGCCAAATAGAACTCAATTCAGGTAATAACTTAATGTTCAACACATTTTAGGCCAGATTACATGAAAAGTCTTTATTTAGCAAAAGCTGAGATCAAGATCGTCGTCCTACTTTTATTTTCTCAAAGACAATGCGATTATAATAATGATTTGACGATCTTTGCTATGAACAATGTCTAGGTTCAGTTCACTAGAAAGTGCGTTTATTTCTGCCAGTAAAGAATGTAATTCTATAGTAGAAAAGAAGATGGGTTAAAGATTTTTTTTTTTTAAGATGCCTTATGTTGCAGGTGATGACCACAAAAGTCAACTGATACTCGCAAGATTATACAGCAAAGGCAGGGCCAGAATCCAGGACTCCTGCCTTCCTGGCTCTTGTTCTTCCTGTAACAATAAATTGCCTCATTCTTTTTTGGAGATGTCTCATGTCTCCTAAATCTGTAATTCCTTAGAAATACACTCCAATAGAGACACTTTGGGGCCAGATTGGTGCTGGAAGTGCTCCATTCTCAAAGTGGAGGCAAGCATGGAGAAAGGACAGAGTAGGGTTCCCCCTTCTGCCCGTTACCAGTGGTCTTCTCCCTGTGCTATGTGGCTGCCTCACCTCTCAGGCTCAGGTTCAAGCTGTCATTGTCACCACATCCCCCTGCTATATGAACTGCCATAATGGTGATCTTCACTTAGCATGGTCCTGATTCCACTCAAGCTAAGCAGCAGCGTTAGAAATTATGGTAACATTTCCTCCCGCCCCTCCTTTCTAAGAACTGTTCTCTTGTTCTTGCTAAAGCTTTCAGAAAATGTTGAATATTAATATGAAAGGGAACATTTTGGTCTTATTCTTGATTTCATGGCACTCATGAAAAATGTGCTGCCTCTCCCCAGCCCTGCACTAATAATATAAAATGGGAGTCAATCTCAGAACTCTTTCCGCAGAATTTGGACTCTGTTGATACACTACACTTGTACCCCCATAGCTACCATCATCTGGTAGGAATGAGCAGACAGAGAAGACCATTTACCATTCATACTCTAGAATTTTGCCATGTGTGGAAAGTGTTCTCCTTTATCTCATTTACTTATGAATGTATTTGACTTTATTTTTTCTTTTTAAAACAAGATTGCATATTTTCAGCATTTCCAAGATGATTATATGCTTTTTCTTGTTTGTCTATTAATACCACGAACTACATTAATTTCAAAATGTGAAATCGTTCCTAAGTTTCTCGCTGAACTATTTCTTGGCCATGGTGTAGATGCTCATATTTTTTAACATGTTATTTAGTTTTTTTGGTATCTACATTAGCAAGTGATATTTACCTTCAGTTTTGTGGAACTCTATTTTAAAACCATGTTTTAAGTATCAAGGTTTTGCTAACTTACTAACATCATTTGAGAAATTTCCATCTCTTGCTATGCCCTGGAATTACATAAAATTTATCTGTTTTTTCACAGGGTCTACAGTCCTGCATATAAAACAATCTGGGCTAAGAAAGTTTTGAAATATATTTTCAATTTTGTCCATGATTATTAATATATTCAAATTTTCTTCCTCTTCTTCAGTTAGATTTTGGTAATTTACACTTCCCTAGAAAATTATTCATTTTATCTGTATCTTCAAATTTAGTTTTAAAGAGTTACAGCCAGTATTCACTTGTAGTTGTCACATTCTCGTCTATATTCTATATTCTAATTCTAGATGTTGCATATTTGTGTTTTTTCTTTCTTGTCATTTTTATCCACTTTAGAATTGCCTATTTCATTGGTCTTTGCAAAGAAACAGTTGTTGTATTCATTTATTAATTCTATGAATCTTATTTTTTATTCTATTCAGATGGAGGTTTTAAAAAATCTTACCACTACTATGTTTCTATAAAATGTTTTTCTATTGATTTCAATTTTTTCCATATTTCAATAAACTTTTATTTGTTGCTTTTATTTATTGTATCACCACTGTAACATTTATCCTTTATCCGTGTAATAAGACCCTCTTTATTCAAACTTTTTTCCTTCATTCATATTGTCTTGTATTAACATAGGAACATGTTCTTTTTTTTTTTAATTAATTAATTTATTTTTATTTTTGGCTGTGTTGGGTCTTCGTTTCTGTGCGAGGGCTTTCTCTAGTTGTGGCAAGTGGGGGCCACTCTTCATCGCGGTGCACGGGCCTCTCACTATCGTGGCCTCTCCTGTTGCAGAGCACAGGCTCCAGACGCGCAGGCTCAGTAGCTGTGGCTCACGGGCCCAGTTGCTCTGTGGCATGTGGGATCGTCCCAGACCAGGGCTCGAACCCGTGTCCCCTGCATTGGCAGGCAGATTTTCAACCACTGCACCACCAGGGAAGCCCCAGAACGTGTTCTTTTGTGTTAATACTATTGCTTGTTTTCACACAATGTATTACTTAGAACTTTTTCTGTCATTTTATTTTATGTATATTGTAAATATCAGCTAGGAGAGCTTTTAGCTGTAGGTCAGAAATCAGAACTAACCATAGCTTAAACGAGTAGGTGTAATCCCTTTTGCTTTTCGATTTTGTTTTGTTTTGCATTTTCAAATAGGCAAATAGCTTTCATAATGCTATCCATCTTTAGCATGTTACTTTGTTGCCTCCTGGTTGCTGGATGGATCCTGCAGCTCTAGACATCATAACTTTCCCAATTCAGGAAGGAAGGGTAAGGGTGGCACCAGCTATGTCAGTTCCTTTAATCTGAAAAGCAAAAACTTTCCCAGATACCCTATACTTCCATATCATTAACTAAAACTGTATCACATGACCACCCTTAGCTGCAAGGGAGGCTGAAAGTGAGTATTCATCTGGTCTAGAGTCTGTAGTAGAGGATGCAGAGGAGGAATAAGTTGGAAGTATCTGATTGATTAACCAACAAGCTATTGTCTGCTACAATATAACTATTGGAAATAAAATATCATGATTTTTTTACCCACTCTGAAATGACTTTTAAATTTATTCTTGTAATTGATTTTAATCCTCTCGTTATGCTTCTCCCTTTAAAAAAATTTTAGTATTTTACAGAAGATAATTTCTTTACTTTTTTCTTTTCCCTTCTTTTTAAATTTCTACTAGTAGTTAACTTAATGTTTGTTGAAAAGAAATTTTAACCTATGTTTCTCTTATGATAAGATTCAAGATGGAATGATATCTTTAATATTCCATTATTTAAGAGAAGTAGTTATTAATTCCCAACTTTCCCTTTTCTTATACTTAATCACACCTGTTACCTGACCTATATTAATATTTGATATTTAGATCTAGAATATAATATACTTTATTATGCAGTGTATTGGGTTTTAGTATATTCACAAGTTGTACATCCATCACCACAATCTATTTTAGAACATGTTCATGACTCTAGAAGGAAATATGTAATAATGCATTACATTATTAGCTCTTTCTTTATATTTTTTTCTCTTTGAAGAATAATGTTTGATATTTTCATTGATTTTAGCCAGATTTTTAAATGTTCTTTAGACTTATTTCTAACTTAACTGTTTGCAATGTTTAAACCCAGTACTTCGTAGCCTTTGTTGGCTAGAGATTGAATTCAGCAACATGTAACAGTTGCTTAAACAAGATAGCTATTTCATTTCTTTCATGTAGCAAGAAGTCTAAAGGTAGGGCAATCAGGGATGGAACAGCAACTTCATAATATCACTGGCTACCCACTTGTGCCATCCCTGGACTGTGGTCTTTTTCCTGTTGCTAGCAAGATGACTGCATTAGGGGCAAGAAATAGGAAGAAGTGTTTTAAGAAGAAAGAAGACTGTGCATATATCAGGAGAGCAATACTTTCACAGAAACAACCAGCACACTCTGCCTACATGTCATTGGTCATGTACCTGTGTCTGCCCAGCTGCCAGGCTTCTAGGTGGACACAATGCCAACTCTAACACAATTGGGATTCTATTAGTAAATTAGAGAGGGAAAATTGATATTGGATAGGTAGCTATAGTCTTGCCAAGTTCCCCTTTTTTAGATCTCTTCCTCGGTTGGTTGAAATATATCACCAAATAATATTTTTAAAATAATACGTTTTTTTAATCAAAACTATATTTCAGTGCTTTCACTTGTGAAAACCCAGCTTTGCCTTGGATCATAAACTTTCGCACTCAAAATCCTGTATTTATTTATTAAAGCTTTGTTGAGATATATTTTACACACCATAAAATTCACCCATTTAAGGTGAATAGTATAGTGATTTTTTAGCATATTCATGGATTTGTGCATCCAACACTACAATCTATTTTAAAACATGTTCATGATCCAAGGGAAACTCCATTCACATTAGCAGTCATGCCTCATTCCGCTCTCCTCCTGGCCCCTGGCAACCATGAACCTACTCTCTACCCCTATGGATTTTCCTATTCTAGACATTTCACAAAAATGGAATCTTACAATACATGGCCTTTTGTCACTGGTTTCTTTCATCTAGCGAATGCTTTCAAGGTTTATCCATGTTGTAGTTTGTATAAGTACTTCATTCCTTTAGTTGCTGAGTAATATTCCGTTGTTTGGATATACCACATCTTGTTTATTCCATACAATTACCGTACTGTTGATGAATATTTGAGTTGTGTCTGCTTTGGGGCTATTATGAATAATGCTTCTATGAACCTTCATGTGCAAGTTTCGTTTGGACATATATTTTCATTTCTCTTGGGTATATACCTAGGAGTGGAATTATTGGCTATTAGGGTGACTCTATGTTTAAATTTTTGAGAAACTGTCAAACTGCTTTGCAAAGTGCCTGTACCATTTCACATTCCTATCAGCAGAATATGAGAGTTTCAATTCCTTCACATCCTTGTCAACGCTTTCTCTTGCCTGTTGTTTTTATTATAGCCATCTAAACAGGTACGAAGTAGAATATCATTGTAGTTTTCTGTTGTATTTCCTTAATGACTAATAATGTTGAGTGTCTTTTTAAGTGTTTATTGGACATTTGTATCTCTTCTTTGGAGCAATGTCTATTCAGAGCCTTTGCCCATTTTTGATTGGATTGTCTTTTTGTTGTTGAGTTGTAAGAGAGCTGTATATATTTTGGATACAAGTCTCTTGTCAGATGTATAATTTGCAGATATTTTATCCTATTCTGTTGTCTTTTCAATTTCTTGATGATGTCATTCGATGCACAAAAGTTTATAATTTTGATGAAGTTCACTTTGTCTTTTTTGTTCTGTCACTTAAGCATGTGGTATTGTAACTAGGAAACCATTGCCTAACCCAAGGCGATGAAGATTTGATTCCTTGTTCTCCTTTTAGTTTTATAGTTTTAGCTCTTACGTTGAGGCGTATAATCCATTCTGAGTTAATTTTTGTGTATGGTATTAGGGAGGGGTCCAAATTCATTCTTTTGCATGTGGATATTCAGCTGTACTAGCATCCATCATTTGTTGAAAAAACTAATCTTTCCCAATTGCATTGTCCGGCACATTTGTTGAAAATCAGTTGACCATAAGTGGGAGGGTTCATTTCTGGATTCTCAGTTCTATTTCATTGTTATGGAATATGTCTATATGTCTATTGTTACCATTATCATATTATCTCAATTTCTAGGGTTTTTAATAGATTCTGAAATCAGTAAATATGAGTCCTTCAAATTTATTTCTCTTTTTTCAAAATTGCTATTCCTAGATTTCTTCTTGCTTATGTCTCTGAATTAAGTGCTTTTTTCCGAGGGACATTTCCCAGAATGAAATGTACCACCATCAGCCCTCCCTCAGGTTTTTTTTCTCCCTTGCAATTTTCAGCACCCATATGGAAGTGGGGAGATTGAGACAGGGAGGAGATCGGGGTCCATCCTCCAGCCACCTTCCAGAATACTTCAAGAAGTATAGAAGATGAATGGATGTCTCATCCTTTCACAGATGTAGGTCCCACATCTCCAAGTCAGGGAGCAGATTGGTGGGGAGAGACACGAACATTTTTTTCCTTCTTTTTTTTTTTTTTAATCATGGTCTCCTATGGTTTCGTAAAGTCTCATTTACCAAAGCCTGGGTAGATTCCTCTTACCTCATTCCACCTTCTGTATAACAGAGGCTGATGTTCAGCCAGAACCCTCCACTATGACCATTGAATTTGTTCGTGGCCAGCATCTGTCATGTCTGGATGATAAATATTTTTAATAACACTCTGCTTATCACCCATGTCAATTACCCCTAGATACCAAGATGTGATTACTTTTCAGGTTAAGCTTGGCTGGTGTCACGAGCTTTCATCTAAGTTGGATGTGGAGCTGTAAGCCGGGTGCCACTTTGCTTTCGATGTCTCCATTGGATAGGATATGAAATTTGTGGCATAGCTGCAGTTTTTGACTGCAACTGTGTAACTTCATTTAATAATCATTTTGATCTTCCCTCTGGGTAAATTTTCCCTGAGAGGAGGTTAGGCTCTTTGGGAGGTGAATTCATTCTCTCAAGTCATTAAGGTTCCAGTTAGTGCTCTGCAACTATAACTAATTAAACTATACTCAACTCCCCTAAAAATTAAGCGTCCCATATCCATAGTGAATGTGAGGTTCACACTAAATAGACCCAGGCATGAATACACCAAAACTTGAGTCTTTCTTAAGGCTCACTTTACTTATGTTTGTTGCCTCCCAGTCTGTCTTGATGAAGGTATCTTGTGAGTGGGGGCATGATGAAGTTGATGTTTCATTTCCACTTTTGTATTTTACAGATTTTTTTGCTAATCTAAATATCTTATCTGGTAACAATATCTGAGAAGAGGGTGATAGACAGTAAAAAGGAAGAAGTATTCTTTATTTTAATTAAAATGCTAACATAAGGCATGATCACTGAGTGATAGCATTACAAAGTAGCTACTTGTTCTGCCATAGTTAAGTGTGATTTGATACGTCCATTATGAGTCTGTATTCTCAGGGGTTTATATCTTGGCCAAAATAGTCCCTCTGGGCTGAAACTTGGCAGACATCTCAGCCTAATTACAGTCATTTTCCTTTTTGGATTAAGAAAATGGAATTATTACAGTGCCTTAAGCCTACCCATGCCCTTAGTTTCAAAGGTCTGTATTTATATCCATGTAAATTGTGGGCTCTTGATCATTTCAAATAAAATGGCAACTTAGCAAGAACCAGAGGACTTCTTTAGTACTTGAGAGCAACTTGATCCAAGCATTCCATGGAGAGGGACTCACCCTTGCTCAAGCAATTGAAGCAAAGAGCCAGGATATCTCTGCATTAATAATGAGGTATGTGGGAGTGTCAAGGAGGCCAGGGCTGTGGGTTTTGCTGCCTTCAGTAAACAGGTAGGTGCATCTCTTGTTCCCAAGTCATGGAGCCACAGCCACCATCACATCCTTCCTTCGACTTTCAGCTATTTCCCTAGAATTGTCCTACTACGCATCTGACCTCCATTTTCCTCACCCATCTTTACCTATCAACAGGGGTGGACAGAATCCAAGGAGCTCAGAGGTGATTAGAGCATTTCTACTATAATAGGAAAAATCCTCAGTCAGCCGTCTTCTCTGAGGTGTCTCTTGTGTTGTTCTCTTAGAGACCTTGCGGTAATGTTAGTGGCTTTACCAGACGGCAGAGAACAAGGTAAGTGACTTGCTTTGCCTCCCCAAAATACCAGTGTATTACTTTTGCTGGAATTATTTGAAACATAGACTACTGGTGGATAGTACTAAAATTTTCATCATTTCTTAGGTGCAGTAGGTGAGATTTGACTTAAAATTCTCCATCTTACCTTTTATACCCCCTGTTTGGCATTCTTATTGCTTGAGGCATGTCATATCCTCTTTCCAGTGTAAGTATTGTAGGTGGTAGATAGAATGGTTTTGCAACGTTTAGACAGCTTCCCTGACAAAAGCCACGATCTATAATTTGCAAACTTTTGTGAAAAAACCAGTGAGGTTTCTGCAGTTTACAGCTTGGAATTCCCTGGGTTCTTGCTTGTAAATCTATCTAGATATATGCCATGAATATGTAATATGCAGACCCATGCTGAATGTAGCAGTGCAAAATATAAATAGGCTACATGGGCTTTTCAAAAAAGCAACAGGAGTTGGTAAAAAAGAATTCTACTCAGTTTTCTACACTGTGCAGACTATTAAAGAGACTGTGGAATCAAAATGTTGAAGATGCTAGAAAGAAAATTTTGCTGAGTCAGTTCCTTCTAAGAGACTGGCATGAATGAGTCACGTGGTATGGAGGAAGAAGACACTTAGGCACACCCGTAGCTGTCAAGGATTTCATTTACTTAGCAGGTTTGGTATTTGTGTGAGTGCAGTGAGCAAATAAAGCATGTCAATGGTACATAAACATGAAGCCTACAGCAATTAAATTAAAAACTAAAAAGGTTTTGAATGGTAAAACTGAATACATTTTAATTGAACATAATTCTATGGAAGACTATTAAATTACCACCTTGGAACAGAAGCACAAACAATGTGATAATGAGCTATGGAACCAAAATTTAGAGCAGATAAACTGAAAAAATTACAGGTACCCTGGTGTAGGAAACGCACAGTGCTGATGATATGAAAATATGAATTATTTATATCTTCTTTAAATGTAGAATGTAAATTTGCTTGGAATTAATTTCTGTTGGGAAATCACTGCACAGTAAACATGGCTGTCTCTTAGGGTAATATGTTTTTCTCCTAAATGTTATTATTATTATTTTATTATTATTGTTGTTAAATGGGGAAGAAAGAAGATGAAAAAATACTCAAGGTTGAAAACTGCCACGTTATAGTTACATTGGAAAATCAAATCTTTTATTTCTAGGCAATGTGTAATGTAGACAGTTACAAAGTAATTTTTCCCACACTTTTCAACAAAGGATAGCCAAACTGAGCGTTGTGGGCCGAACTGTGTTCCCCTCAAAAGTCTATGTTGGGGGACTTCCCTGGCGGTCCAGTGGTTAAGACTTCACCTTCCAGTGCAGGGGTTGCGGGTTCGATCCCTGGTCGGGGAGCTAAGATCCTACATGCCTCGCTGCCAAAAAACTAAAAAACATAAAATGGAAGCAATATTGTAACAAATTCAATAAAGATTTTTTTTAAAAAGTCTATATTGAAGCTCTAACCTGCAATGTGATTGTACTTGGAGAATGGGTCCTTGGGAGGTATTCAATAATTAAGGTTAAATGAGGACATAAAGATAGGGCCTTAATCCAATAGGACTTGTGTCCTTACAAGAAGAGGAAGAGGCATATCACTTTCTCTCCCTCTGCGAGTATAGAGGAGAGGCCATGTAAAGACATAGCAAGAAGGTGGCCAACTGAAAGCCAGGAACAGAGCCCTTGCCAGCAGTGGAATTGGCCAGCACCTGGATCTTGCACGTCTAGCCTTCAAAAATGTGAGAAATAAATTTCTGTTTTTTAAGCTGCCCAGTCTATGGTGCTTTATTATGGCAACCTGGATAGACTCCGACACTGAGTAGAGTTTACATTTAAATTTAATTTGAAAGGCATTTTTTTTTTTTAATAATATACTTTGTTAATTTCCTTTTTCTTTTTTTTTTCTTTTTTTTTTTTTAATTTTATTTATTTATTTATGGCTGTGTTGGGTCCTCGTTTCTGTGTGAGGGCTTTCTCTAGTTGCGGCAAGTGGAGGCCACTCTTCATGGCGGTGCGCGGGCCCCTCACCACCGCAGCCTCACCTGCTGCGGAGCACAGGCTCCAGACGCGCAGGCTCAGTAACTGTGGCTCACGGGCCCAGTTGCTCCGCGGCATGTGGGATCCTCCCAGACCAGGGCCCGAACCCATGTCCCCTGCATTGGCAGGCAGACTCTCAACCACTGTGCCACCAGGGAAGCCCGAAAGGCATTTTTATACTTACTGATGCTCACCCACTAAAGACCATAAAGGCTTTTGTGCTTTCAACAGTCTGAACTGTGTGCACATGAATACCTGTGTGTACTTTTCCTTGATTACTTCTGTTTATTGATTCATTTAATGTATATTGTTATCTCTTCAGAACTGGAAAAAAGTTTACTCTCCCTCCTCTTATGACCTTCACGCATTCTCCCTTTCCATTGTATGCTGCCCAGCAGTGCTCACAGCTATTCCATGGCTTTTCTCCACCCACAGTGCCCGGGGTACTGCCTGCGGATTGTCAGCATAGGTCCCTGGTCACGTGGCTCAAAACGTTTGCCAATCTGAGCTGAATTGCGATTGTATAGGCAGTACAGCATAGTTAAAAGTATGGCCTCTGGAGCCAACTGGCCTGGGTGTGACTCCCAACTTTGCCACTTATTAGCTATGTGACTTTGAGCAAGTTATTAACCTCTTAGTTTCCTCATCTGCAAAAATTGGGAAATAATAGCATTTCTCTCATAGAGTTACTGTGAGGATTTCATAAATTAATACATGTAAAGCATTTAGAATAATGTCTTTCATCTCGTAAGCACTCTATGTGTTTGCTCTTTTTATTATAGATAGTTCCTGGGAATCAGATACCACATTTCATACTTCTACTACTCTCTTGGCCCTCAGCCCTGTACCAAATGCATCATAATAGTTTTAATAAATTGTTAATTAACTGATTCTCAGCTTCTTAATAGACTCTGATACCTGATGGTTATGGTAGTTCTGAGTGAGCTGGGCAAATCTTGCTACACTGCATGGAGTCAAGTGCACCAATGCACCAGGCAGCCTGGGTCCAAATGCTGATTCTGTCAGTTTGCAGCTGTGATACCCTGGGCAAGTTACAACTCCCCGAACTGAAGTCTTCTCATTTGTGTAGTGGGCATATTTTAGCACAATGTCTGGCACATGGTAAGAACTTAATAAGTGTTAGCTATTATTATTCTCCTGTTGTGCCTTCATGAGGTCATAGGGTCCATGTCTGTGAGTATGGAATTTGGAATAAAGATTGGTTTGCAGAAATTCTTGCTTCTGGGATGGGGAAGGCAAAGGGTAGACGCGAGACCCCAGCCTGGTTTGTGGCTTTGGGTCCCGGGCCTCTGTCTTTACTAACATCTGCCTCCTTGACTACCCTTCCCAGAAAACCTCCAAGTAGCACTGCTGAGTTCAGAGTCGCTCTTGCTTGCAAGGCAGCCAAGGATGGTCATAGAATTCCTCAGTGTCCAAGCTGGACAGCATCTCGACAGTCACACACCCCAACCCATTTCACAGGTGAGGAGGCTGAATCCAGAAAAGGAAGGCAATCAGTGTGACCAAGTTACACAGGTAATTAGTAGTAGAACTAAGACTAAGGCCCAGCTCTTCCAGCTCTCTATCCGTTGATCTTTACTAAACCATGGCATTCCTGAATTGATGCCAGAAGGCCTTTGTAACCTTTACCAAAATAGCCGTACTACATAACGTACATAAATCATTACAAATCATGCACAGGTGAAGTGGAAACAGGAGGGAAGGGATCTGAATGAATTTCATTAATTAATATAAATATGTAGTAATGCTTTTTCTCCTACTCCCACTCAAGACATTGAGAGCCAAACACTCCCTAAGTGTACAAGGAGAGTATGTGAGGCCCCTTGTCAATAGTGAGGGGTAAGTCGGTCACTAGGAGCCCGTCAGTCCTTTATGGTGTCTGGCCAGGCCTCTCTCAACCTCCCTGATGCCCAACACCCACACCTCTCCTTAGCTTTACCTGGACCTTCTTTCCACGAGCACCCCTTCTTTCCTCCACACTCAGCCTCTCAACATTCTTCCAACTCATCAACCCCTTATCCATGCTGTGCCTTTGCACTTAACTTTCCCTCTGCCTGGAACATTCTTTCCACTCCCCCCTCCGCCCACCCAACAGCTCTCTTCACCTACTCTTGGCAGTGTATGGACTCCAATGCCAGCTCCTCCCTGAACCCTGAATGTTCTGGGCTCCTCCAGCACCTCGTTTTGACTTGTCATGTTACCATAAGAGGTGTGTTATGTCTCTCTTCCCTGCCAACAGTGGGCTCCTTCTGGCCAGGGACCTGTCTTACTCACTTCCGTATCCCAGCTCCTAACACATGGCCTGGCACATAGTGAGTGCCCATGCAGACTGGTTAGATAGATGAGTTAACAACCCTGCCCATATCTGCCCGCCATTTGTACCATTATAGCTCCAGAGCGCTTTCCCTTCTGTGTTTAGAGTCTGGAGCTCAATTAGGTTTCCAAATGTAGATTCCATCTTTTAATTGTGAACTGGAGAAAAATATACGTATGAATGTGGGTATATTTTTAACCTTGCATGGCTGCATTCTTTCTACCTTTGCCTGTTTTGGAAATCGTTGCCTTCCCTGTGATCACACCTCTCTCCCAATAAATGGGCATGAAAGTGAAGATGTGAATATTTTTATCTGACATTATTTTGGAGCATTGCTTTCCTGCTTGCTGCTGTTTCCTTTTCATGGACCATTAGCAGCTTCCAAAGGCAATATCCTTTCACTGTCACACTGTGCCATGGGGGGCCATTTCAACAACTTCAGACTAGGGCATTAAGTGCAATTCTGGATGAGAGTCAGCACATAACCAAATAAAAATAATAAAGGGAAAGCTTGTAGGAGCCATTTGGAACGCTGTCCCGTGCTGAATTCATTTGCAGCCTCGCAGAAACCTACCCATCACCAGTGATCAGCCCCGAACCCGACCGTACCTTATTTAATTGTAAAGTATTTCATATCCTCAGAAACAGCCCTGTTAATTTGCTTTTCCTTTTTTGGAGATTGTCTTAGTGGAATGCTGAGATTCTAATCAGTGGGAGAAGAAGAAAACACAGGTTATGATTTCAGCAAGCAAAAATAAGTGCATTTCTTGTAGCTTTTCTTCCCTCCTTAAAATGAGCACTTAGGAAACCTCTTTGGAAATTCTTCCAAAATAGGTGCTGAGCACAGGGGAGAAGGAGGCAGAAGAGTGAGGTGAATTAACCTCAAGTGCCTTCCAGCATAAGCCCCTGCCACCCCCAGCCTCCACGTGTTTCAGAAATGAACTGGGGAAAACAAAGCATGGGAATTCATCTCCAGACCAGTATCCCTGATGTTCAACCAACTGAGAGTCCCCTGAGCCAGGAGAAAGTCTCAACCAGGGAAGACTAGAAGACTAGCCTATATCAGTGTACCCCTCACCTTCTTGACATCACAGCCACTGGGGGAGGTGGGTTGTTAAAGATATCGATTCCCAGAAACCAGTCACTAGAAATTCTGACTTGGTCAGCCTGGGGTGGGTAAAGAGAATCCATACGTTAAGAAGTGTTCTGCGGGGCTTCCCTGGTGGCGCAGTGGTTAAGAATCCACCTGCCAATGCAGGGGACACGGGTTCGAGCCCTGGTCTGGGAAGATCCCACATGCTGTGGAGCAACTAAGCCCGTGCGCCACAACCACTGAGTCTGTGCTCTAGAGCCCGTGAGCCACAACTACTGAGCCCACACACCGCAGCTACTGAAGCCCATGCGCCTAGAGCCCGTGCTCCGCAGCAAGAGAAGCCACCGCAATGAGAAGCCCGCGCACTGCAACGAAGAGTAGCCCCTGCTCACCACAACTAGAGAAAGCCCGCACAGCAACAAAGACCCAACACAGCCAAAACTAAATTAATTAATTATTAAAAAAAAAAAAAGAGAAGTGTTCTGAGTGACCCTTATGATCAGGCAACTTAGAAAATGCTGCCTTTATTTATTTATCCATTCTGTAAATAAACTCCAGTTGATAGCCAGTTTTGTACAAGGTAACTATGGGGGTAGAGCAGAAATAAATGTGGGCTCTGCCCTCCAGGAGTCTACAGTCTAGAAGGAGCTTGTGGTACTTGCAGAAAGCTGCCAGTTCATCCTTTCGTCTTCTGCTCATCAACAATTCAGTGCTGCAGATGAATCAACACTCGTGGCAAATTCAATAATCAGTTAGGAAATGGTTGTGCAGTGTTTGTGCAAGATACCATTCCTGAGACCTGAAATGGTCACATCTCAGAGCCAGTCCTTCAGTTCAGCCTATCTAAGGACAGGCTACCCTGGAAGACCAGGGATGTCTCATGAGTCTGCATAGTAAAATAACACAATTATAAAAATGATAGCTAACATTTACCACATGCTTATTATGTGCTGAACATGGTGCTAGATGATTTTCCTCTAGGCTCTTTTAGTTGAGCACTTTGCTTACTTTGTTCATTGTTGTATCCCCAGCTTTCAGGACAGGGCCTGGCACACAGTAACTGTTCAATAAATACTTGTTAAATGAGTAAGTGAATACATTATTAGTTTATCTAATTTTTAAGACAGCTCTCTGAGCTACATACCAAATATCCTAGATACTCTAAAAATCTGGGAGGGAGTCCACAGAATCTGTATTTTTATCAAGCTCTTTGAGAGATTCTCAGATTGGGGAAGTAGGAACTAGGGACCAACTCCCTAATGGATATTTAAATCCCCCAGGCCACATGGACGTTCAATGTTTTTTCACTTCTATTTGAAGACAAGGAATTCACCTGTTATGGTACCCTGCATCATAACCCATACCAAAGTCTAATCACTTTAATTGTTGAAAAGTTCTTCCTCATGATTAACTGAATCTTACCTTTTCTTCATTTCTACCCACCATCCTTATTTCCTCTCCGGGAAAAGGACAATGCCCGCAACATTCAGCTACTGATCACCGGGTATAATGAAGATTTAAGATCATGCTGTGATTGAGAGGCAAGCGCAGTGCTGAATCCATGGCCTGATCCCACATGAGAGGCCTCAAACTGTGCTCTGAGTTTAGGTAGAAGATGGACATAGGTCCCATAAACTTAGGTTTGAAACTTTATTCTAACATACTAGTCCTATGACCTTGTATAAATTACTTAGGTTCTCTGAACTTCAGTTTTCCCATGGGTGATGCAGGAATAATATCATATGATTATGAATATAAAATATAATAGCTAACAATGACAAAAACAAATCCCACATGTAACAATAAAATAATACAAACATAAAAATCATGGCTCACATCTTACATGTACCTGTTACGTGCTAGACAATTTTCCTCTAAGCTCCTTTGGATGGTTTTGTTTGTTTTGTTCATTCTCGTATCCCCAACACTTAGGACAGTGTTGGGGACATAGTAACCGCTTGATAAATATTTGTTGAATAAATGATCGAACCCATTATTAGCTTATCTAATCTTCAAAGCAGCTCTCTGAGCTAAATGTTACCAGCAACCCTATTTTACTCATGAGAAAACTGAAAATTAATAAGATTACGTTACTTGCTCAACCAGTAGGTGATGGAACAGTGGTTTAACCCCAGACGCACTCCTTGTGCCACCTACCAACTAGCTGTTTCATGTCTTTGCCATTTATTGATTGTTACTAAATCTAACTTTAGATCTGTATCCTTGTGCATCATGACGTCTGTTGCTGGAGAGCGACTGCATTAATTTGGTTGTGATATGTGATCCCAATCCTGTCATTACTCCATCCTGTGGATGAATGTGCATGGGAAGCTGGGAGTTGCCCTGGATGAGGACAGCGTTCCTTTTGCCCAGCATCTGGTGGCCTCGCTGCCTGCTTTGTGAGAGACCATGCTTTACCCAGGGCCTATGGTTGTCTTTTCCTCCCACTGAATAGTCACTGGGAAAAGCAAGAACTCTAAAACTGCTGGACTGAAAATGAAATATGCAATGGCTTCAGGCTACCTTTTCCCTTTGCTGGGAAGCACTGCCATGATAATTGTTTCTACAAAAAGAAACTTCAACTCAGGCAAAAAAAAAAAAAAAAAAAAGAAAATTCAAACCCTCTGTTTGCTTGAACCTATCATAAACCATTGCTGGTAATTATAGAAGCTGATTGTGCAACAGTTTAGTTTAACTTAATTGTCATTTTTTTTTAAGCTGCAACACAATAAAAATAGTGAAGAACAAGTCAGGTTCTAGAGACAGAACATTTAGCTTTGGTGAAATGTCAAAGATCTGCACACGCTGCCAAAGGTGTGGGAATGTAACTCTCTGCTGTCAGCTCTGTTATTTAAATCTTTGTTCCTTGAGTTTTAAGTTCCGTTTTCTGAGTGCAGCCTAATGTGGGCTTTTATCCTATTATGGCTAACTAGGGTTTTAAATGATTGTGGGAAGAAATGTGCCCTGTAAACCAATTTAGAAACATGAGACTCCTGTGTCTGAAAGAGATGGCTTGTGCAAGATGAACTAGCAGTGTCCCATTTCAATTTAAGTATATTTTTTTCTTTTGGGGGTTTCATTTTACTTGATTAAAATATTGGTTAAATCTTTACCTCTTTTTCCATCACAGGGGATAGTCTCATCCTTGTTTCCCTCCCTTGGTCTTCTCCAACATCACGTTCATCATCTCTTCTCATCTCATCATCATCATCATCGTCAGATTGTCTTAATAGTAATAGTGATAACAGCTAGCCCACTAGCTATGATCACTTCCACAGGCCAAATACAAGGCCAAGGCCTTTCCGTAGATTATCTCATTTAGTCTTCACAGCAACAATTTAATAAACCATTCATTAGAAAATGGCAGGGCTTAGATTCACACTTGTGCCTGTCTGGCACCATGGTATATGATTTTTATCCACAGTGTTATTCTGTCACTTTCAGAGCTTTGTCTAAAACTGGGCCCCCATCTCTGGAACAAAGCATAGCCCAGCTCCATAGAAAAGGCAGAAAATAGAGCAAAACCCCAGAGCCACCATCCAGGGTGGCTTGAAATTGATCTTGTTACCAGTAGAGCTGATATCTGTCATGTCAGGGATGACACTTGGGGGCCTGTGTCCCTTCCAGGTGGCAATCTTCCCTGAGCAATAATCCTTCCCCCACAGCTCCTCATCCGGGGGGAGTTCCACCTCCTTTCCTGGCCCAGCCTGCCAGGTCCCCACTAGGCTTGGGGCTTTTGCCCAAATGTCAGCCAACATCTGGGGCTGAAGAGGTTCCTCTCTGCTCTTATCAGTCCCCTTCCTCTAGGGCTTGAATTCCTGATCCTTGGACTGTGGAGTGCACAGTGAGGCTAGGTACTAAGATGCTTCAGTAACTTCCTTTTATTTTTTATTTTTTATTTTTTTTAAACATCTTTATTGAAGTATAATTGCTTCACAATGGTGTGTTAGTTTCTGCTTTATAACAAAGTGAATCAGCTACACATATACACACTTTCCCATATCTCCTCCCTCCTGCATCTCCCTCCCTCCCACCCTCCCCATCCCACCCCCCCAGGCGGTCACAAAGCACTGAGCTGATCTCCTTGTGCTATGCAGCTGCTTCCCACTAGCTATCTATTTTACATTTGGTAGTGTATATATGTCCATGACACTCTCTCACCCTGTCACATCTCACCCCTCCCCCTCCCCATATCCTCAAGTCCATTCTTTAGTAGGTCTGTGTCTTTATTCCCATCTTGCCTGCTTCAGTAACTTCCTTTTAAATGAAAATCTCAGTGATGGTGATGACTATAGTGATTTATTTAGTGGTATTTGCCAGTACGATTCTAAGTGCTTTTATGTGTACTAACTGCCCTCACAACACCCTAGGAGGTAGGTCTATTGTTTTCTCCACTTTCCAGATGAGGAAATGAGGTAGAGAATGGTTAAGTGACTTACCTAAGGTCACATTGCTAGAAAGTGGCAAAGCCAGAAGGATACCCAAAGTCGGTAAGCTTAGTCATGATACAATGCTGTGATGTCACAATAGCATTATAAATGATATAAGGAACCAAACCTTTAAATTACTTCAGAGAAACATAACAGCTTCCAGATAAATTGATTTATGAAAAAATACTTTGGCTTCCAACTTACCATGTAACCTGTAGATTAAAAACAAAAAAATTACTTATACAGCTAAAGTCTATTTTGATTCCATTTTTGTTACCTTCCCTTCCTCTCTCTTTCCTCCTTCCTACTCTTCCATAGGTGGTGTGAACCTTCTCATTCATGGTTACATGAATGTAACTATGAGCCCATAAATGATATATAAAGTATAGATGTGTTTACAACTTAAATAAATATTATCATACTCTATGTGTCCTTCAGTTTAACCCAAAATTAACTTTTTAAAGTTATCCGTTTAATGCAGAACTAGATCTAGTTCATTTGTTTTAATTTCTCTCTCTCTCTCCCGATGTGTGTATATATATGTATACACATATAATTTTACATTATATTCATATATTTTAATTTAGCCATTTTTCTATTAAAGGGAGTTTTTTTCTAATTTCTCACATTGTCATATTTAATTTTTAAATTAAATTGAAATTTATTTTTATATAATGTGTGAGATAGGATTTTCACATGTCACACTGTCACTTATGAAATAGAACATTTTATCCTGACTTGTGATGCACCCTGCTTTATATTTCAAGTGTTGATATACTTATGGGTCTATTTTTGACCACTCTAGAAGTCCGTTAATTTATACCTTCATCTCTGAACCAATACAATCTTCTTTTAATCATTATAGATTTAAACAAAGCTTGATATCTGATAGGATAAGATTCGCACCTTTATTTTTCAAAATTAGAAAGGTGTGATTAGATAGTGAGATAGTCACTTTATTTTTTTTATATTTCTTTTTTTAAATTGAAGTATAGTTGATTTACAATGTTATATTAGTTTCAGGTATACAACATAGTGATTCAATATTTTTATAGATTATACTCCATTTAAAATTATTATAAAATATTGGCTATATTCCCTATGTTGTACAATATACCCTTGTAGCTTATTTATTTTATACACAGTTGTTTGTACCTCTTAATCCCTGTAACCCCATCTTGCCCCTCCTCCCTTCTCTCTCCCCACAGGTAATCACTGTTTGTTCTCTGTATTTATGAGTCTTTTTATGTTTAGTTATATTCATTTGTTTGTTTATTTTTTAGATTCCACATATAAATGATAATATACAGTATTTGTCTTTCTCTGTCTGACTTAATTCATTGGGCATAATAGCCTCCAGGTCTATCAGTATTGTTGCAAATGGGAAAATTTCATTCTTTTTTATGGCTGAGTAATTGTCCATTGCATGTATTTACCACAAATGTATGGAAGCAACCTAAATATTCATCAACGATTAATGGATAGTCACTTTATCTGGATCAAAAACAAGGTATGAATTTACTCTGACCCCAAGGACATATCATGTACTATCTGTAATTAGTCCTCAAAACAATCTTGTAAGATTGAAAGTGTTATTCCTATGTTAGCGATAATGAAACTAAGGTAACAGTTGGTGATAGGTAACTTGTCCATGTTAAGACATTAGACAGTGGCATGTGCAGAATCTCTTTGACTTCAAGTGTGGTGCTTATTAAAGATATTTAACACCAGATCACTTAGTGCCTCTCATGAAGTCCCATGAAAAATAGTTGCTTCCTTCCTTGGGCAATATGAACTCTATATTTTTCTCTTTGGAGTCTAGGAAACTTAGATTCAAATTTGTGCTTAACAATTTAACTGACAAGTTCCTTATGATTTAATTATCTATTACTATTTTTTGTTCCTTTTCTTAATATCCTCTTCCAATTTACAGTTTTTCCTGTCTTGATTTTTAAATGTTTACTCCTAATGTGTTGCATTAATGAATATAGGTTTTATAGCTAACCTTAAATAATTTACAAATAAAAAAATAAACAAATACATCTTATTTCTATTCCAACAATGCTTTTCAAACTTTAATGTGCATCGGAATCACCTAGGGTCTTGTTAAAATGCAGGTTTTCATTCGATAGGTCTGGGCAGGGCCTGAGACTCTGCTTCTCTAACCAGTTCCCAGGCAAGGTTGATGCTGCTGGGTCCAGGACCACACTCTGAGATGCCCAGCTCTTCATCCCAGACGAGAAGACGGTACAATCAATCTCCAGGGCTCCCCAGAGGAGAGGTAGATGCCCACAGTAGGCCCGACTCACCGATGACGGTTCACAAGTTTTCTGTAGCTTCAGGTACAGCTGGGAAACAAAGGTATTCTTGGGTGTGATTTACTTTCAGCCACCTTCCACGGCCAGGACACGGGCTTTTCTGGCTAAGGAGAACCAGACAGGTAGTGAGGATATTCTTCCCTTCTGATAGAGGGTTCAAACCTGGAGGAACATTAGAATCTCCTGGGGGGCTTTTAAAAACCCCTAGTTCAAGCCACATCCCAGCTTGATTAAATCAAAATTTTGGGGGGCAGGGCTTCAAAAATTTTCTAAAGTTTCCCAGGTGGTTCCAAAACGCAGGCAAGGTTGAGAACCACTGCTTTACAAGAAGAGAGAGAAATGGTCCCTTTGACCAGTTTTATGGAGAATTTTGCCCTCCCAGTCTTACCTTGACTCTTCTGAGGTAGGGGAGGCCCCAGGCCAGGCCAACATCCAGCCAGAGCTCTTGAGGTTATCTTTTCAAAACTGTTTCTGTAACCAAAAGGGGGGTCTGGTTGCTCGCCGCTCAAAAGCCAATAAAGTGGCCAGGTTGGTGGAAAGGAAAGTTTGCTTTGTTTTGGATGCCGGCAACCGGGGGAGAGGGTGGACGCCTGTCCAAAGGCCGACTCCCCCCGTGACAATCAGGGGGCAAGAGCTTTTATAGACGGAGGGAGGGGGCTACACGCAGAAACTGTGCAGTCAGCTCTGACAGGCATCTTGAAATTGGTCATCGGTGGTCTGCCCAGAGTCATCTTGACTGTTTTAGGTACAGTTAGTCTTCGGTTCCAGGG
Organism: Eschrichtius robustus; assembly: GCF_028021215.1. Taxonomy (NCBI): domain Eukaryota; kingdom Metazoa; phylum Chordata; class Mammalia; order Artiodactyla; family Eschrichtiidae; genus Eschrichtius; species Eschrichtius robustus. The sequence continues at coordinate 84,456,235 of NC_090831.1, forward strand.
TCGGTTTGTTCCCGTTTCCCTGAGGCCAATTCTTGGAATTGTGGCAGCTTATGTCGTGGCTACAGCCTGGTCACCATGTAGTTAACTTCTTCCACCCGGTGGAGGTTTCAGTATCTATAAGACAGCTCACAGGAGATGGCTCAGAATATTATCTACAGCCCTCGAGAAGGAACTAAAGGTCCTTGACTATGCTTAATGACTGACTATTATTATTTGGTCTTGCTGGACGGTTTTCCTTTGTTTTTGCATTTTCTCACTTCTCTGATTAAACTTATTCTTTGGCTAAAGTTTTTCCACAGGCAAAAGGCAGGCGGAGGACATGGGGCGGGGGCGAGGGCCATAGGGTCCTGCCTCATTTCATTTCTACTACCAATCCCCTGAAATTCCCCCTGTTGGGATCTTTTATCAGACCAGGTTCTTTTAGAAACTTTCTACTTTAAGATCCAAATAAAAATTAGAGAGTAAATATTTTAAACAACACAGAATTTTTTTTTACGTAAAAAAAGATAAATCATGGATGGAATTTATTGCCTTTTCTTCCTTATGTGCCTCAATCTGCATCTCCATTTCTTTCTGTCATTATTTTTCATGTCCAAGTTCATTGTATTGGAAGGCTGGTTTCAACTTTTCTCTTTAAGCCTCTTATGTCTATGAAGTGGAAAGTAGAGAGTTTGAAATCCACATGACCTTGGAATTGAATCTTGTCTCTGATTATTAGCTGTGTGTTAGAGGGTAAGGTTTTTCTTCATATAAAAAAGCCAGGATAATATTTACTTCACATGGTTGTTCATTGAGTTGAAAGGGTTAAATTAGTTAAATGAGACTATGTAACAGAATTCCTTCCATTTCATGGAAACTCAAATCTTAGTTTCCTTCCTTCTTTCCTTCCTTTGATCTCCACTGAGAAAGAAGTTACAATATATCATTTCCTAGAATTGATTCAACCTCCTTCTCCTAAAAGAGGTTTGAGGAGACTGAAAGGAACTGTATACAAACAAATATTTAATGGAAAGCATGTGCCTGAATGAAATCATTCTTTTAGAGAGATAACTGTCACATGCCACCATTACTAAGTAATGTGTTCTTCATAATCTCAATTCAAATAAGTTTTGAATAGAAGAATTGCTATTAAAATTCGCAATGAAACACAGCAATTACTTTTTATTTTTTTCTTTTCTCAGTTTTTTTCTTTGAAACTGAAGTCTGTGAATGGCAAACAAATTAAAACCAAATATGTTTATCACCTTTAAAAAGTTCAGGCTTTTCTCAATTTAGAAAATATCACTTTAAATATAGGTAAAGGTTTAGATTCATTATTTTAAAAAGAAATCCATTCCCATTGCATTAGAATATTTTGTAGGAGTAAAATTTCTTTTCTGCATAAGAGTAAGTAGTCATATTTCTTATACCTTCAGAATTCAAATTACAAGTAAATTTGGATATGCAGCTGTAGAGCAATGAAAGATCACCTGTTCTCAGAAAGCCTTGGTTCTGAGCTATACCAGGGATAGTCCTGAATAATATTGTTTGATTTCATGACTCCCTAACCTTGTTTCTACCCATCCTTTGAAAAGGTGTTGAATAATATATTTATTATTTAAGCTAATGAAATGTTTTCTTTTGAGGAATATTATGGCTTCTTTTGTAATAATCAGAGACAGTGCTGAAAGTCAGTGTCTTATACACTGGGGTTTCCAATTCAAATGGACACTGAGGTAATTAAAAAACAAGTGAAGTGGAGTTGCATTTTCTTTAAAACACATTGGAATAATTTTTACTTTTACAGAGAAAGAGAATTTTTCATTACATATGTGGTCCATCATTTTTGATGGAGACCCAGGTACAGAGAAATATTTCTCTACTAAAAGAAGAGAAATAGCATAAGTATAATGATAAATGGCATATATTGTGTGACCTTAGGTCATGGAGGCAGTAGGGAATGGTGAGGACTATGGTGAGGTCCAATTGTCACCATGTGGGAATTGAGCCCAAGGTTCCCAGGTCTTGTGAATTTGCAAGAGAAACCAGTAGCCTGGATTTTTATGTTGAAATGTCCTATGATTTAAAATAGATCTTTTAAAAAATAACTTATAGAACAAATAAAACATGAACGCCAACCAAATTCAGGAAGATCACAAGTTTGCAATTGCTGCTTGGAAAAAAAATAACGCAGAAAGTTAAGGGGAAGCAGTTTCAGTGAGGTGTCTGATATGAAGACTAGCTCTTTTCTGGAATGAATTGTTATCATTCAAAGGAAATGTGAGCTGCTCTGTGTGTACTATTGGAAATCTATTTGGTTGAATGAGACATGATAGAAGGTACATAACATTTTTGTGATGGAACGTTGGGGGTTGAAGGCATGTGTTTGGAGCAAGTGGGGAAGGAAGCAGCATGGAAGACACCACACCAGATGGCAAAGGGCATCATGGTTCCATCACTAAGGACTGAATGGGGCCCCCAGATGAAATGTCAGGGCACAAGACGGGATGATATAGTCCAGGTGAAGTGTACCAAGTCTCCATGAGACAGTGACCTGTTAAAGATATACTCCTTTTAAAGGTGATTTTTCTAATACCAACAAATGTTAAACAGGGCAGTTCTGTTTAGGATAGTCCATATAAAGGTTGACTTAAAAAGAAAAAATCAACATTTCCCAAGGCTTTTGCCTTGCACCATCTCCCTAGCAATTGAGGTTCTCACCTTCGCTGTTGTTCATGACCCCACTTTTCCATGCTCCTGAAGAAGTATAGAGAAGACTCCTTAAGCTCACCATGGCCTCACCATTCTGGGTCCTGGCCCACGAATCTCATTTTGGCCAATCACCTTTCCATACTGGTAGACTGAAAAGGAGCAAACACTCTGCACACATAGTAAATTCATGGTACTGCATGCATTCTTTTTTTAAGCAAGGACTTTCCCCATGTGAGAGAAAGAAAAAGGAATTTGTATTCACACTGCTTTGTAGAGTTTTAAAATGTGTTTCGGGGGGATACAATTCAAACACTAAAATAATCCATTTCATGCATATTAATCGCTTTTTACATGAAAACAATTCCCATTTGCATGAGAGCTTTGGCAAGTTTTGAGTCTGGGGAAGATGTTATAAACAGTAGTGGGGAAAAATGAAACCAAACATTGCACTATGTTGGCAAGAGCTTAGGGAAGCAAGTGCACTTGTGCCAGTCTTCCTTGCTGTCAGTAGCAATCAGTCCACCGACCCTCCTGGCCCTTGCTGGCTCCTATCACCCTCTATCCAGAGTCTCAAGTTTGTGGTTCCTTGGATTTGAGTCCTGAGCCTCTTCTGCTCTCTAGCGATTGTCGTTCCTCAAATGAGTTCATTCTATCATGTGGATTTAAAAACCATCTTTGTGTTGCTGTGTCTCAAATTCACATCTCCAAGCCAGATAACTCCCTTGGTTTCCATCTCATTGACACTACCCTTTGGTGTCTCAATGACACAGAAAACTCACCTCCAAATGACTTAAACAAAAGAACATTTATTGGCTCACCTGTCACACTGAAACAAAAGTAGGTGGGCCCCATAGTCGGATTAATCCAGAGGCTATGGATTTTGTCTGCGCTTCTCTTGTCTCTCCCCTCTCCTGCCACGCTAGCTTTGTCTTCCAGCGGGCAGTGAGACGGCTCCTGCAGCATCAGACCTTGGGTCCTCGCTTTGCAATGTCCAGAGGAAGAGAGAAGGATGCTTCCTGGATCCACTCATAAGAATGAGGAAACTTCTCTCCCAAAAATCCCCAGAAAAGCTTTTTATGAGTTTTCTTGTTTTAAATTGGGATATGCCTATTCCTGAACCTATCCTTCCAGGACAGTTCCCATGGAGAGATTGGCTTAGCCTTTTTATCCCTAAATTACTCATGTGGCAAGCATATGGGATGACCTTGAAGTACTTAGACCAATATTCTCAACTCTATCAGACTTTGCACCCCATTTTGTATTGCTCCCTGTATTGTTGTGAAATAAAATCCATAGAGAATTAAATTTAACTATATACTTAATTGATACGATGTCCTAATTATAATATAAAAGAGGTATGAAAAGAGTTAATAATAAAATCATATACATTCCAATATGCAAGTGGTGGGGCACAGTTACCTTCGAACCTCACTCCCCAAAGTGTGGTCCATGGGCCAGCAGCATCAATACCAACTGGGAACTCATTAGCAAGGCAGAGTCCCCAGGTGACTGTTGAGTTTTAGACGCACTGTGCTACAAGACATAATATAGTCCACTGTTTCCCCCGTTTGTAGAATCACAGTAAATATGACAGCCACAAACGTGACTGATATAGATATGCTGTATTGACAACTTAGACATCCATTGGTGTTAGGATTTTTGGAAATGATGAGCAATACTTGAGACAAGAACAAAACAAAGTATGCCCTCAATTTGCATAATAGTTGCCATTCCTGGAAAACACAGAGCATAATAAAGGATGTAAAAATACCTTACGTTTACATGTAAAATGGAGTTTTTAGGTTTGTATAATTATAAACAGGTTTTGTACTAGATTCAGGTTTTTGCTTTTGCTTTTTAATATCAGGTAGGATATTTGAAAGTAGTGCAAGATCATGAGACAATTCTGCAGTCTTTCCTTTATTTTCTGCCAAATCTCCTGCCTCCCATGTAGGCTAGCCCTAAATGTAGTTTGAAGTAGAGAATTCAGCTTCTCTAAACTGGCAAAGTTCAGTTTATGTTCAGGTCAGGTTCACAAAGGGCCTGTTGGAAGTTTCCAGGGATTTCAAACAGAGGACAAGCCCAGACTGTGAATCATATGGGCAACCATTCACAGGCGTAAACAGGTAGAATGTATTCAGACGCTGTCTGTTAGCTAGTTATGTCACTTGTTAAGCTGAATGTGTGCAGATGTGTCTGTTGTATTGATAATTACCATGAGTCTGGGGACCTTGTCATTTTTGTTCACTACTATATCCCCATTTGTTAGCCCAGTGGTTCTCAAATTTAGCAGACATCAGAATGACCAGGCCACCTCCAGAGTCTCTGATCCAATAGGCCCAGGGTGGACCAGAGAATCTGTAGTTCTAACAAGTTTCCAGATGATGTTTCTTACATTAGCCAAGGTCCAAGCATCACACTAGGAGAACCACTCACCCAGTAAATATATGTGAAGAAAGGAATTGAATTCAATCAATTAGTCAACAAATACTTAGAGTGTGTGCTAGCGCCAGGTGCAGTACACAAATCAGACACCATCATAGCCCTCAGGAAGAAAACATTCAAGTGAGGGAGAAAAAAAGTAGAAAACTGTCAGTGTACTCAACGTGGGAAACCGAAGAAAGAAGAAGACAGGTGTGGGCAGGGATCATGGAACCACAGGGACGTGAGGCACCCAGGGATTAGCAAGAGCAGGAAGCTCTTACCCCTCTGGGCCTAAAGGGGCAGGGCAGGGAGCTGTCACAGAAACAGTGGGAGCTCTAGACCTGGGAGAAGGGCAACTTGACAGGAGCTACAGGCTCAGGTAGTGGACCCCAGAAATGGCTACACTGGGGCCCTGCAGGGATGGGTGGTAGGGGATACGGTCCCCCCTTTTTCTTCTCTACCCTTCAGTCTCCTCAGTGACTCCCATGTAGGGTTTCCAGAAAAAATAAAGGACACTCAGTTAAATGTGAATTACAGATAAACAATGAATTTCTTCTTAGTATAAGTACAATATTAGGACATACTTCTGTTATTATTCCTTGTTTATCTGAAATTCTAATTGGGTGTGCTGTATTTTGTTGATTTTGTTAAATCCAGCAGCCCTATCTCATGCAAACTTCACCGGAGGACAGAAAGCAGGGGTAGTGAGAGTTTCTCTACATGGAGTGAGGTAGAGACAGGGGATCTGGAGTTAAGGAGGGATTTTGAAAATCAGAAAATAATCACATGTTTGCATGATCTAGCAGAGAGAGAGAGAAAGATGACTATGTAGGAGAGATTGAAGACATTTGTGAGAAGGCTTAGAGAATATCATGGATCTGTTATGCATAGTGACAAGAGGAAAGGCAGCATATGTGGGCACAGAATCTTTACAATGGCTTACAAGCTCGACAGGATCTCCTCCATCCCTCCTATCATTTTGTCTTCATCTCCTACTACTCTCCCCCTTATTGTTCTTGCTCCAAAACCATTGGCCTCCTTACCATTCTTTGACATAGTTTGATAAGCAGGAGTGCTAAAAAATGACTCTGGATGCTCACTTGGGGTTACCTGGGCAATGAATTAATTGGAACCACCCTGGACAGGAGGGGCTGTCCCAAAACATGCTTCACATGGGACTGATGGCTTCCTTCCCCTGGCAGGAAGGGATAAAATTTCTCATGGAATCCAAGATGCCCAAATAACTTCCATAAGCACCAGGGACTTCAAATCCCAGCTGTCTTACTCCAAGCAGTGTTTCTTGTCCTACTAAGAAGGTCACTCTCACAGGTTAGAGAAATGGGATCAGAGAGAATCACATCAGGATAGGTTTTGGAGAGAGGGTTGATAGGACTTACTGGTGGGTTGGATTTGGTGGGTAAAGGAGAGAGAGGAGTCCAGGGCAATGCTCATCGTGAACAGCTGAGTGGATGGGATTTCCATTTACTGAAATGGGAAAGGCTTGTGGAAAAGCAGGTTGGGATGGGTTGAGAGGAAAATCAAGAGTTTGGGCATGTGTTTGAGATATTTATTATATGTCCAAGTGCAGGTGTCATATGAGTAATTAAATATACTAGGTTCAATTTGCAGGGAAAGGTCATTGTGGAGATATAAATTGGGGAGTTTTATATGCTTTTCAAAACCAAGGGACTGTTTTAATTCATGTAGGGAAATATATATTAGTAGTGAAGAGAAGGGAGGGTCAGAGAGAGCCCTGTGACCCTCCAGCATTTAGGGGCCAATCAGAAGAGAAAAGTCAGCCAAATGGATTGAGAAGGAATAGTCAGTGAAGGAGGAAAATACAAACAGAAGCATGTAGAGTCTTGAATATCAAGAGAAAAAAGTGAGTATGCAGAGGTTAATTAGTATAAATTTCACAGAGGGAAAATGGCAATATGTATCAATGTCTTAAAGATAATCACACTTTTTATTAAGTAATTCAACTTCTAAAACTCTAGACTATAAAATTCTAAAAACTATGGAACAAGATTTATGCACAAGATATTTTCATTGAAGCATTCTTTCATAATAACCAAAAATTATGTAAAACATGAATGTCCAAAAATAAGACATTAGTTAAATAAATTGTGATATAGCCATACAATTGAATCTTATGCATCCATTAAATTATGTTTATGAAGAGCTTTTAATGAGCTGAAAAAAATGCTTATGAGATGATATAATGTTGAGTGAAAAAATAGCATACAAAATTTTATGTACAGTATGATCTCTTATGTAATCATACATACTCATGCTGGAAAATGCTGAAAAATGCTGGAAAGAAATATGCTAAAATGTTAATATAACCTTTAGATTATAGTATTATGAACAGTTATTATATTTTTCTTTGTTTTTTTTTTAATTTTCCCCCATCATCATGTATTTCCTCTACAAGCAGAAAACATTGAAAAAAATTCTTCCTTAAATTGAGTTGAAATCTGTCTCACTCTTATCAAATCAACTGGTTCTTATTGTTCCTTTTAGAGATGAAAAAGTGAGCAAATCTAACTTCTTTTATCTATGACAGCCTTCAAATATTTGAAGAGAGCTGCCAGCCAAGAGTTTTAGCTTTACCTATGACCCCGTGTTCCTCTGCCTTTCAAACTCCCAAGGAAAGAAATCATCTGTGCCACTTTCATAGCTCCTCATAGTCTTCGGCATCATTTATCACTTGTTCTGTGATTAGCCTTTCTAAACTTCAGTTTTCTCACCTGCAGAATGGGAATAAATTGTTGGGAGGACTGCATTTAGTGGAATGCTGTATATAAATGACTTTTATAATCTAAATACCATACAAATTTGAAAGAGTAGATGCACATGAGAGGATATCAGAGAGAATGGAAAAAGAGGGAGAAGAGAGGTGACCTGAGCATTCCCAACTCTGTCACTAACCACACCGGTGGTCTAGGCCAGACACAAAGACTCTCCTTCATCAAAGGAATTGTAACAGGTTCCTGTACTGTCTCCCAGGGTAGTCAGGAAGAAGTGAGGTGAAAAATACAAGCACCACTGACATGTGAAAAAGCACAGTGTGTATGCAGAAATGTATTGTTTCTACATTGGGACATTCTCCCCCACCTCACATCCCACATGCCCTCATGTGATGGGACCCACTGGGGACTTGTGATGCTGTCATGGGTGGATGTCATGGCAAGGCAGACATGATCCTTCTCCAGTGAGCCCCAACTCCGTGACTCACCATCTCAGAATCAATATATTACCAACATCAAGATCTTAGTCATGAGGCTAATTCCTATCCCCTCTCAACCCATCCAATTCCTGGGTGCTCTTAAAGACTCTGCTCAGCTTCCAACTCATCCTTGAAGCTGGGCAGACATGAGTTCATATCATTACTTTCATATTTACTTGTTATATGACTCCAGGCATATTATTAAACTTTCTGAGCATTAATTTCTTCATTTATAATGGAAGCCTAATAATAGACACTTGTTATGGTTCTATGGATTAAGTGATTAACACGTTTAACGTTCCTAACATAGAATTTATCACACAGGAGAAAATTAATAAATCATAGTTTTCTCCTTCCTTCTTACTCCCTTTTCCCTCTTCTCCTTCCTATTTTCCACAGGAATCTCTCCCTTCTCCAGAATTGCTCTTGCTATTATCTTCTGCCTGAAATGCTTTTCCTTAATTCTATAAAAGTTCAAGTTCTGCTCATTCTAAATGATGCTCAGGACATGAAATTTCACTTGAACCTCCTCCCTGAAGTATTTCTTCTTCCATTGCACACTTATAGCACTTATTTATTCCTCCCCTTTAGAACTCATTAATTTCTAATTTGCCATTTAGATTTGTATTTATAATTTCTTTTTACTGCCTAAAATTGAATTTCTTGAGAGCAGGAGTGACCTATAGCATGATGGATCTGTAAGGTCTTGTAATCTACTCATGCATCTCCACTTTAAATATGAAGAAACTGAGACCCAGCGATGTGAACTGGTACTCCAGCGTCTTATGTTTAGTTGGAGGCAGAGCCAGGACTGGGCTTGGATTTTCTGATTACTTTTTCTATTGGTTCACACCAATGGAAGTGGATGAATTGCTGCAGGCTGTTTCTCCTTGAACTCTGCCCAGGGCTCTATTCTATCAGAAGTCAGTGAGGTAGCAGTTTGGGACTTGAAATATGAGCTCCAATAGTGTTGACTAGATATTGCTGCTGAGTTGTGGAGTCTTTCTTAGGTCATTTCATTATTGTAGACCAGTAAACTATTGTTCTTCTCCCTCCCCTCCCCCTCCCTTATCAGTCTCTTACTTTCACCTTAGTGATGATTCAGCCATTTGGGAAACAAGGTATAATAGAGGGGTAAAAACTGTTCCCCACTCCCACATCAGGACTCAAGAACAAAACAGTTATCAAATGTGGTTAAGTGAATGGTAAGCTGACTACTTTTGGTAGGAAGCTAGGCCGTGACCAACTGTCTTTTCCTGAGTTTTTTATCTTCCTCTTGGTTCTATTTTCCTCTTGAGTTGGGTGTTCTATTTTCCTCAACTGATGACTTGCATAAATGGGGTTCAAAATGTAATTCCATGTTTCATCAATGTTTCTCTACTTCCATAAAAGAGATTTTCCCCAAATCTAAAGCCAAAATCTCTTCTGCATAACGTTGGTCCATCAGACATCTTACTGATTATTTACAGGTTAGGGCCCAAGTGCTGCTGCAATTTTGTTTTTAATCCAAGTTTTCTGTCTTCCTTAGAAGGGTTCTCTAATTAATTGGCATGTAAATGAGGCATTGGAGCGTTGGGTTTATCAAGGGCTTCACATAGTTCTCAAAGACTTTCTCATCTCATTTTCAAGGCAATTTGCATACTTTCACTCATAGTTCTCCCTACATTTTTCTTTGAAGAAATCTCTTAAATGCCTGTGGGTGTTCTGTGTATACAACTCCCTTGACCTCACACTTGTGCTTTGCTTTCCCTTGAGCAATGACATCGCCTTAGGCAAAAGTGACATATTTCCATCACTGATGAGCCTTCTGAAAGTCTCAGAGAGTGTCTTGGGTACTGGCTTGAATTTATCTAGATCTGGGGTTGTACATCCTGTTATCTTTAGAGATTCCATGCACAAATTAAAGAAAAAAATGCATTCCTCCATGTGGAAAGGAATAATAATCCTTCACAAAGAAAGTTCCTTTCTTTTAGCTTTGCTAATTAAATTTAGATGGATTCGGTGAAGAATGGATATTTTTTCTTCTTCATTCTCACTATTCAAATGGCATGAAACCATGATGTCTTCACGAAAGGTGAGTTGCTCTGCCTCTTAACCTGCATTTTGAAATCATTCCATTGTTGCAGAAGAAGGGAGATAGCTTATTTCTGAAATTTTTGGTACTTACCGGTCATCATTTCTCAGAAAGCAAAAAAAAATATCACTTTGAATGCTTAAATGTCCATAGTGTTATTCATCCATTCCTTTATTCAAAAAACAAATACTAATTGAATGGTATTACATGTCAGACACTTTGCTGGATTCTAACAAAAAACAGAGTCTGCCTCTAAGGGCCTGGTGACTTAGCACAAGCACTCACATATAGAAGAGGATGAAGTAAGCCAAGAATTAGCAAGGGTGGATTATGGTTCTGGGTTAATCATACTTGGTGACCTTGGACATGTCACACGTGAGGAAGTGGGGTTCAAAATGTAATTCCATGTTTCATCAATTTAAGATGCCATTGGAGGTAAGATGAACCTTTTTTTTTCTGTACCACTAAGAAAAAACAAAAACTGCTTAATAAACTATGATAAAATACTCTTATCCAGTTGGAATTTTTATTTTATATACTGAAGTAGCTCTTTTAGACTTACTGACTTATTTCTAAAATCATATATCTTTCTTTTTGGCATACACCACAGGAAAATTCAAGCAAAATAAAATGAAATTTCAGAGTTGGAGTCTTCTGAGTCAGTTTTCTGCTCAGTGTTGTTGATGTCTGTGCTTTTCCATCAGCGTCATTTTCTGTATCATCAAGAATGCTGGTTATGTGCATTTCTTTGAAAGAGCATGCCACTTTTGGTTCTGATCTTTTTCTTTCTAAGTTACTGACATCCATTCTGCAACTTTTTATAAATTTATGTATTTTTGGCTGCGTTGGGTCTTTGTTGCTACACGCGGGCTGCGGGGAGCGGGGGCTACTCTTCATTGCGGTGCGCGGGCTTCTCATTGCTGTGGCTTCTCTTGTTGCGGAGCACGGGCTCTAGGCGCACAGGCTTCAGTAGTTGTGGCACGCGCGCTCCAGAGCGCAGGCTCATTAGTTGTGGCGCACTGGCTTAGCCGCTCCGCAGCATGTGGGATCTTCCTGGACCAGGGCTCGAACCCGTGTCCCCTGCATTGGCAGGTGGATTCTTAACCACTGTGTCACCAGGGAAGCCCCCATTCTGCAGTTTTTGACACTGGAAGTTTCTTGCTCTTACCAGAATGTGTTAATTGGTGGTTTTCAGGCAATAACTAGAACTCGAAGTCCTTCATCAAATGTTTTTGTTCCCTGCCCCTTCGAGTCAAGCCCCAACCGGGGTCCTCGTGTCTGGTGTCATTCAAGCCAATAGAACAAGACCGAGTTCAGTTCAGAAGCAAAGGAAAGCTTCGTTCTTTGACCAGAGACTGGAGAGGTACGAGCACAGGCTCTGGAGCACACGCTCTCTCCGAGAGGCTGTGGGCGGGGCTGCTTTAAAGCGTTCTGTCAGCGGGGCGGGGTCAGTCGTCTAGCGGAGCAGGCGCAGCTGTGCTGCTCAGGCTCAGATCGCAGTTCTGGGAGCAGCACTTCCGCACGCGGCTCGCAGCCGCCATCTTGAGTTGAGAGCCGCGCGCGGCGCTTCTCTACACGGTCGCCGAGCTGAAGTGTTGGTGCGGTGTATCTGCGCTGGGAACTCTAGTCCTACGTGTTTGTTGCAAGGCCTCTGCACATGGCACCCTTTGAGCAAGTGGAACTAGACTAAGCACAAAGGAAAAGAAAAAAAAGGTCAGACTTTACTTTATTACGCAGATTCGGTTTTTATTTCCTGGGAATTGTTAATGGGCTTTGCTGCTCACAAATCCCTTTCTTTTGTCCTGCTCCTCATTCATGAGGGGCGCTGAGGGCTGATGGTCCATCTTCTGCAACTATTGATACTTTCTGCTGAGTTTGGGTGTCGTCATAACGCCAGCAGAGGAGCGGAGATTCTCCCCAGCTGCCTTTGGATGTGTGTGGTTGTCCCCAGGTCTCAGCCCTCACTGTTCATATCCCCGAGTGACCACCATTTGTCTAACCTTTAGGAGACAAAGGACACCAGACAATTTAAGGTACATGGCCCAAATATCAGCAAGAGAACAATGGGCACACGTCAGATTTTCCTAAAAATGAAGGTATCTAGGTCTTTTGCCTGTGGGCAAAAGTGTGCCCTGATGCTGAGGCTCAGTGCCGTGGCCTGAATATCCCTGATCGCATGCTGGTTTTTCAGAAGAGAAGCTTCAAGTCAGACAGACGTTCATATGATTAGTCAAGGGGGCCGTTGCCTCAGGTTGTCTCTCCAGAGTTTGGGGCTTGGGGGCCCTCTTTTCTCGCGTGTGATGTGTCCACGGAGTGATCGCCTGTAACTTCAGGACAGGATGAGTGGTTTGGATCACCAGGTGGGGTCCATTCCACTTAGAAGTGAGCTGATCTTTTGGGCTGCTGGTTTTCCAGGTTTTTAGGTGCACCCAGTATCCTGGCCAGAAGAGGTGTAGGGCCAGGTCGGTGGGTGTGGACAGCACCTGGTTATCATATTCCATGAGAGCTTTCATGGACTCTCCTACCTGGAGGGCATTCTCGAGTTGTTCTGTTTCAAGGGGGTTAAGGCGTGTCTTCTCTCAGGCTTGGAGAATGGGTCTACATACGTGAGTTCAAGTGCACACAACTTTAACTTATCTCTTGGGACTGACTGCATGTGGGGCAGGGCAATCAAAAGCAACTTAATCCAATTTTCTTCAGTTTCCTGACCCAGCTTGGCTAAGGCCCGTTTCAAGGTCCGATTGGATCTCTCTACTTTCCCCAGCAATTGAGGTCTCCAGACTGAGTGCAAGGTCCATTTTATGCCCAAGGCACTCATTATCTCCTTTGTCACTTGGGGCACAAATGCTGGACCATTATCGCTTTGTAGGATCCTGGGAGGCCAAACCTGGGGATTATTTCTTTTAGTAATGCCTTAGCCGCTTCAGCTGCCATTTCAGTTCTAGCACGGAAGGCTCCTATACACCCAGAAAATGTGTCCACCAGCACTAAGAAATACCTGAAATTGCCCAGTACTCTCGACCTGACGGTGAAATCAATCTGCCAATCTTCTCCATGATATGTCCCTCTGGTCTGAATGGGGCTTATCTGGGAGCCCCTGGGGGGGGTCTGGATTTGGGGTTGTTCATTGTGCAAATGGAACATATCTCAACTCTTCAACTGATCATACTTTCATTCCAGGAGTTACCGTGACCTCAACTCACCAATATATAGGGCTCCCCCCTCTATAGTGAATTCCTTGATGAGCCTCCCTGATAGTTTGATAAGCTGCAGTTTGGGGAAAGAAGTATTGCCCATGTTCATTAACCAGCCATGCATGATCTTCTAGATCTCTACTGAAGCCCCATTTTCCAGCTTTGTCTAATTTTTCCTTTGTGTAGATTAGGGAATAATTGGATGGATTTCGCTTTTGAGGTTTGAGGGGTAGTGACCAAGTTACTGGTTCCAGGGCCACCCTTTTGGCAGTTGCATCCACTTTGTTGTTTCCCTTTATTACCTCTGCATCCCCCTTTTGGTGACCCCTACGATGAGTCACTGCCACATTTTTTTTGAAACTGTACTGCTTCTAAGAACTTCGGTATGCTCAAGCCACGTTTCACCTGTTTATTCTTTGCAGTAAGTGTACCTCTTTCCTCCCAAATAGCCCAATGTGTATAGGATAGTATATGCATATCAGGAATCTTTGTAAACATTTAAGATCTTCCCTGTCCCAAGCTAAGGCTTGGGTGAGGGCTCTCAGCTCTGCCTTTAGGGCAGAAGTCCCTGGGGGTAGGCTTCTTGCTTCTGTGACTTGGGTCTGGGAGGTTACTGCATATCCCACCAGCCTTTTTCACTCTCTCCTGGGTCGGGGCAACTGGAATAGGTTTCTATTTCCAGGGGCCCCATTTCTGTAGGTAGCAGAGTGGCAGGATTAAAATGCTGGACTGGGTTCTGTAGGTTAGGTTCTGGCTGGTATGGAGGGGGCCCCTCGGGCCTGTGGCACAAACTGGGACATATGAAGGAAAGGGGTAGGGAGGGAGCAATAGGAGGAGGGTTAGGAAGGAGATCAAGAAGGTCCTGGGGGGAGGTTCAGGGACTGGTACTACCTCGGCGGAGGAGAGCTCACATCCCTTTTGAAGGCCTTTGTTCTGATATAAGGCCATAAAAAAAAAAAACTGGATCTAGGGAACTTTATCCCATTTTTTTTGTCTCTGCCATAGCAGGTCCAGTTGTAAGATGATGTTGCAATTTAGAGACCCATTGAAGGGGCCAACATTCCCCATCTGCCAGCTGGTATTGGGGCCAGGCTTTATTACATAGGAAGATTAAACGTTTTGGGGTCAAGGGGTGATTTTCAAAAAACTTCTAGTTCTGCAGGATGCACCTTAATGGGTATCCTTCAGTATGGTGGATGTTTGGGTTCCCCATACCTTAGTTGTTCTGTTTTGGATTTGTTCCCAACTACTGGGGGTGGGAGGGAGGGGCAATTGGAGTGATTTGTTGGCACGCAAATGCCACAAGATCTGACCCAAGTGAGATTTCTGGTTTAGGAAATTTGGAATCAGAAACAAACTGTTAATGGATTCCTCAAAAGGTCAAAATAGGAGTCGGTGAAATGGCATGGACTCTGATATAACTTATAACTGGGGGTCCCCTTTGAATTTGTAATGGCCTGTGCTTGAGATATTTACTCCCTCTGCAGTCTCAGTCAGAATGTCCCACAGAGTGTTAGATGGGACTGCCTCTGGACCAGAGCAGCCTAGACATGCTGGTTCCTGACAGACTTGGTCCATTAGGGGGTGGCACAGCTGGCTGAGGCAGGGGTCTTCTCTGGCCTCCTTTTGGCCATTAAGGAGGAGTTTTTGGACTTTGGACTGGGTGAGAGCTAAAAGCACGAGGGATTCTCATGGGGTACCCACCATATCGCTGGGGCAGCTGGTATTCTGTGCTGATACCTGGAGGAGAATCTGTGGAACCTCGGTCGATAAAGAATCACTCGCGGTTCGCCTCACAAGCAGAGGTGGGAGGAGAGGTCAGGCAGTGGGTTGTTTCCTGTTTTTGCCAGCAACTCCTGGTGCCTCTTCGAGAGACTCATGGGACTCCCCAGCCCATTTCAGAGAAACTAGGCTGACTGGAAGAGGTCAAGTCACTACTGGTCACATACCTACCTTGGGACCCCTTTGCACTTGGGCATCCCTGGTACCTTTTCCTGAACTTGGATCGAGCATCCTTGTTCCATTTTGTCAGGAGTCCTTACTACCTGGGACTTTTCCTGTTGTCACCTCTTGGCTCACAGGGCTGGCCACTTTCCTTTACCAAACTGAAAGTGACTATGGGGAATGCTACTGTTGACCCTGGAGGTCAGCAAGGAGGGCAAAAAGCCCTGGTGTGGCTGCCACTGCCTTGTACAGAAGTCAAGAGGACAGCACTACTGGTGAGACAGTGGGCAAGACTGCAGTGGCTCCCTCTCATCATAGGTCCTCACTGTCCCCAGATGTCCAGGACGCAGGGAAGGCCAGCCAGAGGCAGTGGGCAGGCACGCATGGCTTTGTCTCTGTTCCCCAGTGATGCTATAGTGTGATCCTCAAGGGGGTGCAGTCCAGATGACTCTGGGGACTGTGCTGTGTGTACACCACCCCCAGGTATTGAGTGGCCGGGCAGAGTTGCTCTGAATTCAGCTGAACGCTGCTACCTTCTACCCCATCAGAGTGTACTCAAAGACCAGAGTCAATCATCCTTATACAAACCTCCCAAAGGCTCTGCCACCCTCCTACTGGAGCCGGGGTGAGCCCAGAGCCTAATGGATAGCCTGGAGAGAGGATATTTGAGAACCCCCTGCCCCAAAGACACTGGGGGCAGTTTTGGTACAGGGCAGACAAGAGCCAGAGCAGGATCATGCCTAATTCCCCCACCCCAGTCTACTCTGCAGAGTTTGTAACAATCTTTGAACTCTCAAATAAAACATTACTTAAAGTAGTGGCTTTCAAACTTTCAAACATTTTTGACTTATTCACAGTAAGAAATATGTTTTGCTTTAGTTATAACTGAATATTTCATAAAACTATACTTACCCTTCCTATTGATCTCATTCAGATGTTTTATTTTTTTCTACCGTATTTCATTAAAAAAAAAAAAAAAGCCAGTGTGACCTACTAACATGATTTCATGATCTACAGTGAGTCATGGCCCACAGTGGGAAATACACTAGTGTACTTCTGAAAACAGACTATGTTTTCACTCGGAAGAAAGGGAGTGGGTGGTATTAGGAACAAATTGAGAAAGGGAAGCTCTGGTTTTCAGTGAGATCAGGATTATCTATCCTCAGTGTAGACACCCGAATGGCCTGTAGACAA
The DNA here is from genome assembly GCF_028021215.1 of Eschrichtius robustus. NCBI lineage: Eukaryota > Metazoa > Chordata > Mammalia > Artiodactyla > Eschrichtiidae > Eschrichtius > Eschrichtius robustus. Next base: position 84,472,985 of record NC_090831.1, read on the forward strand.
GAGCCCACAGATAGCAGAGTGATTCTACTCTCCTCTCTCCTAAGAAACATGGAAGATTCATTCTGTGGGAAAAAAGAAATGAGGAGAAGGAACAGTGGTAACAGTCACAACTTACAGATTACATCAGTGATTTGGTGTAAAAGCAAACTATTTATTTGCATAACAATCATGACAAAGTATTTTTATAACAGGAGAGAAAATTAAAGTAAAAATATTTACCACATTTTCTTTCACATGGGCTTTATATGAAGAAGATTTTGAGAGGATTTAAGGAAGGACCAGATTGCTTTCCTTAACAAAAAAGATGGTCACTGTCTTCGTCCATTTGGGCTGCTATAACAAAATATCACAGACTGGATGGCTTATAAACAACAGAAATTTGTTTTTCACAGTTCTGGAGGCTGGAAGTCCAAGATCAGAGTGCCAGCATGGTTGGGTGAGGGCTCTCTTCAAGGTCCCAGACTTCCTGCTGTGTCTTCACTGGTGGAAGGGGCAAGGGAGCTCTGTGGAGTCTCTTTTATAAGGGTACTAATCCCACTCATGAGGGCTCCACACTCATGACCTAATCACTGCCCAAAGAACCCACCTCCTAACACCGTTATGTTAGGCAATAGGATTCTAACATGTGAATTGTGGGGGGAACAAACATTCAGACCATAGCAGACAGAGAAGAAAATGAACAGAAAGGAGTCCAGAGGACCAACATGGGAGAAAGGAGAGGAGAAAGAGTTGACAGTGGGAGTTTAAGAAAGAAAGGAGGCTGGGAAACCTACCATGCAGTTAAGAAGCTTTTTTATAAAATTTGGATATATCAAATATAATACAATTCCTCCCTTGACATACTACCCAATTCTGAGAAAACCTCTAGAAAAGAGTTATATTACTCTTTAAAGCTTTTGTCAAAATTGTGTATGTGTGTTTGTGTGAGTGTGTATATTTTGTGTGTGATGAAATGAGCCTGAAGGCCACAGGGCCAGTTTAATTTGGATTACAGAAGTAAACTGTAACTAATAAGTAACTAATAAGTTGGCTCTTAGCTGATTGAGCAATTGAGGGGGGTCACTCAGTAGGAAAATGAGTGAGTTACAAGTGGTTTAGAGATCTGGTTTACACTCATAAGTATTTGCATGCAAGCCAGCAAATGTTTCCCTATGAACATTTTCTCAGCAAGATCAAAGTGAGCTTGGTGAACCATGTGTTCATTGTAGGTTTAAAATTTTCAAATAGCCTTGTAACTTTCTGAAGTCAATGTCAGTATTGGCTTCTGAGATCTATCAGCAGTCTATAGGGTCTGATCTCACCTAGTTCAAAGTCTTAAAGAGAAACATGATTTTCTTCACTTCCATAAAATTGAAAGAAATCTGTAGAATATTTCCACATAGGAGGATCCTCCCCCCTCCATAGAATTAAGTTCTCACAGGACCTCAATTGATTAAGAAACCTTAAGATAAGAAGGGAGGCTGAAGCAACATTTGAATGAGACTTTTGGGGGAAAATTCCACAACACACCATAAAGTTGAACGAGCCTATGTTTTCCTAAGACCACAGCTGGGTATACTCAATGTGGTGAAACTATTAAGAACTGTCACATCATCGAAGTTCAAGGTATCAAAAGAAAAATACATATTGAACTTCCCTTGAACTTGAGGATTTGATAAGACCTGTAACCCCTGCATTCTAAGGGGCCCCTTACTTCTCTCAGCAGATAAGCTATACAATAGAGTGGCAGGTGTGATAACTGCATTCGTAGGGCAGTCTCCTTGTAAGTAAGGTTTTATGAGTCATGGTGAGGAACCAAGAAGATGACACACTCTCACCACTCCAAAGACAACAGATGAATTCCCACCATGCTCCTGGATGTTCCAATGATCTCAATGGAATGTGAGAGATAGCGGGTTTGTAGCCTTCTCTTTAGGATGCCCAGGTAAACACCCACAGGGATCATTTTCTTCTTTTGCTATATTATAGGAATAAGTGAAATTGAATGTGCATGCAAACTTAGAGCCTTAACATCTGAAGTAATTTGTTCCGGCAGCTAAAGAAAACAGACAATAGGCAAATCAGGATCTAGAATAGAAAATTGCGGCCAACTCTATGAGAATTACTCTTTTCTCTATGAAAATCATGGGGAATTATATTTCTCTTACTGTAGATGCCATAATTTTCTTAATCTTCAAATTTGGTGTTTTTATAGCACCATGCTGTGTCTATGTAGATAAAGACTACACCCATTATACTTTGCTTTTCTATCTCTAAACCATCCTACTACTACTTTCAAGAGTTCAGCTTGGACTTCCCTGGTCGTGCAGTGGATAAGAATCTGCCTGCCAACGCAGGGGACATGGGTTCGAGCCCTGATCCGGGAAGATCCCACATGCCGCGGAGCAACTAAGCCCGTGCGCCACAACTACTGAGCTTGTGCTCTAGAGCCCGTGAGCCACAACTACTGAGCCTGTGCGCCACAACTACTGAAACCCGCGTGCCTAGAGCCCATGCTCTGCAACAAGAGAAGCCACCACAAGGAGAAACCCGCGCACTGCAACGAAGAGTAGCCCCCGCTCGCTGCAACTACAGAAGAGCCCGCGCGCAGCAATGAAGACCCAATGGAGCCAAAAATAAATAAAAATCTAAAAAAAAAAGAGTTCAGCTTTGCTCTGTGTCCTATTTCTAGTTTCAATTTCATCTCTGTAAAATGAGGGACTCAGCCCAAGATTTCTTTTTTTTTTTTTAATATTTATTTTATTTATTATCATTTATTTTTGGCTGCATTGGGTCTTTGTTGCTGTGCGCGGGCTTTCTCTAGTCGCGGCGAGCGGGGGCTACTCTTTCTTGTGGTGCACAGGCTTCTCAGTGTGGTGGCTTCTCTTGTTGAGGAGCACAGGCTCTAGGCGCACAGGCTTCAGTAGTTGTGGCTCGTGGGCTCAGTAGTTGTGGCTCACAGGCTCTAGAGCACAGGCTCAATAGTTGTGGCGCATGAGCTTAGTTGCTCTGTGGCATGTGGGATCTTCCCGGACCAGGGCTCGAACCCATGTCCCCTGCGTTGACAGGTGGATTCTTAACCACTGCGCCACCAGGGAACCCCCCAAGATTTCTAAGGTTCACCCAGTTCTGTTTTTTCCTTTGATTTTTAAGTCTCCATCCTTGCTGTCTTCCAGTGGCATGCTGGGGTCAGCTCCCACTGGTCCACAGTGGCAGCTCTTTCCAACTCTGCATTCAGTAACATCAGGTTGATAGCTTAAAATCATCATGGCAGGAGCATTTACACCTCAGAAATTGGCAAATACAATATCAGAGTGTTTTATTCCTGGAGAGCCAATTGTTAAACATTTATCAGTGGTATATTATTATATACCACTACATATCTCTCAAGCTGAATTCTAACTTTTAGCCTGACAGATAGCCAATTGTTAAACATTTATCAGTACACCACTACACATCTCTCAAGCTCAAGTCTAACTTTCAGCCTGACGGGTGTCAGGCTGAAATTTGAATTTATTATGGCCATCTCAAACTCTACTGGCAAAAAGTAAAACTTGAGTCTCCACTATGTTCCCCTCCCCTTCTCTATCCCTTGTTTCTTTTGAGAAAGGAACTACATATTTTTCAGTCAGCTATGCATAAAATCTTTGTATTATCTTTGTTTTATCTATCTCCACACACTAAGGGTATGTAGAGTCTTAATGGTTGTTCCTTTGAAGTTTCTCTTAAAACCGCCATTTTTCCTCATTTCCCTTGCCAACCTTCATCATGTCACACCTGAATTCATTCAAGAAACTCCTAACTTTCTTTTACTTCTCTCTCTCCCAAGCCTATAAATGGCAACAAACCTTAAATCTTATCTTCCCCCGACAAAAAAACTTTCGTGCCTCTAACTCTCTGATCATATTTCATGTCTAACACCCTCTGCCTGGTTTATAAAACTCCTGTCAATCTGGCGCTATGTCAGCCATCTCACTTTTTTTTTCCTACTCTATCCCATCCCTCTGTTACAATGAGTCTTCCTGTCATCTCACATAAGTCTCATCTCCCAAGTTGTTCTCTCAAGGACTCAGGACACCCTTGCCTGCAGCTGTAGGAAAGAAGTCAAGGCTGTAGCAGCTGCTGCTGCAGCAGATTAACCTCCCAGACTTCACCTTTCATTGGGCTGCTCTGAGACCGCTCCTGTTCAGCTCCCCTGGCTCCCCTCTCTCCCCATCCAGCTCATGTCCGCAAGCTGCCATTGCCTTTTTGTTTTGACTCCTTTGAGAATGCTAACCTGATTCTGAACTGTCTTCAGTGATTCTATTGGCCCTGCTGAGAAGAGAACCCTAGAAGATGCTGGCTAGGCTCTGAATATGCTCTGTTCATATACTGATAACCCCACAGCTAAAAGCCCTGGGCCCTAAACCATGTGCATGGAGAGAACAGACATGCTTATTTTCTCCTATTGCCCTTTCTCTTTCTTCTCTTTATTCATTTATTTGATAAAGTTTAATGAGCATATACTGCGTCAGGCACTAGGATGGGAAATAGAGATGCAAAGCTGAAAAGATATAATCACAGGCTTCCAGTACGGGAGTTGGCAAATTATGACCTGTGGACCAAATCGAGCTCACTGTTTTTGTACAGCCTGTGAGCTAAGGATTGTTTTCACATGTTTAAAGAGTTGGGAAAAAAATCAAAAGAAGAATATATGAAATTCAAATTTCAGTGTTGATAAATAAAGTTTTATTGGAACACAGCCGTGCCCGTTTTCAAGGTACTGTCTATGGCTGCTTTTCCACTGCAACAGCAGAGCTGAGTAGTTATGGCAGAGACTTTATGGCCCACAAAGCCTAGAATATTTACTATCTTGCCCTTTACAGAAAAAGTTTGATGACCCCTGTTCTAAGATTTCAACATTTAGTGAGTGAGATAGATATGCAAACAGTTAATTACAGTATACTTAGATGACTAATTTGATGGCAGTATAGACAAGAGACAATAGTTGGAGGGGATAAAGCTCCTACTAGAAAATGTGTCTAAAAGGTAACATTTGAATAGTATAGGAGGTGAAGAGATGTTCAACATCCAACAAATATGGGGAATAAAATGATTATATGTGTTTAAAAAAAAATGACTTCAGGGTAAGAGATGGGTTACAGAGGCGTGAGAGTGAAACCTTTGGAAAGAGGATGAATGATGGGTTATGGGGAATAGCCTATGAGAATAAAACAGTTCTTCTCAATTAATGTAGAAGTTGGTTTAACCTTTCCAACATCCTAAACCACAGGTCACGTCAGAAAATAAGAACATTCTTCTTGGTTCACTTTGGCCTTCCATTTCCAAAGGCTTATCAGATTAAAAGAAGAGGGTGGGTAATTCATTTTAGGTCAATTATTGAAGCCAATAGGTGTGCTCATTCCTCAAAACTCTAACCTATCATCATCCTTCATGTTCTTAATTGCTGACCTTCTTCCTATTCCACAGAGAAAATAGAAACAATTAAAAGAGAAATTTCACCTCTCTCACACCTCCTCACCTATCTCCATCAGTGCCTGTATTACCTACCTCTCATGCTGCTTCTTCTGCTCATGCTTCCAACTAAAGCTAACCACTCCGTTTGAAGCCTAGATTCCATCCCTGTATCTCTGCTCCAGTAATCATCCCCACTCCCCTCTGTAGTATCTTTATCATCACCTCCCACTCTCTGGACTCTCTCCTGGGTCATCTTCATTGGCATATAAATGTGCTCTGAGTTCTGCCACATCAAGAAGAATTCTCTCTTGAACTCACATGCCTTTTCCACTATCAGGACATTTATCTGCTAACCTTTTCAACAAAACACCTTAAAAGAGTTGTCTCTACTCACTCTCTCCAATTTCTCACCTCTTGTTTTTTCTTGAATTCATTTAAATCAGACTTTTGCCAACAGCACTCCACCAAAACTGCTCAGGTCAACCCCACTAGTAACTTCCTCATTGCCAAATCCAATGGTCTATTCTCCATTCTCATTGTACTTGTCCTAGTAACAGCTTTTGACACAATCAGTCTCTCTTCCTGGAGATACTTTCTTCACTTTACCTCTAGGACACACTACTCCCTTGCCTTTCCTCCCACCTCACTGGCCAATTCTAAGTTTCCTTGCTGGTTCTTCCACATCTCCTCAGTCTCTTAATAAGGTAGGGTGTACCAGCACTTAATCCTGGAACTTCTTTCTTCTCTGTCTACACTCAGGCCCTGACTGATTATTCCATCTTGATGGCTATAAATACCAGTCATACGTTTATGAATCTCAAATTTGCATCTCCATCATAGATCTGTTCTCTCAGTTTTAGACCTTATAAACCCAATTTTCTACTTCTCTACTTAGATGTCTAAGACACACCTCAAACAACATGTCCAAAACAAAACTACTAAATTCCACACACACCCCCAACTGGCTCTCCTTAGAGTTTTCCCCATCCTAGTAAATTATGACTCCATCCTTCCATTTACTCAAGACATAAACCTTGGCATCTGTCACTGTCTCCTTTAATATGCTCACACTCCTCATCCAACAAGCCAATAAGCCAGTCCTATCAGGTCTATCTTCAAAATATATTGAGATATATCTGACTACTTCTCACCACCTATATTACTACTACCCTGGTCCACAGCATTAGCTCTGCTCTGGATTATTGCTAAAGCCTCTGAAGTATTATTCTGCCTGTTCTATGCCTTGTCCCCTACATACAGTCTATTCTCAACACAGCATCTAGAATAACCCTTTAAAAATCTAAGTCAGATCTGCCATCCCTGTTTTCAACACTTCTAAATGTTTCTCATCTCTTAGATAAGAGAGTCTGGGTAGTCAAGCATTTTTGGTTTCCTCCAAGACACAGGAAAGCAAGAAAGGAGAGGGGTTTGAATTGTTTTCAGTAGCCCATTCATGTCACAATGTGAAAAATCCTTACAAAAATGGTAAAATACTTCTGCAGGACACGAAAGATCTTTAAAAAAAAAAGACATTTATACCATGTTCATGGATGGTAGGACTCAATGTCCTCCTTTAAGCAATTATCCTAGAGAAGGTTTCAGTGTGTCTGTGAGATTATATGTGCAAGAATGTTCATTGAAACATTGCCTATAACAGCAAAAAATCTGAGAAAAACCCAAATGATCAACAGAACAACTTATGATTTAGTCATGCAATGAAATTGAGTTGTATATCTACATGGATAACTTTCAAAAACGTAATATATTGAAGTAGCAGAATTATATCATTTTGTAAATTTTAGCGTATTTATATAATACATATCACATATATGTGATATGTATATATGAATATTTTGTATATGTGTGTGTATATATATGTATATATTACCAGTCCTATGTGAATGATAAATACCAAATTCAAGATAGTGGCTATTTTTGAGGGTGGGGAATAGAATTGAGGATGAGTATCCTAGGGGTTTCACCTGTACTGAAATATTTTATTTCTTTTAAGAAATTATGAGGCAAACATGGCAAAACTATTTAATCAAATAATTATTAAAACTAATTATTGGGTTCACAGATTCACATTAATTATTTCTATTTTTTATTATGTTTGAAATAGTTTATAAGTAAAAAAAAGTGATTTAGCTCTTAAAGTTGTTCACAGTCTACAGTTTAGAGGTGGAGTAAGACATGCCTGCAACTAATTCGTATTTGGAATGTTTTAGATGACTAGAACAGAGAATCCCTCAATCTAGCTTCAAAATGGGGACATTCAGTTTAAAGTCACACAAAGCACACTTACTGAAATCAAAGGGCAGAAACCAAAGTACAGCCAGAACTCCTGGGGACTGGAACTGAGAACTGGAAAGTGGACAGGACCCTGGGCTACCTTTCATAGAGGCTGCAAGTTTACACTTGGCGCTCTCGCGCGCTCTCTCTCTCTCTCTCTCTCTCTCTCTCTCTCTCTGCTTTTCTCTGGGCATCTGCTTTACCCTCTGCTCTCTACTTTCTCTTGACTCCTCTGATTCATCTGTAAGACGTGAGATGAAGTTGCCCTTCTGTCACTGCAACTTTCATTTGTAATTCTGTTCAGATTTGAAAAGAACATGTGTAATTAATAGATATCATCATTTAGAACCAGGCCACACAGGTCTTTTGTCCATCCCCAGTCCATATATAGGTCACTTCCCATGCCTAATCTCTCGTTCAATCTTAGTGCCCATTCCAATGCAAATAGCAGCCCAGGGCTGTTTTCCTGAGCAGGGGCTGTGGGAAGTATCACTTAGTACTACTACTACTACTTCTACTGCTACTACTACTACTAACACTAATCGAATTGGCTTCATACAGCAACCCTATGAAATAATACTATCATCTCCATTTTACAGATGAGGAAAGTGAGGCAGGAAGAAGCTAAGTGACTTACCAAGGTCATACTGTAAATGGTAAAGCCAGGATTCTAAGGCAATCTGAGCATAGCTGGCAAATTGACTGGCATTTCTTGCTCTTTACTTCAGCCAGAGCCAGAGCCCTGGGCTCCTCAACCAAGTGTTCCAACTCTCGGGGTGGGGATGGGGGGAATCTCCATCAGTTCAGAGTTGTTGGGAGGGAGTTGTTGCTACCAATAGTTAAAATATTGACTATACATTCATGCTATTGAATCCCTTCACTTTATTTGATCTTTTTAACTTGATGTCATGGTACATCTTCTCTGATTGGCCTCTCTAATAATAAAACTTTTGAAATATTTTTCTAATTTTCCTTTAAATAGCAATGCCATACACAGAACAGCAAAAAGATCCAAGCAAGTAAAAAAGACATAGACTTCTCCTGACTTCTGTCCTTAGTCCCCTGGTTTTCTTCCCATTAGGCAACCACTCTACCATTTGCTCATGTATCCTTCTAGAGAAGAAAGAAACTACTGTAATTGGTTGTACACACCCAAGCCATTATGTCTTTTATCTATGCGCCATCGGAGGCGGGGTGTTCATGGCATCAGAATCTGCCAGGGAATGGAATAAAGGTGCTTTCTGAACTCACACCTTACTCTTGCTCCTGCTGTTCTGTGCTTTCTCTGCTTTTCCACAACCGTGAGTTCCTCATGAATGTCCAGATTAAATGTGTCCATCTCTGGGACCACCTCCCTTCCCACCTCATCCTGCCTGCTGCTCCAACTCTCCAGGAAGAACCCATCATCTCCTTGGAGTGCAACCTGAGCACTTTGCACATACCAGAACTCTAGCATGTTTCCAACAGTGTCATAATTGTTGGAATGCTCGCCCTCCTCTGTCCTTGCTCCCTATAAATTCCTTGATCGCAGAAACCCTTCATTACAAATCTCTGTGACTTTACATAGAAGAGTGCTTATCACATAGTAGGGGCTCCGTAAATTTTTGATAAATGAAAGAAGACACAGGCAAGACCTTCCCACTGGTGAGTTGAATCTAATTGAAATGTGATTGAATCCCGGGAGCAAATCCTGGTTGGGCTCCTTCTCAAGGAACTGAATTCTTCACTGCAGCTCTCCAGAGGGGTCTGCTCATCAGGGCTCAGTGTGTGGTCTAGAGTCATGTGCACTGACATATTGCAACGCCGTATTTTAATGATGCCTTAGGTAGGAGGCAGTGCTGTCACATATGAAATGGCTAGAGAAGGAGACAGCTCTTCCTTTTCCCATTTTGAAAGTTATCAGATATTTTGGAGGAAGATGCAAATATCAAATCCCTTTCAGACACACAGACATGGGCAGAGACACATACGCACACGGAAACGCTGTGTCTTAGCTAAATATAACCCTTTGTAGCAACAGTATCTCAATAATTTTTCAAGTGAAAAGATAAGGAAGGGGAGCCAAGTCTTTCATAATGAATGCAAGCCTATAGCTTTTAAGCAGGGCTAACATATGGGCCACTGATGTGAATGTGAATGCAAATTAGATATTTTTGATTGCTTGAAATAAAGTCAGCAGAATCAAAACCTCACACAACAAATGGTGCAGCTTTAACTGTTTCAGTACCAGGTTGAAAACAAGAGCTCTTAACACATCCTCAGGAAAAAGAGGTTTTCAGGCTGACATTTTGGATTGAGGCCTATCTAGGTAGGACAAAGATAGGGACTGCCCCTTCCTTTTATTGCCATTCTGGTTCTTTTATAGGAGATTTTTTCATTTTTATTGCACAGAAATAGATTAAAGATCTACTTTGACCTCTGACTTTTCCAACTTGTAAGTTGTCCAAAATCTTGAGGTAGTAAGGAGCCTTTAGAGATCATTTATACTTTGGGCAGGTAAAGTCACAATCACCATGGGAGGCACTGTCCTCAGTGCTGGAGATCCAGAGGGCCTAAAATAGTCACTTAGCTCAAGGAGACTGCTGAATTTTGGAGACATGAAATCAAAAATGTCACTCTGGTGTAGTATGTGATGCTTGCTTTGGTGAAGGTGAGCCTAGAATGCCATAGGAGCACAGGTGTGGGGCATCTCCTCTGGGAGGGAGTGAGTGTGGTTCATGGAAGGCTTCCTGGGGGAGGGACCCATAAACTAAGCCTTGAAGGGTAAAGAGTAGCAAGGCAGTCAGAGGAAAAGGGACAAGCCTACACAGAGGCACAAGGCTGAGAGTAAGGCTAATGCAGTGAGGTGCAGAGTTCCTTGTGAGGGAGAACACGAGAGGGCATTGGGTGAGCACACTTTGTAAGCAGAGGTAGCCCTGCTCCCAGCATACTCAGCCGCTGATGTGGTTCTGAGAGCTGAAAGTACAAGAACAAAGCTTAGAGAAAGCCTTTAATAATGTGAGGCTTTGCCTCCTCAAAAGAATGAAGTGCTTGCCAACTAGGCTGGACCATGCAGAAGATTCCTGCCCAAACTCAGGCAGGTAAAACATGAGAACCAGAGTAGATCAGGTGACCCCTGGCCGCTTGTCCTTTATTCCCAGGCTTGAATCCCAGCCTCCATAGCTTACCATTTGCAGGGACTTCTACTGTCAAATCAGCTCAACATTTCTGCCCCTTCTAGTAATACAAGATTTTCCCCACCATTTCCCTACTCTTTAGCACAGGGTTTCTCAACCTTGCTACTATTGACCTTTTGGACTGATACTTCTTTGCTGTGGGGGCCTCTTCTTTTTCTCGTTTTTTAATATATTTATTTATTTATTTGTTATTTATTTTTGTTATTTATATTTTGCGTGGGGTCTTCGTTGCTGCGTGCGGGCTTCTCACGGGCTCTAGGCACTAGGGCTTCAGTAGCTGTGGTGCACGGGCTTAGCTGCTCTGCGGCATGTGGGATCTTCCCGGACCAGGGATCGAACCCGTGTCCCCTGCATTGGCAGCAGATTCTTAACCACTGCGCCACCAGGGAAGTCCTGGGGCCTCTTCTTTATGTTGTAGGATGTATATCAGCATCAGTGACCTTGACAGACTAGATGCCAGTTGCACCCTCCACACACACCAGGTGTAAATGTATCCGGATATTGTCAAATGTCCTCTGGGGGTTAGGGTGGGGCAAAACCATCCCTATTTGAGAACCCTTGTGGGAGATAATATAAAATATTTATAATGGTCTCTGCCCCCAGTTCCTGACACAGAGCTCCTAAAACCCTTGTAATTTCCTACGTGATGAGAACACTAAGAGCATCTCTTGCTCTAATATTTGTCTTTGACCTCATCCCTGACACAGGACTCTTAAAACCTCTGCAGATTCCTAAGTGGTAAGAGCACTAGGAGCGTCTTTTGTTCTTTTGAGGCAACTCCAGATGGGCTCCTGGATGGGGGCTGGTCACCAGAAAGACCAAGCCATGACGAGGAGCTTGGAATTTTCACCCCCACTCCTCACCCTCCAGAGAGTTGTGAGGGGCTAGGAATGGGATTAATAATTTCTCATGCCTACCTGAGGAAGCATAAAAATCCTCAAATAATGGGGTTCCGAGAGCTTCCAGGTGGGTGAACTCATCCACATCAGGTGGGTGATGCACCCAACCTCCACAGGGACAGAAGCACCTGTGCTTGGGATCCTCCCAGACCTCACATCATGTCTTTTAATAAACTGGTAAATGTAAATAAGTGCTTTCCTGAGTTCTGTGAGCCGCTCTAGTTAATTGAACTTGAGGAGGGGGTTGATAGAAGCTTTGGTCTACAGCCGGTCAGTCAGAAGCATGGGTGATAACCTGAGCTGTGTGGCACCTGAAGTGAGGTGCGGCAAGGCAGTCTTGCGGGACTGAGCCCTTACCTGTGAGATCTACTGCTATTTCCCTGTGTATATTGTAGATTGAGTTAAATTTAAGACAGTCAGCTGGTGTCTGAGAATTGCTTGTTGTTGTTGGGAAAACTCTCCACACATTTGGTGACCAGGAGTGTCAGAAGCGAAGTGTTCCGTGTGAAGGTAAAGGAGACTCAGGGAAGAAACTCATAGCAGGGAAGAACTGGGTTTTTCCCTACATAGGAAGGAAAAGGCTCTGTTTTTCCCTGCTCTAACCCAAACACACAAATACACTTCCTCTGGTAAATGCTCATTTCCCTGCTCCAAAGTTACAGTGTGACTTTGACGGGTGCTTCTGGGTCTCATGTGACCCCTCTTCCTGTCCAAAATGTGACCTGACCGAGGCTAGATGCCTGGTTCAGCTGCTGCAATCAGAGTATTTTCAAGGTGCTCTCACTGATCTAGGAGGTTCAAAACTTTCTTCCAGTAGCAAATTTGGATGTCATGAGCCTGGGGGCTGTTGGTGGCCAGGTTACCAGACATAGCCTAAGCTTCTGTAAGGGAGTCAAGTTAAGGAGAAGAGATAACATGGAGTGAACTTCTGGTGGCATTTGAGCATCTGGAGCTATCGGCCCTAAGACCTGTGGTCTGCCTTCATGATCATTGAACTTCCCTTTATACTCAGTTCATGTAAGTTGAGTTTGAGTCACTAAGAACCAAAGTAGACCTAATGACTGCACCACCCCATGCTGAGGAAAGTCCAGTCCTAAGGAAGACAGGCAAGTCAACAGGATGAAGTGAGAGTGCGATGGTATTTGTGTCGATGTCTAGAGCACAATTCATCTGGCTGCCCATCCCAGGCTGGCTTAGGGCAGAGCTGCTTCCTGGGGTCATCTTACCTCCATGAGAAGAGCAAAGAGATGGCAGTGAGACAAATGATCAGAGTTCAATTCTTGTGTGGGATCAGACTTATAAAGGAAAAAGCTCAACTGTTCCTTTATACTACAAACACTTCTGTACTCTGGCAACCAAATGTGTAGTAGTTTTTGTTGTGGTGGTGGTGGTTGTTTTTCACACCAGGCAATTCTGTGACATCAGCTGGGTGTCCTGCAATTTAACTTAATTCTGACACTATCTACCCAGAGATAACTCCATATCCCACAGGTTAAGGGCTCAGTCCCACAATTCTGCCTTCTCTGGCCAGCCTCAGATGCCAGTCACAAGTCCAGGTTGTCACCTGTGCTTCTGACTAGCTGGCTCTAAATCGGAGGTTCCCACATCCCCTCCTCAGATTTGATTAATTTACTAGAGTGGCTCACAGAATTCAGGAAAGCATGGTTCTATCTAGATGACTGGATTATTATAAAGGAACAGCCAGATGGAAGAGATGCATAGGGCAAGGTATGTGGGAAAGGCATGGAGATTCCATGGTGTGCCACCTCCACTTGTTCACCGATGTGGATGCTCTCTGAACCTTGTCCTTTTGGGTTTTTATGGAGGCTTCATTACATAGGCAAGATTGATTAAATCATTGGCCATTGGTGATTGAACTCAGTCTCCATCCCATGTCCCTTCCCACAGGTAGGGGTGAGGATGGGACCAGAAATTCCAACCTTCTAATCACATGATTGATTCTACAGGCAACCAGCCCGCATCCTTTTGGAGCTTTCCAAAATTCTCCTCGTTAACACAAAATCAGGTGTGGTTGAAAGGGGCTTGTTGTGAATAATGAGATGCTCCTTTTACCTTTACAGCTCTGGAGGTATTTCAGGAACAAAGGACAAAAGACCAAATATAGCAAAGGATTCTCTCATTGCTCTTAATGGTTAGGAAATGCCAAGTGTTTTAGGAGTTGTGCCAGAAAGTGGGAGACTAAGACCAAATATATATATTTCTTATTATAAATCACATTACAGACATTTATCCCCTTTGCTTATCCCAGTGAGTATCCCCAGAACTGTGACCTTATAAAATGTCCTCACTTCTATTTCTACCTTACTCTTCTAGTGATGGGGTAGAAAGGGGGCAGAATGGAGCCAAGAGGAGCCTTGAACCTCTATAGTTGATAGCATTTCTCCACTTTTTATTCTTTCCTCACTCTCAATGATCTTATTGTTCAGACCTATGGCCAAACAGAGATGCAGCCATCCTCCTAAGGAGAGGAAATCCATCAAGCATCCTTAGAAAATCTGCTTCCCTTCTTCCAAATCCGCACCTTTATTCCCAGTATCCACTGGGGCCTATAGGGTAGACAATTCAACTCCCGAAGCCTTTACCAGTGTTTTTTAAATGCTTCTTCCAGCATTGAAATTGATTTGTACTGGAAGTTAATAAAATTTATCCTGAATCAGAGGATTTACAATTAATCAGATCTTAAAATTCAACTTCATTTTTCCCAATTTTGAATTATAATCAGTTACATTTTTCTTTTGAATTCAATAGAAAATATATTATGCATCAAAGAGCAATGTGGTCCAACGATGCAATATCAGCACTGTTGAGCCTCATCCTCTCTGTCCATGACACAGCCTCTAATTCTAATGGGAGAGCAGAACACAGAGGAAGAAGACATTATGTCCTTTGTCATTTGCCCCATCCCCAAACATCTCTTGTGCCATGTTTAAATTCCTTTGCCTTTATAACCCGCATTATTCTAATTGCAACAGAAACATCCCTTTTTAACCTACAGAGGCACATCAGCCTCAACAATGGCTGAGGGACAGAAGAAAGGAAAAATAGCCTATTCTAGCTAGCACCAGGCCACCCACCTGTGTCTGACTCTTTCAATCCAAAAGGTCCAAACCTGCATATCAGAACTCTGGTGGTAGGAGGGGAGCCTGCTCTGATGCTAGAAATAAGCCCCCACACTAGCTGTGCTCCCTGCTGTGGGAAGTTACCCACCAAGAATGCAACTGCAGAGCTGCTCAAGGTTCCTGGGCAAGCTGTTCTCAGCCTCCCTACAAATTCCTATTCTTGCTAATACAAGATTCTGCTTACAATACATGGGATGTTGCTTGCAAGATCTGGAGCTGTATTTTGTGTTTTAAGGGTAGCTGGGATTTAGTTTAATCAAGTATGATAAGACATGTAGACACAGAGATGACTGTCATGAAGTTAAGAAGTTTATACAATTCCCTAGAAACAGGAAGCTTGGTGTGCCATGCAGGGCCACATGGAGAAGCACAGGGTTGGACAGGAGGTGAGAGGTGGGGAAATGTGGGCAAGAGCCTTTCTTGTGGTTTCTGTGGGAAGGAAGAGGCAAGGCAAGGGTAAACAAGTTTGGGATTGGCTTGTTTGAATAATTTCAGCAGGCTCTGAGGCATAGGGGCTGTACCTAGTGGTTTGGTACCTGTCCCTGGGGTGATTAGGGCAGGGGAATGGTAGTAGCCTGGAATCTGAAAACCCAGTAAAGACTCCAATTGGAGGTATTGGTTGGCTTGCATATGAAAGGCATGCCACTGGCTGACTTGTTTCCTGTCTCTGTCTCTAGGAATTGGCTAACCCTGTGTGGTGCAGTCTATCCAGGGTCAACAAGGCCTTAGATGGCAAAGCATCAGAATACAGAAAATAAAAAGATATGGTTGATGCAGTTTGCCATTGGGGGTATAAACATTAAAGTGGTGGTTTGCAGACCTTTTGTTTGTTTGTTTTATGCCACTGAATCCTGTTTTCAAGTGAAATCTTATTTACATGGACAACAGTGTATAAAGTTGTTAATGGAGAGCTATTCTGGTTGGAATAAGGATCATCAGCCCACAGCCTTGAATACACAGCTTCCCTGCCCTTTTCCTGAGTGGTTCTTGAGGGGCTCCTAGAGATCTAGGGATGATGACTTAGCAACAGGGCGCTGGAGGTCTCTCCTAATGCCAGTTGTACCTGCCACAATGTGGGAGCCTGCTGCCCACATTCTAGTCTCCTGTACATATACTGCCTTGGTCTGTTGGAGGTTCATAAGAGGTCCCATGAACCCATCACCCAGGTCTGTTCTGCCAGAGCACTGCTCCCAAGTATACCATCTGCACCAAGGACAAGGCCAGGAAAGGAGACACCCCAATGCAAGCTGGGATTTGTATTGGGTATTAATTATATTGTTTAGAGACTTATTAGGAACTCAAATCACAATGTATTCCTCTGGGAAGTTAGACTGGGCCATGCAGAAGACTCTGGCCTAGAATAAAGAGACCTGCACAACTTCCTTTGCCCCCTTCTGCTAAGCTTCTGAATCTCAAGTCCTCTATATCTTTCCCCTCAAATGGCTAGGAAAACCCAGTCTGAAGATGAGCCAGTTAACCATGGAAGAATAAGAGCAAGGATTTGTCCTGTTGTCTAGGCCAGATTAATTGTGATGATCTGCCCTAGACCTTCTCTCTCGGGCCTGTCTTAGTTCACTAACTGCAAGTAAGCAAACAAAGAAAGTAAATCAGCATTTCACTGTCATTGGTGTCGTCATCATCATCATCACCATTTATATTGTTAATTTTATTATAATGATCAGTTTTTT
Organism: Eschrichtius robustus; assembly: GCF_028021215.1. Classification (NCBI taxonomy): domain Eukaryota; kingdom Metazoa; phylum Chordata; class Mammalia; order Artiodactyla; family Eschrichtiidae; genus Eschrichtius; species Eschrichtius robustus. The sequence goes on from NC_090831.1 coordinate 84,489,616, forward strand.
CTTAATGTCCCTTTCTTGCTTCAAGGCAATTATTATTAATGTAAGTTTAGTGTCCGTCTTTGCCCTGAGATGGTGGGAGAAGTTGTAGCTCTCTATCTCGTTAAACTGAATTTTCTTTCTACGTCCATGTTCCCTCAAATGACTGTGGCAATGAGATGACGTTGTTGTTATTTCTCTGTTGACTTATTGTATCACGTATTTGTAGGTATGCTGAAAGCCTGGGCTCCTCACTAAGAGGCTCACTCCATGACCTTTGGTGAACCTCATTTCATTCTGTTCCTTGTGCTCATCAAGGACCATTTGTTGTCCTTGATTGTACTTCTGTGCCCTGTTCCTTCCCATGTTTTTTTTTTTTTTTTTTTTTGGTTGTTTTTTCTTGAGGGAAAAGCATCCATTGGGAGGAAAGAGCGACCTTCTTATTTGGAATCTGAGTTAGAAAATGATTCCCCGTTGTTTTGCACGATGGAAATTTCAAGTAACATCTCCTTGGAAACAGTGGCAACTGACAACCCAATTAATCACCTATTACTCAGTATCAAGTAATGGAATAATTTTGGTTTATTTATTCTTGATTTTGAATTCAGAACTGTGTTCTAGAGAGTTGGAGAAACTTGCTAGAAGCCTGACATCTGAAAAAACAGAATAATATCCTACTTTTCTATGAGGCTGCTCTGTGAATGGTAGAACATCCTGAGCACCTAAGAAAAGTGCCTAAGTTGGGGGTTTATTGTATGTACTAAGTGCAATTAGTGTCATGTTAGCTCCGGCAGAAACCTGATATGGGAGATTCGAAATGATGTGTTAGAAGAGCACTCGACTAAGACTTAGAACACTATTTTTGTAATACAGGTGTTTCTATTTATTGGCTACATGATTTTAAATTCCTCTTTTCCTTTCATTCATATTGACATGTATGTTGACTGTTCAAGTGAGATTATTTATATAAAAATTTTCGAAATTTATAGAGTACGATCCATATGTAGAATGTTATTGCCTGCAGTTATCTAAAATGAAAGAAGCGCACATGCAGTTCTCAACTTACTTTCTTGGCTTCCTAGATAATATAGAAAATTAGAAGTTAACTTTAACTCATATGGACAGGTAGGTGAAGTAGAAAACAAGCTCATGTGGAGATGGAAAGGAATCATCCTTGAGCAGATGAGTACTGATAGAGGGAAGCAGTTGGCGGTGGGTTGTGTTATGTTCCCAGGCCTTACTGATTCTGGCACAGCCACCCCGAAGATTTCCAAAAATTTAGGAGCAAACACTTAAATATATAACAAAAAAAGCAAAGGCATTTGAAGAATATGATAGTATAACTTCAAGGTTAATTTAGCAAATTAAAAAAAATTGTGGGGGTCTATTCACTTACAATTAGCATACTAAGGTTTTGAAATACCCTCAGAAATGTCTAAAACACATAGATGTGGAAATCAGCCTAGAAATTGTTCAAGGATGTGAAGTGAAGTTTCTGAGGTGCTCCATAATTCTGTTTTTTATTTCATTTTGAATTGCTAAGTGATAGAACCCCAAGTGACATAAGAAATAAACTAGTCCAGTCATTTCATGATCCACATGGTAAATCTGATTTTCAAGGTGGTAACTGACTTCTCTAAGGCTACACTCTAAATCTGTGCTGTCCTGTCTGGTCAACATTAGCCACACATCGCTATTGGGCACTTGAAATGTGACTAGAGAAACTAAAATAATCGAATATTAAATTTTATTTTATTTTAATTAATTTAAATTTAAAAACTGCTATTTGGTTCAGTTATTGGAACATTTGCACTGTGTCAAAGCAACTTGGCTATGTTAATCTACTTTTTAACTGTGAACTTTATGGAATCTAAATACAGATCAATTATTTCTGAGGAAAATTTAACATCTAAATCAAGAGGTGCTATAAGTGTAAAATACACATCAGATTTCAGAGACTCTGTTATTAAAAAATACAAATATTTCATCAATATATTTTATATTGATTTTATGTTGAAATAATGTTTTAGATATATTGAATTAAATAAAATCTATTAAAATTAATTTTACCTGTCTCTTTGTACTTTGTTTTAATGTGGCTGCTAAAAATGTAATTACATATGTGGCTCACATTATATTTCTGTTGGATAGTGCTGCTTTAGAGGATAAAACAAACACGACTACAAATCTGGTTTTTTATTCTTGGTCTCTTGTTCTTTCCACTGAACTTTGATGCCTCTTTATTAGCACATTTGCTTATCTCCTCCATTACTTTTTCAAAAGCTGGTATGTGGGCTTTCATCAAAAGTTAAAAAAGAAATTTAAAAAGCTATCTGGCTGGAGAGAGCATTCTGGGAAGATGGCAGAGTAGGAACTACTGGGAATCTGTCTCTCCACCTAGACAACAATTTCACTGGCAGAATCCATCAGATATAACTCTTTCAGAACTCTAGAGTCTATTGAAGGTTTGCAACTTCCAGGGGAAGCCTTGGTAGGTAAATTGCAGTTAATTCCAGTCAACTTCAGCTCTTAGTACAGTAGCAGCTACGCACCCCCCACCCTCACCCCCATGGCAGGCTGCTGTGCATATGTTCCTGAAGCAGCCTACACACAGTTTGCAGTAGCCAGGGTGGGGAAAAAGGACCCTGTTCTCCAAGTATCAGGGGTCTGTATTCTGATCACTGATTGCTGCTTCTGATCTCAGGGGCTCAGGCCGAGAGATAGGCAGCCTCTTTTGTTGCAGTAACATGGCTTTCCTCATTGTTGTGAGCCCCTCCTTCTCTGACTGAAGTGATTTTTTAGGGGATTTAAAGGGTTAGTGCCCTGTCCCCCCATCCCCTTTATTTTTTCTCATTTCCGCTTCTAGAAGTCAGACATTAAAGACTAGGATATTTAAAACAAATACACACATGTGGAAAATTAGAAAGTGACCTCACATGTCCAGGGAAAGCCTAAGCCTCAGAAAAAACCTGAGATGACATTAAGTTTACACCTCAGGCTGATCCTTGATCCTTGGTACACAGACAGCCTACAACAATTTACGAAAACAATAAACAAATACAATTACAAGAAACAGCAAACTCTGGAGAAGGGGAAGAACCTAATTTCCAGAGTTACCACATTATTAGATTCAAATGTCCAGTTCTCAACAAAAACAACAAATCTCAAGGTATAGAAAGAAAGGGGAAAGTATGGCTCATTCAAAGGAAGCAAAAAATCGGCAGAAATTGTCCCTGAAAGAGACCTGATGGTTGATCTAACAGACAAAGACTTTAAAGCAGCTGTCTTAAAGATGCTCAAAGAACCAAGAAATATGTGGATAAAGCAAGAAAATTTTGAATGAACAGAATGGAAATATCAATAAAGAGATAGAAAACTTAAAAACAAATAAAATTGAAATTCTGAAGTTGAAAAGTACAATAACTAAAATGAAAAATTCACTAGAGGGATTCAAAGACAGACTTTAGAGGGCAGAAGAAAGAATCAGTGAGCTTGAAGAGGGGACAATGGAAATTATCAAGTCTGAGGAACAAAAAATAAAAAAGATTGGAAAAAGTGAACAAAGCCCAAGGTGCCTGTGGGACACCATTAAGCAGACAAACATATGCATTGTGGGAGTCTAAGAAGTAAGAAAAAGAGAAAGAAGAAGCATATTTGAAGAAATAATGGCTCAGAACTCCCCAAATTTGATAAAATACATGAATATAAACATCCAAATAGCTCAATGAACTCCAAATAAGGTGAACTCAAAGAGACTCACACTAAGACACAGTACAATCAGATTTTCAAAAGTCAAAGAGAGAGAGAGAATCTTGAAAGCAGCAAGAGAAAAAACTCGTCACACATGGGATCCTTAATGAGAATATCAGATTTCTCATTAGAAACTTTGGAAGCAAAAAGGCAATGGGCATATATATTCAAAGTGCTAAAAGTAAAAAAAAAAACAAACCAAACCAAAACAAACCAAAACAAAACAAAAAAACCCCACTGTATCACCTAGAATCCTACATCCAGCAAAACTGTCCTACAAAAGTATGGGAGAAATTAAGACTCCCCATAGAAACAAAAGCTGAGGAAGTCCGTTACTGAAAGAATGCTCAAGAGACTCCTGCAGGGTAAAATAAAAGGACATTAGACAATATCTCAAAGCTGTA